>NC_053160.1:88138734-88774568 GCF_016835505.1 Polypterus senegalus
ATTGGTGAACCTCTGCCTATCTTTAATTCTGATAGACAGCTTATCCCAGCCGACACTTCCAAGATGCTAGATGGCATGTTCCCTGCAGCCTAGAGGTGCCCCAGATTCCTGCAGGGCATCATGGAAGATGGAGTTCGGCTTTACAGCCCTGCTGGGTACCTTGGGTGCCGCCATGTGACGCTGCAGGGAGACAAGGGTATTGTTGTTTCCCGTATAGACCAGAAGTACTCCCAAGTCACAGGGATGGAAGAACAGAAGTACTATATAAAGGACTACGTGAGGCCCAGCAAACTGAGCCGGAGTTGGGAGGGACAGTGACGGAGTTGTTCTCTAGCATTTCAACATAACGTTCTGAGGTGACAGTGACCATTGCTCCCCCTCCTCAAAACAGTAAGGGTCTACAATGCCAAATCCTGCAATGGTGCACCAAACTGTAACACGGTCAATGTGCAGAGGTCTCTGATGAAGTTCATGAGGGTTGTTTTCAGCCCAATAGCGAAAGTTGTACTTATTTATGCAACCATTCAAATGGAAGTGTGCCTCATGATTGTACATAACGATAGCATCTCGATGAATGGTTTGCAGAATTTTTGCGCAAAGCTCTCTACGACTCTCTTAGTCTCTCTCAGTGAGTTCCTGCACTAACATCATTTTGTAGGGACTGCAGTTAAGGTCCTCATGCAAAATCCTCCTTAAAGACGTGTTGGAAATGCCTAAGGCAGAAGCATGTTTTTTTGCTGAATGTCTAGGAGACTGCTCGGATGTTTTCAGGCGTTTGTACAGTCCGAGGATGGCCTGGAGATTTTCTCTTCAATGTTGTACCTGTCTGTCTAAATTTAGCCACCCACTAAAGAATTATTTTCTGATTTGAGATGTCACTGTTAGGAGGAATGCTGAAGTGTGTTCAGAAGGTGCATTGCGTAGTGATAATGGATTTGTTATTTTTGAAAAATGCTTTGACAGCGAAAACATGGTGTGCACTGGACCAAGGCATGTTGCTGACTGAAAACTACAAGAGATCGCCTATCAAAGGACTCCCACCCCAACCAACTCAGCTGCCTCTACCTCGTGCAATGACCTTAAGAAATGTGGTACATCGTTTTGGCTCACCCTATATAGTATATATAATAAAGGAAGATATACAATAACAGAATATAACAAATTATAACAGATTAATTTCTACTCAAATATTGCACACACATTCCATATTTATTGTTATATATGTGTATGTGTGTGTTTATTTGACATGAAATTGAGTTGTCACTGATGTCATTTTGTTGTGAAAAAGCTCAATAACAATTAACGCTAAACACTGATTTGAATCTCTGGCAGTGCCTCTGCTGAGTGGCTGTGCTAACAACTATGCCACATTTTCACCTGAGCTGAAATTTTATAACAATAAATATTAAAATTCAGTTAACAAATGCAATTATAAATTAATTTGGCAATATGTATATTTTTACAGCAATAAGAGTTACAAAATTTGGAAAGCTGAGCATACAAGTCAACAACAAAGTTTTACTGATTATAAAAAAGAAGACTAACTTTAAGAACTGATTCACAATAAAAATAGGTCTTCTTAAACAAACTAATGAAAGAATCAATCTATACTTTTAATCTTCAACAATTGTGACTCACATCATGACACACTGAAAGATTTTTTTTCTCTAAATTAGATACTTAACCAGCAGCCACACTATTTTTTTCATGGCAAAGGCAAGAAGATTTTTTTTATACACATAACATTCTCCAATCCACTTAATCCATTTCATGCACTCTGAACAAATCTGGAAACCAAATTATTGCTGACTATAATAGTTCTAAGAAAAAACATCAGATACAGCATGAAAGACAGCAAAGACACACATAGGCCCAAACTGAACAAATATAATAATTAAGATGTCTGGTTGACCTAAATGTTCAAATAAATAATGCAGCTGTTTGGCTGCATTTGAAAACAGCTAAGTTGCTCCCACCGCTCTTCAGGAAATGTACACGTTTGCTTCATGCTATAATAACGAAACAAAGTGTGCAGAAGGTGGATACAATGTGACACTTTCTTTTCATTCTGCTCTATTACACAAGAATGTCATAGGTGCCACAAAATGATACTCTTTGCTGATTCTTATTTTGTTGATCATTTACGTAGATTAAGTAGTGCATTCTTCATATTCATAGTATCTATCATTATGCATTACTTTCAGCCTAAATGCTTTGCAAATATTCCAAATTACTTGAAAAATGGTAATGAAACAAAAGAGCATACACTTAAGGCTGCTCTCTGCCCAAAGACCAAAGAAACAAAAAATAAACAAAAGCCAGAAAGATAAAAAAAGAAGTAAACAAAATACAAACAACATTCCTGAAAAAGAACTAAGATATTCTGAGTTTGCAGTGGAGGCAGGACAGCAAGGATGGAATGTAAAAATCTACCCAATGGAGGTTGGCTGCAGGTGCTTTGTTGCAACATTCACTGTAAGGCTGATGAGGGACTTTGGCATTAGTTGGCATGCCCTACGCTGTGCCATTAAGGAAATATCTAGGGTAGCAGAATGGAGCAGCCAGTGGCTGTGGATTAAAAGAGAAGACCCTATCTGGTCTCCCAAATAAGAAGGCTGGGCAAATGCAGAGGGGGGTGTTTCTGGGATACCAGATACCACTGCTGAGGCTACTGGAGACGTCATGGGCCTAGTCAGCGAAACGTTGATGAAAGCAGGAGCCCACTTGACAACCCCAGTGATGTGGCTGTCCGGCCTCCTCAAAACATAGTGTGATTCCTTCCTTTAGGTATGCTGTCAGGTGTAAGCTTGGCTCAGGGAAGAGGACGCCCCTGCCTTGCATATTCCCCAGGCACTATGGATGTTAAACATCTCATCCTGTGCATTTGAAATCCTGAACCAGTCTTTAATCCAAACCCAGTTGGGATGGTTTACACATTTGAACTTGTTTACAAGTTCTCCCTTCTTCACCTTCACTCTGTGTCTCTAACTTATGTATCAGCCTTCGTCTCATACTAAAGACTCAATCTGCCTTCTGCCATACAATGACTTTACATTTGTTTTCTGATTTAAAGAAGCTCAACAGGGACACCACGTTAAAACTTCTGCTAGCACTGTTTGGTGTCCATGCATTTCTAAATCTTCTCTCTACTTTATTCTATTAAAGGGCAATAGAATAGAAGCATTATGCATGCTGCTCCCTGGTGGTTGAGCTGGAGAATAATGGTGTCTGTCCAGTCCTACTTAATTTCACCCTTAAGTGGGCAATCTGACCCCACGGTCTCCATCTTGGGATGCTGTATGGCTGTCAGTCAGAAGTTCTCATAACCTTTTGCCAGTCCTCACTTCTCTCACTTTGCATTTTGATAGGCAGTCAGGTAAATTCCACGTTGCCTTTTTTCCAGGACCCTGGTGGGGGAGGTTGGGCATTACATTACTGGTCTCAAACTGGAGTGTCTGAGTTGGTATTGCTGATAAGAGAGGAGAAAAACCCATACACAAGATAATGTATGATTTGTTCTGGCATTGCCTTTGCCAAAATGTTAGTTTCTCTATTGTGATCACCTTGAGCATCATCTATGGCAGAGTTTCTTAAACAATGGGTCACAAACCAAACTGGGTCATAGACATGTTTATGATGGGTCACCAAATGGTTGTGTAGTAAATTTAAACCAATCTGTCCAGCATGGATTTTGCGGCAGGTATATATCCTTCATTTATTCTACAATTTACTGTGTTAAAATGCAATTACATTAAACAGCTTCCATTTCTATGACACATTTTATGGAAAATACTTAGTTAAGAGCCATCATTATATATGAACTCAAAACAAGGATATCCTTTATTTATACCAACAGATGGAGCCCCCACATGCCATGTTCAATGCATCATGGCAGACTGAAGAAATCTAGCAGCAAGATTCCTGCTAGGAAGGTTCATTTAAATATAATGACTATAAAGCATTTCAAACACACCAATTAGTATACAGATAAATGGCATAATCCAGAAACTCACTTCTTCCATCCATCCATTCATTATCCAACCCGCTATATCCTAACTACAGGGTCACAGGGGTCTGCTGGAGCCAGTCCCAGCCAACACAGGGCGCAAGGCAGGAAACAAACACTGGGCAGGGTGCCAGCCCACCGCAGACACTTCTTCCAACTATGTCAAATCTCATACTAGTTAAACATTTTAAGATTTGTGTTGGATACTTAATTACAAGAATTCAGACACTTTATATACAGTATAAACTGTTAACAGGTAGCAAAATACAGATGGAATCCTGTTGCAACAATAAGCATTGGAACCATTAAAACATTTTGTTATAATGTAAATTTCATTGTAACAAATAAGGGGGAAAAATATATATTTTTGTGACCAGGGTCGTCAGTGATTTGCCATGTCTAACAGCAGCAACACAAGGACAGCTCTGTAGCTGCTCTGCAGTATCTGATAAACAGAAAACCAGGATAAGGATAAGGCTTACTGTGTAACATGCTTGTCGTGCAATGTGTACAACGTTTAACACCGGTCTTTGACCGGCTCTTCCTCGCAGTCTCCTGATCTGTCTTCTTCTGACCACGTCTACCCCAGTGATTACGAGCCACTGCTGTTCTTGTAATCAGAAAATGGGAGCTAAAGTAGGACACTTGGCCATGTCATAGCTCTTATGTTGTGTGACTGAGTGCTGAAGTGACAGCTCCTTTTTTGAATGAAGTCTTGAGACTGTACCTACCGAATCTATACAGTAATAAAGAAAACTTTTAGAACCACTATTAACCTTGAACAGTATATTATCCGCACATGACACAGCTACTCTCATTGATGCTAGGTGGAGCACTGATTCAGAATTCAGCTACGAATATGATGTCAAGTCTACAATCTTGCCATCGCCTCGCCAAGACTTCTCAAGACCGAAAGTTTTGCAAGAGACTGTCTCTTTCTTTGAGACTCTTGGCAGAAAGTGTAGGCGCTTCATTAAGTATTTTTTACATCACATTATTATCTTCAGTGGTTGAAAAAACGTTTGTAACACTGAAATATACATTTCATGAAAACAAAATTAATTTAACATGATGTTGTATGAACGTTTGTTCAAGCAACAAAAGCTATTCAGATTTTACTCTAATGGGAGTTGACCTATATAAAGTTAGATGTAATATGATCTCATTTTCTATTTTAAAAGTACTGGTACAAATAAGGTCAAGATGTCCTAGTTAAAGAAGTGGGCAGTTTCAAGAACATTTACTCTTACACACGGAAATGTAATAAATGCCATGACCATACAACTCTTCTCATAATCTGTGAAAAAATCACAGAAGGAAATGACACAGAAGCTTGTGAGACAAGTCAATAGGGTAGAGGAATATACTATATAGCAGTGGCAGTGTTGTATGCTAAATGGAGTTTCAGTGACCATGGACAACTGGTTAGCACCTTATAATATATTTGCCATTATCTTATATATTAACGTCTACGCGTGGAAGTGTGTGTGTCTGTCCGGCCTGGAAGTAATAGGTGTAGCTGGGGTAAGAGCTCCACCTCCAAGGAAACAGAAAACACAAGCAGGGCCAACATGTCAGCAAATCGCAACCTCATGGGAAAAACAAAGTCACTTAGCCGCTAACATCAGCAAAACGGTATCCCTTTTACTTTTCCTCCTCCCGCTAATGCACAAACGATGAGAGCACATTGGCAAGAGGAGAGAGATGTCCGGGGTAGTTCCTTTCAATTACCTGACATCTCTACATTTCAGTTTCTTTTCTGATGATTTCAATAGTTTATGGGAACCCAGGCTTTTTACAGCACAGGCTTACACAGCTAGTAGTGTATATTGAATCTAAATCTGTTACTGACATATGAAAAAGATTTTGTACTAATGCTCTGCCGAGGAAGAATTTTTTTCCTGTAACACTATTTTAAACTGGTTTGATAAATTTCAACCTACTGGTGATGTGAAAATCTGAAAGAAAATTAGAAAATCAGGGGGTTATGACAGCCTATAGAGACATCTGTATTCACCACACTGTTACTCAGTAGCATTAAACATTTCATAATGGCTGTTTACCAAATTATTTGTCATGAGTTTTCCTATCACCCATACAAAATACAAATAATGCATTATGTGACTTGAGCTTTTTTACTGTTTTAATTTAATTGTCACATGAAAACCGGGATATGCTAAACAATTTGCAAGCTGATTTTGAAGAAGGTATTGTAAATGGTGGTGCTCACTTGAAAATGTAATTTTAAAAACATAACATTATTGAAGACAATGTAAATAATGCATTGTCAATTATTTTTTGACTGTTTTATTTTAATACAATGCCATGAGTCAGGTGACTAAGTTTAATGACTATTCATACTGACCTTTCCAAAAAAATGAGATTCTTGTGATGTACCAGTTATAAAGAATTCATTCCTTTTAGCTTTACTAAAGCTTACACTGACCATTTACACTGGTAAATATATTATTTATTATTAATATTTATTTATTAATATACATCAGAACTCTCTTCCCTCTTAAATGATATTTATTGATTTATTAACAATAAGTTTGCTTTCCAGTTTTCTTTTTTAGTAATACAGTATACACATGAGGAATATGCTTAGACAAAAACATTTACTGTTTTTTTAATATATGGCCATTGTTATTTGTCTTCGTACAGTTAAGCTCTGCTGTCATTATGATAATAATTCTCTTCTTTGATCCCAGTACAGTATCAGTTTTTTTGTTTGGGTCCACATATTAAAACATTTAAGAAACCCTGATCTAGAGAATCAGTTCTTACAATGAATAGGATTTTTTCTCTCTGTTTGCACGGAATTCATATGTAATTTCAAATCCTACACAGTTTCATGTTTTTTTTTTTTTTACCATGTTCCATTTCTCTCTCTCTTCTGGACTAATCTCCTAATTTGTTGCCATCCCAGGTAACTCACTACAGTACTCTCGAGTGGTTTCTTGTTGCTCCAGCATATCGAGTTGCTCTCACTCCCTTTATTATAATTTATCTTTTCTTATCTGTTCTGCAAGTTTTCTCTGTATCATCTGTCACACATGTATGCTTGGTAGGCAGCTCTATGGTTCTGGTGATGGTAGTTACCCAAAATACCAGGGGTTGGTGCTGTGTGCTAATACCGCTTCTCTTCCTCCCCCTGCAGAACAGAAGATTGACAGCCGTTCGACTTCTGATGTTACTTCCTTTGACCGCACATCTTTATGGTGCCTTTGCCCAGGCAGGCTTTTTGCTCATTATGCACCCCTTCACAAATGGTAAGATTACTATACTTCAGAAGGAAACTCAAAGTATTAGCAAGACCAGCAGACTAACAATTATTAGCCATAAATTAAAATTTCATACAGTGTGTCCCTCAAGAACATTAGCCCTGCCACAGCTAAGTGATGGATGCCACACTCATCGCCGTATTTGTGAAAAGAAGAAACACTTCCACTTATTTGTCCTTCTACATACACTTAGAGTAGGAAACAGCTGCCTTCATTGATCTCATAAATTAATGGAGCTGTCCTTAAGGCGGTGAAAGCATTTATTCTGTAGTGCAAGGAGAGCAAACCTAAGACCAGGAGAGCCTTTGGAAATTTTAAAACAGAAAATAAGTTAAAGGCCTCACCAGCAAGAGTTCATCCTGCTAATTTTAAATAGTAATAAATTGCTGGAGAAATACAGGCTATTCAGTTCAGCAGCATGGCTGGGAAGTTTGTCTGTGTCTCCCATCTCCCTTTGAGTAAATCAGATTCTTTGCATCTTATGTGCTTAAAGCTGTTCTTCTAGTGAAAGCCGCTCTGGAGCAGAAATAAATCTCTTGGATTCATTTTGTCAGTGTTATTGAAGATTTGAAATACCAGAATTAGGACCCTGCAGAGACTTCACAACATAAAACTAAAGAGATCAACTTTTAGAAAAGTCATTTAAGTCCATGCTACACCTTTTATGTTATAAGGTGACCAAAGCAGGGTTTAATACTCTATATGCTGTCTCATTGGTCCATTGCACAGTGTATGTTTCCTGCAGCTCCTATCTGGTTAGCTCACTGCATATATGAAAGTGTCTTATGTCTAGCTGAATTATCTAAAATGCAGGCATATGTCAAGTGGTAGCGACCAGAGAGGTACACTGAATGATAAAAAAAGCATAAAATCTCATAAGAAAAAGAAGCATTCTTGTTGCCTAAAAGACATTTATTGGTCTTGACTGAAAGGCTCTCAGTGACCTTTTCTGCTGGGCCAGACATGAATGTAATCCTCTCTTTCCATCTTGTCTTTTTTTTGAAAAACCCTTTACATACATTTGGCCTTAAATCAACATATTGTTAGAGTAAATGTTGTATAATGTTTGGGTGGTTGTACACAATAGAAAAAGGAGAGGAAATCGGAAAAAGGATACTTATTATATGCTTTTTTAAAACTTAATTTCTATGTGATACTGTTATTCAATTGGCCTTGATTCATTTTTCTGAACATCTAACAGTTCTATTTTATATCCTCATCTCCTTTAACAATTATCATGAACAAATGCGGCTGGTGTCACCATTCATGTTGTCATTTATAGAAGAAAAAATATATCACAATCTGGTACAGATTGAAGGGAGGTGTTGTTTTTCAAATAAGGCCTCCCAGGCTGCAATGTTTATGTTATTACAAAACAAAAGAACAATGTAAAAATTAGCAAAAAATGAAAATGTCATACAGTCCTGGTATCCCAGGATTTTTCTTTTAACAAAGCTAAAGTCTTGCTACGGTATAAATACTTGTAATTGACTCACTGACACTGACATATTTATACTGTAAACACTAGGGGTCGCTCTTACCCCTTTAACCCCAACAGACAGACACTCAGGACACAAGGTAAAAGCAACAAGAAGTATTTTAATGTTTCTTCTTGAAAAACAGTACTTCAAAGCACCCCAACCACGATAAACAGGCAAGTAATAATAATAATAATAATCACAATCTCTCCTCCACACCTCCCGGCAAGCTCTGTCCTACTCCTCCCAACTCTGGTTCACTTGCTGGGTTCCCATCACCCCTTTAAATAGTCCTTGACCTGGAAGTACTTCTGTTCTTCCTCTTACGTGACTTGCCACCACTTCTGGGTCAGATGGAGAATCGCAATTCTTTAATCAGCCTGGAAGTACTTTGGGGCTTCTGTCCTCATGACTTACTAGTACTTCTGGGCTGTAAGGGAAGCATGACTCCCCAGGTCCTTTTACAGCTCTCCCTGGTGGCACCCACGGCACCCAACAGGGGCTGAGAAACCAAACTCCAAGTCCCAGGATGCCCTGTGGGAATCCGGGGCACAGCTACACTCCAGGGGAACTGCCATCTAGAATTTTGGGGGAGGCAGTGTCCTGGAAAAGCTGTCTTCCCCCATCCTTCCATCTTTTTGGTGTCCCAGCTGGGTTGAGCTGCCGACCATTCCCTCACAATACGTCTTAGTTAACCTAAGAGTATGTGTCTGGAATTTAGGAGAACTATAAAAAAAACAAAACAAACAAACACTCAAGTGACACACAGTCTGCTCTCCTCCCAAAAGTTCTTTGAGTTAGACATGTAGCCTGCTGCATTTGCTCTAATTCACTGCATTATATACCTTCACTTACATAGGCTCAACTTTCCTCTCATATACTTTGTGTTTATTTTCTATGACTGATTCTTATGTGTCTGCCATAATGATGCAGACTTGACACTATTTGTTCATCTGTTTAAATGTATTATCAGTTTATGTATACTTTTTCAAGATTGGCTTGAGTGGCTGCCTTACAGCTTAAGAGAACTCCCATACTGGTCACTACTTGTGACTTATGGATTCATCTTTTGTTCTCATTTCGGAGGGCTTTAAAATGCATGGATGATTCCTCAGTTTGAATTTTATTTTGTATTACCTTTACAGTGAATATGACTGTCATTTGCGCTCAGTGTGTGTAACTTGCATTTGCAATGAAAAAGATAAGTTGACCTGTGCAATGTGCTTCACTGTCATCAGATATCAATGCAGTTCTATTACTGTCATCCATGCCACTTTCTCATATCACTGTCCTTTATTTTTCAACCCTGTTGTATGGCTGTGCCAAAAGTTGCTACGAAAAAGACCTAATGACCAATCATGATCTGGAGAAAACCCACAAGCTTTACTGTCATCAGATTTCAGCACATTTTTTTTTACTGTCATCCACACCATGTTCTTGCACCACTGTTCTTTTCCTGTCAGGCACAGTGTGTGGCCACGCTGCCTCTTTCCTTGAGAAGAACCCAGATTTCAATGACATGGCCTAGGTATCCCACATTCCCCACATGTGACAGGTAGGCAATCCTTTTTTGCTTTATGCTCCCCACACCCCCTATAACTTATCATCAATTATGAAAGGAGTGAAAACTTTGGATTTGTCAAAAATTTCAATGTCTGGTTTTCGACAGATCTCGACATTTTAGGGTCCCTTGATACAGAAAACATCCATATCTCGATGATGGGTGTGTGTGTGCGCGTGTGTATCTGTGTGTCACAGTTTCTTGAGGACAGTCTAAAGTTAAAATGACTGTTCGGAAAAACACCAAACTCGAAACTTAAGTCTGTTATAAGATGACGATGTGCTGATTAGTTTTTGAGCCAAATCATGCAAGAGAACGATGCACTCTAGAGGAACCCTCAAATACCATAAATCTGCAATTAATTAGGAATTCTTCTCATTAGTTGCTATCGTGATGACCTATTTTATGACCAGAAAGAGCAGCATGAGAAAGGTAAATAATTACTGGAATGTTATAGAATAGTTCAGGTAACTTGGTTCCAAGTTGTAAAGCCTATTGGCGCACACATCCAAATTTTTATATTCAGTATATATATACTAGCCAACCCGCGGCATAGTATACGCCGCATAATTATTTATTGATGGGTGAACACTTCCTGAAAGAAACAGTTGTCCAAATAGGGTGGGTTTGAGGATACGACTGTGAGTGAATGAAAGGATGGAACTCTGGAGAGAGCAACATACAATTGTCCGTGACTGAAATTTGGTTTTGGCAGATACAGGCATATCTTTTTGAAAGTTTGGCCCTGTGCCTTATTAATTGTCATTACCAAGGCCAATCTAACAGGAAATTGTCTGCGTGTAAAAGTAAAAGGCAAATTTGAATCTGATGGGGTCAGGGAAATCTGGGGAATAAGGACAGTTTGTAAAGTAGCAGTTGCGATAGTTTTACACTCCAGTACATTGCAGTGAATGCTGGTAACAGAAAGTCTAGTGCCATTACAGAGACCTTTTGCTGGCATGAGGTTTCTGAGAAGCATGACGACTAAACCAATTTTAATTTTGAGTTTATGCGGAGGCATGCCAGTGGGAGTAAGACTGTTAAGAAATTCTTCGGAGAATGAAAGTTGATCTGCAGGATCGTGTGTGACAATGGAGTCAACGCTGGTGAAAGTTACTTCGTCGGTAGGGATAAGTCCTCGAGAGCGAGGGTGGACGCAACAGGAGGGTTAGAGTTGGCGGGTGGGGCTCTGTCGTGCGTTCCTCATGACATGGGAGCAGGGTTAGAGTGGGCGGGCTGGGCTCTGTCGTGCGTACCCCATGGTTGGGTGACTTGGTCAATTATATATATAGAAAAGCAGCCGGAACCGAAAAGAACAATGAAAAGTCAATATAGCTCAGAGGTGCATGTGGACTGTAGCAGAGACGAAAGCGATTGAGGCTGTGTTTGGTGTGGTGTGGTGTAGCGTGCGGGCACATGAGCAGGCAATGCGCATACCTCGAGAGCGAGGCTGGACGCGGGAGGAGGGTTAGAGTTGGCGGGCAGGGATCTGTTGTGCGTATCCCATGACGCGGGAGGAGGGTTAGAGTTGGCGGGTGGGGCTCTGTCGTGCGTATCCCATGATCTTAGAGTTGGTGGGCAGGACTCTGTGAGTTGGCGGGAGTGGCTCTGTTGTGCATATCCCATGGTCTCTGTCATGTGTACTCCATGGTCGGGCGACTTAGTCAATTATATATATAGATGCTGGCTAGATTGAAATGTCTTCTCTTATTTGTCAAACCTATTATTATGATTTGTGTTACAAAATCCCAAAAAATGAGGCCTTACCTTCTAAATTATTATTGAGGGAATAAAAACTGTAAAAGCTATCGCTCTTTAAAAATTGTGAAGTTTTATTATGCAGAAACACAAATATTTACAAGTATCAAAAGCAGAAAAAAGACTGAGCCTAAAAAGGCAACATAGAACAAACAAAGCCATGTGATAAAAGGTCTGTGTCGAAATGAAGTTTTTAAATAAATAATCGCATCCTGGTGTGTGCAGACTCTAATCAGGTATGGGTGTTTGTGAGCAGGCTTCACTTCAGGGTTGATTAAGGTGCTTGGCTGATTGTGCATTGACATATAAAAGTTAGCAGATTATTCAGGTCCTTCATTTTCACCTTGGAGGAGGCAGTATATCATACCTGTGCCCGATCAGGCCATATAAAAGGAGTCTGCACGACAGAGAGCAGAGAATCAGAGAAAGAAAGAAACAGATAGAAACAAAGAGCTATTAGATCAGTATCAGGTGGTGAAACAAGATGAGCCAACCAGCTAGTGAGTGAGAGGCAGTGCGGTTTTTAGTCCTGTTGATGAACAAAGAATCGGCCCTCTAGTGATGGATTGTCCCCACTGATTATTCTTAGAGGATTAGGTTCAATCTTGGTAGAAACCTCTCCAGCGATCCAAATTATACCAGGGGAGCGAGAAGGATAAAAAGGAGGCCAACCGACCCTGAGCGGTTTGGCCAACAGCGATTGGGGCAGCCAAGATGGGGATCAGCTGCTGTAGTCTCTGCCAGCTGAACAAGTTACGGATGAGCCAGGTAGATGGAAAAGGAGTTGTGCTGGGCTCTCTGGGATCAGAGAACGAAGATTAAGGACCCAATGACTGTGTTTAGTTTTGCTCTGATTTTAGCTCTAGATTTTAGCTCATGAACTGTCACTGTTTTTAATGGATTATTTACTTATTTATATTTTTACTTATTTGTGAGGCGCTATCTATTGGAGTGACAGGGACATGCAGTAGCAACCAGATGGACACACAGACAGACATCCACTTAGGTGGATGGATGAGTTTGTCATTTTTGCCCATAAATCTACATTCAATAAAACAAAATGAAATGATGCTTTAATAAAGAATTTGAAATTTATTAAAAATTATTTAAGAATAAAAATTGTCAAGTCTTTCATTTATATGTTTTCAGACCAATTGCTGTGGTCAGGTGCATAAACTTTGCTTTAATCATCCTTGAGATGTGTTCATTAAATTTAATTGGAGTTCACCTGTAAGGCAAATTGAATTATTTGGACATTGTTTACAAAGACACACAATTGTGTATATAATGACCCACAATGCACACTGTCTGTCAGGATAAACAACAAGCAATTAAGTCTAAGGAACTCTCTGAATAAATCAATGGTGAAATTGTGGTGAAGCATCCTGTAGATCAGGTAAAGGAGATCAACCCATTTCTAAAGCTTTGAGTGTTCCCAAGAGCACAGTGGTCTTAATAATTGTGAAATGAAATTTGAGTAACTGGACAAGAAAGGCTTGGTCAGAGAATTGACTAAGAATCCAATGATCATTCTAACAGAGCTTCAGAAGTCCTCTGCTGAAATGCAAAACCCAGTCAGAAGAATAACCATATTAGCAGCACTCCATCAATCAGGTGCTTTATGGTAGAGTCTCCAGATAGAAGCCAATCTTGAGTAAAGGTTTGCAAAATGACATTTAAAAGGACTTTGACAACATGAGGTAAAAGATTTTATGGTGTGATGAGACAAAAATGGAACTTTTTAGGTTGAACTCCAAACACTATGTATCGCAAAGACCAGGGGCCTCATGTATAAACGGTGCGTACGCACAGAAACGTTGCGTAAGAACTTTTCCACGTTCAAATCGCGATGTATAAAACCTACACTTGGCATAAATCCACGCACTTTTCCATGGTACCTCATACCTTGTCGTACGCAAGTTCTCCGCTCGGTTTTGCAGACTGGCGGCACCCAGCGTCAAAGCAGTGCTACTGTTCCTGTGTGGTTACACCTTATTTTCCTGACGCGGCTTTATAAATACACCGAAACTAACCGCATATTGTTTATTAGTGTAATGCATCTGATTGTAATTAACTTGTAACAATATAATGGTAGAGGGAACAGCCATAGTATTCCAAATACCATAACTGCTTTAGCGTTGTTACTCTCACATCTTCTTCTTCTTCTTCTTTCAGCTCCTCTTGTTAGGAGTTGCCACAGCGGATCATCTTTTTCAATATTTCTCTCACTGCACCACTCAGAGTATTTATATCACTGTATCTGAGTGTGAATCACAGTAGCAGCTGATCAGAAAGGGAATTATCGGTATACAGCTTCAAGGACATGCTGTCTCAGCCACTGCAAAATGTTTTAAAGCCTTTCCTGTACGGACCTCGCGGTACAGAAACGATATCATTTATAAGGTGAAATTCAGCAAAATATGTTTATTAAATTATACAGATAAAACTTTAACTTCATTTAAATAATCTATATTCTTCACTGGGAGTGTCGTTAGGATAGAATAATTAAACATGTACTACGAAGATATTTCAATGTTCTTTAAACGTTTTGAAGAATCGGCACTAAGCTTACAGATGGCTTAACGTCTATTACAGAGCTGATTGTATGGCGATCGGTTACTTGGGGAAAGAAAAGCACTGACTGCAGTGACGGCTACGCCAATATATATTGAATATAAAACAGAAAGAGAAAATAACAACACAGCTAAAAACACAGCGACAAATTTCGGCAAAAGTTAAATGCTTGTGTCATGAGCACGAGGCGGCTATGCAGTGTCCGCAACGGACGTAGCCATCCACTGTGCATAAGCTACCTTACTGACGGGCGGGCGAAGGAGCCACCGATTCTTCCTCTGCCCAGTGCCACCACAAGCCTAGAGCCGCCCCTGATTGTACTGCTGCAATAAATTATTTCATCGAAGTGAAACACGTTTAATAATGTGCTTTAACTTCTATCATCATGAAAATGATATCACGTATACATCTCAGTATTTTAGTTATTCAGAGAACTGTAATATTACGAATGTAATGGACTCTGTGTCCAGTTGGAAGAAGAGAGCTGATTTAAAAAGCAAGTAGTGATTCACACACATAGAGCACATAGAAGATCAAATACAAAACAAAGCATTTAACGTGCTACTTTAATTACGATGTGATTTGAGAAACTGGTTAATTAAACGATTTTAAGATGAAGTTTATGATGTTCTACTTTAATGACAAAATAAACTACGTGATTAAAGTGGAAATGTCGAGATTGAAGTTGACATTTCGTGCTTTTTCCTCACTGTGTGCCTTTTTTCTCTGTACCCTAATAAGCTTTCATATGACACTCAGACAGTGGGCTTACAACTCTGCTTTTCACGGCGACTTTGATATGTGAATTCTTTTTTATTTCCGGCACTGTGCGATTGGTGAATGTGAGCTTTCAAGTTTCTCCAACACGCTATGTCACTCGATCAACTTCCTTTTGTTGATTATACCACGGTTTATTTGAACAAATAGTATGTTTTTCATTTGCCTCCACTTGGTATTCGCTGAAATTCTTATATTTTCCCCGTGCTTTTCCCATTGTCTTTTCACAGAAGGCTGCGCTTAAGGGCGATTTATATTGATTTGCATATTCAAATAGGCGTAATTCTGGGAGGATTTGGGGCGTTACATAATGCGCGTGCACCAGCGTTAGTTTTCACGCTGATCGGGATTTATGTAGCGGAAGAACGTGGAAGTTGGAGTACGAACAGATTCCTGCATCTGGATTTTTCTGTGCGTAAACACATTTCGGCTTTTGTGCTTACGCCATGTTATAGTGCGAGTTCTACGCACGGCGTTATACATGAGGCCCCAGGCATTGCTCATCACCTGCCTGATACCATCCATACAATGAAGCATGGTGGTGGCAGCATCATACTATTTAGGTGTGTCTCTGTGGCATTGGCAGGGATGCTGATCAGAATGAAGGGAAGGGTGAATGCAGCCAAATACAGAGGGGCCCTTGAAGAACACCTACTCCACAGCACACACAATCTCATGCTGGGACAATGGTTAACATTTCAGTCAGACAATGACCCAAAGAATACAGAAAAGGCAGTGGCGAAGTGGCTTTGGAACAAAGACCAGGCTTAAACTTCTTAGAATATCTGTACAGATGCCTGAAGATGGTAGTAGACAGATGATTCCCATCCAATCTAATGGAACTTGAGAGGAGCTGCCAAATCTAGGTGTGAAAAGCTTCTACAATGTACTGAATTAAGGGTCTGATATGAATATCTTATATAAATGAGAAGTTCCAGTTTTTGATTTTTAATGAATTTGCAAACAGTTCTGAAAACATGTTTTCACGTTTTCATTATGGAATTTTAAGTGTAGATTAGTTGACAAAAATGCCAAATGTATCCATTTTAAATAAATCTACAACACAATACAGTTTCCAGAAAGTATAAGGGGTCTAAATACTTTCAGAATCCACTGTACATTAATACAACAAAGAACATAATACATAATAAACAATAAATAAGCAACATAATATTCAAAATGCAAAGACCAAAAACATAATTATTACATAAAAAACAAAATTAAATTTAACAAAAATTAAAAATAAAAAAATCAAGTAGAAATTTACTAGAACAAGGGATAAAACCCTGGCTAATCCATAACACTTGCTTTGCTCAAGGCACAAAACATGCCACTGTCAAGTGTGACAGCCAATTGACTTTGTCTTAGTACTGTGTATTTTCTGATTATTTTCTCATTTTGTTTCTAGCTGGCAATCTTCCCTTGTCTACATCAATATAAGATGGCAGTGAGTGAGTACAGGGCTGCACAAAGCCTAGAGTTTATTTATGTGGGTCATTGTATGATATAGCAGCTGCCATATTTCTACAGTATCTGTAACAGGAAGTCTCTAAGCATATTAAGCTCATCAGCTCTGATGATGTTGTTTAGAAAGGCTAGAGTTTAACTTCTTGACTTTCAGTTTTTTGCTTGTGAGCTTGCTCAATGTTTCATATTTCATTTGCATTTTACTTGAGCCTTAATTAGTCTGTGGTGGTTTGTTACTGTGGCGGAAAACACTAAACAAAGAAAAGTCGTGAGTCACTGTTATATGTGAAATTCAAACATGGCTGTCCTTTATTTGCACATACAGGTGGAGCTCCCATATACTGTACCTTCTTCAAATCATGGCAAACAGAAGAAATCACTTATCAGTTTTATCAGTTAGGTTCATTTACATAACACATTTCACTATATTTTAATTTTCACTAATCAGTTATGGATAAATGGTATACTCTAGAAACATACCTATGAATTAAGTATTGTGTGAAGTTGCACACTAGTTAAACATATTAAAATCCTAGGTTTAAGAAATAAGACTTCTCATATCAACAATTCTCACAGAACAAATCTCATTTTCTAATCTAAAATGTGCTGGTACAAATGACGTCAGGATGTCCTAGTTTAACAAGTGGGCAGTTTCAAGCACTTTTTTCATTCCCCTTATAGTTACCCATAAAGTGTTTTGATGATTCCTCATTTGTTGTTACTCTTGAAGTGAAGAGGTTCCCATAGGAAACTTTTACTTCTCAAATGTTGATCTCTGATTGCACACAAAACCTAAAAGAGACTCTCATTTATGTATAATTTAAGAATCAATGTTGTCACAGATGTTTCTCCTAAAATTCCTTAGGAGAGATAGCTTCAGTCAAAAAGGAGACATACGATACAACTGAGGTAAAAGGAGTCAAAACTGAGGATTTGATTTGAAGAGCATGTTAGGTTTTATGAGATCTCTTTCTAGTCTTATTTTCATCTCTTTCAAGACTTCATATTTTTCCTTATTATTGGACTGATGTCTTTATCTAAGGTGACTTACAACATTTGAGATACGATTAGTTCCATTTTTTTCCCCAGTTGGAGCACAGAACTGCTCATGATCACATAGTGGTGTCAATAGTGGGATTTGAACCCACAACCTCAGGGTATGAAGTGCAAAGTCTTAACCACTGTCTGCCTTATTTTCCAGAGTGACTATGATCTAATTGGAGTATAGCAATAAAAATTAGAACTACTAATAGTATAATTCAGAAGCAAGGAGAACAGTTTTGCAATTATAGTAGTGTTTTTATTGTACTATTCATACATTTTACCATATATTACTGAGCACACAATGCAAATACTTTCAAACTGCAAAGAAAGTCAAGACACTACTTGAAAAATCTGAGCCCACTGTGTGACTTTGCCGAGATCTCTGCTGAAACAGAAGATGGGACACTTGTGAGAAAAATCTGAGAACGATGAGACAAAAGAAAATGTGTTCATTTTATTTCGCTATGATCTCACTGTTGTCTAGGAGAAAACAAAAACATTAAGGATATTTCTTTGTTGATTTTGCATTCGTATGGGTTTGCAGATCTTAGTGTAAATGTCAGCTACATTTTATGGAGCAAAGCTACCAAAGAAAGCAAGGTGCCACTGAAAACATCACACTAAAGACAATCCAGGTAAGAAAAAAAGGCAACCCACTCCAGCATAGACAACAATAAATATGTCAAAATGTTCCAGAAAATGAACTAGTATAAATAATAATGGATGATATGATGTGGATGTATCCAAGATAAGAGAATAGATAGTGGCTGCCTCCATAAATTAAAGACATGCTTGATGTTGCAAGGAATTATACATTGCCAGACTTTAAAATGTGATAAGACTGTACCAAAATAAATTTGAAACTTGATGTTGATATTAAGTTCAGAAATCAGACACATACTAAATCCTGGAGTTCAATTGTCTATAAAAGGGTTTCAAAAACAGTACTGGGCTGCAAATCAAATAATGAGACGATTATTTCAAGCTAATTCCACGGCAAACCAAGCATTACAGTGATACAAGTCTAAATAATCTTTTCTCCATGTAAGTAAGTCAAGCATGCTGAAGTTAAATAGTTTTATGAGGATCTATATTTTTGAACATAATACCAAAAAAGTGTCTTTTTTAATAAAACATAGGAACATTGGAGATGACGATAGAAAAATAAATGGAATGACTGGTAAATGTGGCCTTTTTCTACAAAATGAAGCCAGTGACCAATTAATAGACACCTAACAAGATAATTCTCTGGTCTTAGTAGACACATTTCTTCAACAAATTGAGAGAAGACAATACAGATAGTAGACATCACTGGATGATCAATATCAAAATCAAACTGACTACATACATATTTTAAAATCAAAGATGAAGGATTATTACTTGTGGAAAAACGATCCAAAAAAGAAGGAAACTCGACAAAAATAAAGTTTTGAGGATCATCCCCGTATATTGTCCTGTGGACAAAATAATGCAGAATGAAATTCAAAGTTGATCAAAAGCATTTTTTCAGTTACAATTGACAAAGTTGTTTTCACAAAGTAAAGTTTATATAGACAGATGGATTATGGGAACAGGAAATGGTTGAAGTGATGTCATTGTGGAGGAACCGGAAGTGATGTCCAAGGGGTGAGACGGAAGTAATGCCATATGTAGTTGCCGGAAGTGATGTCATGGTGACCATTTTGGAACCTGGAAATAGCAGCTATTATTTTCATTTGGTTTTCTTGTTGGGAGAACAGGTTCAGGTAAGTACCACATGAAAATCCTTCATCTTGTGATATTTCACTCACCTTTGAGCTTTTTCACTGCCTCCTAATCGTTTGCGTGTGACATACTATAATCAGCAAAAGGAAGACTTGAAGACTTAAAGGTAAAGGTAACACAGAATGGAATCAAACTAACTAGACATGAGTTCAGCAACACATTCCATGTGAATATGCAGTTGAGGTGAAGAAAACATTACATAAATTAGACCATTTAGAGAGAACACTTAAAATGTACTGACAGAAGTTTGTAATATCGTGAGGTGGCAGCAGAAAATCTAGTGAGTAGAAAGAAAATAACAACTTGCTGAAGGTTTAAAAACAGCCAAAAACAAAGGAACACTGAAGGACATGAAATTTCATTTTACAGAGAAAAATATATTAGATTGCAGCTCAGATAACAGTCACTTTCTGTTAGAATGTTGCATGCAATCTAATGTCAACCTGTATATGATAATTATTACTGGCCAATCAGAAATATCTCTAATTTCCACAGCTCATGTAGAAAATGACTTCAGGATACCTTTGTAGTCCAAGCCTCATTACTGAACACACTCTAATGCTACCATTAAAAAAGCCTAATCATACTGCCTGATCTTTCACAATATAGCTGTTTCTACACATCTGACCCACTAGCCGGGGTCAATCTACAATCTCATAGTATGACATCAGCATGTTAAATTTAGAATAAATACATGTTTTACAAAGAAAATTAAAAGTTCTCTCTACTAAATACCTGCTGTAGCTAACACAATACCTGAAATGGACCAGATATAAAGACGTTTAAGATGCATATTAAGATTGCCAAATGTCCATGTTTGACTTGCACCTGACAAAAGATTTTTGCTGTCTTGCCATCAGATCTAAAAGTTACATTCTGGCTTTAAAAGATTGACAAATAATTGCATCCTCTGGGATTTCAAAAAGTTGACTCTGACCCTAATAAAATATAATTGTTTCCATTTTAATTTGGCTATTCCTTTTTTTCTGCCCAAAAAATTGCAAGAATCTGACATGTCTGTCACTTGGAAAGAAATGTGCATCCTGCTACTGTGTTGTTAGAGCTGAAATAAAACCAGGTTTATATTTGATTTCCCATGTAGCACAGCATTATCTTTTTTTCTTTTGATAAATCTAATTTCAATGCTACTGCAGAGTTTGCAAAGGAGTATTTTCTATACGTCATGATTGGATATATCATTAAGGTTTCACACTCCTTGAAATGCATATGCAATTAATATAGCTTTACATTTCATAGCTAAGATGGAATACTTTACTGTAATCCTTATTATAAATTAAAAGCATGTTCAGTCAGTCAGTCATTTTCCAACCCACTACATCCTAACACAGGGTCACAGGGGTCTGCTGGAGCCAATCCCAGCCAGCACTAGGCACAAGGCAGGAACAAATCCCCAGGCAGGGCACCAGCCCACAACAGGGCACACACATGGGACAATTTAGGATCGGCAGTTCACCTAACTTGCACGTCTTTGGACTGTGGGAGGAAACTGCAGAACCCAGCTGGAAATACACACAGACACAGGGAGTACATGCAAATTCCACGCAGGGAGGATCTGGGAAGTGAACCCAGGTCTCCTTACTGTGACGCAGCAGCATTACCATTGTGCCACCCACTTTACTGTAATCCTTATTATAAATTAAAAGAATGTTCATTAAACCAATATTATACATCCACAATATGAGCATTATGTGTTTAAAACAACCAGTGCTGTGCTGAAATACTCAAGATTGCATTATTACAAATAATAAAAAACTGCAAGTGCTGGATCCCCATTTTTTTGTCCTACTTCTTCCACTTATGTGTTGGTTTACTACTTCCAGGCCTATTAAAGTTAGGGTTAGGGTTTTCATTTCAATCTTGCCAACTGTGCCAAGTGTGTTACAAGAAAGTTGTGAAGAGTTGCTTAGTGATGCAGTCTTCTTACTGTGGGCATTGCAAGTGGGCTTTAAAGTTAGTGATTCTCCACTTCGACATCATTCTGTAGATGGCAACAAAAATTGACAGCTATTGGTAGCATAAAATAAATGCAAATGTACATTTTTCAAAATTGGAAGTTTATTAAGAACATTTTAAAATTACTCCTTTTTAATTTTGCTCTCATGCCATTGTGCAACTCATTTGTCTTTATTCTGTCCTGTGATTTTTTCTTTTCATATTGTGCCTTATTCATACCATACAGTTGGGAAAATTATCTGCTGCACCAACAAGCAAATTGCCATATAGGAAGGCCTATTGCAATAAATTCACACAGAGACAATATCGACAATGATAATTAAATTAATGCTGAACTCAGCTTTTCGTTGAGCTTCACTTGTGGTTCAGCAGAGTGCGAAAAAGCTTTAGTCAAATGAATCAGAGCCTCTCAGTACTCTGGGCTCTTTCTTTTGGAATGACATTAGAATAAAACTAAGTGAAGTGAATAGAATCCATGCACACAATAGTTTTTCTTTTGCAGGTATCTGCATTGTTGGTCGTCAGTTTGCAGTTTTGGCTTGCATCTAATCAACCAATCAATCTTTATTTTGTATGTTTCACAGTAGCATCCATTACTTTAATATTTCACAAAGAACTGCGTAAAATAGCTCAAAAGAACAACACAAATCTGTCACTACAGTCTGTGACAGTGTGGGTTCTGGCTCCACACTCCCATTGCTATTTGGAAGCCTTAAACCCAACACCGTCGGTAATGTTACCGATGAGCTAGTCAGTGAAGGCAATAATTGAGCATCTGAGCAAGGGGATGGTTAAAAGTGAAACAGTGCTTTTATTTAAAACAGTCAACAAAACAGGTGTTCAAATAAATAGTGCAGTAATTTAAAGTTCTACATTAAATAATCCATAAAATGAAAACGTGGAAGTTAAAATCAATAAGAAAAACAATCCTTTAAAATGAGTGGTAAAATGATCAGGATGCAGTCTTAAAAACAAACAATTGACAAACTCGGTGCCTTCGTTTATAACTAGCGTCCCTCTTGCTTCATCCATCAGGGCCCGGCAACAAGGGAGACACTCACTCTGCAGCTGACCTTCTTCCTACTACTGCTACTGCTACTGCTACTGCTGCTGCTGCTGTCAGTTGCCTTACCGGTCCTTGGCTCCGGTCGGCTCCTCTGGACAGCGACTTGGGAATCCCTTAACGGCCAAGGCTCTCACGTTAGGGACACCGCGTCCCAAGTCCCAACTCCCGCGGAGAGTCCTGCGCCTTCCCAGTCACTCCCGCCCTACAAAACAATGTTCTGCGGGGGCGACCACAACCACTTCTCCCGGGTGTTGGCCAAACACCCAGGCGGCCTTCAGCTGCCTGCAAGCGTTCGCTCGCCTGCTTCCTCCTGCACCGACTTGCTCGCTTACTTCCTCCTTCCCTCTAACCTCCTTTCTTTTTCTTTCCTCCTTTTTCTTTTCCTTTCTCCTTCCACCCTCTCCCGACCGACTCGCGCTTTTTTTTAAATGGAGAAGGACCATGACAGCTGTAACGTATTAGCCACGGGATCAATCACGGATGTGGGCAGTTCCTCACCTGTGCACTTGGTGAGAAACGGCCACACCCCGAGCGTCCCGCGGCTCGCCATGGCCCAACGCCCTCTCGCTATGCCCGCCGCGAGAGCGTACATTATTTATTTAAAAATGAATGGTCTTTGCTCAGTGAGCTGTGGACCCGCTATACTACACAGTCCCTCCTGATGAAAATGTTAAATTTGAATTTTAACGCTAAGAGATCCTTAAAACATTTTTTGCAGATTAGTAGACACAAACCAAAAATAATTGCTAGGTACTTAGCTAAAAACTCATTTTACGCAGGATGCAATTAACCAGGGTCACATCAGGCAGCTTTTTTTGTGAGAATGTTACCACTAGAATGATTCTAAACTATTATAGACTACCTATACCGTACATAAGGTTTTAAATTGTATAAGGAATTAAGAAAATAAAACATCCAAAAATCATGACCATTCAAATAGAACAAAATCCGGAGCAGGTAGGTAGGTAGGAGATTCCTATTGAATGGACTTGTGAATGGTTGCCTTCTAAGGTATATGATTAAATAATAATTAAATTCCTTATTACATACTGTCAATAATGAATAAAATGTTAAACTTTGTTTTTACTCAAGTGTAAACAACAAATAAATGTACAACCAAAACAATTACTGCTTAAGTATTATTTATAGAATTAGTATGCTCAGAAAGGGTGACTTGAGAATATATGCTTGGGATAAAATATGAATCATTTGCACACTTCTACTTTGTTGCTGTTGAGAAAATGCTTCTTTCTCAGAAGGGAGTCCTTTATGATGGTGTTCTAAAGGATGCGTATATTTCTAAAGTGTAATGACAGATCAATATTCCACATATGCTCGATGCTGACTGTAAGTTTACATTAGCTTATGCTTATCCAGAGGCCATAACAATATGGCTTCTCTAGGTTCTATCATACAGTATATTCTGCTAGTTCTGGTAGATCTGGAGAAAATCGTGCCTGTGGACCCTCTTGATGTTGTCTTAAACAACATGTTAACGTTATTCTTGGTATTCGTGGTATTCATCTTCTTCCTGATTTAAACTTTATGCAGCTTATTGGACCTGAAAATAGTTTGGAAGTGTGATGGATGTTGGCTATGATGCTGATTTGTGTCTGTTTAATTCCCTTTAGAAATACGGAGCTTGACGTCCAAAAAACAGAAGTTAGATGTGCAAGTTATGTTACTTTAATGAGCAACCCTGCATCAGTAACTGTAATTTTTGTCATGTTTAAACATTCACTTGTGAAAGATTTTGAGTTTTCTTCTAATAAGGCATCTGAGTAGGTTTATTTATTTTTACTCTCAACATCTTCAAAATACAGTTCTGCACTGAAACCTGTCAGAAACAGTGCTGCATGTTTTTTTGAACTATTTAAGTTAAACTTAAAGTTAAAATTAATAACATACAGCTATGTACCAAAACTTTGGGTTAAATCTTGACATTTGCTCAATGTCAGAATAAACACAAAGAATATAAAAGGAAATCAAGAGGTAAAAGTTGATATCACTTAATCTAAAGGTCTCAGAAGTTTAATTACCTCTCCAACTTTGCCAGTAGATTTGCAGCAGACATTTGCAGCAGGCTGAGGTGTTTTAACCTAAAGTACTAAAGGCATATGCCACCTGACATTTATCTCCTGCTTTTTCATCTGCTGAAGAAGGACTTCACTGGTCAGACATTATTTAAAGGAACCAGACAGACTGTGGATGATCTGGAACAACCTAGGATGATAACTGTTAAATAAAACCCAAGTGTAAAGTTTTATAACATTTCAAGCATATTTTTTAAAAAATAATGTTATAATTTCTGCTTTATTATTTTGTTACCCAGCTACATAAAAATACACAAAAAGTAATACAGCATTAATTGAAATAAATTAGTTTATGTTTTCCCTACATTCAGACCAATTTCCTTAACCTCATATACCATGTGTTTTATTTATCTTGCAGTTATTCTACATTTGCAAGCAACATATCCTATTCAGTTTGTACAAATAAATACAGAATGATTTTTTTTAATAATGTTTTTATCAAACATGCAAAGCTGAGAAATAACAATGACTAACTAGGGCAACAATAATAATACTGTATCAGCTTAATGCAGCATAACTTATTAATAATGCCATTATGAAAAGTAATTCATCACAAAGAATGCACTGATCTTTGCTGACAAATGAAGTCTATTTTTTTATATATTTAAACACAAATGTCACATTTGAGTCTGATCAATTACACTACACAGTACTGTACACGGAGGTTTATAGAGAGTTCCTTGGACTTCATGGCACTGTGCATTGTGGGATCTTCATACACAGGTGTGTGCCTTCCTAAACAATGTCAAATCAATTCAGTTTGCTTCATGTGGATTCCAATCAAGTTCCTGAGACATCTCACTACAGTACATTGTCTGAATACTTACATAAATGAGAGACTTTAGTTTTCTGATTTTTAATAAATGTCCAAAACTTTGGAAAACATGTTTTCAGCTTGTTATTATTTTTATTGAGTGTAGATTGGTGGGCAAACATGGCAAATTTATTCAGTTAAAATGAAACCTATAAAACAATAAAATGTACAGAAACAAAGTGGTCTGAGCACTTTCTGAATCCACTGTATTTAGTTATGCAGCCTCTCCCCTTTTTGAGAAGTTTTAGGGGTGGGCCCAATGAATTCAGTTGGTCACAGGTGGATTGCAGTCAAGTTGTAGAGCCATCTCAAGGATACTTAAAGCAAATAGGGTGCACCTAACCGCAATCTGGAGTGCCACACTATATAAAAAATTTTTGATTGTTAATAAATCTGCAAACTTTTCTGAAACCATATTCTCACTTTGTTATTGATTGTAGATTGATGAATAAAAATGGCAAATTTATACAATTAAAATAGTGAGAAGTCAAGCAAAATGACACCTTTCATTGGCTAACTAAAAAGATTATAATATACAATTTATTGAGGCAACTCAGGTCCCTTATTCAGACAAGATGTAATACAGAAAGCAGAGTTCCCTGTGCTTTTATACACACTAGGCCAAATAACAACACTGGAAAACCTTTAAGTGAGACTTCTTAAATGTAAAAAGTCAATAGACCACTTCAGGTACTTCACTTATGGTCAAGATCTTTGGATAAGATAACTGTCCAACAAAGTCTTTTGAAGCTTCTGAGTTTTTCAATACAATGTGGGTCTGTAGGCAGGTTTTCTGTGTCAGTCCGACAGATGCAAACAATCTTCATATCTGGCCATAAAACCATGTTGTAATGTGTTAAATTTTAGCATGAGTTTGACTTCCCATTCTTTTCTCTTTTGCTGTGTTCTGAAGTTGCCCAAAAACACTGTGACTCTCACAGTGTCCATGGCTGTTGAGGTGAGCTGCTACAGGAACATCTGTGTTGCCATGCTTGATGTGAAACCTGTGTAAATTCATTCTTTGGCAGAGTGTTTGCCCAGTTTCTTCCACACAGAGTGCACTGTCAGGACATTTCATGCAGAGAATTAGGTAGACAACTTTAAATGATCTGCAGGAAAATAGATAGATAGATAGATAGATAGATAGATAGATAGATAGATAGATAGATAGATAGATAGATAGATAGATAGATAGATAGATACTTTATTAATCCCAAGGGGAAATTCACAATTATGAAAATGACCCCTTTATGCCATGTTCTAGTTGGCAGTGTGGTATAACTATACGATCTGTATTATAAATGTGGGCACACGTTTTACATCTTCTCTGTAGGCAGGGAGATGTGCCATTTTCTGTTGGTTCACTTAGGGAGCTTCGGACAATTAGTTGCTGAAGGTTTGGTGGTTGTCTGTATGCTAGGATGGGAGGTTCTGGAAATACACTTTTTAGCATTTCGTCATTGTTTAGCACTGGCTGAAGTTCTTTTATAATTTTTTGAAGTGCTTCAAGATGTGGGTTATAGATGATAACAAGGGAATGCAGCTCTATTTCTTTGTTTTTATATTCCAGAAGATTGTCTCTGGGTATGGCAGAAGCTCTTCTTATTTGACTGTCTGTTAAAATGAAATCTACAAAACGATAAAGTGTGCAAAAAGTGAAGGTGTCTGAATACTTTCTATATCAACTGTATATGTGGCGGCTGCATATATATATTTATATATATACAGTATCTATGGTTTATTATGTGCTTTGCTGGAGGTGAACATTGCCACAATATGAGGTAAAGATCGTAAGGAAATTCGGTTAATTAATTGTACAGCATACCTTTGGTTAAAACAGAAGCCGTTAGCCTGGGGTCATTTTCTTCCTTACAGTCACAGTGTTAATAATTCTATGGCAAAGTGTGGAGATCTAGGTCAGTTATCCAAGACAAATTTTAATTCTCTTTCATTGGAGAAAATAATCCTGCCACTTCCACTCCATCAATTGTTCACTTGTTTAAATCTAACCCTCAGACACACACCTTTGACACTGAAGCAAGGTTAGCTGATATTTCTTCACAAATGTTTTTATTTCAATATTTCCTATTCATTTTATTTGAATAGCATTTCTTCTGGATTTCTTCATTTATGTGACAAAGTACATGTAGACTACTCAGTAAGACTACTGTACTTGATACGTAGTGAAGATTATTAGATATATGCTAGTAAAAGGCTTAGACTTATTGCGCTTTACCAGAAAAACAAATAAATAAACAAACAAATCACCATCTAAAGATAACATAATAGCTATATCTCCGACATACAGTAAAAAACACAAAAAAGTATACTCAAAATACAGAGCAACCGAAGTGATTGGGCCAAAACTGTAATCATTTTGATATAAAACAAATAAGACAATAAAATGGATATAAATAAATAAAGGTATCAATTGTTTGAACTATGTTGTTTACAAATTACTATAGCAGAACACTCCAAACATGTAAATGTTCTGTCTCTCTCTCTCTTTCTCTTGGCTGTCTGTTCCCATATCCTCCTGAGTTGTCAGATTGTACCTCTGCTGTGAAGGTTGGCTTTTAATGATACACCAGGATGGATCCATGGAGCTATTTCTCCTCTGGGGTCAAGATGTCTTTGCTAAATAGAGAACATCATTGTGAGCTTGGGAAAACCTATTTACAGATCATGCAACATTTTCTTTCTTTCTTTGATTTCTTATTTTACAAGGTAATGTTCTGTTATTGTGACAGCACAATGTACTGATACAGTTGCTGCTATAAGGTTTACCTTTATGTATTATACAGCCCTTTATTTGAGGCTGTTAAGCTGGCACTTCCTGTTCTCAAATGTAAGTCATCATTTAACTTTCCAATCCTGTGCAAGACTGGTTCCAGTTGTGCTCTGGGAGTCAGGGATTGGCTGTGGCCATACAACTCTTCCAGTTTGTTATGTTCAACAGTATATATTTCTATGAATCATGTTTCCTTAATAAATATAAATAAAAGTTTCTTCATATAATTAAAATGTCACCTCAAATCTCTCATTTTAAACAGAAAATATTTTTTGAAATTGATAACTTTAAATGTTATTGAAAAAATGGCTGACATGCACCTTTAGTCTTATCTTACACATCTAAATTTATCTGAAAAATTCCAGTCCAGCTCTGCTCCAGTCACAGAACAGAAACATTGTAATTTCTAATATCCTCTAATTAAGGAAATTCCAGAATATGTGTTGTTAGATTTAAGAGCTGCCTTTAACACCATTGACCACTCTATTCTATTGGATAGGCTGGAAAATTACATGGGGATGTCTGACACTGTCCTCATGTTGTTTAGTTCATATTATCAAATAGATGTCAGTATGCACAGAAATGTGTAAGCAGTACTCCGTAATTATGTTTAGAATTTAAATACAGTGTCTAGGAGGGTCCAGTACTCAGACCTTTACTGTTTTTACTTCACATACTTCCATTTGAAACTGTCATTAGAAAACATAACAATAATTTTCACTTGTATGCACGTGATACCTAGCTATACCCATCTTTCAGAACAAGAAGGTAAAAGACAGACTACATGTGTGTGTAAATAAGAGGGAGGTCAGTGGAATGGTGAGGATGCAGGGAATAGAGTTGGCGAAGGTGGGGGAGTTTACATACTTGGGATCAACAGTACAGAGTAAAAAAAAAAGAGAGAAAAAGAGAGTGCAGGCAGGGTGGAATGGGTGGAGAAGAGTGTCAGGAGTAATTTGTGACAGATAGGTATCAGCAAGAGTGAAAGGGAAGGTCTACAGAACGGTAGTGAGACCAGTTTTGTTATATGGGTTGGAGACAGTGGCACTGACCAGAAAGCAGGAGACAGAGCTGGAGGTCACAGAGTTAAAGATACTGAGATTTGCACTGGGTGTGATGAGGATGGAGAGGATTAGAAACAAGTACATTAGAGGGTCAGCTCAAGTTGGACGGTTGGTAGATAAAGTCAGAAAGGTGAGGTTGCATTGGTTTGGACATGTGCAGAGGAGAGATGCTGTGTATATTGGGAAAAGGATGTTAAGGATAGAGCTGCCAGGTAAGAGGAAACAAGGAAGGCCTAAGATGAGGTTTATGGATGTGGTGAGAGAGGACATGCAGGTGATGGGTGTAACAGAACAAGATGCAGAGGACAGGATTATATGGAAAAAGATGATCAGTTGTGGCAAACCATAACAGGAGCAGCTAAAAGAAAAAGAAGAAGAATAGATGATGTTGTATATCATACATACAGTACATGGTGGAATTGCTACAAGAGCAAAACTTAATATTAAACATTGGTATTCTTTTTTTACAGCATCCTATAATCATGTGAGCACTACTGTACTTGGCAACCTTCCCCACTTACAAAACCTTCAGGCTCAGTTCAAAATCACTGTCATGACTAATTTAAAAAAAAAAAGACAAAGGGTTCTCAAACACTGAAAAACCTGCCACTTTAATCGTCCACTTTTTTTCTGAAAAAGTGATACGATTACAAGGTCCTTCCTGAAGAATTCTTCCTGAAATTCAAACAGCATCCTTTACATTTTTGCACTTACTGTAAAATTATAAAGAGTTTCCTTCTCCAGCTTTCACATAAATTCATGGTGTTCAACATGAGTCTAGTGAAGCAATAATTTATACTAATATATTGTGCTATGAAGGAAGCCAAGAATCTTCTGTAATATGTTGCTCCACTGCTTTGTTAACATCCAGATCAGATCTTTAAATTCCTAGCTTTATCATTTTTTTATCAACAATAAGGACAGTAAACTCCTCATCGAATAACAAACCATTCTTTGTAACAATAATCTTGTAATCACTATTACACTGTAAGCTCCAGTTTTTCACAATCACTGAACAGTGTGGGCCTGTATTTTGTACAGACAATCCCAAAGTTTACATCAGCTTAACTGGTTTTTTTTTGCAGTAGTTAAAAAATAAAAGTACAAATCCAAGACAAAGTAAAACAGGGCAAGAAATAATTTCATTGTACTCTGTTCTTGTGACAATAATGACCATCTAAACCTATAAAAATCCTAACAAGAACAATCTAAGTTCATTGTCATTGATGTGCACATTTCTCCAAAAATTAATGATAGAATAATTTTAATCTTTAGCCCCAATTTCCCTAATGTTTTTTTTTTTTTGCCCATGACTTTTCTCCATTTACCTGTGTAAAATGTTTTTTTCTTTTCAGTTACACAACTGATGAAGGTCTCTGACCTTTGTTTATTTATTTCAACGTGGGAATAACCATTACTTTTTTCCTTTTTCAGACACACAATGACATAGCACATCAGTAACAACATCAGATATAAAAAAATAAACTTCAATAACAATAAAAATGAATAATTTAAACTTGTCCTGTGAGTACACGTAACCTCTTAGCAAGTATGCACTCCTTGTTTGATCTCAAAACACCTTGAATTCACCACGGCATGGACTCTAAAAGATTGCTGAAATTATGGCATAGAGACTCTAATTATGCTGATACCATTCATTGAGTACATAGATGATGCAAATTAGCTGCCACCGCATCTCTTCTTCAAATAGCTTGTCTCACCTCATCCTGCAGTTGAAGATCTGGTGACATCGTAGACCATTGAATTATGCTTAATAAGCTATGATTTTAAATAAACCATTTCAAAATTTTCCTGGCCTTGTGGCATTAACAAGGTGTAAAAGCTTGTTTCTAAATTTGTACATGACTGCAAAGAAGGAATGGTAGAGATCAGCAATTATGATCATATACCTTCTATCATGAAAACATTCCATTAATTACATTTAATAATCTAATCTGTGGTTAACACATAACAAAATATTATTTTTGCAACAAGAGAATGCATTTTGCATTCTCAAAAATATGTACCATATGTATGTATAGACTCGAGGGAATTTCACCTTATTTTGGTGTACACATCAACATGAATTAGAAGGAACAAAGGCTCATTTGTTTAAAAAACGGGTTCCTTACCACTGAACCTTTTTTTTTTTTGTTTTTGCAAACACAAGTTGAAATTGGTTGGGCCATTAACTACCATTACCTATTTGTGGAATGGCACAAAACATATATTTTCTGATATGTCTATTTCTGCACCACTGATGTATTTAACTATTAGTTCACAGATTTACTCTGCAAAAGTGGTTTCAGCCTTCAATTAGCCATTCCCCTCAGCAGGTTGTTACTTTTGATTCATTCTTGCATTTGGTAGCCATCAACATGTCAAAGTCATTTAACTCTTAGTAGTAAAAGAGTTTAGCAAAATCACAGAAATGTTTGGGAACGTAAGTGAAATATCTTGAAGTAAAAATAAATAAATACTGCATCAACATGCCCTCAAACAACAGAGAAACAACAAACAAAATTCAACAAATGGCCTCCAACAGTCATTGAGTTCAAATCTTTGGGGCAGCATTTTTTTAAGTCACGCCTTAGCTGCCAGTCACAATTGGTGGTTAAGTCCGTGGAGCTGGCACATTTTTGTTTCTTTCCGATCTCTCTTTGCAGAAGCTTTGTACATTTCTCTTCCATCAAGAAGATAGAAACACCTTGTGAATAGTAATAAATCTTTATTATTTCACAGAGTCTCATGTGTCCTCAAAACTGGAGAAGTAGAGGTGAGGGCTCCTTTAAGGTTTGTTGTGATTCGCCATAGCGCCATGTGGCTAATTTCACATGCATTCAGCCTATATGTGAGATGTGCCTTGAAGCACGGTGGTGAATGAGTGAGTGCACAAGGATCAGCATTATAATCGGCAGCAGTGCTCATAATATTCTCATCGTCAGTTAACATACACCTCTAATGAAAATACTGCATGTCTTTTTTTTACACATGCAGGGTGCAAATCCATCTGGAGTAACAATCAGATAGTGAAACTAACATAAAATGTGCTTATGGTACACATGCTTGAAAGGTCTGCGTATGGCTGCTACAGCTCTGTGATGTCACACTAGTGTCACACAGCATCATGGGGCGCTGGAAAAAAAACTGCTCATCTAAGCTGGCTACATGGCATATTTCCAGAAAAATATTTGCCAGACAAGGTCACTGAAAAACACAGCATATTCGCTGTGAAAACACTTTGCTCATTCTCGTTCTGAATTTTGCACATACACCCAATCCACTGATAAACTGCCTATGTGTTTAAATAGCAATATTCACACACAACTTTTTTTAAACAATTGTTCAAAATTACTGTAAATCTCTTTGCACTATTGATAAAACTTGGTTGCTGCTAAACATTTAAAAATAACATAATAAACCGATTTAGGAAATTCATACAATTATAACCTATTAATACCTTTTCAGCTAAGGTTTCTAAAATATGGTCAAGTTAAGATTTGATAGCTCCTAAAACACAGTTGTTTACTGTTATGATTCAGCCAGGGTCTCATCAAGAGCTCAAATGTGTTTTCTTTTTATTATATTGTACTGTATTATCTATACTAATAAAAGGCAAAGCCCTCACTGACTCACTCACTCACTCACTCACTGACTCATCATTAATTCTCCAAGTTCCCATGTTGTGTTTTCATCCATATACTACAATAGACCTCTGCTCGATGGCTGTGGGAGGCGGAGTTACACCTCCCACGTAATTTAGTGCCTACCCATATAAGGCCGTCCGTCTGCGGCAATCCAATAGAAACACTGCCGCTAAATATTAACGGGTGAAGGACTGTGCTTATGCAGAGGAAGATGAGATGGTCAGGGTGGTTTTTGGCACAAACTCTGCAAAACTGAGAGAGGAACTTTTAAGTGCCGGGTCTTAGCTAACATTAAATACAGCCGTGGGGTGGAAAAAGTCAATGTCCCGCTAAAGGAAGACAGTATAAAAAAAAACCCGTGCATGCAGTGTGTCACATCTCAGATAAAGAGAAAGACGAGCTGTTTATTGATGCAGTAAGAAACAAATCGATGAATGAAACCTGTTATCTTTTACAACGATTGACAAACACGGAATGTAACTTGAACACAACACATCCTACAAATACGAACCTGATTGAAAGAAATAATGATAATCAAATCCTTGATGACAGCAACACTCATAACACTCACAAAACAATTACTGTATATTGACAATCATGTTATGTTATTTTTAAAATGTTCCCTTTTCTTTTTCATAACTTCTTTAACACACTACTTCTCCGCTGCGAAGCACAGGTATATATATATATATGTATATACAGTGGTGTGAAAAACTATTTGCCCCTTCCTGATTTCTTATTCTTTTGCATGTTTGTCACACAAAATGTTTCTGATCATCAAACACATTTAACCATTAGTCAAATATAACACAAGTAAACACAAAATGCAGTTTTTAAATGATGGTTTTATTATTTAGGGAGAAAAAATCCAAACCTACATGGCCCTGTGTGAAAAAGTAATTGCCCCTGAACCTAATAACTGGTTGGGCCACCCTTAGCAGCAATAACTGCAATCAAGCGTTTGCGATAACTTGCAATGAGTCTTTTACAGCGCTCTGGAGGAATTTTGGCCCACTCATCTTTGCAGAATTGTTGTAATTCAGCTTTATTTGAGGGTTTTCTAGCATGAAGCGCCTTTTTAAGGTCATGCCATAGCATCTCAATTGGATTCAGGTCAGGACTTTGACTAGGCCACTCCAAAGTCTTCATTTTGTTTTTCTTCAGCCATTCAGAGGTGGATTTGCTGGTGTGTTTTGGGTCATTGTCCTGTTGCAGCACCCAAGATCGCTTCAGCTTGAGTTGACGAACAGATGGCGGACATTCTCCTTCAGGATTTTTGGTAGACAGTAGAATTCATGGTTCCATCTATCACAGCAAGCCTTCCAGGTCCTGAAGCAGCAAAACAACCCCAGACCATCACACTACCACCACCATATTTTACTGTTGGTATGATGTTCTTTTTCTGAAATGCTGTGTTCCTTTTATGCCAGATGTAACGGGACATTTGCCTTCCAAAAAGTTCAACTTTTGTCTCCTCCGTCCACAAGGTATTTTCCCCAAAGTCTTGGCAATCATTGAGATGTTTCTTAGCAAAATTGAGACGAGCCCTAATGTTCTTTTGCTTAACAGTGGTTTGCGTCTTGGAAATCTGCCATGCAGGCCGTTTTGCCCAGTCTCTTTCTTATGGTGGAGTCGTGAACACTGACCTTAATTGAGGCAAGTGAGGCCTGCAGTTCTTTAGACGTTGTCCTGGGGTCTTTTGTGACCTCTCGGATGAGTCGTCTCTGCGCTCTTGGGGTAATTTTGGTCGGTCGGCCACTCCTGGGAAGGTTCACCATGTTTTTGCCATTTGTGGATAATGGCTCTCACTGTGGTTCGCTGGAGTCCCAAAGCTTTAGAAATGGCTTTATAACCTTTACCAGACTGATAGATCTCAATTACTTCTGTTCTCATTTGTTCCTGAATTTCTTTGGATCTTGGCATGATGTCTAGCTTTTGAGGTGCTTTTGGTCTACTTCTCTGTGTCAGGCAGCTCCTATTGAAGTGATTTCTTGATTGAAACAGGTGTGGCAGTAATCAGGCCTGGGGGTGGCTACGGAAATTGAACTCAGGTGTGATACACCACAGTTAAACAATAACCTAACAAGGGGGCAATTACTTTTTCACACAGGGCCATGTAGGTTTGGATTTTTTTCTCCCTAAATAATAAAAACCATCATTTAAAAACTGCATTTTGTGTTTACTTGTGTTATATTTGACTAATGGTTAAATGTGTTTGATGATCAGAAACATTTTGTGTGACAAACATGCAAAAGAATAAGAAATCAGGAAGGGGGCAAATAGTTTTTCACACCACTGTATATATACCCCGATCTACATACTCTCAAATAGACAAACTACACGCCGTGGCGCAATGGTAGAGGCTTCGCCTCTAACGCCGAGGTTCGATTCCCGAGAGGGGGTGCACTGAGTATGTACGCACGCTTCCCGGTTCATTTTACCCTCGCAACCCCTTGGTTTAAGACGTATGAAAAAATATGTGGCTAACGCAGAAAGACAGATCACCAATTGAAGCTTTATGAATTATGGATACAAAGCGCGTTCCTAAGACTGATCGGAGGCAAATTTCAAAAGACTACCCGACGGAAGCCTTGATAAAAGAGTGGTTTTGTGCAAACTGTCCAAATACGAACCTGATTAAAAGAAATTATAATCAAATCCTTGATGACAGCAACACTCATAACGGTCACAAAACTATTACATTCACAATCATGTTACGTTATTTTTAAAATGTTTCCTTTTCTTAGCACAAGCACAGCTGAGAAGCTTCGATGCTTGGACTCCATAACGCGTTAACAAAAAACGCATTTAATCACACTTTCAATTCCAAGCAAAGGGGAACTTTTGTCAATGCATGATTTCCTGGTACATCAATTACACTGATGCACACATCAGAACTACAAAAATGTTAGAGTCGGAATAAAGTGTGTTCCTACGACTGATCGGAGGAAAATTTCATTTCAAAAGACTACCCGACGGAAGCCTTGATAAAAGCGTGGTTTGGTGCACACTGAAAAGCAAGCAAAATTAGATGCATTACAGAAAGCGGACTTTGTGGCTCTTACTGGGGATAATTGGACTTCCGTGACCGTTAGTAATTCTAATTACATCTAATTACAAAATGTTCAATGATCACACTGTTTTAGCCTAATGTACAAAATAATTTTGGCTAAGGTTACTCAGAGTTTAAAGGTGAAGCTGGTCAAATTACCTTTTATGTTTCTGCTTTATATTTTTAAGAAGAAAAACTGCACTTTATGTTGAAATTTTTGTTATTATTATTTAAAGACAATACCATTGTGAAAATGTACTTAAAGTACTTAAAATACCACTTTATTTTTAAGTCTGCCCAATTTTAGCCAGGGAGTATATTTTTGTTTCTGTTTTGAATTGAAATGCAGTTTAAAAGCATTTTTTATTCAGAAATTAAAAGAGCTTGAGTTTACAATATTCATGTCCATGTCTATTATTTGATTCTGTCGCCCACTAAAACCCTTTTAAATAAACATTTGCGATTTGGGGCAAATTTTCATGTGTGATTACATACGATTAATCAAGATTAATTATTACACAGCCTCTAATTAATTAGATAAATTTTTTTAATCGAGTCCCACCCCTAATATATATATGTAGATATATATATGTAGATTTGTATATATATATATATATGTGTATATATAGTATTCTGTATATGTAGATATGTATATGTGTGTATATATATATATATATATATGTATGTATATATATATATGTATATATATGTATATATATATATATATATATATATATATATATGTGTATATATATGTTTATATGTGTGTGTGTGTATATATATATATATATGCCAGCAACACTCATGACAATGACAACACAATTACATTGTCAATGTACGTTATTATTAAAATGTTTCCTTTTCTTTTTCATTACTTCTTTAACACACTACTTCTCCGCTGCGAAGCGCGGGTATTTTGCTAGTTTATAATAATAGTAATAATAATAATAATAATCAGTTGCATTTATATTTATTATGCTTTATGTTAATCAATCTTTCTATGTTTTATTTATTGAAAATTGTGTTAATTGATTTTGCAATTCCATATTATGTTGTTAATATATTTATTTGTTTTTTGCCTTTTGTCCTCTTTATATTCATCTTGAGCCTGGGCCTGGGCCACTAAAAGCTGCAGTTTGGGACCTAATTGACCCCAGCGGTATTTAAGAAGGAGCATCCTTTACTATGGCTGCTTAAGCATTGAGGCTTGTTTCTGTCTCTCAAATTGTGCTTTTGTTCTGAGTTTGGAATTTATATTCTGAAACCCCTGCTAATGTCTCACGGTACTGTCTCCGGTTATTGATTTTTAGATTTGTTCATGTTAAGGTTGAAGCAAAGATATTTTGCTTCCTTTTTTGTGCATACCTTTATGTTCCTTTGGATATTTATTTTGAAACCTGATAATATTTAAATATTAAAAGGAGCGTTGCTTTGTTTTCTTGTGCTAGAACTTTTTACAGCTTTACTTGTTAACTTTAACCTTTGCCTGTTAACCATTTTATTTCTCCAGTTTAAATTGAGTTTTTTACATTTTTTTCTCTCTTCCCAGCCATTTGACCTTAACTCATCTTTAGAGACTTACATCATGATTTTGCATGTAAGGCCGCTATTCTTCTACTGTTTTATAAGATCATACTATATATAGGGAGGATCACAACACTGACTACACTATTTAGTACCTTATTCCTAGTATTTGGCTTTTAAAGAAATATTTCCAGGTTGTTGTGTAAAAGTTGTTCTTAACTGCCACAGATCACCTACGAATAATAACCTTGCTATTCAACACAAATTCCTGGGTAATATAGCATTCCAGCAAAAAGAACACCTCTGAACTGCCCCCAAAATAACAAATAACTACAGTTCCTCTGAAAAGAAAAAATCAGGAGACTTTTCTGGCTAATAGGAGCATATACCTACCGTATATACTCATGTATACTGTAAGTCTTGAAACCCAAAAAAACGATCATAAAATCAGACTCCGACTTATACACCCGTTCAAAAATGTGGCACTTCATTTTTTTTTTTACATCTTCTTGCCTCCTTTAATCTTGCATCAGTTTGTCAGACGCATCAAATTTTGTTGCAGCAACACAATTACAAATTTCTTTCGCTATTTCCACGTTTAATTTAAAACCAATTTCATATTTTCTTCAGATCGAAAGCTCCATCATAGATAAGGGATGCTCTTACGATAAAAATGTATGAGGGTGTGAGATACAAAAAACACAAATCAGTGCAAACGTTGCTTTAGAACAGTTCGAGTATTACTGTGTGGTCACTTAGGCACAATATATATATAGAGAGAGGTTAGGAGCACCCACTGATACAGCGCATTGCCGCACCCACATAGAAAAAAAGGCAGTGTGCTCCGTGGTTACTCTTTCAGGTGGGTGTTAGCATATCCTAATCCCTTGTACCAATAGTGTGAGTTTTCTGCATTCGACTTACTGTATATAACCAACATTATAAAATACCAGAAGTTATACTGTAAAATCAAGTCCTGACTTATCCGTAAGTATATACGGTGTCCTGTTTAACAACCAACTGCTGATCCAACCAGCCTTTCACTCTGCTGGTGAACTAACAACTCTCTCTAACCTTTCTCCAATCAATTGAATGACCCCTCACTACGGCAGTCTCAGCCTTAATAAATCTCACTTAATTTACTGACCAGCCTACCCTCTCAAAGGGAGCAACTATTTTCATGACATAGGAGAAGAAATGGATCTTCTCGAGAAAGTAGTACATAACACTGGGGCAGCCAAATAAAAGAAAATCAACCAAAAGAAACTAATCATCCTAAAATGAATCCAAAACATCTTAAACAATCAGAAAACTTCCCCCATGACTATCTTCCTGGGTTTCTGTATGTTCACACTTGCACTTGGTCAGAGTACAATGTATAAAGTACAATCGTCAGAGCACACACACGTGCATAACACCCACAGCTGAAGAAAATGGAAAATGGAAACTCTAGAAGACAGCTTGCTGGTAAGCTTCAAGTTTGCTGTTAGCTTTCTCACAGTAAAATAATTACTAAGCCTAGAGATTAAAAAAAGCCATTTATGTTGCTACTAGCTTGTTGCACTAGCTAGATGATGAGGCTGCCATCACCACAATAACCATCTTCCATCTCTGCCTCTGGGTTCTGGAAAGACAAGCAGTGTGTAAAGAAACAGCTGCATTATAAGCTCTTAATACCCTTGCCTATTGCCTAACTGATTCCCTCACCTTCTGGGTGATGATTGCCCATGGAGGTTCTATGCAGCTTGGATTGAGACTGATAGGGCTATGTGGTTCACCCAGCCAGTGCCAGCAAATACTCCTCCCAGTCCTGGCATTCCTGTTACAAGATAGGTTCTCCTTGATTTAAATGAGACTAACATGGTGGTTTGTAATAGATTGCCCTCTGTCTAGCTCCTTCCCTTTTGCCATTGGTAATAAAGTTATTAACACATATGTATTATTAGGCCATTTAATTCTTAGGACCACTAAAGGACTCATGCTACAAGCAGAATTTTTGTGATTTATGTTCACCTTTAAGACCTTAAAGAGAATGATATACATATTTGTATTTTCAAAGAAGACTGTCATAAAATGTGTATTTTTTATATTAATCTCTTTTCAAAAAGACTTCAAGAAAAGCAAAATATTGAAAGGTTCAAAGCCTTGCAAATGGGCAACATTTTTATAGGCACTGGACGTTGTGTACCAAAATGTGAATTATTGAGTGCAACTAATTAATTTTAAGATGCATTAAAGATTATAAGAATCAAGACAGTTTTTTGAACACTTGACATATTGGATGGAAATGAAACTAGTACCTGGAAATATTCCTTCTATATTAGTGTGTTTGTTGTTACTAGTTTATTATTTTTAGTTTTAAAATTCTAATTATTCTCTTAAAGCCCTAGCATTTTTTTTAATTTCATGTATACCAGGGAGATATTAGCATATACAATTTTAGTTAAATGAAAGAACATAAAAAAATCTTAATGCATGAGAAGTGCACTACAGAAAAATGAGAAAGGACATTAAAGGACAGTGTTAAGGGCATTGTACCCCACGCTAATAACGTCATTACAAAGAATTCATGCATAGTGCGATTTTGATTCATTTGGATGGCTGGGAAAGTTCTCCAATTCACCTTTCTAGAGATAAAGTGGTTGTCACTTTATAAAGTATAAAGGTTACAGAATTGGCCATTTAGTAACATTTTAAAAAGACTATGGATGTGACTTTCTGCTAATGTTACATTTTTCATAGCCTTCTTGCTTCTTTGTGATGTACCTGCCATGGCCACTGGTTAAGATTAAAGGCAGGTGATATCAATGTGTGACTACAATCCATAATTTTTAATTGTTATGTCACTAATTGTGTGAGAAATATAACCCATGGAAGTTGTACCCCAAATACTGGTATTTAAAGACAAATAAGTGAAAATGTATTGCAATTCTTATAAGGTGCTTTTCAAATGTGAAAGATTTTTACTAATCTTTTTTTCAATAAAACTGCATTTTAATCTACCTTAATATTTTACAATATAAAGCTTTGCTTTGCTTTCTCGAGCTGTTTGATACTCCTGGAGAACAGACCACTGGCCATAATTCTCCAGTGACTTCTACCCTGTGTTACAATAACTAGTTGGTACCATACAAGTGTTACCAACTTAATATTTGAATGAGAACTCTCTACTTGTTTCTTAGTCTTCCTCTTCTCCTTTCCCCATAGAGAATCCATGTCAATGACTGTTGAGTGATACAGGATTCCAGATGTTTCTGGGAAGCATAAATGTTCATACTTTGCTGGTCCTGGCTTTGACATCCATGTTTGACTCTCTTTGTTTGTCCACCACACTGCCCAAGTATGTGAAGGCTTTGGTCTTCTCTAAGAGCAGGTTCACTGCCTCTTTATGCTCACCTTCAAGACTTTCATTTTTCTTTTCAGCATGTTAAGTAAAGTCTGGGGTGAGGCTGCAAAGTGGCCCAGTGACTTCTTTTGTGTCTGCTGATGACTATGGCTATGAGAAATGAAAAATCGGGAGTGGCCTCCCCTAAGCTTTCTCATGTATTCAGATATAAGATTGGATATTTGGATATTTTGGGATATTTGGATAATAATATATTGAACAATTATTTTGAAAGTATAGTTGAATAAATCGGACTCTGCAGCTGCATGAATAAAAAAGTACTACTTCCAGTTATTGGAAATAGCTCAAAAGTAGAAATCTACATTTTGTACTGTAATGGGCAGCTGGGCTGCTTACCTGGCCAGGACACCTCCATAAGGGAAGGACTGGGGGAAGGAGCTTGCCTGGGTCAATGCTTTCCCCGGGACGGCAGAGGCCAGTCCCTCCTGGCTTGCTACACTGCCACAGTGCAGGGAAGCTCAACCCTGCTGTGGCTCATGGACACCACCAGGGGGTGTTTGGAGAATGGTTGAGCCCTTCTGTGCAGCACTGTCGTCCCATCCGGAAGTGCAGCCGGAAGGTGATCACAAAACAGCTGGAACACTTCTAGGTCCTCTATAAATGGAGACAGCTGCCACAACCCAGCGAGCCTAAGTCGGGTGGAAGGAAGACTAAGCTTCCTGGGAGAAGGAGTGGCGCCAAGTAGGGAAAAGGAAAAAGGGACTGAGAACTGTGGTGATTGGTATATTGTATACTGCGGTAGAAAAGAAATTAAAGGTGTGTTTGTGTGACAAAGGCATGGTGTCTGTCTGTAGTCTGGGCTGGTCTGTTACTGTACCTAATACTTGTATGCAAAATTTGGTCAACCTAAGTGAAAGCGTACTCAAGTTATCGTGTTTACATGCACACACACACACACAGACATAATTCCAAAAATATTATTTTTGGACTCGGGAGGTCTAAAATGTTGAGATTTATCAAAATCTCAAAATCTAATTTTTGGACGGTTACAATACCTTCCCTAAGAGAAAGTAAATTGGACTCAGGGAGGTCTAAAATGTCAAGATTCATCAAAATCTCGAGGTCAAATTTTTGGATAATTACAATACTTTCCCTATACTTCATATACGAGAAATTAAAAAACAGCAGATCATCTGTAAAGTACAGATCATAAAGTATGGAGTACAGTGTCCATCAAATTTTGTTTCTTGTTCTTTTGTTAACTGTTGTCATTATCCAGTCTATGACCAACAGAAACAGTGAGAGCAAGAACCTGTAATGAGAATGGTCTTTTGTACTTTGAACAATTGTTTGCTGTATCTGCTGTCATATTGTATTAGGTTGTTTTACTTGCATTCTTGTAAAGATGAAGCAGGTATTAGGAAAAAAAAACTTTAAAGTTTTGAAGAAAACTTTTCACTGTAATATTTTAGTTAATCTATAATAAGAACTTTCTTGCTTGCACTGCTTACTGCATAACACGTGAGAACTAGTTAAACACGGAACCTGGAGTAATCTGAACAGACACATTAACCACAAGTTGTAAGCTGTAAGGGCAAAATACATGTTTTGCTCTAGCCCAAGAACACAGATAAAACTCTCATTGGTAGAAGGCTCGAGAACATAGGTCATACTTAACCAGGACTAGTTTAAGGGAATGAGGCCCGCACACAAGAAAGGAGTTGATCCTTAAACTACGATACCCCATTGGGCCAATGGATAAAGTAAGAAAACACAAGATAGGCATAAAAGTGGGGCATGCCAGAAGTTCTAGGTCTCACTCTTGTTCAATTGGTTTCAATCATAGACCATGCTGAAACAAAGATGAAGTATTACAGAAGTGCAACACAAGTTTTAAGAGGCACCTGACCATCTAAGGAAACTGGTTGCCTAGACATCTAGCAAGCATAGCTGTTGTCCATCCAAGTTGTAAAGTTATGAGTTAAAAAACATAGCTTAAAGAATATTATTTAACATTGATTAAATGTGTAAACTTATTTCTTTGTCCACCCTGAACTGTTTCTAGAATGGCTTGGGTACAAAGATAACAGAAAGGAAGAAGATTTTATTTGTAGATGCAGACAACCTTGACAGTGACCAAAAACAGGGCTGCATACTTATCTGCATCTCCATAACAAACTGATAAATGTGAATTAATAAAGCAAGAGTGAAACTTTTGAGTTACTCAGGTCTACATAGAAAAATCCTATGATGATGATAGGGTCAATGTGATAGTCTGGGTTGGCTCACACTCCTTGGTGGCTTCTAGGGGCCTCTTCAACCCATAACCATTGACTCAGGCCTCATTTTCCCATCCACCTGCTTCCCCTCACATATTGCACCGTCTTTCATCCTGTTACTGCACTTTTCTCCATCTTTCTTTTTCTTAACCTACTACATTGCTTCCTTTCCCCCTTTTCTTCCTGTTCTTGTTCCTGTTCTTTCTGTTCTCCTCTCTCTGCCATGCAAGCTCCTTTTATATGGCCTAATTATGTGCAGGTATGGTACTCCGTCTACTCCAAAGTGTGAATGAGGCACCTCACCAACCCGCTCACATTGGCACATGAATGCCAAGCACCCCAGTCAACTCCATAGCGATCCCCAGAGGCACCTGATCGGAGCCTGCACACTCTGGGATGCAATTAGTTATTTGAAAACACAGGTCACGATGGACCTCTTATCACAAACACCATTAGACCCTTCTGCAACAAAACAGCGCATTTGCCTGATCTGCTTTCCACATGTATGAAAATTTACAGTGTATACATGCATGTGTGATGTCACTGCCGGAGCAATATTCCAGCCAGATAGCACTTCACATGCTTTTAAATAAAAGAAAGAAAAGAAAAATTCATTTCAGCACATCACCTGACCATAATGATAGCCATAACAGGTTGGGGAACATGCATAGGTACAGAGCGTTGCCGCACTCACCACACAATAAAACAGCTCGGGATCCCAGTTAGCAATGCCCCTCAGGCAGACATGCGGTCCAGTCCCACCTTTCAGAAAAAGACCAACTATCTGCCACAGCCAGGTATTAAGTGGGCGTTCCCTTGGCCTGGTCCAGCCACTCGGCTCCTAACAATGAGGATCCTGCAAGCCGGATTACCCTTGGGGAATCATGCCACATGGCTGAGGTGCCATAACTGATTAATGTAGGTAATGTACCTCATTTGGAACTCTGTGAGCAACCGCTCAATCGACATAAAGTCAAACAAGCGGTACCCAAGGATTCGCCAAAGAAACACAATACTGATAGACTCCAGTCTTCATCTCAAATCTTTTTATAGCGATATAGCAAGACAGCAAGTATCTAAAGACTTGGACCTTCATCCTTTTGCATAAATATCGGCAGCACCACGCACCCCTTTCTAGCGACCTCATGACACCCCATGCTCTCCCAATCTGTATACAGACTTCATAGGAAGAGTCACCAGAGACATAAATGTCACTACTGAGGTAAGTAGGACAAGGTCGACACTGTCTCCGCAGACAGACACACTGCTGATTGCTGTGCCTAAGAAGTCATTAAAGGCCTGAATCTTGGTTTTTATCCAAGACACTCGCAAGTCCAGACACTCAGACCCGTTGCTCAGTGTCAGCCCCAATCAGAGCATCCAATGACTACGCAAATTCCCCTATGTGTTCCTTCAGCACCTTTCCTCTGTATTCACATATGTTTGAACTTTGCTTGATCGGCACTCCCTATCTCGAGCATGTTCCTGTAAAGCCTGCTTCTCAGACTCTGTCATTATCTTTAAAGAGTCTTTCTTATCTCCCGTCTGCTTTCAAACTTTCTCTCTTTGAAGGTGGCTGTGTTAGCGTGCATCATACAGTTTTACTCCACCTTGTGGATCTCAAATTCAAACTTTCTCTTTCACTATGTCTCTAAAGCCAAACTGACCAATCACACCAATACCAAACTGACCAATCAGATTGCTCAGGGGGACTGGCCGGACAGACCTTAGTGTTTTATTATATAATAGATACATATAATGAAAATTAGAGAAACAAAATATTAAATGGCAAAATAAAAAGAATGATTTAATTCCTGTCTAATGTTTGGTTCATCCAGTAATCATGTAGCATAGCTAGGTTGTAATTTCTGGAGTAACAGAAAAAGACAATGAAACTGGGAGATAACCACTTGCTTAACTAATGGGAGAGTCTATTTGAAAGAAAAAAATGATTAGGATGAAAATCTACAACCACCAGAATGCCTGAGGGCTGAACTTAATAATCTCTCATCTAAAAAATCAATCCAAAATAGAGGGAGTTGTATCAGCATTACGAACCAACAAAGAACACAAAATCTGGTTTTAACTTGCTATTTAACCTAAAATGAAATTCTTTTGAAAATGAGAGAAAACTAGAGTGCTCTGGGACAACCCAAACAAGCATGCTGATTGTGCAAACTCCATACAGAGAAGGAGTAGTTCTGGAAGTCAACCCCAAAGCTAAAGCTATGAGGAGGCTTTTATTTGAACTACTGATACCATCTACTTCATTTACATCCCACCACTGCCATCCTGTAACCAGAACCTGTAATCTGTATGTAAAATTGCTTAGTTAAGATAAATTTTCAGATATCTTGAATGTTTTTGAATTTTCATACCTTAATCTGCTAATGTTTCTTATGGTTCAGTTACCAAGATGGTACCGATCTCCAAAAAGGTGATTAAAGGAATTACACCATTAATTTGTTGCCTCAATTTTGTCTTTAAAGCTAAACAAAAGGATCTGAATACAATCATTCTAGCGACTTCTCCTATGATTCATTATTTATTTTAGATTTAACTAAAATATTCTCATACAATTGCACCAGCATCTATAGATTTTATGTGCATGATCAAGACAAAAACCCCAATTAAAATTACTTTCATTATGCTTCAAAAAGATAAAGTGCTACTTTAGCTTTAACACATTCAGGTAGAAACTGCATATTTGATAAAGAATTTGTTTTTCCTGTCAAAAATGTTTACGGTATGTCTGCTGATTTAAAAAAAAAACACTACCTATGTTGTCATTTTTGATTAAATGTTCTAATGTTCAAGCTTAATGAACCGGAATCCAATTATGTTTTATTTTGGCCCATTGATGAAACTAGTACTCCAAGGAACAAAAACAAATAAATATGTTCAAGTTAAAAAAAGATCTGTATGACAGATAAAAGCAGCAGGAAAACAGAAAACTCACAGCTTGCCTGAGCTGCCGCAAACCATGACAGTGTCAAAGATGTTAATGACACATTTCTTAAGTGTTCTATTATAACAGGAAGCTTTTATTGTATCAGAAAGTGCATTAGGTGGTTAATATTATAAGAATTCAGTACCAGGAAGAAAAAAGTCAAGAGTCACTCTAAATTATAGAGCGGAGACTTACAGTGTTCCTTTTACAAACAGGTTAAAGTCAAGTGTTTTTGAGGTTACCAGAGTTCTTCCAAATTCTTTATTATTACTGTACAGTGAAGGTGATTTGCATGCTGGAAAAAGTAAGCAGTTTGACTTTATCAGATAAAATAAATATTTTTATATCTAAGTGGGTTCATGTTTTTTGTAAGTTACTGAGTCTAGAGTTATTATAAACACAATTACTGAAGGCAGAAAAAGTGCTTTTGGTTAACGAAACCAAACTTTCAACTTTTCTCTTCAATGGCAGTTTTCTGGACAACTAGTGCTATTTTCATTTGCTGCTTTAAGTTAAATAATTAATTTAAAATTTTTATTTCAATGTTTTTTTTTACATTTTTTGCCCTTAAGAATTTTAAAACTTTCTTTAGCCAGATATTCTTTTGACTAATTCTACAGTATATTTAAATTAAACAATTTCTAATTATGTTCTTAGCAGCAGCACTGTGGAATAGTAACCCATTTCTCTGTTGCTCCAATTACAGTTGTAAAGGTGTCTCTTGGATGTTTTCCCAGTGTTTGTTTTTGATGCAGTGTCCTCTCACAGTCAATTTTCTGGAGATAATACTAATATTAATTTATACAGTGTTTTTATATAGGGTGGAGAGAAATTTTGTTTAAAATGCCCTTGTCAGATTATATTAACTTGAGGGAGGGTCTGCTGCATCGTGTTACATCACAGTATAGCCTCCAACATTTCAAAAAAGACTTCTAGGTGACTCATGTTCTTGCACAAGGATCTTACTGGTTAAATTATATTGTGCTAGAGGTTGAGGAATTTAAAATGCATTATTGTTGACATTTAAACTAAAAAAAGAACAGATTAATGTAAATGGTACTAGATGCACATAAAAGATTTAAAAATACTGCTTAATAATATGTATGATGAGAGGTTACACACGTTAGGTATAAAATACTGTAGTTGCTCTTCCGTATGTTTTATACAATTCTTCAGTATTTTCAAACTCTCTCTCTCTCTCTATATATATATATATATATATATATATACACAGTATATATATATATATATATATATAGTGATAGACGGCTAGCAGCTCAATCCGGTCAGGACGTCCCTGAAAGAGAAGATTGGAGGAAGGCAGCCTTTTCAGGGCACTGCCTCACCCGGGACGCTAGGTGGCAGCTCCCCTGGACCACAGCGGTTCTCTGGATTCCCTCAGGGCATCGTGGGACATAGAGTCCATTTCCTCATCCCTGTTGGTTGCCGTGGGTGCCACCAGGGGGAGCTCACAAAGAACCTGGGGACTCCTACTGTTACTACAACCTGGAAGTACTTCAGAGTCACGAGGACAGAAGCCCGCAGTACTTCTGGGCTAATTGAGGACTGAGGATGTGTCATTTGACCCAGAAAAAGAGAAGGAGCACTCCCGGGTCATGGACTATTTAAAGGACTGGTGAAGACCCAGCAGCAGAGCCGGAGTTGGGAGGATGGGTAAAGAAGCTGCTGGGAGTGGAGGATTATTGTTTATTATTGTGTTGTATTGATTATTGGTGAATTGTGGCGTGTACGGTGCTTTGTGCACTTTACTTAAGAAAATATTAAAAAATTCTTCTTGGTGCTTTTACACGTCTGTCTGGTGGGTTTCATTTGGCAACAGCACCCCTAGCATCCACTCTATATATATATATATATTTATTTATTATTTAACATAGTACCTTTATTGAAAAAGTCAAATCATTCCAAACTCTTCAAGGTGTTTTATTATAATGGATTTCATCTCCCACCAAACAAGTGAAGGTAAGTAATGAATAAAAAGAGATGATTAAAGATCTGAAAGACACAGATGGATAGAGACAGAAATCAGGAGATAAAAGGATGTTTGCTTCCAGGGAAAAAAAGAACAATAGCAAACTTAAATATGCTAATAAATTATAATGGCTAAAAAACATGAATGGGCTATATTTTTCAAGTAACTAAATACAGCTATGAACCCATGCCATCAAAAGAATAGAAAAAGCATTTTTTTCTACTTATTATTAATTAATTATTAATTAATACAACCATATAGTTTCCTAATAATGTGTTGCTTACTACATGCACAGTATGTGAACCTTAGCAGCACAACCTAAAGAAACAAGTTGCTCAGTAACATTCAGGGTGTCTATAAAGTACTCCAGAGAAAAAAAAGCTGTGCCACTTTGTATTATCGTGATATTTCCTTTGACTTATCTTTTACCTATTTTTTTAAGGATAAGTGTACTCATCAGGTTCTTCACCGGGTTGGTCTACTGTCACACCTTAAGATTAATGCACACCTACATAGATATACGCAGACACCCAAACCCATACCCTAACCACAAAAGTACCATATGAAAGACATATACACATGCACGTCATTCCCTACCACTTAACCCACACAAGTACCGTATAAATAACACATGCACAGTCTGCTTTCCTTAGTACTTCAAGAGACTTACTTATCATAAGCACGAACAACGTGCAATGTCTTAGATATATCTCAGGCCTAAATGTTACCTTTGGTCTCCAAGAATATATTTAGAAATACAAAGGCTCAACATCCCTGACTATAGGCCATTTATCAACCAGTGAATGTGTTGCTTTAACAAACTGTTCATTATCAGACAGAGCTCTTGTCTGCAGCTCGATAAACCTTGCAGTTTGGATCAAATGGCACCTCTCTACTGTTGCAGGTGTTATTAAAATATTACCTTATTACTTCAATCACTCTAGATATGAAGATGAATCATAGAAAGTCAAAAGCAACATGTCATTTATTAAAGAGCAATAATACCTTTGGAGAAAAGCATAAAAGAAAATTTGGATAGCTAAGTTTGTATATATATATATATATATATATATATATATATATATATATATATAGTAATAGATAGCCCGGCCACAGGCAGACACGACACCAATGTCCAAAACACACAGGTTTATTATCACAACTATTTACAGGTTCCCGCGACTTCCACGCGACTTGCCTTCTCTGGTGTACTCAAGGTGCCTGACAATGTACTTCCGCCAGCTCTCCCCAGTGAGGCGGAAGTGCTGCCCTTGCACTCCGAAGCACTCTGGGCATAAACCATCCCCGGTCTGTCAGCACTTCCTGGTGTTCTGGAAGTGCTGGCCCCAAGGGATCAAGGACCGGCCGAGTGCCCAGGAAAAAGAAGTGCCACTCTCCCAGCTCCTCACTCCTCCAGGCATCCCGGCGGGGCAGGGTCCCTGGCCGTCTATCACTATATATATATATATATATATATATATATATATATATATATATATATATATATATATATAGTGACAGATTGGGGGGCGGTCTCGCTCCCTTGAACCCCTGTCCACGACTCCAGACACCAGGTAAAAGTCCAAATAATTACTATATTAAATCGCCAAAGTGCACAAAGCACCCTGTCCTCCACTATACTCATACAATAACAATTATAATCTCTAAGAAACAATAAAGCAATCCTCCAGCTCCCAGATGCATTGCCACCCTTCCACCCAGCTCAGCTCTCCATCTGGGAGCTCCCATAGTCCTTTTATATATCCTGACCCAGAAGTGTTCCAATCCCCAGTCCATGTGACTCTGAATCACTTCCGGGTCAGGTACAAGTCCTTTCTTTTCACCCCGGAAGCCCGTCGCTCTTCCTTTGACGAACTTCCGGGTTAAAGGGCACAAACAGGTCTTCGGTCCTCCCTGCAGCTCCTTCTTGCGGCCCCTGTGGTATCCAGCAGGGCCTTGTATAAAAACTAAATGTCCCATGAGTCCCTGCTGGTCTTCGGGGCACCTCCATACTGCAGGGAGGGCTCCTTCTGGCGGCCTGGGGGTATTGGCAGGGATGACAAGCCGGCCACATCTCACAGTATTCCTCCCACAGCAGAAAACCAAGGTTTTGCGCGCTTTGTCCCCCGAGGGACATCTTCTTCCAAGGAGATCCAAAGACCAGGTCCCGGCGATGCAGTTGCCACTCCCGTGTGAACCTAGGAGGAACATTATATAAATAAATATTTTGTTTTTCTGTCCACCTAGGACAACCTCTCCACTCATGTCCCGGTCTGCGGCATTCGTAAACACAGCCGCGGTCCCCTTGGTAGTCTCTCTCTCTCGGGACTTGAAGCACCTGGGCACTTCTGGCTCCGCCACTTTCTCCGCTGGGGGGAAATTCCCTGGCCGCTTTTGCGCTTTTTTGGCCCTTTTCTACTTTATCAGGAGACCTCTGTTGTATTTTCGGGATCTTCTGTTTCATCTGGGGCTTATGCACAGTCTGAGTCTCTCTATGAGATAAAGAGAGACTCTTTACTGTCTGCACCCCTTTAGTTTTATAAATGACCGGTGGCAGCGTCTTTAGGACCGCCTCGCTCCGGGAGCCAGCACTATCCAGCTGCCCCGCCTCGATCGATCCTTCCTCTGACCGGTCTGTCATCGTACCGACCTCACTTGTAGGGTACGCCGTGTATTGGCACTCGCTACTAATTTATCTCACACTATTGAATTAAAACATGAATGCTGTGAAAACAAAACAATGCAATTCCAAATACACAGATATGACTTATTCATTTGTCATTTTGTTACATGTCACTGTTTCACTTCACAAGAGTATTCACATGTCCAGTTGCAAGTGTGATTCTCCTCACTCACTCACCAGCTTCGGGTCATGGTCCTTAACTCCGCTTAGCTAGCGAACAAGAGAACAATTGAATTCAACTTTGTTTGATATTTAAAATAAAGTGTTACTTGGGGCTTGATGAGTTTGAGTCCGGATATTCTCTTAAGTGTATGCCACATTGAAAAAATATGCAATTCAAATTGTGGATCATGATATGATTTTTTGGAAGGATCGTCCACCCCTAATTTGACTAATGGAAAAAGTTGGCAAGCTACCGGTAGCAACGTGTTGGAGACCTCTGGTCTAGAGGCTGTTATATTTGCAAAATGAGTCTCAACTAAGTATTGATATAATATCTCTGTTGGGGTGCCCAAATGTATGCACCTGTCTAATTTTGTTATGATGCATATTGCATATTTTCTGTTAATCCAATAAACTTAATGTCACTGCTGAAATGCTACTGTTTCCATAAGGCATGTCATATATTAAAAGGAAGTTGTGACTCTGTTTGTGGCGTGAGTGCAGAAGGGACTTCTTTCTCATCACCCTGCCATACAGATGTTCTTTGTTCAAATTTCGCTGAATTGTAGAATGATGTACAGATACACTATCTGCAGCATGATGTTCTTGCAGGTCTTTGGAGGTGATCTGTGGGTTGTATGTAACCATTCTCACAATCCTGTGCAAATGCCGCTCCTGTATTTTTCTTGGCCTGCCAGAACTAGGTTTAACAGCAACTGTGCCTGTGGCCATCCATTTCCTGATTACATTCCTTACAGTTGACACTGACAGTTTAACACTAGAATTACCAAAGCTAATGAGAAAACTTGTAAATCCGGCCAATCTTAAATCTGTTTGCACCCCTCTGTCAGCGTCTTTTGTCCTGAAAATGTGCTGATTAAGACAAGCAGCCTTCTATTTCATCCCCCACCATCGCAGAACATTCACTAAGTTCTCCCAGCTCGTGCCTTGTTTGATTATCTGGGAGTTTTAGAGTGGAAACAATAGATCATTATTTGGAACACATGCATTTCATGTGTGTTCCATCAATAGATCATTATTTGGAACACATGCATTTCATGTGTGTTCCATTTCTACAGTAATCTCGCTCCATCTTATATATCAGAATGTCTGACACCCTATATTCCAAATCGTAACCTTAGATCCTCAAATGAGTGTCTCCTTAGAATTCCAAGAGCAAAACTTAGAAGTGGTGAGGCAGCCTTCTGCTGTTATGCACCTAAAATCTGGAATAGCCTGCCAATAGGAATTCACCAGGCTAATACAGTGGAGCACTTTAAAAAACTGCTGAAAACACATTACTTTAATATGGCCTTCTCATAATTTCACTTTAATTTAATCCTCTGTGTGTTCAATTCATTATAGTAACTAATCATGGTGGCTCTAAAACCCGTACTAACCCCTACTCTCTCTTCTCTTTCTTTATCCGGTTTCTTTGTGGTGGCGGCCTGCGCCACCACCATCTACTCAAAGCATTGGCTATCGGACCTTACTCTTATTCTATGTTAATTAATGTTGACTTATTTTAATTTCTTACTATGTCCTTTATTTTTTCTATTCTTCATTATGTAAAGCAGTTCGAGCTACATTTTCTGTATGAAAATGTGCTATATAAATAAATGTTGTTGTAATCTGTGTAAACACATTGTTAAAACAGAAACGTTTTCATATTTTAGTAATAAACATTACAAAATGTAGGCATAAACTATACAATGTGTGAAGCCTGAAGTCCAAAGATCAAATAAACACTTTTACAAAAGTTTCAAGGACAAAACAACAGCTTCCATGGTGTAGCGGTAAGATTTGCTGACTTGTAGTCAAGAGCCCACTGGTTCAATCCCTACTGCCTACTATATTTACTCTTTTCAGTAGTGAGCTGCTCTTATTGTTAATATTGTACAGTGCACACATACATTTGGTTTGCGTCTGTAACAGACCATGTACATTTATAGTACTGTACTTGTAAAAGTTACCATTTTTTTTTCTCTTCACTTCACGATCACGATACATACTACTGCCCTAGGGATCTGACGCTGTTAGTTTTTATTTGAAACTGGGAGTAACTGTAGATGTGAGTGGTGTTTTGAGACAATGGAACAGGACATTCTCTGATCTGGAGGGAAAAAAGCTGTCAGACAAATGCTGGTGAATCTGCCTTCTTCATATGTCACCGTCACTTGATTTTTTTTATTCAGTTTTATTGAGTGTTCCTGCTCACACAGAATTAGTATGCACCTTATGGTGAATGATATAAAAAAATACACAGACGTAGGTATACTGTATATGATATTCTGAAGAAATCATTTTATGACCTGAATAGTACCAATCAGAAAACATCATTGCACTAATGAAATATTATTTGAAAACGAACAGCATCAGATCGGGTGTGAATTTACGCTGCCCCTGTTACTTAGACTCAGATCAGGAGAGGTGGGGCGGGGGGATGTTAGAGCGTGATCGTCATCGAGAGAATAAAAGCGAAAAAAGCTAACTTTTACAAGTACCATAAATTTATATCCAATGTCCCATATATTTGTCTCTTTCTTTTTTTGTCCGTGCTGAAACAACCGTCTTTCCTACATTTACAATGTGTGTACCTGTTGCAATGCGCATACTTCTCTCTATGCTGTGGTTTCTATTACACACCTGAAGGAAAGAGACAATATATGTGACATTTTGAAGAAATAATTTTATGACATGAATAGTATCTATCAGAAAACATCATCGCACTAATGCAATTTTATTTGAAAACGAACAGCCACAGATCAGGTGTGAATTTACGCTGGCGCTGTTAATTAGAGTCAGATCAGGAGAGGCAGGGTTGGGGTCAGGAGTGGGTGTTTAGAGCATGATCGTGATTGAGAGAGTAAAATTGAAAAAAGCTAACTTTTACAAGTACAGTGGAACCTTGAGATACAAGTTTAATTCGTTCCAGCACTAAGCTTGTATGACGAATTTCTCGTATCTAGAACAAACTTCCCCATTGAAAATAATGGAAATCCAGTTAATCCGTTCCTCACCCCTAAAAATATCAACATAAAAATCAATTTTCCTAAAAAATAACACTGATAAATAATATATACAAGTGGAACCTCGGTTTGCGACTAACTTGGTTTACGAGTGTTTTGCAAGACGAGCTAAATTTTTAAATTAATTTTGACTTGATAAAACGAGCAATGTCTTGCTATATGAGTAATATGGATACACTTTGTCTGCTGAGCATCATGTGATCATAACTGAGATGATACAACAACAACAACAACATTTATTTATATAGCACATTTTCATACAAACAATAGCTCAAAGTGCTTTACATATTAAAGAATAGAAAAATGAAAGACACAATTATAAAACAAAATAAATCAACATTAATTAACATCGAATAAGAGTAAGGTTCAATGGCCAGGGGGGACCTCTTCTCTCTCGTGCGCGTCTCTCTCTCCTTATCTCTCTCGCTGGCACACGCGTCTCTCTCTCTCTCTCCTTATCTCTCTCGCTCGTGCGTCTCTCTCTCTCTCTCTCCTTATCTCTCTCGCTCGCATCTCTCTCTCTCTCTCTCTCTCTCTCTCTCTCTCTCTCGAGGGTAGAGAAAAGCCAAGCAAAATGACACCTTTTATTGGCTAACTAAAAAGATTACAATATGCAAGCTTTCGAAGCAACTCAGGCCCCTTCTTCAGGCAAAATGTAATCAAAGCTTGCATATTGTAATCTTTTTAGTTAGCCAATAAAAGGTGTCATTTTGCTTGGCTTTTCTCTATATTCATAATGGCTAATACGGTACAACACCCTAGTACTCCTCTTGAGGGCAATCGTCTCCTATTCTCCATCTTCATGTCCGTGATATTTTTGGATACGCTTATACGGCGAACTGCTACAGCGAAACAATGAAATCACAAGCGCACAAACGCGTAGATCCTTACGCTACGGGAGAACAAGGAACACTGAGTGAGCTGACGGGCTGGCAGCGTCAGCTTGGGTGACAACTGGTGGTTGTCGAAAGGTGTAAAATATTTGGCCATTTCAGTATACTTGAAAATGATAACCGAACAATTCAGCGGCAGCCATCAACTCACATACAGAACCATAGGTAAAGGGCTAAAGCATTTCACTCTTGTAGTGCTCCTGTGTAGTATAATTATCTCCTGTACCGTCATCAGTCCACACCTTGAACCTGTCCCAGTCATTCAATACATAAGACAAAATGTTCCTCCGGATATCAAGAGTGAGCCTGATATGGACATGCAATATGTAACAGGAATGGAAAAGGTAGGTGCCATCTCCGGGCATGGAAACCACTCGGTAAGTGACAGTTCTTTGATCGATGGTGATCACCTCGATAGACATGTTAATGGGGGTACGGTTGGAATGATAAAGGAAATTGGTACCTGAACAATGTAAAGTAAGTCTAAAATACCTACACAATAATTATAATCGTAATAAACGAACAATTAAACAGCGGAGAAGCCATGGATTAAATAAAAAGGCTGTAGTTATCAGCTGGGAGACATGAATCCCGTGGCGAAGCAAGGAAGGGAATGTAGAGACTGGAGCGACGGACGGCCTTATATAGGCAGGCAGCCAACAACGTGGGAGGCGTTGGGATGGGGGACCCAACGCTGCCTCACACGATGACCGAGCTGCAGGCTATGGACGTATATATGTAGCGTTGGGAACCCGCGTACCAAATTTCTTGAAGATGGGCCCATAAGTAACAAAGATTGTTGAAAAGTTCAATATGGCGGCCGACTGTTGCATCATACCACCGAAATAAGTACGTACATTGGTTTTGGTTAGCGCAGGGAAGCCGCCTTCTAAATTTCGTGAAGATGGGGTCAGCCTTCTACCTACAAGGGAAGTTGGAGAATTAGTGACGTTGGAAAGTTCAATATGGCGGCCGACAGTGGTGTCATACCACCGAAATAAGTACGTACATCGGTTTCGGTTAGCGCCGGGAAGCCACCTACCAAATTTCATGAAGATGGGGCCATAAATAAAAAAAGTTCGACATGGCGGACTTTGTCGACCGTTATGACTGTTACGTGTAGATTTTCAAAATGAAACCTGCTTAACTTTTGTAAGTAAGCTGTAAGGAATAACCCTGCCAAATTTCATCCTTCTACCTACACGGGAAGTTGGAGAATTAGTGATGAGTGAGTGAGTAAGTGAGTGAGTCAGTCAGTCAGTCAATGAGGGCTTTGCCTTTTATTAGTATACTGTAGATAAGAGCAGCTCACTACTGAAAACAGTAAATATAGGAGGCAGTGGGGATCAAACCGGGGACTTTTGATTACAAGTCAGTAAATCTTAGCGCTACGCCACGGAAGTTGTTGTATCAGCCTTGAACGTTTTGTAAAAGTGTTTATTTGATCTTTGGACTTCGGGCTTCACACATTTTATAGTTTATACCTACATTTTCTAACATTTATTACTAAAATATGAAAAAGTTTCTGTTTAAGTAATGTGTTTACACAGATTACTGTAGAAATGGAACACACATGAAATGCATGTGTTCCAAATAACGATCTATTATTTCCACTCTAAAACTCCAGCAGTTCACTCCCAGATAATCAAACAAGGCATGAGCTGGGAGAACTTAGTGAACGTTCTGCGACGGTGGGGGATGGAATAGCAGGCTGCTTGCTGCTTGTCTTTTACAGGACAAAAGACGCTGACGGAGAGGTGCGAACGGATTTAAGGTGGGTCGGATTTACGAGTTTTCTCGTAGACTCTGGTAATTCTAGTGTTAAACCTCTGAGATAGCTTTTTGTAGCCTTCCCCTAAACCATGATACTGAACAATCTTTGTTTTCAGATCTTTAGAGAGTTGCTTTGAGGATCCCATGCTGTCACTCTTCAGAGGAGAGTCAAAGGGAAGCACAACTGGCAATTGACCACCTTAAGTACCTTTTCTCATGATTGGACACACCTATCTATGAAGTTCAAGGCTTAATGAGCTAATCTAGCCAATTGGTGCTGCAAGTAATCAGTATTGAGCAATTAGTTACATGCATTCATATCAGAAAAATTACAAGGGTACCCAAATTTTTGCACAGCCAGTTTTTCACATTTGATTTAACTTCATACAACTAAATGCGGCTTCACTAAAAATCTTTGTTCAGAAAACACCCCAGTACTCAGATGTTCCTAGGAAATGAAAGACATATCACTGTTATCTTTTTTGTTGAAAGTAGAATCAATTATTATGTATGCTGAGACGGTATTGTGTATTTCATTTATCAAAGGGTTTAATAATGTCTGCAAGATGATTTCAATTTCAGTGAAAAAATGTTCTGCACTGAGGTTTCCTCAGATGAAGACTGATGTGGATGATTCCTACAAGGATACATAGAAGTTTGCTGTGAACCAACTTTTAGCCATGAGAAATTCCATACAGTTCATTATTTAAGAATAACTTGGCACACTTCACACAAGAATTATTGGGGGCACAGTGGATAAGTATGCTCCATAATTATTTTGAGTCTAAACGGTCAGAAGATGAAACAAAGGCATTTCATAGTCAAAAGATTGGCAAGGGATTGAATATCAGAAAAAACATCACAGCACAGCGAACAAACTTATGAGGACCTGCTCTGTCATGGTTCATACGCCCAGATTCTTTGAGACGCTGGAACATCCATGTTGTTTAACTTTGTTGTTGTCTAATATTCTTCATAATGTCTTGAAAGACCAATTTTGAACTAGTTACTTAAAAGAAAGAAGTAGATTTGTGACAGTAGGCTTTTGTACTAAGTGAAAATTGTATAAAGACTCTGAAACACTGCAATCCAGATTTTTTATTAATGCATCTTTTTACTAATAAAACCTCCTCCTCCACTTTACGGCTTTACAAGTTCCTTTGCTATAACACCACCAGAGCCGAGTGAGAGGTCTGTCCCTAGTTTCACAAGGGTGATTTGTTACAACCCCTACCTACCCAAATCTAGATGTGAAGCTGCACAGACATGCTTCTGACATTCCAATTCTGAAGGCGAAGCTGTTGATTATGACATGGTTTGGAACTGCTACTTTTGAGTATAGATCATTTAGTATATATGATGTCAGATGTATGGGTTTAGTTAAATCACTTTCTTTTATGAGACAAAGTATATGAGCTCCAGAAAATATTTTCTGGAAGTTTTAGACACATGAGCCCTTCCTTCAGAAAGAAAGACTAGAGGAAGGGACAGGGAAAATTTATGAGCTCCATTGATAAGAGGCAAGTGCACTGCTTCATGGAACAAAGAAGTAAGCTGTATAAAGTCAAATGATGAGCTGACTGGAGGGAGAGCTGACCAGAGAGAATGGGAGACTTTGTGTAACTACACGATTAAGTGCTGCTTTTGCTTGAGAGATAGAACTGTCAGGTTTTAAGTTTTGAATAACCACATTCTATTTTGCTTTTATTTATGGTACTAACTATAATATTTGAAGATTAAAACATACTAAACCTGCATTCCTGCTGATACATTTAGTGCTATTTTATGACAGAGGGCTGGGAAACCGAGTTTTTAGCCAGGTCCTTCAAGGGTGAGGGTGAGAGAAAACTCCCAATAGGTAAGCCAGGGTGACAGTCATTCCTGGGTGAAGTTTTAAGGTAGTGGACTATATAGTCCATGGTGAACATGCATTCTAACTGTGAAATGTATATTCCCGAGGAAAGTATAAGAGTAGCTAGGTAAGTACAGGAATAGGCAAATGGGACCAGTGACAGAAGTGTAACATAATTGTGGTCAACAGGAAAAGATGTGTGAATTTGGTAACAGCGAATTTATATTTTAATGAAAGGTGTCCCAAAAAGCCTTTCCCACAATAAAACATTTCCTGTTGCGAGAGCGAGTAGAGTCATTTGAGCTTATATTGCAATAAAACAAGCTAAGCATGTTGTATCCATTTTAACACCATCTTCAAATGTGCAAAATGTTTACTATAGGAATAGTAATACACTATATGTGAGAAATGTTTTTGGACTCATAGATAGCAGAATGTACAGTATATTTTGCTGAAGAGTTTTTTTTTTAAATCAGGATAGTTTACCTACTGTATGTTTTGAAATCCTCATAATGCAAATTAAGTAGTTTTTCTTAAGTTGAATAAAACATTACTTAAGAAATCAATCAATAGTGTATACTTTTAAATGGCACTTTAACACAATTGTAAATGCCTTTCCAGTTTTGTCTATAGTAAGCAACTACATGCAAAAATGATGTTCTAATGTAAGATGTAACTACTTGAGCATTTACTTATACTATTTTTTTATATTTCTATAGATCCAATATGGATTGCTTGGCTTTCTTAATGCTTATTGTCATTTTACACATTCTGCTATTTATTTATTTATTTATTTGTTACAATACCATTTGAAATGACAGGAAAATGAATAACAATATCACATTTGTGTTTTCTTATTAGCAAATATATACACCCACGTAACATCTGGTAGATCTTTCTAGCACTTGATGATGCATCACTGTGATGAAGTTAATAATGCCAATTTATGCCAGTTTGTGTAATTATTCGTTAATAGTTTTTGTCTTCTTCTCATTTACATTCTTTCCAGCTTCTGTGACTTTCTGTAGTCAATAAACTGTCATATTGCTGGTTTATCTCATTATAAATAATATGCTTTTTAAGCTTGAATTTCTCTGCCACCATATCCCATTGATAACCTGTTAAGCTACCAAGTTTCTATTACAGAATGATCAAAATATTAAAAACTGCAGCAATGCTCTTATTAGAATTGTTAATGTATTTAATGAGAATGTAAATGAAAATGAAGTTTTTGGATAAATGTATAAAATTAACACTTCCATAATATTGATAGGGTATGAAAATTAAGAATATTCTAATTTTAAAAGATAAATACTGTATAATGAATAGGTTATTCATCTTTGTAAAGTGTGGCAAATTAAGGAAATGTCTTATTAATATGAAGGATTCAAGGATGTCATACTGAAATGAGCAATATCAAGAGAATTCTGATATTAGTTAAACCATTTCTGGCCCTTCTAAAATTAATTTATTTACTAGTCCATATTGCACAAATAAATAACTACTTTACTGATGCTTTATAAGTGTCATTGACACCAAAAGAAGCCGTTATTAAGGTATTGTTACATCAGAGTAAATGAGTAATAGATTCGTTTTTGCAGTACCTATACAAAAGTGTTATGGTACACCTACTCTTTCTATGTAATAATTTACTTGAACAGTGACAACTTTATAAATGCAAATTAAAGCAGGTAGACAGGAAACAGTGGCTTGTATAAATGTGTGAGAGGAAGAATTGGCAAATATTAGGATTAAGTTGTTTTTTTTTGTTATGGATTTTATGTTAATACTGTCCTTTTAAAGGGTAATTAAGACCAAAAGAAGCCTTTGTTAAGGTCTTACAACGTAAGAGTAAATGAGTAATAGACACATTTTTGCAATACCTAAGTTAAAACGTTACCGGTGTACTTAATAAACTGGACATTTAGTTGCCATAGAAAACGTTTCCTTTTTCGCTACAGGATATTCTGGACTACTGAACTCAGCTTTAATTATTACATGCAGTGGATATTAAAAATCTACACACCTTTATTGAAATTTATACTTTTGATATAAAGACTGCAATCAATCATGTTGTATCATTTTTCACTTCTGTCGTATTTTTAAGCCTTTTATTTTTTACATTGATCAAAGTTTTTTTATATCCATCCATCCATCCATCCATCCTCTTCCGCTTATCCGAGGTCGGGTCGCGGGGTAGCAGCTTAAGCAGAGAGGCCCAGACTTCCCTCTCCCCGCCACTTCTTCCAGCTCTTCCGGGAGAATCCCAAGGCGTTCCCAGACCAGCTGGGAGACATAGTCCCTCCAGCGTGTCCTGGGTCTTCCCCGGGGCCTCCTCCCGGTTGGACGTGCCCGGAACACCTCACCAGGGAGGCGTCCAGGAGGCATCCTGATCAGATGCCTGAGCCACCTCATCTGACTCCTCTCGATGCGGAGGAGCAGCGGCTCTACTCTGAGCCCCTCCCGGATGACTGAGCTTCTCACCCTATCTTTAAGGGAAAGCCCAGACACCCTGCGGAGGAAACTCATTTCAGCCGCTTGTATTCGCGATCTCGTTCTTTCGGTCACTACCCATAGCTCATGACCATAGGTGAGGGTAGGGCGTAGATCGACTGGTAAATTGAGAGCTTTGCCTTACGGCTCAGCTCCTTTTTCACCACGACAGACCGATGCAGAGCCCGCATCACTGCGGATGCCGCACCGATCCGCCTGTCGATCTCACGCTCCATTCTTCCCTCACTCGTGAACAAGACCCCAAGATACTTGAACTCCTCCACTTGGGGCAGGATCTCTCCCCCAACCCTGAGAGGGCACTCCACCCTTTTCCGGCTGAGGACCATGCTCTCGGATTTGGAGGTGCTGATTCTCATCCCAGCCGCTTCACACTCAGCTGCGAACCGATCCAGAGAGCTGAAGATCACGGCCTGATGAAGCAAACAGGACAACATCATCTGCAAAAGCAGTGACCCAATCCTGAGTCCACCAAACCGGACCCCTTCAACACCCTGGCTGCGCCTAGAAATTCTGTCCATAAAAGTTATGAACAGAATCGGTGACAAAGGGCAGCCCTGGCGGAGTCCAACTCTCACTGGAAGCGGGCTGACTTACTGCCGGCAATGCGGACCAAGCTCTGACACGGTTGTACAGAGACCGAACAGCTCTTATCAGGGGTCCGGTACCCCATACTCCCGAGCACCCCACAGGATTCCCGAGGGACACGGTCGAATGCCTTTTCCAAGTCCACAAAACACATGTAGACCGGTCGGGCAAACTCCCATGCACCCTCCAGGACTCTGCTAAGGGTGAAGAGCTGGTCCACTGTTCAGCGACCAGGGCTAAAACCACACTGTTCCTCCTGAATCCGAGGTTCACTATCCGACGGACCCTCCTCTCCAGAACCCCCGAATAGACTTTTCCAGGGAGGCTGAGGAGTGTGATCCCTCTATAGTTGGAACACACCCTCCGGTCCCCTTTTAAAGAGGGGACCACCACCCCGGTCTGCCAATCCAGAGGCACTGTCCCGATGTCCATGCGATGTTGCAGAGGCGTGTCAACCAAGACAGTCCTACAACATCCAGAGCCTTAAGGAACTCGGTATCTCATCCACCCGGGGCCCTGCCACCAAGGAGTTTTTGACCACCTCGGTGACTTCAGTCCCAGAGATGGGAGAGCCCACCTCAGAGTCCCCAGGCTCTGCTTCCTCATTGGAAGGCATGTTAGTGGGATTGAGGAGGTCTTCGAAGTACTCCTCTCCCCCGACCCACAACGTCCGAGTCGAGGTCAGCAGCGCACCATCCCCACCATATACGGTGTTGACACTGCACTGCTTCCCCCTCCTGAGACGCCGGACGGTGGACCAGAATCTCCTCGAAGCCGGCCAAAGTCGTTCTCCATGGCCTCTCCAAACTCCTCCCATGCCCGAAGTTTTGCCTCAGCAACAACCGAAGCCGCGTTCGCTTGGCCTGCCGGTACCTATCAGCTGCCTCCAGAGACCCACAGGACAAAAAGTCCTATAGGACTCCTTCTTCAGCTTGACGGCATCCCTCACGCCGGTGTCCACCAACGGGTTGGGGATTGCCGCCACGACAGGCACCGACCACCTTGCGGCCACAGCTCCGGTCAGCCCCTCAACAATAGAGGCACGGAACATGGCCCATTCGGACTCAATGTCCCCCACCTCCCTCGGGACGTGGTTGAAGTTCTGCCGGAGGTTTTACTTTAGTAGTAAAAGAACAGTTAAGGAGGAGGTCAAGTTCATCAGGAATAGTAAAGGGGAATTAAAAGATACAGACAATGAAATAGCAGATGCCCTAAACTTACATTTTTCTGAGGTGTTTACAAGTGAGCAAGTGGATAACCTGCCAGAGGTAAACACAACTACTAAGGAGGTACTGAGGGATTTGGAAATTGTAGAGGGAGAAGTGCTGCTCAGATTAAATAAGATGAAATCAAACAAATCACCAGGCCCAGATAATATTTATCCTCGTGTTCTTAAGGAGGCTAGTGAGTACATATATAAACCCTTGACACGTATTTTTAGGAAGTCACTGTGCACTGGAGAGATTCCAAAGGACTGGAAAATGGCAAATATCATCCCATTATATAAAAAGGGTGACAGGGCAGATCCAAGCAACTATAGGCCAGTAAGCTTAACAAGCATCACAGGAAAATTAATGGAAGGAATTATTAAGGATAAGATTGAGCAACACATGACAAGGACAGGAGTTATTCTGAACAGTCAGCATGGGTTCAGAAGGGGGAGGTCGTGTTTTACTAACATGTTGGAATTCTATGAGGAGGCAACAAAAGGATACGATCAAAGTGGAGCTTATGATATTATTTATCTGGACTTTCAGAAAGCATTTGATAAGGTGCCACATGAGAGGTTGGGCATCAAGTTAAAAGAAGTGGGAATTCAGGGTGATGTTTTTAGATGGGTGCAGAATTGGCTCAGACACAGGAAGCAGAGGGTGATGGTGCGAGGAACCTCATCAGAACTGGCTGATGTTAAGAGTGGTGTTCCACAGGGGTCAGTGCTAGGGCCGCTGCTATTTTTAATATATATAAATGATTTAGATAGGAATATAAGTAACAAGCTGGTTAAGTTTGCAGATGATACCAAGATAGGTGGATTAGCAGATAATTTGGAATCCGTTATATCATTACAGAAGGACTTGGATAGCATACAGGCTTGGGCAGATCTGTGGCAGATGAAATTTAATGTCAGTAAATGTAAAGTATTACACATAGGAAGTAAAAATATTAGGTTTGAATACACAATGGGCGGTCGAAAAATCGAGAGTACACCTTATGAGAAGGATTTAGGAGTCATAGTGGACTCCAAGCTATCAACTTCCAAACAGTGTTCAGAAGCCATTAAGAAGGCTAACAGAATGTTAGGTTATATAGCACGATCTGTGGAGTACAAGTCCAAGGAGGTTATGCTCAACCTTTATAATGCACTGGTGAGGCCTCATCTTGAGTACTGTGTGCAGTTTTGGTCTCCAGGCTACAAAAGGACATAGCAGCACTAGAAAAGGTCCAGAGAAGAGCGACTAGGCTGATTCCAGGTCTACAGGGGTTGAATTATGAGGAAAGATTAAAAGAGCTGGGCCTTTACAGTTTAAGCAAAAGAAGATTAAGAGGTGACATGATTGAAGTGTTTAAAATTATGAAGGGAATTAGTACAGTGGATCGAGACTTGTATTTTAAAATGAGCTCATCAAGAACACGGGACACAGTTGGAAACTTGTTAAGGGTAAATTTCGCACAAACATTAGGAAGTTTTTCTTTACACAAAGAACGATAGACACTTGGAATAAGTTACCAAGTAGTGTGGTAGACAGTAAGACGTTAGGGACTTTCAAAACTCGACTTGATGTTTTCTTGGAGGAAGCAAGTGGATGTTCTGACAGGGGACTCTGCCAGCCGTTCCCAGCAGACCCTCACAACACGTTTGGGCCTACCAGGTCTGACCGGCATCTTCCCCCACCATCGAAGCCAACTCACCACCAGGTGGTGATCAGTTGACAGCTCCGCCCCTCTCTTCACCCGAGTGTCCAAGACATATGGCCGCAAGTCCGACGACACGACCACAAAGTCGATCATCGACCTGAGGCCTAGGGTGTCCTGGTGCCAAGTGCACATATGAACACCCTTATGCTTGAACATGGTGTTCGTTATGGACAATCCATGACGAGCACAGAAGTCCAATAACAAAACACAGCTCGGGTTCAGATCGGGGGGGCCATTCCTCCCAATCACGCCCTTCCAGGTCTCACTGTCATTGCCCACGTAAGCATTGAAGTCTCCCAGCAAAACGAGGGAATCCCCAGAAGGTATGCCCTCTAGCAACCCCTCCAGAGACTCCAAAAAGGGTGGATACTCCAAACTGCTGTTCGGCGCATACGCACAAACAACAGTCAGGACCCTTCCCCCCACCGGAAGGCGGAGGGAGGCCACCCTCTCGTCCACCGGGGTAAACCCCAATGCACAGGCTCCGAGTCGGGGGGCAATAAGTATGCCCACACCTGCTCTGCGCCTCTCACCGGGGACAACTCCAGAGTGGTAGAGAGTCCAGCCCCTCTCAAGAAGATTGGTTCCAGAGTCCAAGCTGTGCGTCGAGGTGAGTCCGACTATATCTAGCCAGAACCTCTCGACCTCGCGCACTAGCTCAGGCTCCTTCCCCTTCAGAGAGGTGACATTCCACGTCCCAAGAGCCAGTTTCTGTAGCCGAGGATCAGACCGCCAAGGTCCCCGCCCGGCCACCACCCAACTCACACTGCACCCAACCTCCTTGGCCCCTCCCATAGGTGGTGAGCCCATGGGGAGTTTTTTTATAGCAAAGGATAAATTCATTTCATTTTTGGATTTACGTTTATGTAAACTTGTTTAATAATTTCATTCTTATTCAAGCATTGGTGTTTTGTTTTTTGTATGGCAGTTGATGTTTTGTAACTAGTCTTTGCACTGCTGCAGCCAAGTTGTCTATAGTTTCTAATACCAACTGCTTGTCATATGATACAGAGAAAATGTGACATGATGTTCAATCACACTCAACATTTATATATGACGGTGGTGCACAGTAGCATGTTGTCTTAGTTTGAATTATCAAAATAACACAAACAAATCAACTTTTTCAGATCAGTTAGATGTAAGCTAAACAAACTAGCTAGGTACTTGACTTAATTTTTGGTTTAGGATTTTGGCTTTGACAATTGACTTTGCAAACAGCATTCCTGGTGTTCAAACCCCTGGTTATGTTGACCATAATACTGCCTGTCATTTTAAATTTCTCTTTGGTCTCTTGGTCATTTTTTTCTCAAGACAATTTAAGCCTTAGTTCAAATGTTAATACTTATAATTTAATGTTGTAAAAAAACAATATTTAAGTGGAATAAAAGTGATGAATTTTCTCTCCATCAATGGCTATCTTCCAAAAATGTTAATAAATTGCATTCAATTTTATCAGGCTTGTAATAAAAACAAATCTCTCTGATAAGTGTTAGGAAACTACTGAATGATAGATATCCAAAAGTTTCCAAATGGTCTTTTAATATGCTTTGAGAAGGTTTCACAACCCTTAGAGAACACAGACATAGTGGTGTAATTTTTTGAATTCTAGTTTTAGTGATAGATTGGAACCATGTCCAGAAGTTGTTCCTGCCTTACACTCTATGCTTGTTGGGAGAGGCTACAGTTTCTCAACAGCCCTGCTCAGGATAAGTGGGTTTGAACATAGATAGATGAATGGGTAGATAAAGCATTGCCACCACTGTTGTTTTGTCCAAAGTTCAGGAATGGATCCCTAGTCTACAGACCTTTGGCCTGACAAGATATTGGTTCTATATTGAACTCCTTACTCCAACCAGAATCAACCTACTGACATGCTGAATAAATGTGTATTATTCAAGCAAAAGCTGATGTTTATTTTTATTTATAAGATATCTAATACAATCTAAATACTTCCTTATATTGTTTAGGTAAATTATTTAACTCTTTGAGGCCTGAATATTTTTCCAGTTTTCTGAAAAGCACACAAAGCAATAGTTTCACAAAGAAGTCAATATAAGACCTCTTTTGCTGCATGTCGTGGCTGCGGTTGGTGCAGCAGTAGTGGTGGTCGCAGTGGGACACAATCCGGCTTGTCATCGTAAGAGGCTTTCCCCCCGGGTGAACGTTGGCGTATATGCATTAGCACCACAAATAGCTGACGCTGGTCCCTTCACTTGTTTTCGACTTCCAGATTACTTACATCAAAATCTGACAACTCAGAGTCTGACTCATTGATACAATATGCAAAACATCGTCCACAGAGTATTTTGCTTGTTGGATGGCGATGCCAGGTGAGGGGTTGTTTGCTCTTTGCTACTCACGCACAAGAAAGAAATCTCAGTCAAATCAACAAAGCTAACTTTAAAGAGAGTCGAACTAAAACAAAACGGCGAGTTTGGTCAAAATTTACAGCTGATTACCGCCCTCTACTCCTGAATTTCGACCAAAGTTGACATCCACCCTGAAAGAGATAATATTTATACAACAACAGTTTGCAATGAGATTAACATGCTTTACATGAAGAGCTAGCAATTGCGGAAAGCACAAATAAACTATGTAAACTTTACACTCAATAATAAACCACAAATACAGTAAAACCCAGCAAAAACACAAATTGGGAAATGACACAATCATAATTTGACAGTCACCTTCTTTCCACAAAAATCACACAAGTTTCCTTGAATCGAAACTGCCCTTGCTAAAGCCGAACAAACAGTATGGCACTGGATTTTGAGCTGTGTTTGAAATAACCAATGCTACAGTCATCAGGGAGATCTAATTGACTGATTCAGTAGAGATACAAAGAATAATGTTATCACCAACAAATTATGTCAGTTTTATATCCTAACTCAATTAACCAATATGTCTAAACACAGTAGAAAATACAACTAGAGAAGAAATCTAGACTAATAATATTGGTTGTTCTACCTTGCAGAGGCTCCAGTCTTGCTATTTCCTTTCAATGTCTTTAACAATATCATTAATGTTGAAGGTATTAGACAGTTCCCTGTCTATGGCAAATGGAGAGACTGGATCCAAACCTCTTTATGTCATCCTTGTTCACAGTTCATTTTTAAACTCTCTGCAGGCCCAAATCCTTAGCAGTGAGTTCATCTTCCATAACTCATTTGGTTTAATATTCATTAGGGCCACCTTGATCTTTTGGCCCTTGAGTCTGGGCCTTACAGGCCTGTTCATGGATCCATGTATGGCAAAAGTAGGTTCATCCTCTTTCACCACATGTTCCAATTCCAAGTTCCTCAATCCATTTGATGTAACACTGTAAATCTAAATGATTTTCCTTGTTTTTTTTTTTGTTTTAATTTTGACCAATCTTTATTAAACAGAATTTTTCCTCTTAAAATATTTTTGAACCAATTCTGCATTTTATTTAAAAGTTTTCTATTATCACGTAGCCCTTGCAAGAAAAAAAAACTTGGTCTTATGGCCTGTTATGCCACCTGTCCATGTTCATCCACACGAGCATTTCAAACACTTTTTAAAGGCCTCTGTTTTTCTTCTTTTATGCAATGATCAAAGTAACATCTTCACTTAACCTGCTGAAAATGTCTTCAACTACTAAAATATTTAGCTCACTTTTTCTTTCTCTTTGCTACTCCCTTTAACTGTTCCAAAAAGTTGTTATATTCTTTATACAGGTATTGATCTTCACATCTTATTTCTTGCATGTAGCTGTTACTTTGTTCATGCAGTTTATGTCGGAGTTCACTACAGGGGTTCTCCAAACTGAATTGTAACAGTGAAATGTGTTTTACTTCTTTCTTTAGAAGATGCTTTTCCAAAATACAGCAATAAAGACAGACAAAAATTTAAATGTGAACAGTAGTAAATGTCCGACATCAGCCCTTACTTTTTATTTCCTGCTGCTTTAACTATCGCTGTTAAGTGTAGCACTGAATAATGACAACCTACAAGCATTCTATGCACTAATGTGTTTGTGTTAATTAACCTGGTTTTTAACTCTTTATAGCTGATATATCTTACCTGGACCCTCCCTCCAAGCCTATTTCATAAAAAGTCAGGAATGAAGAGATAACACAGCAAGCACATTTTTGGAACAGAAACATATTAAATACTTAGGATTACATGGATGCCCTTCAACTAATAAATTGTCTACAAAAAGGCAAAAAAATGTGAAAAAAATACATTGATGCAAACCAAAATTATTTCCAATTTTGCTAAATTAAGAGAATTTTCAATTTATATATTGTTTCCAATACAGAGAACTCCAAAAACCAGGAGACGACTCTTTATTTTTGAACATATACTATACAATTTTGCTTATTTCTTCCTAGAATAAATATATCCTTCTGGACTATTGTTTGTTTTTTCTCACAGAATTTCTTACAGAATGCCCTGTTAAAGTGTCAAGTGAATTGCTATCTAGCTTGACCTGTGGCCTTTCATAAACCCTGCAAGGAAGAAGTAGACCTATGACACCCATGTTGACCTTCCGTTGGCCATGTTGGACTGTCCAAGTCTCCAGCCTTCATTCTTTTGAGTGTATTGGTGCTTGCAGGTCCAGTTCCTTCATCCATCAAGAAAGAAAGAGTCCCAGAGGTATCCGCAGTTCTTATATTTCTTTATTTGGTCTCTCCTGCATCCCCAGTGTGGTCAGTGCATAAAGACGGGGCAAGCTGTGACAATATCATATGCTAGTTGTGCTACCCATCTAAGACATTTGAAATCTAAGTAGTCAATGTAGACCTCAGCATATTTAGCATTACCTTTTGCAGTGTACCTTCTATTGAAATGTATTTGTAATACATGTAACATTAATGAAAAAACACATTGCTTTTTTCATTCCAACAGATGGCACATCACAAATATTAACACTGCTTTTTTAATTACATATCAAACAGCATATAACACATACATAGTAAATGCAGGTTTGTGATCCAGGCAGTTTCTCAATCAGTCATCCATTGTTACCTTTATTTGATTTCATTGTTTAATTAGCTGACCTGTTGGTTCGTTTAATTCTATATTTAGAAAAATTAAGCAGTATCACATTTACACACATAGGAAATTAAGATATATGTACTTTTTCTATATCTTTAAATATTACTTTAATTCACTTTTTCTGTGGGGTTTATTTTTTATTTATTGTATGTGAATACAATAGAACCACTGGGCAAGATGATGACGATATCTTCTACTTCTAATCTGTGAATACAATAAACTGTAATGGACAGAAACTGTGTTTATATTAAATGAGGCCATGAACTTTGAAAATGTCTACAACACTAGAACACTGGTAGAATTTTTTAACTTAAAGATGTTGAAATCTAATGCATATTATGAAGGGTAGGCAGTGTGAGAACCAACAGAAGTGACTCTTTGCATGTGAAATAGATTGCAGGAACACTGGAAAACACAAGCCAGAGCTCTAGGAAGAAACTCTCAGAATTTCATGCGTACCATTCTTAAACTCCAAAATGATATAATAATTAAGTTTTTTCTTTTTCTTTTGATTCATTTGAGCTTTTTTTTTTAGCCCTAGGTTCCAAATCTGACATCACTTTTTTTTTTTTTAGTCAAAGTCTTACTTTTGATTTTGTTAATTTATTTGGGCCATTTTTGTTGCCATTTTGTTTATTTACATCATGCTCATTTTGTCTTCCCCATCGTTAGGGGTTTATTGATTTGCTCCTTAAAAATCTCTTTTTCAATAAGCTTTTTATAGTCCTCATCTCATGCTTGAAGTTTTTTACCTTCATTTTTTTTCTCAATTTGGCTTTGATAGATACAGGAGATTTTCAGGTTTGTGACTGTTTTTTTGGTTTTTAGAATGTTACTCTTGAAATACTGTATTTTTACTAGTATCACATAATAAAGAAGATCAGGGTTAGGCTTAAAAGCTGTTGCTTGAAAATGACCATTAGATTATTAAATCAAAAGCTGACTGGCAGGCCTGAACTAGCAGGGAGGTAGATTGTCCAAATATTAAAGACATAAAGTGATGTATTGATGTTTTTGCCTCTGTGTTTTGAGCAGTAAGCAAACTGCTCTGCCCCACCTTATAAACAGATGCCTACACCTGTATTATGAGAGCGTGTGGGGCAGCTAGGATATACTTCTGCTTGTTTTTGGAAATTTTACTGTTCTGTTTAATGTTCATTTCTTTGAATATTGTGTTTAATTCATCCAAATGTGTTATATATTACTTTGGTTATTTGTTTTCCAGGTTACAGAGGCACGAAGAGACACTGTATACCTCACTGTCCAAATATACAGGCCGTCCACAAAGTTTCCTGTGTAATTTAAACCCTTCATTGAAAATACAAATGAATAGATATCTCATTGCAACATGATGCATAATAAAGAAACATTATAGAAGTTTTACTTCTACATGGGTACCATTTGTTACATGAAGAGCATTCAATTTCCATCCATGTTCACTATAACTTAATTTCTCTGCTTATTCCACACACCCTTGTCTCCATGAACCTTTGGTGTCACTCATGAATAGTCAAAGCTTATGATTTTGTTTCAATAAACCAGGATAAACATCTTTTCTTGAAGAACAGCCACATTTAATAATACCAGTTGATATACCTCTCATTCATCTGAAATAGACAAGAAATTATGTCAATTAAATGTACAAACCTTACTCTTAATTTTATAACAAACTGCACACAGTTCCTTTCTCTTCCTTTGTAGTTTTATTATTTTTTTTTAAATTGTACATAATCTGTGCCCCGTGACCCTGTTTGAATATAGTGGGTTGGGTAATGGATGGATGGATGGACATAATCTGAGTAAATAGCCTGTACATGAATAAATATGACTGAATGGCAAAACATTGTGAAAATGTGATTTTATGACAGTTGAAATGGATTTAATCTAAGCAGATTTATGTACATTTGTATAAGTTGAGGATTTTTGTATAAAAAACTTGCCTCTTTTAATTAAGATTACATCTGTCACTCAAATCAGACATTATTTTGCTCTTCCATACTTCATGTCTCATGCAACTGATATTCCAAAATACTTGTTTAACATCACCCCCTTGTAAGCTGTATACTACATGACAATTTCAATGAATGTATTTAACACGAAGCATCTGTCAGTCTATCAAATATTAAACATAAAAAACTCCACCTACACCATTACTCAAATATAAACAAAACAAGCTTCCAAAGGAACAGATGGGCTGAAATTAAGTTTATTGAATTGTTTCAGCTAAAAGCCTGCATTCTCTGACAATTTAAAACACTCTGTGTAACAGTTGACATGTGGTTTATCCTTCCTCGATTAAAGAAAAGTTTACTTCTACCAGTACATTGCAAAACTGCTATAGTTTTCAGGGGAAACCTTTGGTTTGCTTCAAGTATTGATAGGGTTTAGATGTATAATAAAACTTTAATAACAACAATATTTATTTGTATAGCACGGTTTCATACAAATGATTTAGCTGAAAAGTGATTTACAAGATGAAGAAAGAAAAAAGGAAAAATGTAAAAATTAGGCAATACTAATGAACATAGAATAAAGTAAGATGGCCAGGAAGGACAGAAAAAAAAACACCAGAAGTAGTAGAAGTATTTCTGCTTGAAATTAACATGTCAACTATTTCTCCTTCAGGAATTGTTGATAATTCAGTCCCTAAGCAGTTCATCTGTCCAAATCATTTATTTTAGAATGGTGGAGTTTTAACATGGAAAGACATTACACTGCTCATTGTATTAGATGTATTAGTTTTACAGGAAAACTTCAACTCCCAGCAGTCCCTGCAATATCTCTGACTGGTCATCTGCTGAGGGTGTAGGGGCTGCTGGGGACAAGGAGGGCCAGCACAAGTTTTAAAAGGAGGCCAGTAATACAGAGAGGAGAAGAAGTCTTTTGTTGTTTTCGTGTCTGGGGTAAAGTATCTGTTGCGGAGTGGTGGCTCCAAGGCTAAGGAATCTGCACTAGCAATCGGAAGGTTGCCTGTTCAAATCCTGTAAATGCCAAAGGGGACTCTGCTCTGTTGGGCCTTTGAACAAGGCACTTAACCTACAATTGCTGAGTGCTTTAAGTAGTGAGAAAAGAGCTACAGTATATAAATGCAAAGAAACAATTACCTGTGGATTTTTGTGTCCTGGATCTTCTCCTGTTTTGGGTGTATGGACTGTCTAGTGTCTTCCTGCTGCATAAGGACTGTATGAGGATTTGTTGTCAATCTACGAAGAAAGGAGCGCTCCTGATCCCATTCACATGTCATCATCATCTGATCAGGAAATAATGGTAGGACTGATCTTTACATTCACATACAGCATGCTGATCTCTTGACTATCTACATCCATCACTAGCAGAATACCCGCGCTTCGCAGCGGAGAAGTAGTGTGTTAAAGAAGTTATGAAAAAGAAAAGGAAAAATTTTAAAAATAACGTAACATGATTGTTAATGTAATTGTTTTGTCATTGATAAGAGTGTTGTTGTCATATCTATATATCTATATATCTATATATATATATACTCACCTAAAGGATTATTAGGAACACCTGTTCAATTTCTCATTAATGCAATTATCTAAACAACCAATCACAAGGCAGTTGCTTCAATGCATTTAGGGGTGTGGTCCTGGTCAAGACAATCTCCTGAACTCCAAACTGAATGTCAGAATGGGAAAGAAAGGTGATTTAAGCAATTTTGAGCGTGGCATGGTTGCTGGTGCCAGACGGGCCGGTCTGAGTATTTCACAATCTGCTCAGTTACTGGGATTTTCACACACAACCATTTCTAGGGTTTACAAAAAAATGGTGTGAAAAGGGAAAAACATCCAGTATGCAGCAGTCCTGTGGGCGAAAATGCCTTGTTGATGCTAGAGGTCAGAGGAGAATGGGCCGACTGATTCAAGCTGATAGAAGAGCAACTTTGACTGAAATAACCACTCGTTACAACCGAGGTATGCAGCAAAGCATTTGTGAAGCCACAACACGCACAACCTTGAGGCGGATGGGCTACAACAGCAGAAGACCCCACCGGGTACCACTCATCTCCACTACAAATAGGAAAAAGAGGCTACAATTTGCACGAGCTCACCAAAATTGGACAGTTGAAGACTGGAAAAATGTTGCCTAGTCTGATGAGTCTCGATTTCTGTTGAGACATTCAAATGGTAGAGTCAGAATTTGGTGTAAACAGAATGAGAAAATGGATCCATCATGCCTTGTTACCACTGTGCAGGCTGGTGGTGGTGGTGTAATGGTGTGGGGGATGTTTTCTTGGCACACTTTAGGCCCCTTAGTGCCAATTGGGCATCGTTTAAATGCCACGGGCTACCTGAGCATTGTTTCTGACCATGTCCATCCCTTCATGACCACCATGTACCCATCTTCTGATGGCTACTTCCAGCAGGATAATGCACCATGTCACAAAGCTCAAATCATTTCAAATTGGTTTCTTGAACATGAAAATTAGTTCACTGTACTAAAATGACCCTCACAGTCACCAGATCTCAACCCAATAGAGCATCTTTGGGATGTGGTGTAACGGGAGCTTCGTGCCCTGGATGTGCATCCCACAAATCTCCATCAACTGCAAGATTCTATCCTATCAATATGGGCCAACATTTCTAAAGAATGCTTTCAGCACCTTGTTGAATCAATGCCACATAGAATTAAGGCAGTTCTGAAGGCGAAAGGGGGTCAAACACCAAATTAGTATGGTGTTCCTAATAATCCTTTAGGTGAGTGTGTATATATATATATATATATATATATATATATATATATATATATATATATATATATATATAATATATATATATATATATAGCAAAAACATTTTGCAGCGGAGAAGTAAAAAGAAAAGTAAACATTTTAATAATAACGTAACATGATTGACAATGTAATTGTTTTGTCATTGTCATGAGTGTTGCTGGCATATATATATCTATACTAATAAAAGGCAAAGCCCTCACTCACTCACTCACTCACTCACTCATCACTAATTCTCCAACTTCCCGTGTGGGTGGAAGGCTGAAATTTGGCAGGTTCATTCCTTACAGCTTCCTTACAAAAGTTGGGCAGGTTTTATATCGAAATTCTACGCGTAATGGTCATAACTGGAAGCAGTTTTCTCCATTTACTGTAATGGAGATGAGCTTCAACGCGTGGGGCGGAGTTTCGTGTGACATCATCACGCCTCCCACGTAATCACGCAGTACATAGAAAACCAGGAAGACCTCAAAAAGCGCTTAAGAAAACATGCATTATATAATTGAGAAGGCAGCGAAACAATAAGAAGCGAGCGAGTGACATATACAACCATATTCATGAGTTCTGCTACTTCGGAAACAAAGCACGATGTAAACCTACACTTTAAATTAAGTTCATAGACAGGCTGCCGCTGGCGTTTGTAATTTAGTGCCCACCCATATAAGGCCGTCCGTCAGCGGCAATCCAATAGCAAACTGCCACGGGTAAATATTCACGGGTGAAGGACTGTGCTTATGGAGAGGAAGATGAGATGGTCAGGGTGGTGTTTGACACAAACTCAGCGAAACTGCGAGAGAAAGTTTTAAGTGCCAGGACTAAGGTAACATTAAATACAGCCATGGACATAGCACGAGATGGCACCAGCACAGCTGGGAACCTTCAATGCATGTAAACCGAGTGGCTCACGTGAACTGACGCAGTGCACAGATAAAAAGCAACAGTTCCAAAGAGCGCTGAACAAAACCGAATTACACAATTGAAAAGGCAGCAAAAAATATGAAGCGCCTGATAAGCATATTCATAAATCCAGCTACTGCGGAAACAAAGCACACGGTGGAAAAGTCAATGTCCCGCTAAAGGAAGACAGTGTAAAAAACCCGTGCATGCAGTGTGTCAGGTCTCAGATAAAGAAGAAGACGAGCTGTTTATTGATGCAGTAAGAAACGAATCGATGAATGAAACCTGTCATCTTTACAACGATTGACAAACACGGAATGTAACTTGAACACAACACATCCTACAAATACGAACCTGATTGAAAGAAATAATGATAATCAAATCCTTGATGACAGCAACACTCAGTAACACTCACAAAACAAATACTGTATATTGACAGTCATGTTACGTTATTTTTAAAATGTTCCCTTTTCTTTTTCTACCTTTTTTAACACACTACTTCTCCGCTGCGATACGCGGGTATATATATATGTATATATATATCCCGATCTACATACTCGAATAATGGATACTTTATTCGCCATCAATGATTGTTTTGGTAAAGCCATACTCAGTGTATTCATTAGATGAACGGTAAAAAAGTAAGAGCGAGGGGAGGATGACTCATTGAGGCATGCAGGCTGTAGTCGCGTCAACTCTATCTGAATGCGCGATCACATTTGAAAAATATATCTTTTCAAGTTCTATTTAGTCCATATGTGTCAAACTCAAGGGCATGAGATCATTTTATATACTGTATTATTGTTATTAATGGCCCGGTATATGAAGCGCTGGTAACACAATAAACTACAGATCCCATAATGCAGCGCTTCAGCTGCCTTGCGGAACACTTACCGCGTTAATCAAGTCTACCTTATGATGCTGCAAGTTATTGCGAAGCTAGAGTTATTGCGCACTGAATTTTGCACGGCGCTTTGGTGACTTTGAAGAACAAAAAAAGTCCGTCTACATGCGGCTCGAACCTTGTGCATGTTTGGTAGCACATATCTGTGTGAGAAGCTCTTCTCAGTGATAAAGACTAACAAAACAGCACACAGGAGTCGCCTCACTGATGAGCACCTGCAATCCATCCCGAGAATCTCCACAACACAGAACCTTACACCAAACAGAAACGAACTTGAGGCCAAAAAAACATGCCAGGCGTCCAGCTCTAAAATGACATATGAGCAAAGACAACTGAATGATTTGATTTGTTATTGCACGTAAGAGCGGAGTCAACGTTTTAACAAACAGCGTATTGCACTGATACTGAAATAGCTGTGTGTGTATATATGTAGATATGTATGTATATGTTTATATACAGTTTATGTACAGTATGTGTGTGTATATATGTATATATATATATATATATATATATATATATATATATATATGACAACAACACTCATCACTCACAACAGTGACAAAACAATTACATTGACAATCAGGTTACGTTATTTTCAAAATGTTTCCTTTTCTTTTCATTGCTTCTTTAACACACTACTTCTCCATCTGCGAAGCGCGGGTATTTTGCTAGTATATATATATATACACACACATACATACATGTGTACATATATACACACACACATATACAATGTGGTGCCAAACATGCAAATACATTGATTTTCTGAATATATAAAGTTGAAAGTATAAACTTGAATATATAAAGTCACTGTTGGAATATATAAAGTAAAAACTTGAATATATAAAGTCATCACTGAAATATATAAAGTCAAGACTTGAATATATAAAGTCAGTCAGAATATATAAAGTCAGCACTGAAATATATAAAGTCATTCCCGAATATATAAAGTCAAAACTTGAATATATAAAGTCAGCGTTGGTATATATAAAGTCAAACTTGTTTATATTAAGTCAAAGTCAAAATATATTGATTGAAACGACTCTGAACTGAACTAAGTTAACAAAAACGTATTCAGAAAAATAAATTAAAAAAACACAGTTTGGTTAATGTTTTGAAAATGATGCATGTGCCCTGCCCAGGATTGGTTCCTGCCTTGCGCCCAGTGTTGGCTGGGATTGGCTCCAGCAGACCCCCATGACCCTGTGGTCGGATTCAACGGGTTGGGAAATGGATGGATATTCCAGCGCTGACTTTGTATATTCCGACGCTGACTTTATATATTCAAGATTTGACTTTATATATTCCAGCGCCGTCTTTATATACTCAGGTTTTGACTTTATATATTCTGACAGTGACTTTATATAATCAAGTTTTGACATTATATATTCGGGAATGACTTTATATATACAAGTTTTGACTTTATATAGTTAAATTTAGTCATCATTGCATAAATTTTTCTTCACCATAGAAATTTAAAGACTAAATTCAACTTCCATTCCTACCAAAGATATTTCTGGCAACTAAATAGAACCTACTTATATCCAAATTCGAGCTATTGAGCTGCCATACTCAGTGTATTCATTAGATGAACGGTAAAAAGTAAGAGCGAGGGAGGATGACTCATTGAGGCATGCAGGCTGTAGTGCGTCAACTCTATCTGAATTGCGATCACATTTGAAAAATATATCTTTTCAAGTTCTATTTAGTCCATATGTGTCAAACTCAAGGGCATGAGATCATTTTATATACTGTATTATTGTTATTAATGGCCCGGGTATATGAAGCGCTGGTAACACAATAAACTACAGATCCCATAATGCAGCGCTTCAGCTGCCTTGCCTAACACTTACCGCGTTAATCAAGTCTACCTTATGATGCTGCAAGTTATTATGGCTAGAGTTATTAGCACTGAATTTTGCACGGCGCTTTGGTGACTTTGAAGAACAAAAAAAGTCCGTCTACATGCGGCTCGAACCTTGTGCATGTTTGGTAGCACATATCTGTGTGAGAAGCTCTTCTCAGTGATAAAGACTAACAAAACAGCACACAGGAGTCGCCTCACTGATGAGCACCTGCAATCCATCCCGAGAATCTCCACAACACAGAACCTTACACCAAACAGAAACGAACTTGAGGCCAAAAAAACATGCCAGGCGTCCAGCTCTAAAATGACATATGAGCAAAGACAACTGAATGATTTGATTTGTTATTGCACGTAAGAGCGGGAGTCAACCGTTTTAACAAACAGCGTATTGCACTGATACGAAATAGCTGTGTGTGTATATATGTAGATATGTATGTATATGTATATATATGTTTATATACAGTATGTGTGTGTATGTATGTGTATATATATATATATATATATATATATATATATATATATGACAACAACACTCATCACTCACAACAGTGACAAAACAATTACATTGACAATCAGGTTACGTTATTTTCAAAATGTTTCCTTTTCTTTTCATTGCTTCTTTAACACACTACTTCTCCTACTTGCCTTGGTATTTTGCTAGTATATATATATATATACACACACATACATACATGTGTACATATATACACACACACATATACAATGTGGTGCCAAACATGCAAATACATTGATTTTCTGAATATATAAAGTTGAAAGTATAAACTTGAATATATAAAGTCACTGTTGGAATATATAAAGTAAAAACTTGAATATATAAAGTCAATGTCGGTATATATAAAGTCAAAACTTTTTTCTGAATATATAAATTCAAAACTTGAATATATAAAGTCAGCGCTGGAATATATAAAGTTATTCCCGAATATATAAAGTCAAAACTTGAATATATAAAGTCAGCGTTGGTATATATAAAGTCAAACTTGTTTATATTAAGTCAAAGTCAAAATATATTGATTGAAACGACTCTGAACTGAACTAAGTTAACAAAAACGTATTCAGAAAAATAAATTAAAAAAACAGTTTGGTTAATGTTTTGAAAATGATGCATGTGCCCTGCCCAGGATTGGTTCCTGCCTTGCGCCCAGTGTTTGCTGGGATTGGCTCCAGCAGACCCCCATGACCCTGTGGTCGGATTCAACGGGTTGGGAAATGGATGGATATTCCAGCGCTGACTTTGTATATTCCGACGCTGACTTTATATATTCAAGATTTGACTTTATATATTCCAGCGCCGTCTTTATATACTCAGGTTTTGACTTTATATATTTGGGAATGACTTTATATATTCAAGTTTTGACTTTATATATTCTGACAGTGACTTTATATAATCAAGTTTTGACATTATATATTCGGGAATGACTTTATATATACAAGTTTTGACTTTATATAGTTAAATTTAGTCATCATTGCATAAATTTTTCTTCACCATAGAAATTTAAAGACTAAATTCAACTTCCATTCCTACCAAAGATATTTCTGGCAACTAAATAGAACCTACTTATATCCAAATTCGAGCTATTGAGCTGTCGCCTGTCTGCCTGAATAAGTCACCATCGCTTCGCTATTACTTTTTTACCATTCATTTACTCATGGCTAGTGGTGGAAAAATTATAAAATGGAAGGAGGATTACACTGAGTATGGCTTTACCAAAACAATTATTGATGGCGAATAAAGTATCGATTATTCATAAAGCTTGAATTGGTGATCTGTTTTTCTGTGTTAACCTCATATTTTTTTATACTTGTTCTCAAACCAAGGGGGTGCGAGGGTAAAATGAATCGGGAAGCGCTGATCAATGTAATCGGTGTACCAGGAAATCATGCATTGACAGAAGTTCCCCTTTTCTTGGAATGCAAAGTGTGATTAAATGCATTATTTTTTAACGCGTTATGGAGCACATGCATTGAAGCTTCTCAGCTGTGCTTGTGCTAAGAAAAGGAAACATTTTAAAAATAACGTAACACGATTGTCAATGTAACCTTTTGTAAGTAGTGGCTGGAGGATTCAGTGTGGAGAAACCCTAGAGACAGCGTGTGTATTAACTTGTGGATTTTTCTATGAGTATTTAGTGGCAGCGTCACAAAGTCGCTTCCGTAAGACTGCGTTAGCTGCGGAGCTCAGCTCAGAGCGAAATGAGGTGAATGGGAGGGGAGATGATGACGTGACTCCCCCACCTGCCTTAACTGTCAATCCCCCACAAACACAGTCTCTCGGAATTTGCATAAGCACAGCCCTTCACCTGCAATTTTAACTTAGTTACAAAGTGTTCAAAACTCTCGTTTATTTCCTGCGTCCTCTCATTAAACTTGTATCCCGCATTACCCGTGGGCATGACAAACTCGCTTCTTATTGTTTCGCTGCCTTCTCAATTATATAATGCATGTTTTCTTCTGCGCTTTTTGGAGCTCTTCATGGTTTTCTACGTACTGCGTTGACAGTCAGTTCACGTGATTACGTGGGAGGCATGATGATGTCATATGAAACTCCGCCCCCCACGGCTTTCGAGCTCAACTCCATTACAGTATATGGAGAAAAATAGCTTCCAGTTATGACCATTACGCGTAGAATTTCGAAATGAAACCTGCCCAACTTTTGTAAGGAAGCTGTAAGGAATGAGCCTGCCAAATTTCAGCCTTCCACTCACACGGGAAGTTGGAGAATTAGTGATGTCAGTGAGTCAGTCAGTCAGCCAGTCAGTCAGTGAGGGCTTTGCCTTTTATTAGTATAGATTTCATTTCATCAGTTGCTGTTTTTCATGGATGTCATTGTGTGTGTTTTTTGTTACTGGTTTGGCATTGTTGAATTTGTGTTTATTCTATGATCACCGTAAAGGGAACTGAGATGGAATCATTGTAGTTTGCATAGTTATATTTTATTTATTATTGTTTAATACAGTCTTGTTTCTGTTTTATTAACAGCTGCTTTTTTGTCTATGTGAGGGAGTGTGTTTGAGTCGGACCAAGACTGGCTGCGTTCCTGGGATCCCCACTTAAAAAACAAATAAATCACTGTCAAAGGAAGTGAGGATCTTAGCTGGGTTTTTAGTCCGGTACATTATTAAATTAAATTGTTCTTGTTTTTTAGATTGAACAAATTTAATATTATCCTATCCTGTATGTTATCAAAATTATTTTTCTAGTGCTGTTGACTTTAATTACCAAATATATTGCTCGGTATAATAAGAAGATGTGACAGGGATATGCTTAATTGTATTTAATGCAATTTTTTTTTGAAAATAAAAGTTTTGAATCCATACAATGAGCATCATAACTTATGTGGCACAAAAAATTAAATTTCAATAATAGACCAGAGTTCCTCCTGGAGTTAAATAGCTCCTAAAGGGCAAACATAAAAAGATCCTTGGATCAACAGAAGATTACTAGTAGAGGAGTACAAAATTAATACCAAAATAAATAAATAAACAAACAAATAAATAAGTAAATGTAAAACTACACAAAACACTTTATTTGGCTTTAAATTATCTTTCTTTAAAAGATAGATAAGAGTGTCATTGGCACAGTTACCATTTTTCTGCTATGTTGCTGTAGTAAGCAATTTTAGTGCCAGTCATCTAATATGCTAATATATAAAGCTCAAAATTGCTCTCTGCATGTAAAATATACACAGAGTTTTCACACTTTCACTCTCCTTTGATCAGAGGAAGACTGTAGTATCCAAAATTTTGACAATGGGCATTTGCCTTTTGTTTTTTTTTTTTTACTATCGTTTGAACAACAGTACCACTTGGTGGCACAGAACAGACTGAAGACAGGCTAGCACACACAGAGAACAGAACTTAAAATTACAGTATATACTCACGTATAAGTCGGGTCTTGTAACCCGAAAAATCGATCACAAAATCAGACCCTGATTTATATGCCCATTCAAAAATGTGACACTTAACTGATTATTTTATTTTTTTTACATCTTCTTGCCTCTGCCAGTCTTGCATCGGTTTCTCAGATGCATCAAATTTTGTTGCAGCAGCACAGTTACCAATTTCTTTTGGTACTTCAATGACATTTAATTTAAAACCAGCTTCATATTTTCTTCTGATTGAACGCTCTATTGTAGGTAAGGGATGCTCTTATGATAAAGGTGTATGAGGGTGTGAGATATAAAAAACCCAAGTCAGAGCAAATGTTGCTTCGGAACGTAGATACTTGCGTATTAGTCGATCTCGCAGATAAGTCGAGTATATTTTTAAGCCGAAATTTACGAAATTTGTTATGACCCACGTATAAGTCGTGGGTAAAACTTGGTTTTTTTCATGGCCCGTTGTCTTAATAAGTGCGGTCTCCTCATCAATACCTGCCACCATTCGATTCCCCGGCATTTCAAATGTCATTGGCGTTTCAACCATGTTACCAATGTGACTGAGATCAAAGTCATACCTTTGTCTTTGCTTAATAATAAATTTATGAAAGGAACTGACCTTTTCTTCTAGATATTTTGGCAGCTTCTGCTCGATTTTTGTTCGCTGATGAAGGCACAGCCTATATCTGTTCATAAACCGCATACACTAGCCAGCCGATGCTTGAAATTCCAACAAAGGCTTATAGGTGTTATGGGTCCACAGCTCTTTTAGCAAAGGCTGTTTTAGTTTTTAAATAAATAATCACCACGCTCGCGGCTTAGCGAGGGGGCGTGGTGGTTGTAGCAAGCCACAGGGCGATCTGCGGTGTGGGCATTTCTCACGTAGTTCACAGGTGAGGGACTGCCCACATCCGTAATTGTTCCTGTGGCTAATGTGCTGCATCTGCTATGTCCTCTCTGCATATAAAGAGAAGCGCAAGTCAGTTAGAGAGGAAGGAAAAACAGAGTAAAAAAAAAAAAAGGAAGAGAAAGAAAGACAGAGGTGGCTGGAGAAAGCAGGAGAGAGAGAGAGAGACGGTGCGAGTGGGTGAGCGAGCAAACGAGCACTCACAGGCAGCTGTGTGGAAGCCAAAGCGGAATAAAAAAAGATTGTTGCAGTGATAACATACACTCATGCCAGTACAGGAATTTGGTCGCCATTTTGGCCAGTATGATCTGTGTATTTATTAAGTGCCTCAGAATGGCAGTTGATAGAGGAACATATATGAAGAGTATCTGACAAGATGTAATGTTTTTGCAGGATCCTAAGGAGGGGGTATCCAACAGCTGGCAGGGATGCCTGAGCTTTGTCTAATAAAGTAAGAAGCCAGAGAGGAAGAGCAGAAAGTTACCTTCCTGGGTAACTGAGGGCACACATTTAGGTGACAGAAAAATGGTGCCCATTTAACATAGCAGATGGCATAATTAATGTAATTAACACAAAGAAATGTATGATTTTTTTAGAAATAAGATTTATGAAAACTGAGATGATGCAAAAAAGTGTATACACTAGCGAACCAAAAAAAAATTAAAAAGATGGTATGCCTGGCTGAGTTGGATTGTGTATCCTTATATGGACCAAACAATAAAGCAAGCACTATGCCACCTGGAAGCCTCTGTTTCAGTAGTAATAGGAAGACTCGAATAACACAGTAGATAGTGGCAAAATTTGTTGCCTGGCATATAAAAAACATGAAACTGCAGTGGAATCATATTACAGCTTGAAAGTATTTGTAATGCTTACGTGTCCAGTTTCTGGTCATTGCGCTGCAACAGACATCACAGTGCATCTCACAGTGTTTTGTGCCTGTTTTTTGTTCTTAATTCATGTAAAATCACTTCTTTTGTTTTCTTTTAACAGTTTATAAGTATTTATTTCTATAAAATGCTTTATAACATTTGCAAAAGTTTTTTTTTTACTTTTGATTGTTTTTGCCTTTGTGATCCAACAAAACACACTCTACCTGTGCAGGAAACCCCAGGGGCCTCATGTATAACGCCGTGTGTAGAATTTGCACCATAACATGGCGTAAGCACAAAAGCCAAAATGTGTTTACGCACAGAAAAATCCAGATGCAGGAATCTGTGCGTACTCCAACTTCCACGTTCTTCCGCTACGTAAATCCCGATCAGCGTGAAAACTAACGCTCGTGCACGCGCTTTATGTAACGCCCCAACTCCTCCCACAATTACGCCTCTTTGAATATGCAAATCAATATAAATCGCCCTTAAGCTCAGCCTTCTGTGAAAAGACAATGGGAAAAGCACAGGGGAAAATATAAGAATTTCAGCGAATACCAAGTGGAGGCAAAGAAAAAACATACTATTTGTTTAATTAAACTGTGGTATAATCAACAAAAGGAAGTTGATCGAGTGACATAGGGTGTTGGTGAAACTTGAAAGCTCAGATATCAGTCGCCGTGAAAAGGCGAGTCGTAGCCCACCGTCTGAGTGTCATATGAAAGCTTTTTAGGGTACAGAAAAAAAAAGTCACACAGTGGGGAAAAAAGCACAAAATGTCAGCTTCAATCTCGAAATTTCCACTTTAATCATGTAGTTTATTTTGTCATTAAAGTAGAACATCATAAACGTCATCTTAAAATCGTTTAATTAACCAGTTTCTCAAATCACATCGTAATTAAAGTAGCACGTTAAATGCTTTGTTTTGTATGTGATCATCTATGTGCTCTATGTGTGTGAATCACTACTTTCTTCTTAAACCGGCTCTCTTCCTCCGACTGTACACAGAATCCATTATATTTGTGATATTACAGCTCTCTGAATAACTAAAATACTGAGATGTATTCGTGATATCATTTTCATGATGATAGGAGTTAAAGCACGTTATTAAACATGGGTTTCACGGTGCAGTGATTGTGCACGACCTTCGATGAAATTATTTATTGTAGCAGTACTCATGGGCGGCTCTAGGCTTGTGGTGGCTCTGGGCAGAGAAAGAATCGGTGGCTTCTTCGCCCACCCATGTCAATATGGTATCTTATGCACGGCGGATGGCCACGTCCGTTGTAGACACTGCATAGCCGCCTTGTGCTCATGACACAAATGTTTAACTTTTGTCGAAATTTGCTGCTGAGTTTTTAGCTGTGTCGTTATTTTCTCTTTCTGTTTTATATTCAATATATATTGGCGTGGCTGCCCCTGCAGTTCTTGATTTTCTTTCTCCAAGTAACCAATTGCCACACAATCAGCTCTGTAATAGATGTTAAGCCATCTGTAAACTTAGAGCGCTGATTCTTCAAAAAGTTTAAGGAACACTGAAATATCTTCATAGTACATGTTTAATTATTCTATCCTTCACGCCAGTCCCAGTGAAGAATATAGATTATTTAAATGAAGTTAAAGTTTTACCTGTATAATATAATAAACATATTTTGCTGCATTTCATCTTAAAAATGATATTGTCATCATATGTAAATGCGCGCTTTATAAAGTGGCTCAGTTTGTGCAATATTATAACTGTAGTGCAAGTTTACAGTGAGGTAGTTCTACTTATAAGTACAAACAGTTCTACAAGGAGCAATGATTGAGTGCATTTATAGTTCTTGGGATGAAACTGTTCCTGAACCGTGAGGTCCACACAGGAAAGGCTTTGAAACTTTTTGCCGTGGCTGAGGTAGCGTGTGCCTGATGCTGTATACCAATAATTCTCTTTCCAATCAGCTGCTGCTGTGATTCCCCACTCAGATACAGTGATATAAATACTCTGAGTGGTACAGTGAGAGTAATATGGAAAAAGATGATTTAAGAATATTTATTTTTTCAAATAGATAGATAGATAGATACTTTATTAATGCCAAGGGGAATGATGGATCAGTCTGTAATGATGCTGATTAATGTATACACTGTTGAATTATTATGCCTTGCTGTTATAATAGAATAAGAAGCTGCTTTGCAAAAACTGTGTGAATAAGTAGCTGACTGCAAGCTTATACTGGGAGTAGCTGGGAGTGAATAAAATGCCAGCCGAATGTGTACCTAACTTCAGCCCTGTGACCATTTCAGAATTAAGGGAAAATACTGGTAAAAAGAATTACCGCCAAACCCTTTCACAAACATACAGTGACGCGCAAAAGTATTCAATCCCTTTAAAAGTCATCCTAATTTTCTGCATGACAAAAGATTTGTCTACATATTTATCCATTTGGCATTTTTAATGTGAACTCTTGTGCTGTAACAAAATATTATCAAACTCCAAATAATTAAAGAAAAACTCCAAAGTGAATGTTTGCCTAAGCATTCAAGCCCAACACTTTTTTAAGAACCTTTTTGCTGCAGTAACAGCCTTCATTCTTTTGTAAATATGCCCCAGTTCTGCACATTGCTCAGGCGTGATTCTTCCCTAGTCCTCTTGGCAATTATTTCTAGGTACCCTCTATGTTGATGGGATGGCATCTCTAAACAGCAGTTTTCAAACAGTGCCCCAGATTCTCAACAGGGTTAAGATCAGGGCTTTGACTTGGCCATTCCGAAACATCCCAGTGTCACTTTGGTCTAATGCTTAGGGTCATTGTCATCTTGAAAGATGAATCTTCTCCCGAGCTTTAAATTCATAGCAGACTAGAACGAGTTCTCCTGCAATATTATGTGGTATCTGGGCCCAGCTACACCACGCATTCTGTACCTCTTTGAAGTATGAGAAAAAAGTTCTATTTTGGTTTCATTTGACCATAAACCCTTTCTCCCCACATTTAACTGGAAAAATGCCATATGTGCTTTTATGTGGACAGTCTTAAGGAATGGCTTCTTTCTTGCCACCCTCCTGTAGAGGCCTGTTTAATGGAGAGCTCTTGAAATTGTGTACCCCTGCACTTTCACTCCAGTTTCAGCCATCTGAGAGTTACCGTTGGATTTCTAGTTTCCTCTCTCTCCAGTTGATGTTTAACTCTGATGTTCAGTCTTGAGGGACGGCCTGTTCTAGTAAGAGTCTGGGTGCTGTGACAAACCTTCCACTTTCTGATGATGTATCCAGCAGTGTGCAATGGGACATTCAAACTCTTTTGATATTTTTATAGTCCTTTCCTGCTACCTTGTGCATTTCAATAACTTTGTTTCTCACATCAGCAGAATGCACCTCTGTCTTCATTTTTTCAGTGAATGTCCACCAAAGACTGCGGCCCCTACAAAGGGGGCTTTTTATATCCAGAGAGAAAGTAGCACCTCATTATGTTTAATATGACTGTCAAATGTCTGCCACCTTTGTAATTAATTTGTCATTGGTGTAAACCTGGAGCTTATGTAAACACTAACTTTGGAGATTTTCAATTAAATGTCTACATAAAATAGTTTGTTTTGACTTAGGAAATGTTTTGTTATAGCATAAGAAAAAATACGGAATGAATAAATATGTGTACAAATATTTTGTCTTGCATAAAATTATGACAACTTTCAAGGGGATTGAATACTTTTGCACGTCACAGTATGTTTGTGAAAGGGTTTGGTTGTAATTATTTTTAAGTTAGGTGCACATTCAGCTGCCTTTTTATTCACTTCTAGCTACATCCAGTATAAGCTTGCAGTCAGCTACTTATTCACAAACCAGCTTCTTCTTCTTTATAAACAGCAAGGCAAAATATTCTACAGTGTGTACATTAATCTGCAAACTGATCCATTATTTGAAAAAATAAATATTCCAGATTTTTAACCAAAACTTGAATGGGTTGAAATTGTTAAACTCAACTTTAACAATGGAATTTGTCCTGGACAAGTTTATATTATGCCCATTAATATACATGTTGTAGACGTGCAAGCATTGTGGCGTAGTGTTTAAGACTGCACTTTTAAACTGAGTTCGTGGGCTCAAGTCCTGATAATGGCACTATGTGACCATGAACAAGTCACTTCAACTGTCTGTGTGGCGCGGGGGGCACTGAGCGAATGTAACTAGTAGTATCTAAATGTTGTATGTTGGATAAAGGCATTAGTAAATGTTGAATATTTTGCCTTCAGAATGAATAACAGGTTTCAAAAGTTGTGTGAAAAAGTTCTGTGGCTAGGTGCGAGCAAACATGGTCCTGGAAGCAAATAAGAAGACAGCCCAATACGTACCTAACTTCAGCCTTGTGTTCATTACAGACTAAAGGGTAGATTCTGTTAAATAGTAATAATTACCACCAAGTCCTTTTGCAAATGTATTGTGCGGAAAAAAATATATAGTGCCGTTTAAACACAGATGCGTCTCCTAACAACTTGTCTTTACACTCCATCACTCTACCGGCCCTTGAGTTCCTGTTTCTTGCCTCACCCATTTCCTCTGAAGTCACGTGAACAACCAATATAGTTCACACGCAGAACCGATATAGTTCATACACAGAGTTGCGATAGGGTGTGCACGCATAACCAATATTTTTCATACGCGAAAACGACATAGCGCACACATACAACCAATAGAGTTCAAGTGCAAAATCGACATGTTACCCTCATGAAACCAGTATAAGACGTGCATGAAACTAATACAATGCATGTGAAAATCCATTGTTAGAGTGGCACAGAACACAAGCCAATATAGTTCATACGCAAACCGATAACATGCAAGCGTAAAGCAATGCAGTTCACTCACAAACCAATAACAAATTGTACTGGAACCAGTGATATACACACGCAAATCAATATACTTCATATGCAAACCAGTGGTATGCACGTACAAACGGATATAGTTCACGTACAAACCGATAATATACGGACACGAACCAGTATAGTTCATATGAATGAAACCAGTATTGTACGCACGCAAACCAATTAAGTATGCATGCAAACCGATAGTAAATATTCATAAACCAATAGTGTTCACACGTAAACCAATAGATTACACACAGAAATATATGATTTATGGCCAGTTTGGCCCCTCATAGTTTTTTCTTTGGTTTTGCAGACAATTGCTTGGACAGTAGGATTGAACTTCTTTGTTATCGGCTCGACGGCCAGCGTATTCCGGTAGGGACAGTAAACCTATTTAGACAAAATGGTTTCTCCTATTCATGAACATCGCGCTCCTAAACCGGGAGGAGTGGTTTCGATTGCAATGTGCTTGTTTTGTTTGTTTTTTTATATGTGCCATTCTTTTGCATCTTATTTATTTTGTGATACGGCTTGTAGTTTAATGCTGAGCTGGGACTTGTGGTGAGGGGTCAAATAAAAGGACAAGTGTTGGTCATGTTGCCTGATAGATTTTTGACATTGAACTACTTTTCTTCAGCAGTTTTCTAATCGTGTGGTAACCCGGGGTGAGTTGTTCTCCCGGGGCAGTAGTACAAGGGTATGGTTATTTACCCAGATTGGAGGCTCCTAACAGGCAGACAGGCATCCTGGCCTTGGAGGAGAAAAGGATCAGACCCAGAAGGAAAGACCGGAAGTAAGGACAAGCAGCCCACTAAAAATGGAAGATGTCGCTGGGGGCTTTTTACTCCCCCAGCATGCTAGATGTCAGAAGCTCCGGTCATCAGTGTCCAGTGAGAAGCCAGCAGGGCGTGCTGGGAAATGTAGTCCGGCAGTGGGGTCACAGGGTGCAACGAGAGGGCGCTCTTATAAGCTCCCTCTTATAATGGACTTCCATGTGACCAGGGGCCTCATGTATAAATGGTGCGTACGCACAGAAATGTTGTGTAAGAACTTATCCACTTTCAAATCGCGATGTATAAAACCTACACTTGGCGTAAAACCACGCACCTTTCCACGGTACCTCATACCTTGTCGTATGCAAGTTCTCCGCTCGGTTTTGCAGACTGGTGGCACCCAGAGTCAAAGCAGTGCTACTGTTCCTGTGTGGTTACTCTTTTATTTTCCTGACACAGCTTTATAAATACACTGAAACTAACCGCATATTGTTTATTAGTGTAATGCATCTGATTGTAATTAACTTGTAACAATATAATGGTCCAGGGAATAGCCATAGTATTCCAAATACCATAACTGCTTTAGCGTTGTTACTCTCACTGCACCTTCTTCTTCTTCTTCTTCTTCTTCTTTCAGCTGCTCCCGTTAGGAGTTGCCACAGCGGATCATCTTTTTCCATATTACTCTCACTGCACCACCTGAAGTATTTATATCACTGTATCTGAGTGGGGAATCACAGCAGCAGCTGATCGGAAAGAGAATTATTGGTATACAGCTTCAAGGAAACGCTGCCTCAGCCACGGCAAAACGTTTCAAAGCCTTTCCTGTACAGACGTCGCGGTTCAGAAACAGTTTCATCCCAAGAACTTTAAACACACTTAATCAATTGCTCCTTGTAGAACTATTTGTACTTATAAGTACAATCACCCCACTGTAAACTTGCACTACAGTTATAATATTACACACCCTGAGCCACTTTATAAAGCGCGTATTTATATATGATGACAATATCATTTTTAAGATGAAATGCAGCAAAATATTTTTATATTATACAGATAAAACTTTAACTTCATTTAAATAATCTATATTATTCTATATACATGTACTACGAAGATATTTCAATGTTCCTTAAACGTTTTGAAGAATCGGCACTCTTAGCATACAGATGGCTTAACGTCTATTACAGAGCTGATTGTGTGGCGATCAGTTACTTGGAGAAAGAAAAGCAAGAACTGCAGGGGCAGCTACGCCAATATATATTGAATATAAAACAGAAAGAGAAAATAACGACACAGCTAAAAACGCAGCCGCAAATTTTGACAAAAGTTAAATGCTTGTGTCATGAGCACGAGGCGGCTATGCAGTGTCCACAACGGATGTGGCCATCCACCGTGCATAAGATACCATATTGACATTGGCGGGCGAAGGGGCCACCGATTCTTTCTCTGCCCAGGGCCGCCACAAGCTCAGAGCCGCCCCTGAGTACTGCTGCAATAAATAATTTCATCGAAGGCTGCGCACAATCACTGCGCCATGAAACCCATGTTTAATAACGTGCTTTAACTCCTATCATCATGAAAATGATATCACGTATACATCTCAGTATTTTAGTTATTCAGAGCTGTAATATCACGAATGTAATGGATTCTGTGTTCAGTTGGAGGAAGAGAGCCGGTTTAAGAAGCAAGTAGTGATTCACACACATAGAGCACATAGAAGATCACATACAAAACAAAGCATTTAATGTGCTACTTTAATTACGATGTGATTTGAGAAACTGGTTTATTAAACGATTTTAAGATGAAGGTTATGATGTTCTACTTTAATGACAAAATAAACTACATGATTAAAGTGGAAATTTCGAGATTGAAGTTGACATTTCGTGCTTTTTCCCACTGCTTTCATGTGACACTCAGACTGTGGGCTACGACTTGCCTTTTCACGGCGACTTTGATATCTGACGAGTCCTTTTTTATTTCCGGCACTGTGCGACTTTGTGAACATGAGCTTTCAAGTTCCTCCAACACACTATGTCACTCGATCAACTTCTTTTTGTTGATTATACCACGGTTTAAATAAACAAATAGTATGTTTTTCCTTTGCCTCCACTTGGTATTCACTGAAATTCTTATATTTTCCCCCGTGCTTTTCCCATTGTCACAGAAGGCTGAGCTTAAGGGTGATTTATATTGATTTGCATATTCAAAGAGGCGTAATTCTGGAAGGAGTTGGGGTGGGACAGAAGGCGTGTGCACGAGCGTTAGTTTTCACGCTGATCGGGATCTATATAGCGTAAGAACACGGAAGTTGGAGTACGTACAGATTCCTGCATTTGGATTTTTCTGTGCATAAGCACATTTCAGCTTTTGTGCTTACATTATGTTATAGTGCGAATTCTATGCACGCCGTTATACATGAGGCCCCAGGAGATACTTCCATAGGGCAATTGCCCTGGCCCTATAAGTAACTCCCAGGTCTATAATAAAAGGGACTGCGCTGCCTTATCCAGGCGAGTCGGAGCTGGGAGGAAGTGAGGCAGCACTCAACTGGAAGAGGACGGTGTGCTGGTGAGAGAAACTGTAGTGAAGGGAGAAAACCTGTGTTTTTGTGCTTTATGCGACTGAAAAATAGATTTTGGTGAATACACCAACCTTTATTTGAACCGGGGACTGTATTTGTGTGTTCATGTCAGGGTTTGGGCTCGCTGACACCCTGGTTTCCATCACAACATGAACATTAATACTAGAGGGAACAAAACACTAGATAAGTATTATGGAAACATCCCTGGTGCCTACATATCACGTTATAGAGCAGGCCTGGGTGTGTCTGACCACGTAGTTATTCACCTACTACTGAAATACAAATAACCAAACAAAAAAAAACACAAAACTGTTGCAGGAACAGTGAAGAGGGACTGCAGGAATGCTTCTCCTGTAATGACTGGGATATATTGACATTCTCACAGTCACTTAATGAGGCCACTCATTGAGGTAATGTAACTGAACATATGAAATTCTGTGAATCTATGCTTATTAAGGAAAAAAACCTGTCAAGGTGTACCCCAACAGTAAGCCATGGATAATTAAAGAGGTTAAAACATTACTATTGGAAAAAAAAACATGTTCATCAAGAAAATAAGAAAAACTAATTTTACAGCAAAGGATTAATAGTTGATTAAGCAAAATAAAAAGATATATGTGGAAAAAATCAAGAGGTGGTTTAATATTATAAATCCAAAGCAGGTTTGGAAAGGCCAAAAAAAATCACAGGATGGGGTTTTAAAAAGAGTGTGAACTTTCCGGTTGGCAAAGACCAGAAGCTTTTAGAAGTTGAGGTTAATACCCTTTTTTACCAGATTTGAAACAAGTGATTTCAGATTCCAAAATGCAGAAGTAAAGGAGATGCTTTATAAAAACACAAGAAATTCTTTTGTAATAGGGCTTAGTTTAGCTGAAGTGGAGAAAGGCTTGTGGGGGGCTAAAACAAACAGGGTGGGGGGATAGATGGCATATCAGGTTGGCTCTTGGAGTCCTGCTTCAGTTTTTCATTTGCTTTTTAACTGATCTGTGACCTGTAGTAATGTACCTAAGCTGTGGAAACAATCAATCATTACCCCCGTTTCTAAAGTTTCCAAGCCAAGCTGTCAGGAATGATTACAGACCAGTGGCACTCACCTCTATTCCAATCAAATTCTTTGAACATTTGGTGAAAACCATTTTAATGACAGAGGCAAAGTCTTTTCAAGATAACCACCAATTCACTTACTATGCAACCAGGAATGTTGAAGATGCTCTGCTGGTTATCTTACATCAAATCCACTTTTCTTGATCAGCCTGGTACATATATCAGAGCAATATTTTTAGATTTTTTCATTATCAAATATATATATATTTTGGGCACTTCCGAAAGGAAGAGGAGGGTCTGGGTGGATGGACACTGGAAGTGACATTACAGGAATTACAGCCATCAGTGTACTGGTCTGTAGAGGCATGAAGAGAGAAAAGCATTAGGACATAGTGTCAACCGCTGGAGTGGCAGTAAATTACAGTTCAGCTGTCCCCTATGTGCGCATGACAGGGTACACTTATATGACCATGTCTCACTCCTATCTTGGTGCTCTTTACACTATCAAAAGCCATGTGTCAATCAAAAAAGCCATTACATGCTTTTTTCAATTTCAGTTTCAATTTTTTTAATTGCTTTTTTTCACTAACAATTAAGGTAAACATTCATTTACTTTACCTGTATACAAACGTCTCCATTTCAACAAAAATGTTAAGGTGATGTGACTTAATGTAATGAAAGGTCCATATTTTCAATTAATAATAGGGACCCAGCAAGTGCAGGCTGTGATTGCATAAAGGTGTGCACAAGCATGCGTCACTCCAGGTTTGATTGGGGTGCTTGGCTGATCGCATACTCACGCTCAAATGCAAGTGGTTCAGTCAAGTGCCTCATTCACACCTTGGAGGAGGCACTATAACACAACTGCACCCAGTCAGGCTGTGTAAAAGGAGTCTGCATGGCAGAAAAAGAAGAACACAGGCACAGAACAAGAAAAGAAAGGAGAGTGAAGAGAGATGGTGGTTATCGAGAACAGAGATAACAACAGGGACGGGATGGAGGCCAGTGCAATTGTGAGGGGAAGCAGGTAGATGGGAAAATGAACCCAAGAGAAGCGGCCACTTCTGTGGAGCAGTAAATGAGAAGGAGCAGTGAAGTGCTTCGGAAGGCTCCCATGAAAGCCAGACAGACTGTGGCATGGGGGAGCAAGAATGCAAAGCTTGGCACAGAACCCCACAAATACCAACGGACTGGCAACAGGAACCTCAGCTGGATTAAGGGTTGTCTGCAGCTGCTGGTGGATGTCTCCTTGTGCTGAGGAATTCGAAAAGGGTAATCGGGGAGACTACAGTGTAGGGCCATTAAATATTTTTTGATAATGCATAAATTACAATAAATAATGAAAAAATAAATGTTTTTTGATCACAATCCTTTCTCACATGTTGACCCGCGAGTCACCATTTTGAAACTGGTGCCGTAGTCTCACGATCGCGATATTGCGTGCTGCATATTAAATAGTGATTAACGGTCTTGAAATTAATAATACATTTTTATTTAGGTGTAACAAAATATATCAAAACCATTTAAAACATTTTATTTCACATCTTTTCATAAAAATTACTAAATATTTATTCGTAACATTGCATGGCACAATACAGTATTAAAATAGTAATTATTTGACATATAAACGAAATCACACGCAAGCACTTTTATTACCATCACACATTAATACATTAACAATGTTATAAACATTTTAATAAAATTTTATTTTTTTATTATTTCCAATATAAAATTAAACATACAGTAATATAATAGTTGTTATTACACAATAACAAGTTACAGTCTTTATTTTTTAGTAAAATACGAGGTGATGTTAGCTTGCTTCTTGTTCCTAGAAGCTCTCATCATGGCATCTCTTATGAGAGACTTCAGCTGTAGTGTCTTTACTTTATCCCCCACACACTCGTAGTACTCTAAGGCCACTTCAAGTCCTTTAACTGCATCATCAGCGGTTCTAGTTGGAGGTACTGGGACAGGATCTTCTTCTTCTTCTTCATCTTCATTGTGGTTTTCTTCAGCTAAAATGGAGGATGCTATTGGGACGTCATCATCTATGGTGGACCATGATGCAAGGATTTCTTGTACTGGTACACTTGAGTGGACGGCCAACATCAACTTCTGTTCTGCCTCCCGTACTTCTTCTGGACTGAAACCTAGGAAGTCTTCATCTTCATCTTCTTCAACTGTATTGGGGTTCTCTGTGATGGGACCTTCAATGGCTTTAGTCCAACAATTTTGAATTGTTTCAGGGTTGATTGCTCCCCAGGCTGACTCAGACAAATACAGTGCCTTTTTAATTCTTACAGTCTTCAGGAACATAGGGACACTCTTATCTTCTTCAACCATGGACTTTATCATCTCCCGACCATCAGGACCATGAATTTCCTTGTATAATTTTTCTGCCTGCGTTTGGATGACTAGACCAGAAATAGCAATACAGTGAACCCTCGTTTATCGCGGTTAATCCATTCCAGACACTACCGCGATAAATGAATTTTCGCGAAGTAGGATTCTTTATTTATAAATCGAACATTTTCGCAGTTAGAGTATAGAAAACCTGTTTACGACCTTTTAAATACGTTTTTTAACATTATTAGAGCCCTCTAGACATGAAAAAACACCCGTTAGTCACTATTACACGCGTATTACCCAATATATAAGAGAAAATAAGACATATTAGATGTTACAAATATAATATTATTATTGTACTGTACAATTAATTACACACACACCGTTCTTACACACAACCACTAACCTATGAAGGCACAACCTCAGTAGGAGAGTCTTAAGGTGGTTCAGTATCTTCAGCAGGTGCATCGTTGCCTTCTTCCGCTGAAGCAGTACTAGGAGTAGGCAGTGGGTGTCTGGGTGCGCTGCTGAAAAACATTGTGAAAGGCAGTTGCTGGCGCTGTCTTTTCATTTGCGAGGAGGCTCTTGTATGGTTCGATCGCTCCATCAAGCGCATTCTGGAACTGCAATGCACGCATCATTTGTGGGTCCCATTCGCCAATCATGTCCTGTACTTCCTTAATAGTTCTCAGGACTTGTGAGAGACGCTCAAGTGTAAGGCCAACTTCCTCCTCCTGACCCCCAGGAACCTCTGGCTGCTCCTGCTCCTCCTCCTCACTCGCAGATTTAGTCATCTCCACCAGATCCTCGTCATTTAAGGGGTCAGAGTGTGTCTCCAGCAGCTCATCCACGTCATCGCGAGTCATATCCGCGAAACCTCCTGTCAGCATGTGGGCTAGCCTAACTGCCTTATCCACTGCCGAGTCGCTTATATCCTCTGGGGTGAGTCCTCTGTAATCGTGGACAATTTCAGGCCACAACATCTTCCAGCTAGACTTCACGGTCTCCGTCTTTATGTCCTTCAATGCAGCCTGGATGTTCTTCAGACAGGTTGCGATGGTATACTGCCGCCAGTACTCCTTCAGCAAGAAGTTCTCCTCAAGGTTCATGCCTTCGACGAGGTGCTGCAGGGTGTTTCGCGTGTAGAGGGCTTTGAACGCGTGAATAACGCCTTGATCCATGGGTTGGATTAGCGAAGTGGTGTTGGGAGGAAGGAACTCGATCCGCACACCGCCGTAGGATAGGTCTTGCGCATGACCTCCAGCATTGTCCATGAGGAGAAGGACATTAAACTCGAGTCCCTTCTCCACGAGATACAGCTTGACTTGGGGGATGAAGCCCTTGTTGTTGTGCATCCAATGCACTGGCAGCTGGTTCTTGTTTTTATTCTTCAGGGCTCTAGGGTTCTTGGCTTTATAGATAAGGGCAGGCTTGAGCAAAAATCCCTCAGCATTTCCACACATAACAATAGTCACGCGATCTTTATACGCCTTGAAGCCACGGACCTTGGCCTCATCCTTGAAAATGAATGTCCGGGAAGCCATTCTTTTCCAGAAAAGTCCTGTTTTGTCCATATTGAACACCTGTTCTGGATGATACTTGCCCTCCTCAAGGATTTTTTTGAACGTGTTGTTCACGTAGTCCTCTGCTGCAGGCTGATCAGCAGAGGCAGCTTCTCCGTGGAGAACGACACTCTTCAGATGATACCTCTTCTGGAACTTTTCAAACCAACCCTTGCTCGCCGTGAAATCCATAAACGTTGCAGAAGAGGGTCCTGGTTGAGGATCGTCTGCCGTAAAGCGCTGATAGAGCTGCTTTGCCTTCTCCCGGATGACCAGCGAATCCAACGGAATGTTTTTCTTGCGGCTGTCACTGATCCAAATTGCTAGGACAGACTCCATTTTCACAATGAACTTATTACGACTTGTCACAATGCGTTTTACTTCTTTCTTGAAAGAGACAGTAGCCGTTTCACGGATGTTCTTTACATCTTTACGGATGTAGCGAACAGTAGACTCATTCAAATTGTAATGCCGGGCAACCTCCATGATTTTCTTGCCATCTCTGATCATATCCAAGAGTTTCACCTTCTCCTGGATGGTAAGCATATTCCTCTGGCGCTTAGTTTTATTTTCAGAAGGCTTAGAAAAAGCAGCACGTTTAGGAGCCATTGTGGGGCTTAGATAAAAGTTCTCATAAAGCGCATGCGTAGTGACGTAAGCGTGTTTGAAAAAAAAATCGCGATAGAGTGAAGCAGCGAAAGTCGAAGCGCGATACAGCGAGGGATTACTGTACCATTGTTTCTAGCCTCACAAAATGCATTAAAAGTTGCTTTGTCTAATTCTGGATATTTTGCTGTTCTGGCTCTCTTGCGTCTTAAACCACCTTCATCAAGCTCATCAAGAAATGTTCTTAATTTGTTTTCATCTTTGATCCATCCGCATAGTGTTGACTCAGGTACCCCTAACTCTCTGCTTTAATGTGAGTTTCGCCGTTTTGTATTCTTTCGATGACATCCAGCTTTTGTTGAACATCATATGAAGCGTGTTTACGTTTATTACTCATGGTGTAAAAATTTTTAAAGCAAATATGATGTGCTCGCTATAGATTCAGAAACTGAAGTGATTTACGTTGGGTTTGTGACTCATATTTATACAATTTCAAGTTTTATCAGATTAAAAATAATACTTTAAATACGAGTAGATTTTTTGCAGATTTACCGCGGATTAACTTTGTAGCATTGTAAGGTGTGAATCGGTTACAATGGTGGCCTCCATAATGCTGACACTCAGCGTGGATAAAACAGATTAATATTTGAATTTCATTGTAAGTTATTTTATTGTTTATTGATAAATAAAAGATTAATCTTCTATAAATACCTCTTTGAAGTTATAAGCCAGCATTTAAATATTTAATCCGCGATAGTGCATATCATGTCAATCACGGACATTCAAAATGCCAAAATGACAGCTGTCAACACCTGTCTCGAGTGTTTGAGAGGCCATGTTTAGGTCCGTACGATCCATAGTGTCAAAAAATTGGGATCCAAGCTTTTTGCGCGGTTTAAGCGAATTCGCGGATTACTGGCCCGTGGCTTAATGGCCCTACACTGTATTTGCACTTTGGACTGATTTTAATAGAAGCACTTGACACTATTAAACCAAACCCTGCATCCCTATTCCTGTCCTCATTTGCCTGGCTCATCTCAGTCTATGACTTTTGATGGTTACGGGTTTGAGAGGCTCCTAGAAGCAACAAGGGAGCGTGAAGCTGACCCGGACCACTACAGTAAAAGAAATTGAAATACATTTTGATAAAGGCACTACATTTCATGACACATGACAATTACTAGATTTTTCATTTGATTGGATATCCAAAACTTATTTTGTCACTTTTAGTCTAATTTATTATGAGCTCTTTGATCAGGAGGCTGTACATCAAAATGAATAAAAATATTAACAGAGCTACTGTTTAATTTCACATTCACAAATATACACTGTGGTTCCCTTTCACCTGCATGAAAATAGTGGACATGAACAATATAAATCAGTAAGGGGATAGAGGTTGGGTAGTCACACTTGCATCCTCTAATGTTATGTGAGATAAAATGTGTGTCCTTCAAGAAATTCACAGTAAATATCTGCTTAGAAACATATGTTTAACACAATTTATGAAATTTTATTTAAGTTAATAACTGTAACATGATTCCAAGAATTTAAACTGTAACACTTTACACTTCTTAATTACTGGGAAACATAATGAAATTCAGTAACATGTTACTTGGTACTGCGTTACCCTCAAAGACAGGTAAACAATAAGACACTGAGAACATTGTCTGACTAATGCACTCTCAAGTCAGAATATAAAAAGAAGAACTGAATGTCCATAGAAGTTAACAGACAGAAGGGATAGTCAGAGAATCCAGTTGTAAAACACAAAAGCTAATTTTATCATCTTAAAGTAAACAAAAATCAAGCCTCAGAAATGTGTCAGCCATCAAGGAGGTGGAGGCCTGGCAAATCGGAAAAGTCTGGACTGCCTGGGAAATTCAAGTTCTGGGTATACCAGTATGGTATCCTGCCTAGGATCCGTTGGCCTTTGCTAGTTTATAATGTGCCCATTGGAGACAAAGGAGAGGGGAATCAATGGATATCACTACAGGTAGCTTGGCTTACCACGCAGCCTGAGCAGTGCAGCTCTGTGCAGGAAGAATACAATTCTGCAGCTTCCTTTCAACAGTGCTATGAGTTTAAGGTCTCCCGTACTAGAGAAGCAGTGCAAGGGCCCTAAAGTCTCAGCAGCAGGTATTGAGATCCCGACCAGCAGGAAACAGAGTGCCCCTTGGGGAGCTGGAGACAACAGAAGTGAGGCTGAGGCACAAGGCTGTGGTGAGAGCAGTGGCAATAGGAAGATCAGAATTAAACAGCTTTCCATTGCCTCAGTACAAACATTTCCATGACTAGGAGAGGTGACGGCTTATCCCAGAAAATGTGAGAGCAGCAATGGACGAGGCAAAGACCAGCAGGATGGGAAGCATAAAACTGCAGGAAGCTTGGATGGGATGGGAGAGTGCAATGGAACAAAAACTCACTTGAATGGACATCTGGCGAGCAGATCCCCAACACATTAAAATTCTAATCCAAGCTGTATATGACATCTTACCTAGCCCAGCAATCCTGCATCTGTGGAGCAAGGAAGGCTGACACACCTTCCTGTACACTCTTCTCTGGGATAGGGACACTTGAACACATCCTGAGCAGCTGTCCAAAGGCACTAGGGAGGGTTGCTACCAGTGACTCCATGACCTACAGTATGTGCTGAAGGTAGTTCCTGAGAGTGTCTACTCAGCCATAACAATACACAGGCCCCACTGTCCCCCCAGGAAGCAGATAACAATCATCAAGGCAGGAGAGCAGCTGAAACCACAATCTAGAACTGCTCCAGGTCTACTTACCATTGCCCAGGATTGGCAGATAATGATAGATCCAGGCAAGCAACTTAAGTTTCCAGCATATATTGCAGCAACATCATTTTGACCGACATTGTCATTCTGTCAGAGGCCTCAAAACAGTTTTCACTGATAGAATTGACTGTGCCAAGGGAAAATCATTTAGAGGAGGCTTTTCAGAGGAACCTGGCCAAATAACAGGGGCTTCTGGAGTGCTGGTCAGCACACTGCCATCCAGTGGAAGAAGGCTGCAGAGACTTCACTGTCCATTCTCTCTACAGATTCTACATCCTTCTGGGCATGAGTGCACCACTCAGAAGGACAGCCATCAGGATTGCAAAAGAGACAGCAGAAAGAGCTTCCAGGTAGCTGTGGCTTGATGCCACTGGGACACAAGTCGTGCCTTGATCAACCCCAGCTGAATCACCTGGGTGAGGGTGTATGATGTTGTGAGTAAAAAACCCTATGAACCCAGGAAACTTCACTGATGATGCATCTCAGTGGATCCATTGGATATATCTTTCGTCTTAAAGATTGGCCCTAGTTAAGAGTTTTACACTAAAAGAGCAAAGTTAGTGCTCAAGTTGGCTGAACTTCAGCTTTATTTTTAGTTCCATGTCAGTAGAAAGACCCCATCCGGGATTAATTACTGGTATTTGAAAGTATTTTACATGATAACAAGAAGCTTTAGTGTTTTTGTATTTGTCAATTTTGCTTTAGCAAACAGCACTCTAATTAAGGCCTTATTCTCTACTTGAGTATTGATTACACTTCAGTTAGGCATATAGGCATAGATAACCACAAAGATCTTCACTGACTAGGATAAGAAAAATGTACAGTATAAAGATGAATGTAAATTGTTGAGACAGATTGCCAAATAATGCTTACACACTCAAGTAGGGTAAAGTTAAAAGAAGAAAAAAGAGCTAAACAAGCCCAAAGTAGAGTATACAAGCAAAAAGTTTCAAAAGCAGATATAAAAATTAGAAGTTTACTTAATGAACAAATTCCTGAAAAGTGTAAGCTGTCTGTAGCATAATTTCCATGCCTAAGCAATAGTACTCATGATCGAAAGTGGCTGGCATGGTGTAGGACATGATCAAGCTTTATAAACAATTCAAACATTAGGAAACATTCAATGCACAGAATTCCCAAAAAAGGAGTCCAGCTTGCCACGACAGCATTCCAGTTCTGAGTATATGGTTAAATTACTGAGACTCCAATTATAAAAAGAAATTGTTAATTTTGTTTTCTTTCCGTGGGGACTTATTAAATTGACGGAAGGAGGAAAATTTGACTTCTGAGCCAAAATCCATTAAACTTTGAATTATCAATGATGAACTCCAATATGGCTGCCACAGCTGATTATTTGAAAAATCAAATTAACAAACTCCAGTACTGCAGTATGTTCCTGTCAGGCTGAATAGAAATGCTTTAACCCAGTATAATCTTTCCTCTAGAGAGCGTTCATTATGTCAGGTTAACTCTGCTTGATGCCAGTTCTCTTGGGTATTCACCATTATCCCTCAGCTGAGCATCCAAGTTCAAGATAGCATGGAGAAATCCATAGCTAAGGGCAGAAAAACTGTAAGCAGCAGTGTTTAAATACAAAGTTAATATTGCAAGATAGACAGATGGAAGATGCAAGGACTTGGTAACCTAAAGTCAAATAAAAAATAAAAAAATGAATGTACTAGTTAATGAAAAATATTATTCTAACAATGGTGTTGAAAAAATTAAGATCAAGGTAAAAAGCTCTGCAGGGTGCAGCTTCAACATCTTTATCTAGTGGGCTGCTGAAATTTGATGAGAGCAGAGAGATTAGGGAAACTTTAAATGAGAATATAAAACATTTAAAAATGGTAGCAATTTATTCTTTTTATAAAATACACGGGTTTGTGTACTTTTTAGACAATTTAATTTTGAATTCTGCACTATGGTTTGAAAAGGATCATAGTAAATCTGATACACTATAATATATTGTTATTAAGGACTCAAATATCTCTTGTATGTTTTTTTTTTCCTTTTATTAAGTGCTTCCTGTGTTGAATTTCTGCTGTTCAGGCTTGTGTGGGTTTCTCCAGTTAGTCCAATTTCTTCTCACAGACCAGCTAATTTTATCTACTGCAGGTTGAGTTGCAACACTAATTTAATGTAGTGCATTGAATAACTTGCAATGGAGTGAAAAGTCTTGTCAAGCGTTAATGTCAGAATGACTACTTCAACTTCAGACTCTACAGATTACATGGAGTATTCTATAGAAACCAAAGTGAAGACCTGCAAATGTTAATACATTTACAGTAACGATGATTGACAATCTGCAGTAGCTTTCTGCTGACTTGTTTGCTGTATCTATTCTTTGCTTCTGTTTGTCAGTGTACAACTGTTTGTTCATGTTTTTTCTGTTTTGCTGCACAACACACAACAAGGGCTGTTATCTTACCACTATGGGCAGAGCTTGCCAATCACCACTCATAATCGCTGCATTTCTCCTTCCTTGTTCTATATGCACAGTCTTTCTGCCCTTTTGTCTCGATGTTTGTCCTCAAGAGTGACATTACAGTTATATGTGTTGTGGCAGACAACCAGTAATCCTGCCCCACCGGGACGCCCGGAATAAGGATGGACTGGGAGAGGGGATTTCATCAGGTCCACAGAGATGGAGCTGTGAAGCTCAACCCTGTGGGGACCCGTGGCCACCACCAGGGGAAGCCTGGACAGTCCTGGTGTCCTGGAGGACAGCACTTCCGCCACACCAGGAAGTGCTGCTGAACCAGGAACTGTGTACGCACGGAGTGCTTCCGGGTGCAAGGGCAGCACTTCTGCCACACTAGGAAGTGCTGCCAGAAGACCATAACAGAGCACCTGGAGCACATCCGGGGCGTGATAAAAGGGGCCATCTCACTCCATTCGAGAGCCGGAGTTGGGTGGAAGAGTGGAGTAGAGGTGGCAAGAGGGTGAAAAGAAAAGGGCTGTGAGGTGTTCTTGTGCTGGTTTGTGTAGTTGTATAAATAAATGTGTGTGCTTTTGGACATCTGGCTGTCTCCGTGTCTGTCTGTGTCCGAGCATCGTTCACAGTGTATAGACAGTCAGTTAATATGAAAGTGGTTGTTTTTGCTGAACATTCCTGGATCTACTGATACTTGCCTGTTCTGATACTCCGTTTGTGTACATATTATGTATTTGTGACTATTTGATAACAGCCTTGATTTTAATTAGTCACACTAATTCACACAACAGCTTAGAAAACTTACCTCTTGGACGTGAAAATATGATATTAGTGATGAAGTGGGTGTTTAGGTAATTATTAAAGTGTTTGTGGTTGTTTTAACTCTTTTGACTCAAGCATCTTCTTCTTCTTTCAGCTGCTCCTGTTAGGGGTAGCCACAGCAGATCATCTTGCTCCATATCTTCCTGTCCTCTGCATCTTGTCCTGTTACACCGATCACCTGCATGTCCTGTCTTACCACATCCATAAACCTTCTCTTAGGCCTGCCTCTTTGCCTCTTAACTGGGTTCTTTAACATAATTAATTAAAAATATGTCTTTTTTTCGTTAAAGTTGTAGTCCATAGAATCTTTCTTAATTGTTCAGGAATATTTGGTTCAAAGACTATTCATTATTCAAACTGACTAAGGGCCAAAGCCACAAACCTTAGAACATCAGTGAGGACATGGTCCAGAAGAATGACAATTTGGATTTCACCCCAAAAATGTACTACTGCAGTGTAAGGATAAAAAGGGCATGGATTGGAGAATGGTATAAAACATAACGTAAGAGTGAAATACAATGTAAGAGGAGGGAACCTGTGAACATTCATTTGGATGTTATGATACTTTTATGACTTTTTTGGCATGCAGTAGTGTCTATTGTGCATCTTTATATATAATCTTCATTTGGACCTTGATCTTTGTTTGTCCGTGAATGAATTAGAAGAAGAAGCACTAGATGGCAGTAGAGAGACAGCTAAAACATAGGCATTGCATTAAGAATCTCCTCCAGGCTTATACTACTGAAGACTGTAGTACTCCAGTCACACCTCAAAACACAGACATTCAAACTAAACAAATTGTTGTGCTTTAAATTAACTAAAGAGATCTTCATTTAGATCTTGATCTTTGTTTGTCCGCAAATTCCACGCATGCGTAGACCACCTTCAGTTTAGTACGTTGTTGTTACTCACGGATGTCAACAATGTGCCGGAATAACGAAAGGGGTGGTGGACAGCATTACGCTGGTTAGCTCCTGAGGCCTGGTTAGAGAATGAGATTGCCGAAGATAAAAGGTATGTGCCTAGGTAACAGATGAATGAAAAAAAGATAGTGGGTAAAATGAATGACAACGTAACAGCACATTCCGGAAATTATTATTGTTACGTTCTAGCCGGCAAGTGCTGCGCGTCTCACAGTTGTACTGTGGCTTGCTCACATGTCAGTGAAGTGATCCCTATTTATGATTTAAAGAGCCTGGATACACATGTGTCCCCCTTTTATAACCATTGCTCCGTGTATATTGCCTTACTCTTTGGATTGCCACAAAGCAACCTGCGAGATTGGAGGAAGGTTGAGAAGACATCGTGAGAGGAAACAACAGCGTCGTGAAAACGAGACGGACTGTGAACGGACAGAGCAGAAATGCTCCCACACCACCACATAATTACTATTCGGACAGTGATTCCGAGTAGGCCGTTCCTATCAAATCAATGTCCAAAGATTTTCTTTTGTAATTTTGTTTCCCTTATAAAAAAATCATAATGCTGTGCGACGAAGGGCCCAGTTCACGACTGGCAGCCGCGTTTAAACAGGGAGCCCTTCATAGACAACTTTGACATGCGCAACATAGTTGGGCGCACATGGCTAGTATATTATAATTCTTTAATAATTTTAGTGTATGCACAAATTCATTTTTTGATTCAGCATTGCTATTTAATATATTGTGTAAAATTTTATTAATAAATGCATTAAGTATCTTTGCTTTTTCAGATATTTTAGTAAACCTGCAAATTGACTGGTGGTAACTTTTTTTTTTCTTCTGTTAGAAAATCAAGAGCAATTACAGTATTTTATTAAGCATAGCAAAATATGCATTGACAGGATAAGTCACATGTCCAATAAGATCCATACAAGAGTTTTGAGTGCTTAAGGCAAAAATCAGCATTGCTCATATTTAGCCTGATTAATATTTGATAAGTATTTTTTTTAGTTTTAGGAACAGCATATAATACTGTAATGTAATGTAATATGTAACACTGTAATATCGGTATTCAGAAGTGCATTGATCCATCTGCAAACCATCTTACCTGTATGTCATACATGAGAGAATCCTTATTTATTCAATGTTATGCTGGGTCTACCATTTATATCATAATTAGTATTTTTTAATGGAAAGCACAATGTGGAACTATGGTGCAAAAAAATAATTAAATTTGTATGTTACATTCTCCACTATAAAGGGTCCTCTAAATGAAGTCCAAAATTGTGTTGTTTTAGCCTATTTTTTTTCCTGAAATAATGATTAAATGTTTCTAAATTTTAATGCGTCACAAAATACAAAAGTCACTCATCCTGTGTTAAAGTGACAGTGTAAATGTAAATTCCCTTTTTTAAAAGATGTTCAATCTTGAATATTTGTAATTTTAACCCTTACCAAATTCTTGAGCATTTCATTTATTCTTAGCTACTGTATTTAACCAACATTCCATTTGAATAACAGTGGAGTTCATCATAAGGCTCAGAAATCCCTCTTATCTTGTTATTTTCAAACATGTTTATTTCAGTTGAAATAATGAGCACATTCTATTTAAAAAAGTTGCGGGCCAAGATCTTTGCAGTTTTTTGACATTTACCAAACTCAAAATCTGCACAAAAATCTATTAAGGCATCATTGTAGTATTTGATACAATCAGATAAAAAATATTGATTTTATAAAACTTGGAACACAAGCCCTTATGTTGATTACATTGAAAATATATTTATATACATTGTGATAGACAGCTCGAGCACAAACAGACAGATACCGGATGTCAATGCCACACACGGTTTATTTACAATATTTACAAGTATTAAACAGTCCTGCACCACACACAGTGCTGCGGCACTAAACATCCTTATGTACGGGCCTTTAAATGTCTGTGGGCCACCTTTCTTCCTCCTGTCACTTGAGCTTCGTCCTGCTCCAGCTCCCAACTCTAGCTCCATGACTGTAGGAAGGTGGCCCCTTTTATAGTCACCCGGACGTGCTCCAGGTATTTGATGACATTCTTCCGGTGGCACTTCCTGATGTGGCGGAAGTGCCACATGAGCACCCAGAAGCATTCCGGGTGTCACTGGAAGGATCTTCCTCCACCTTTCCAGGTGTGGCAAAAGTACAGAGCTCCTGGGCTTTAGGAGACTTGGGGTGCCCTCTGGCAGAAGCCACGGGCCCCCATGGGTTTGTGCCTCCTTGCTCCATCCCCGTGGTCCCCTGCTTATCCAGGGTGGTTTCCCCCTCACGGCCTGTGGGACGTACTGACTCCCTTCCCATCCTTCCAGGCATCCTGGCTGGGTCTGGCCCCCAGCCTCCTGTGACAACATAAAAAAGCTAAATATAACAGAATGATTAAAAAAAGAGATGCCTAAATCCCTACTCCCCATTATTAATAAATTGTATTGCCTTTTTGTAAAATACTTTAGTTTTTGTGTGGAGCCTTTTACAGTAGATTTGAATTTGAAAGTTGATTCACATTGTTATATACCAATTTCAACAACTACTTTTCAAAATATTGAGTTTTGTTTGCTAACAGAACTGACATTTAAGAATCTAACACAAATTATAATACAGTCATTTTTAATACAGTTTGAATAATAGGTACAGTGTTCTCCATAATGTTTGGAGGAAAGACACATTTTTCCTTAATCTAATCTTCTGTTCCACAGTTTAAAATTCTAAATCAAACAATTCAGATATTAATAAAGTGCACATTACAAACTTTGATTGAAGAATATTTGCATACCATTTGGTCACACCATTTTTATATATGGTCCCTAATTTTAGGGAACCATAATGTTTGGGACATAGCAATGCAGTCATATTTAATTCTATGTTGTATATCCTTTGCATGCAATGACTGAAGCCTGTGATTCATAGACATCACCAGGTGCTGAGAGTCTTCTTTGGCGATGCTCTGCCAAGCCTCTAATGCAGCCATCTTTAGTTCCTGCTTGTTTCAGAGCTTGTCCCCTTAAGTGTTCTCTCCAGCCTATGGAAGGCATGCTCAGTTAAATTTAAATTTAAATTTTTTCCATTTTTAGCTTTGGAAAACTATTGGGTTGCCTTAGCCTTATTTTTGGTAGTATTATCTTGTTGTAGGATGATGCATCATCCAATGAATTTGGAAGCATTAACTGGAACTTGATCAGACACCATGTTTCTATACACCACAGAATTCATTGTGAGAGTGCCGTCAGCATTTACATAATCAAGGAACATAAGTATGCAAGTTTAACTGTGGCAGCCATATATGCCCAAGCCATCAGACCTCCAACATCATGTTTAAAAAATGAGGTGATATGCTTTGTATCTTGGACAGTTTCTTTTTGTCTCCACACTTTGCTCTTGCCATCACTGTGATGTAGGTTCATCTTTGTCTCATCCATCCACACCACAAGACCTGTTTCAAGAATTCTGGAGGCTCTTTTAAGTACCTCTTCTCAAACTGTAATCTGACCATCCTGTTTTTTTTGCAAACTAGTGGACTGCATCTTGCAGTGTGCCCTCTGTATTTGTGAAGTTTTCTGCAGAGAGTAGTCTCTGAGACATACACACCTGCTTCCTGAAGACTGTTTCTGATCTGTCAGACAGGCATTTGGGAACTTTTCTTTACCATAGTAAGGATTCATCTGTCATCAGCAATGATGGAATTCCTTGGCCTCTCAGTCCCTTTGTGATTACTGAGCTCAGCAGTGCATTCTTTCTTCTTAATGATATTCCTGACATTTGATGTAGGTAATCCGAAGTTCTCTAATAGTTTTATTCATGTTCAGCATCATAATGGCTTCTTTGACTTTCATTGGCACAGCTCTTGTCCTCATGTTGAATAATGGCAATTACAGACTCCAAAGGGTACAAGCAAGCCCAGGTATCTTATGCCCACACTAATGAAACAATATAACAAACCTGAGTAGTTAGACACCAATTGTCCTAAACATTTTGGTGCCCTAAAATTGAGGACCATGTATAAAAAGTGTTGAGATTTCTACATGGTATAACCAAAATGTATTCAAATACCCTTAAATTAAAGTATGCAATGTGCACTTTATTAATATCTGAATTGTTTGATTTGTAATTTTAAACTGTGGAACAGAGTGGTAAATCAAGGAAAAATGTGTCCTTGTCCCAAACATTATGGAGGACACTGTATATGTGAAACAGCAGCACAGACATACATTAATTATTTTCCAAAGCAATTATGTGGTACATGGCAAGTGACTCAATCTGCTATACACAGTATTTTAATTACTTGCACAATTTCCGGAAGCGAGAAAAAGAGTTAGTGCACTCTGCCACCCCCTGGTCTGGCATGGAATTACTCTACTTCAGGCCCTTTAGCTGTTTCTCATGTGCACGTGTGTGAAAAGTTGTAGTTTGAAAGAAGCTCTAGCTGGGCTATTAACAGTATGACATTACACTGAGATACCATGCCTTTATCTTTTATCGCACTCAAGCTCAGAATACATTATATTATAGTGAATAGAACAGAGACTCACTTATTTATTTTCAAAATAAACTTTTTTGCATTATACAGTTTTGAGGAGCCGTGCTGTAATTACAATAGCATCAAGTGTAAGCCAACTTTCAATCTGAGACGACGCAATTCTTCATGGCCACACCAAATGCACACTCACACTGACTTAAACCCTGTTAAAAACTGTAAAATAACCTAGCATGCATGTCTTTCAGGATCAGTGTCCTTCTAATTACCTTCTACATGGTTCAAGTACGTACAAAGTAGAAAACACTACAGCACTAGATTGGTACTCATCTGAATATTCTAAAGCAAATCTTTTCTATATTATTTCAACTTACAGTATATTATTTGAATAACAAAAGAAGCAAATCCTACATAAAATTAAGTCTCTGGCATCTATATCTTTATTTCCTAAGGAAAAACGAAACTTATGATGTTAATATAACTAGCCAGAGGTCTTGCAAAGTTTAGAAAGTCCTACTGTTATCTCAACTGATCAAATGTGTGCATTAAAAGCAGATGCCAGTGGCATGTGCTCCAGATGCCCAGGAAACCTTCATACTGTAGCTCTGAGAAGAAGTTGTTCATTGCCTTTCTCACACGATCAAACTACACTATGTTTTATTCAACCTAAGATGCATGCTCAATGTCATGTATACCTCCACGAAATATGACTGCTCTAAAGTCTTCCTGCCTTTTGATGTTGATATTAAACTCAGGGTTAAATATTAACTTCACCAGGAATGTATTTTTTTTTATATTTCTACCTGTTCCATCTTGGATACCTGTGTCATTTAGAATTGACTTTAAAATACTACTAATGGTTTACAAAGTCTTAAATAATCTTGCCCCATCCTATATAGTAACCTCAGATCCTCAAATGAAGGTCTGCTTACAATTCCATGAGCCAACATGAAAAAAAGCTACATTTTAGTTGTATCCCTGTTTGTTGATATGGGCATTTAATTATAATTTTTCCTCTGGGTTCTAAAATTCTGTAATAATCTGTAATATTCTCTGCTGTATTTTCCAGTTCTTCTGTGGTGGCGATCTGCGGCACCAACTGATCAAGATACAATGTTGCCCCCTATGTTTGTGGATTGAACAGCAGGTGTCCCAGATGTCCACATGCCCATCATCTTCAAATTCTTTCATGTGAAGCCTGAATACCATAAGGACTGATTTAGAACATCCATGATAGGTAGAATGTCCAGTGGGGATCTGCGGTCTTTTGGCTTTGGGACCCCTGTAGGTTTTTTTTTTCGCCAGCCTAACTGGAGGTTTTATTTTTTATATAAATGTATTGTAAATAAAATCAGCCACTGACACACAAAAAGGTTTGGGGCAGCCACCCATATATTATACCTGGTTGCAAAGGTTTAGATTAGCACTGAAGAACACACGTCAAGTTCTCAAGTTGAACTGATTTCTTTTTTTTTATTAATTTTATTGCAATCCATACAAAGCAATCAAGTTTTTACAAAAAGAAAAATTAAGTTAAGAACAGATCGATCCCCACCCCTGAGAGAGAGAGCAAGCCAAATGGCATTAAATTTAAGGCTTGTAAACATACCTAAATTAATAAATTCTCTGTGCTTTATGAACTTATTTTAAAATATTACTGATTAGATCCTGCCATGTTTTGAAAAAAGTCTGTACGGATCCTCTAACTGAGTATTTGATTTTTTCCAATTTCAAATAATATAACACATTGGTTTCCCACTGACTTAAAAGAGGAGAGTTTGGGTTCTTCCAGTTTATCAGAATAAGTCTGCGTGCCAAAAGTGTAGTGAATGTTATCATACCCTTGGTTTATTGTTATTGCTATTACTGCATTAAGACTTGTTATGCTTATTTTGAACACATCTTTAACACCATCACCCGGGTTTATTATCGGGGTGTATCATCTTAATGCATTAAAATTGCTGAAGACGACATATATATTTTAAGTGCAAAATTCTTTTTTTTTTTCTTTTTTAAAGACTATATTGGTAATAGATATCTCTATCTTTTAACCCTAAAGCGCTGCTGCATTGGGGCATGTTTTGCTTTGGACGTGCTCTGTCTCTGGGTATGTCAGAGGACTGGGACTGTGTGAAGTGGGTTTTAGCCTCACTTGGGGAGGCAAAAAGGGAGGGTGGGGGTTAAGGGGGAGAGAAAGAGAGCAGGCTTGATCTAAACCTAATCTATCATATCAATCTTAATAACTATAACTACCAACGTAATAATAAGCTGCATGGCAACAACTCTTGGGGAAATAGGAAATTAAGACCTAAACTATCTCACTTCCAGTTAAGACTATAAAATGACATCAAAAACTCAGAATCAGTGTCTCCATGATGGGACAGTTAACCGTAAGCTGGAATGTTAAAGGCCTGAATCACGAATTAAAGAGAAAGAAAGTACTCTCTCACCTAACAGGTCTAAATGCTAAAATAGTATTTTTACAGGAAACCCACTTACTAAGCAAGGATCAGTTCCGGCTGCAAAAGACTGGACTGGCCAAATGTTCCATTCTAGTTTTACAAAGAAAACTAGAGGGTGGGAATTCTCATACATAGAACAGTACCATTTGTAGCATCAGATGTAGTATTGGATCCTGAAGGGAGATATGTAATGGTCATGGGAGACTTATCTAACTGTAAAATGATTTTGATAAATGTTTATGCACCTAATGTTGATGATAAGGAATTTATACAAAATTTATTTGCATCCATTCCCAATCTGAACACTCATAAAGTTATAATGGCTGGGGACTTTAATTGTGTTCTAAATCCACTTTTAGATAGGACTTCCTCCACAGGGGGAACGGCATCTAACACCCAAAGATAATTACAAAGTTTATAACTGATCACAACTTATCAGATCCCTGGAGGTTTTTAAACCCAAATTCAAGAACATATTCTTTCTACTCACCAGTACATCATTGCTACTCAAGGATTGATTACTTCTTTATAGATAATAACTTCTTGCCTAAGATTAAATCTTGTAAATACGATGCTATTGTTATTTCTGACCATGCACCTATGATCTTGGAGCTAAAATTACTAAGCCCCATACACTCACCCGCAGATGGCCTCAACCGCTTCTATTAGCTGACGAGAATTGTACTGAATTTATATCCAAACAAATCAAATTCTTTCTAGAGACAAATACATCCCCGAGATCTCTGCAGGAATACTCTGGGAAACTCTTAAGGCCTTCTTAAGAGGACAGATTAACTAATATCTTTCCCACAGAAATAAATCCGAAGCCAAGAAAGTAGCAGAGATAAAAGCGAAATTACTAAAATAGATGAAGAACATGCCAGACTACCAAGCGAGACTCTACATAGAGGAGGCAGGCTCTACATTCAGAATTAAACCTCTTGACAACTAAAGAAACTGAACAACTAATTTACAAATCCAGACATCATTATTATGAACATGGAGAGAAAGCTAATAAGCTTTTAGCTCAACAAATTCATCAAGCAAGAAGTACGCAACGCAATCTCGGTAATCACCAACACGAACGGAGATAAAATCATGAACACAAAAATATAATGCACACTTTCAGAGACTACTATAAATCCCTATATACTACTGAGTTTAAAGAAGACAATACACAATCTAATGCATTTCTGGATACATTACAGATACCACAAATACGCTTTTAGTGTGGAGGAACTTGATAAACCTCTGGCATCATCAGAATTACTAGATGCTATAAAGTCACTCCAAGGTGGAAAAGCAGCAGGCCCTGATGGCTACCCTGCAGAGTTTTACAAGAAATTCTCCGCTCAGCTAGCTCCCTCCTATTAGCAACATTTACAGAAGCCAGAGATAACCAATCTCTTCCACAAACCTTTACCAAGCACTAATCACTGTCTTTCCAAAACAAAATAAGGACTTATTACAATGTGCATCATACAGACCAATTTCACTTCTGAATAACACGTTAAAATACTCTCTAAAATCATAGCTAGAAGGATGGAGAAAGTGCTCCCCTCGTAATATCACAAGACCAAACTGGATTTATTAGGGGCCGACACTTATCTTCAAATCTTCACGCCTGTTTAATGTAATATACTCACCAACTAAATCAAACACCCCAGAAATATTATTATCATTGGATGCAGAAAAAGCATTCACATGATTGAATGGAAATACCTTTTACTACATTGGAGAAGTTTGGGTTTGGCCCAACATTTGTGCATGGATTAAATTACTGTATACTAACCCAGAAGCTTCAGTTTGCATCAATAACATTTGCTCAGACTACTTTAAACTAGAACGTGGCACTAGACAAGGATGCCCTTGTCACCACTGCTGTTTGCATTGCCATTGAACCACTGGCAATACATTGTCGAAATACTGATCAGATAAAGGGGATTAGCAGAGAAGGACTGGAACAGAAAATCTCATTATATGCAGATGACATGGTACTGTATATATCGGACCCAGAAAATTCTGTGCCTGCAGTCTTAGCAGCACTCACAGAATTTCAAAAGATCTCTGGTCTCAGAATTAATCTGAATAAAAGTGTACTCTTTCCAGTGAATTCTCAAGCATATAATATTAGATTAGACACCCTACCTTTTATCATTGCAGAACAGTTTAAATACCTCGGGTAAACATCACAAGTAAACATAAAGCTCTTTATCAACAAAATTTCGCGTCTGCATGGAAAAAATTAAACAAGACTTGCATAGATGGTCAACCCTTCATCTCACACTAGCTGGAAGAATTAACACTGTTAAGATGAATATTCTTCCTAAGCTCCTTTTTTTATTTCAAAACATCCAATATACATTAATAAATCATTCTTTAAGCAATTAGATTCAACAATAACCTCATTTATTTGGAATTCAAAACATCCACGCATCAAAAGAGCGACCCTACAAAGACAAAAGGCAGAAGGCGGCATGGCTCTACCTAACTTCCAGTTTTATTACTGGGCAGCAAATATACAGGCGATAAGAACCTGGACACAAATAGAAGAACATACACAGGCTTGGACCGCAATAGAAGTAAAATCCTGCAGTACTTCTTTGTATTCCTTGCTCTGTGCTCCAATAAACACACGTTATCGGCAATACACTAATAACCCAATTGTGCTCCACTCACTTAGAATCTGGAACCAATGTAGAAAGCATTTTAAGACGGAGAAGCTTCTATCTGTGGCACCTCTGCAAGAGAACCACCTCTTTCAACCTTCACAAACATATGCAGTTTTAATATCTGGAAAAATTTGGAATTAACTTGCTTAGAGATCTTTATATAGACAACGTCTTTGCATCCTATGAACAATTACATTCCAAATTTAACATTCCAGCTACACATTTCTTTCACTATCTTCAAATCAGGAACTTTGTTAAACAGAACCTTCCAGATTTTCCTCATCTTGCACCCTCATCCATGCTGGAAAAATATTGCTCAATCTCAAGGACTTAGACTCCATCTCTACAATATATAAAATCATTTTACAATCCCTTCCTTTCAAAGATCCAAGAGGACACTGGGAAAAAGATCTCTCAATTAATATATCAGAAAAGGAGTGGAAAGTAGCAATGCAGAGAATTCACTCGAGCTCCATATGCGCAAAGCATACAATTATACAACTCAAAATTATATATCGAGCACATCTGTCTCGACTAAAACTCTCAAAATGTTTCCAGGGCATGATCCAACCTGCGAACGTTGCAACCAAGTCCCAGCCTCACTAGGTCACATGTTCTGGGCCTGCACCAAATTAACATTATTCTGGACAAAATGTTTTAATTACCTTCAGATAGCCTTGGACTCACAATCCCTCCTAACCCATTAACAGCTGTGTTTGGGGTTCTTTCAGAGGGGTTTAAAGTGGAGAAGGACAAACAAATTGTGATTGCATTCACTACACTTTTGGCACGCAGACTTATTCTGATAAACTGGAAGAACCCAAACTCTCCTCTTTTAAGTCAGTGGGAAACTGATGTGTTATATTATTTGAAATTGGAAAAAATCAAATACTCAGTTAGAGGATCCGTACAGACTTTTTTCAAAACATGGCAGGATCTAATCAGTAATATTTTAAAATAAGTTCATATACATAGAGAATTTATTAATTTAGGTATGTTTAAAGCTGTAAAATTTGTATGCCGTTTGGCTTGCTCTATTTTTCTTTTGTAAAAACTTTATTGCTTTGTATGGATTGTAATAAAATTAATAAAAATAAATAAATAAAAAAGTGTAGTGAATGCAATCACAATTTGTTTGTCTTTCTCCACTTTAAGCCCCTCTGGAAGAACCCCAAACACAACTGTTAATGGGTTAGGAGGGATTGTGAGACCAAGGCTATCTGAAAGGTAATTAAAAATTTTTGTCCAGAATAATGTGGTAATAATAATTTGGTGCAGGCCCAGAACATGTAACCCAGTGAGGCTGGGACTTGTTTGCAACGTTCGCAGTTTGGATCATGCCCTGGAAACATTTTGGAGAGTTTTAGTCGAGACAGATGTGCTCGATAAATAATTTTAAGTTGTATAATTGTATGCGTTGCGCATATGGAGCTCGAGTGAATTCTCTGCATTGCTACTTTCCACTCCTTTTCTGATATATTAATTGAGAGATCTTTTTCCCAGTGTCCTCTTGGATCTTTGAAAGGGAGGGATTTTAAAATGATTTTATATATTGTAGAGATGGAGTTTAAGTCCTTGAGATTGAGCAATATTTTTTCCAGCATGAATGAGGCTGGAAGATGAGGAAAATCTGGAAAGTTCTGTTTAACAAAGTTCCTGATTTGAAGATAGTGAAAGAAACGTGTAGCTGGAATGTTCAATTTGGAATGTAATTGTTCATAGGAAGCAAAGACGTTGTCTATATAAAGATCTCTAAGCAAGTTAATTCCAAATTTTTCCAGATATTAAAAACTGCATATGTTTGTGAAGGTTGAAAGAGGTGGTTCTCTTGCAGAGGTGCCACAGATAGAAGCTTCTCCGTCTTAAAATGCTTTCTACATTGGTTCCAGATTCTAAGTGAGTGGAGCACAATTGGGTTATTTGTATATTGCCAATAACGTGTGTTTATTGGAGCAAAGAGCAAGGAATACAAAGAAGTTATGCAGGATTTTACTTCTATTGCGGACCAAGCTTATGTATGTTCTTCCATTTGTGTCCAGGTTCTTATCACCTGTATATTTGCTGCCCAGTAATAAAACTGGAAGTTAGGTAGAGCCATGCCGCCTTCTGCCTTTTGTCTTTGTAGGGTCGCTCTTTTGATGCGTGGATGTTTTGAATTCCAAATAAATGAGGTTATTGTTGAATCTAATTGACTAAAGAATGATTTATTAATGTATATTGGAATGTTTTGATATAAAAAAGGAGCTAAGGAAAAATATTCATCTTAACAGTGTTAATTCTTCCAGCTAGTGTGAGAAGAAGGGTTGACCATCTATGCAAGTCTTCTTTAATTTTTTCCATGCAGACGGCGAAATTTTGTTGATATAGAGCTTTATGTTTACTTGTAATGTTTACCCCAAGGTATTTAAACTGTTCTGCAATGATAAAAGGTAGGGTATCTAATCTAATATTATATGCTTGAGAATTCACTGGAAAGAGTACACTTTTATTTAGATTAATTCTGAGACCAGAGATCTTTTAAAATTCTGTGAGTGCTGCTAAGACTGCAGGCACAGAATTTTCTGGGTCTGAAATATACAGTACCATATCATCTGCATATAATGACATTTTCTGTTCCAGTCCTTCTCTGCTAATCCCCTTTATCTGATCAGTATTTCGACAGTGTATTGCCAGTGGTTCAATGGCAATCGCAAACAGCAGCGGTGACAAGGGGCATCCTTGTTTAGTGACACATTCTAGTTTGAAGTAGTCTTAGCAAATGTTGTTGATGCAAACTGAAGCTTCTGGGTTAGTATACAGTAATTTAATCCATGCACAAATGTTCGGGCCAAACCCAAACTTCTCCAATGTAGTAAAAAGGTATTTCCATTCAATCGTGTCGAATGCTTTTTCTGCATCCAATGATAATAATATTTCTGGGTTTTTTGATTTAGTTAGTGAGTATATTACATTAAACAGGCGTTGAACATTTGAAGATAAGTGCCGTCCCCTAATAAATCCAGTTTGGTCTTGTGATATTACCGAGGGGAGCACTTTCTCCATCCTTCTGGCTATGATTTTAGAGAGTATTTTAACGTCATTATTCAGAAGTGAAATTGATCTGTATGATGCACATTGTAATTAGTCCTTATTTTGTTTTGGAAAAACATTGATTAAGTGATTAGTGCTTGGCGAAGGGTTTGAGGAAGAGATTGGTTATCTCTGGCTTCTGTAAATGTTGCTAATAGGAGGGGAGCTAGCTGAGTGGAGAATTTCTTGTAAAATTCTGCAGGGTAGCCATCAGGGCCTGCTGCTTTCCCGCCTTGGAGTGACTTTATAGCATCTAGTAATTCTGATAACACCAGAGGTTTATCAAGTTCCTCCGCAAGTGTGGATTATATTTTTGTGTTCGACGATTTTATCTCCGTTCGTGTTAGTGATTACCAAGATTGCGTTGCGCACTTCTTGCTTGTGAATTTGTTGAGCTAAAAGCTTATTAGATTTCTCTCCATGTTCATAGTAATGATGTCTGGATTTGTAGATCAGTCGTTCAGTTTCTTTAGTTGGCAAGAGGTTTAATTCTGAATGTAGAGCCTGCCTTCTCCTATGCAGAGTCTCGCTTGGTAGTCTGGCGTGTTCTTCATCTATTTTAATAATTTCGCTTTTTATCTCTGCTACTTTCTTGGCTTCGGATTTATTTCTGTGGGAAAAATATGAGATAATTTGTCCTCTTAAGAAGGCCTTAAGAGTTACCCATAGTATTCCTGCAGAGATCTCGGGGGATGTATTTGTCTCTAGAAAGAACTGATTTCTTAAGACAAAAATGGCATCTTTATAGACCAGGTCCTGGAAGTGATGTCATCTTGGATGCCAGGACCAGAAGTGATGTCCTTCATGGCGCCAGAACCAGAAATGACACCTTTGAAGAGAAATCAGGCAGGTTTTCCGATATTTGGTCTGCAGAGAAAACAAAGTAAGGTTTAATGCACCCCGCTTCCCACTAGTCTGGTGTGGAAATACCTTCTTTTGGTCCACTCAGCTTCCTCCTATTCGCATGTGTGTGACAATATATATATATTTTCTATCCTCCTGGCCATTCAACGTTACGTTTTTCTGTTACATAATATGTAGCATTATTGCCTATTCTTGTTTGTTTTATATTAACTTCCTTTTATTTCATTTTGTAAAACATTTTGAGCTACATTGTTTGCATGAAAATGTTCTATATAAATCAATGTTGTTGCTGTGGAAACTTCTATAGGAGTTCATTTTTACAAATTAATGGCCCTGCATGAGCATCCAACTTTGAAAAAATGCCCTGTAACCATTTGGTATCATTGTATATAGATTGGAATACCAATTAAATTTTGACTTATTAATCAGTTCAAACTGAATTTTACCAGCTTACTGAATCATGTGTGACAAAACTATACTAGTTAGTTCCATCTTCATGTAATATAAACAAGGTGAAGCAGCATCATTAAATTTATTAATAATCTGAAATTTTAATTTGTATTCCAGCATATTCCAGTCTATATAAATTTATCATTTTGCAAAATGGACTGCATTAAGCTTGTTTCTTTATAATGTATAATTTTACTTAGAATGAATAAAGCACTGCGGTGGGCTGGCGCCCTGCAAAGGGTTTGTTTCCTGCCTCTCGCCCTGTATTGGCTGAGATTGGCTCCATCAGATCCCTGTGACTCTGTAGTTAGGATATAATGGGTTGGATAATGGATGGATGGATGAATAAAGCACTGTTTAAAAAATGAATTCCAACTGAAATCTAAAATGAGAGAGATGTATGACATCAATTTTCAGTTTTTTTTCCCCACTTGAAAAGCCAGCATCCACAGTTTGACATTTTGAAAAGAATCAGAAAGCAGTGAACCAATCAAAACCTGCATAGTTTGGTATAGAAAGAAGATACTGCATTCTTTGTACATTATGTGCTTTACTTCTTGACCACTGACTTCTAAGCCCTGTGTAGAACATAATATGGAGCCTTGTTGTGTAGTGAAGAGACAAATATATAATCCCTTATGACTGATGGGGATGTCTAAAATACGTAAGAGCACCGTGTCTGGAAAGAGGGGTCGAAATATAACCCAAAATAAAAGTAAAACATGGAGTTGAAATAAAAGAATTATTATATTGTTTTATAGTTTCAAAACTGCAATTAAGGCAACCTCACCTGAAGACACTTTTGAAAATTGTCTTACCACTAGTCCTGGTCTGCTTTCTCAGAGTATCTGACAGAAGATTTTAAACCTTGAGTGATGCCATTGAAGGGATTGGGAGTTAGGCAAGATCTGGGGCAACATGTATACACATCCTTGTAATTATCCTAAATCTGAAATCCCTACACCAGAAGTAAAAGATTTAAATCTTGTCATTTGGAATCACCATCTATGTAATTTTGTTGGGCCCACAATTCTACACTTTAGACAATGTTCTATATTGAGCAAAAGCATCTGCAAACTGCCTCAAACATGGCAAAACATGAGCTTGAAGGTTAGAGCCCCTTATTCTCTGCATTAAAATGAAGAATAATTTTTTATTAGTAGTATTTTTCATGTAATTAGTATTAATCAAGTGCTTCCAATTCTGGTACATTGAGTGCAAGTCATCAAAAAGGTATGAAAAGTTCAGTACTATTTGCTCTTAAAGGGAGCCAAAGTAAAACAAAATGAAGTGGATCAGTATCTGAAATGCAAATTAAATTCCTCTGATCAGAATAGGACTGAGTAGCATCTTGATCTTGATTTTAAAAAAGATTTTAAATTTTAAAAAGCCACCAAAGAATCCTTACTGTCCTCTTTCCATTTCTTGGAAAAGAAGCCAGAAGTATGATACCCTTGGTTCCAACTGAGACCCTCCACCTGCATCCAATACCAACAAGTTTTTTCAAAGAAGTATCCAGAGTGCTAATTAATAACGTGCTTGACATAGTAAATCCATCATTAGATATAGGGGTCTTCCCAGACTGTGTTAAGAATGCTATTGTTAAACTCCTGCTCAGAAAAAATAATCTCAACTCCTCCGTTTTTGAAAATTTTAGACCTGTTTCTAACCTGCCTTTCTTAAGTAAAATCCAAGAAAACGAAGTCATTACACAGCTAAAAGATACCTTGAATAACCATTCTATTCTTGACAAGTTTCAGACAGGTCTTAGAACAAATCACAGTACAGAAACTGTACTTGTTAAAGTAGTAAATGACTTGCGGGTAAATGAAGACAGAGGCTGTGTATCTGTTCTCATCCTCCTAGTTCTGAGTGCCTCATTTGATACATATTGATCATGATATTCTTATAAATCACCTTAGTGTGTGGGTCTCTCTGGTAAAGTCTTAAATTGGTTTGAGTGTTTCTTAACAGGTAGAAAATTCTTTGTTAGTTGTGGTAATTATACTTCAAAGACACAGGATATTCTATATGGTGTTCCACAAGGCTCTATCCTGGGTCCGCTGCTCTTTTCAATCCACATGCTTCCGTTAGGTCAGATTATCTCAAGGCATAACGTGAGCTACCACAGTTATGCTGACATCACACAACTGTATTTATCAATAGCACTTGATGATCCCAACTTTCTTGGTTCACTGACGCACAGTCTTACTTTTGTTTCTGAGTAGATGAGTAGTAATTTTCTCAAACTTAATAAGGAGAAAACAGAAATCTTAGTGAATGGCAAAAATGGATATAGTGAAGGTATTAAAAATAAACCTGATCCATTAGGCATAAAAGTCAAGACAGAGATAAAGAATTTAGGGATGACTATTGACTCTGACCTGAGTTTTAAATCACATATTAATCAGATTACAAAGGCAGCATTTTTTCACTTAAGAAATATAGCATCTATATATAGCATATATAGATCTCTTGTAACTTTGCAAGATGCTAAAAAATTACTCATGCTTTTGTTTTCAGTTGCTTAGAGTACTGTAACATACTCCTCTCAGGACTACCCAAAAAAGACATCAATCGAATGCAGCTGCTAGAATCTTAACTAGGAAAGGAAAATCCAAGCACATTTCTCCAGTTTTGATGTCACTACATTGGTTACCTGTGTCATTTAGAATTGACTTTAAAATATTGCTTATGGTTTACAAAGCCTTAAATAATCTCACTTCATGCTAGATTTCAGAAAGCCTTTAACCTTGCACTCCAAATCGTAAACTTAGATATTCAAATGTGTGTCTGCTTATAATTCCAAGAGCTAAATTTTTAAAAATGGTGAGGCGGCCTTCTGCTGTTATATACCTAAAATATGAAATATCTTACCGATAGAAATTCGCCAGGCTAATACAGTGGAGCACTTTAGAAAACTGCTAAAAACCCATTACTTTAACATGGCTTTCTTATAGCTTCATCTTAGTCTAACCCTGATATTCTGTATATGCATTTAATTATTGTTTTTATCGTGGCTCCAAAATCTGTACTAACCGCTACTTTCTCTGCTTTTCTTTTTCAGTTTTTCTGTGGTAGCGATCTGTGGCACTACTACCTGACCAAAGCACCATGCGGTCTCTACATTGATGGATTAAAGGCCAGAGGTCCACATGACCATCATCAGCTAATTCTTCCATGTGAAGCCTGAAAACCATGACAACTGATTGAGATCACTGATGTTAGGTAGAATGCCGAGTGGGGGCTGAGTGGTCTTGTGGCCTCGGAACCCCTTCAGATTTTGATTTTTTTCTGCAGCCCTCTGGATTTTTTTTTCTGTCCTCCTGGCCATCAGACCTTACTTAATTCTCTGTTAATTAGTATTGCCTAATCTTATTCTTATATTTTTAATAAACATTTCTTTCTACATCTTGTAAAGCACTTTGAGCTACATCATTTGGATGAAAATGTGCTATATAAATAAATGTTTTATTGTTGTTACAAAAAGTCAAAATGTAAACAAAAATTACACTTTGTTACCCAAGTGGCACAAGAAGGTTAGTTTTTGTTTCCTGTGTGTGAACTCAATCAGCGCAAGACTGAAGAACATTTCTTTTTTTTGCATTTACTCTTCCACTAATACTTTTCACTAATACTCCCTCACGTTTGTCTCTTTAGTCTTCTTGCCTCTCACATTGTCTATTTTTTATTCTATCACTGGTGACATGTACAGTATGTTCAGTTTTAGAAATGCTTCCATACCATGACTGCATACTTTTACTTAGATACTGCAAAAAGGCAATCGACCTAAAAAATAATTGTTTGTTCCAAAGTTGTCTTAATAATTGAACATATTTTACTTTAAAAACAATTTAAATTTAGGGCCTAAGTGGAGTAAAACTGACAGTGACAGCATGGTTGTCAATAGTATCGTGGTAGCAGTCAATAAAAGCAAATAAAGAAAATCAAGAAGAAAATTCATAAACTCTTCCATTTCACTTTCACCAAATAGAGTCAGAGCAGAAATTCACAATATGCATGCTGCATTTAATCTTCACAATAATAACCTGTCAAAAGAGATTACATGGCTTAGAGTCGAAGTTGATAAGAGGTCAGAATGTTAAAATATTTGCAATCAGTTATATCTGTTCTGCAAGAAATGATATACAAATCTAGACATAATAATCTGAATTTATGAAAAGTCAGTATTTTGTTAATAATGGTAAATATACATTTATTATCTAAAGTGTATAAGGTTATTTTCAAATATAGCCATAGCCAGAGATATATACTTAAACATTTATGCAGCCAGGTATACTAACAGAAACACTTTTTTCTGATAATTAGTATTTTTTTCCTGTACAGTAATTTGCAGTAACCTGCTGCAAGGACACAGCTAGCATCCCCTGTTTCTTTTTGCCCATATTGATTTTCTCTTTGGTCTTTTATCAAGAAATATTCTTGTACTTGATTCCAAGAATGCAAGAATGGTGAAATCTTTAAGGTTAAATAGTAGAATGACCTGCTAGCTGTGGTGTATCATGTGAGTTTTGAACAAATGACATGAAAACGTTTATTAAATTTTAAAAAAAGAATTAATAGTGGTGCAGTAAAGCAGTGATGCATTGAGTGTTTAGACATACAAGTAAGGATTTCACTGTACTCTGTATGTGTGACAGAACTACTACTACTACTACAACTACAGCTACTATTACAACTTCTACTACTGCCAGCATAATGCAGTATGTAGACTACCTTAAAATTGTGTCTTGCTAAATTATGAGGGCAACGAGGAGGGAGATGTGTAACAGAGTTGCACTGTCATTAGCATTTTCCTATAGTATATGGTATGCTAATTAAATAAGAAATATTGTACCATATGTAAATAAACTTGTGGAAAGTAGGCACCATACAAAAGTGTTTTTGTGAATTACAATATTTAGCACATCTGTACCACTTCCTGTACTAAAACATGTTATTATCAGACTTGAAAAATAACTATGTGATGCTTTGAATTGTGAGCCTAATATATTTATGTTTAGCACACATACTGTGTATACTCATGTATAAGTCGGGTCGGAAATCCGAAAAAACGATCATAAAATCAGACCCCGACTTATACGCCCGTTCAAAAATGCGACACTTAATTTTTTTTTTTTTTACATCTTGCCTCCTCCAATCTCGCATCAGTTTCTCAGACGCATTGAATTTTGTTGCAGCAGCGCAGTTACCAATTTCTTTCGCTACTTCAACGACGTTTAATTTAAAACTAGCTTCATATTTTTTTCTGATTGAACGCTCCATTGTATATAAGAGATGCTCTTACAATAAAGATGTATGAGGGTGTGAGATACAAAAAACACAAATCAGTGCAAACGTTGCTTTGGAATAGTTTGGGTATTACTCTGTAGTCATGTAGACACAATAGAGAGAGAGAGAGAGGTTAGGAGCACATGCTGATACAGCGAATTGTCGCACTCACAAAGATAAAAAAGGCAGTGTGCACCGTGGTTACTAATGCAGGCGGGCGTTAGCATATCATAATCTCTTGGACCAATAGCATGAGTTTTCCGCATTTGACTTATACGATCGACATTATAAGATACCAGAAATTACACGGTACAATCAAGTCCCGACTTATCTGCGAGTATATATGATACATTTCTACAGTATACTGTATAAGACCTACTAAAAGTTGAAGATTTTGTTCTTGGTAATGTGAGAACTGTGAAAGAAGTGATTAGAACAGGTGCTGTGTTTTCAGATAATTAAAACATGTACTGTATTAGGGGAAGGAAGCCTAATTCATATAAAGCATTGATCAGAAGAACCTCACTATATATGCAAAATTTTTAAGAAGAGAGCCTAATCCATGTATAGTATTGGTCAGTGAAAAGTATGTATGACCCATTTTACGTCTGAGGTGTTTTATGACTATACTGTATAATAAGGCTTGTCAGGAACCTCAGTGACCCAGAAGCCATCTTCTGCAAAAGGAAGAATTCTGGGTTTAGGAGAAATGTCACTAATATCCTCCAAAGATGGGCATGAAATCGTCAAAGACTCCATTGCAGAACTGTAAGACAGCTGTATTATTCCATGGCTACTCTTTAGCAATATATTGTTCTATTTCAACCCAGAATCCCCCTAAGGATGGGTTTGCAATTCTTGTCTCATGACTACTTTGTTCATTATTGACTCTTTTATTTATGTTAATGTTACTTTTGGTGATCATGTACATTATTCTTTGCTTTTGATTTTGATTATGTATATAAGCTGCCTGTGTTTGGTCCCATGTGCTTGTGGGTGGGACCCCCCAAGAGGCGGGGCCAACTGCCAATCACTTATGGGAACTGCGCTTCACCCTATAAATCTTGAGGGTCTCTCACTGTTCCTGGTAGTTCATTTCAAAAGTGCGAGGGATTTGATGAGTGTTCTTTTGTGCTTTTTGTGATTTTTTTTCTGGTTTCCTGGCCTTTTATGCTCTGTTTTCTGGCTATTCTTTGGATTCTATTTTGGGAATTTGTTGCTTTTGGAATCGTCTTTTGTAGACATCGTATGCCTTTTGCCTTTTCAAAGCTTCACAATGTAAAAGAATGTTTTGTGTAATATACCTTTTATTTATTTATTTTTTATTTTTTAAGATTCTGCATCTTCCCTCATTACTGGCCTGGGTTTGATGTTGATATCCTCCTCTAGTGAGCATTTTTGGGAGTACTTTTTCATTCTCCTAGTTCATGACATTTATTTATTATAGTATATACTGTAATGTATATTACGAATAAAATGTTATGAGTTTAAAGCAAGTTAAATACAGTATACCCTTTCTTTAGCACCACATTTCTCTGGTCTGAATACCTCTTCAATGGTTACTGGGATAAACAATATACTGATTCAAGTATGAGCTGCAATTCTAAAAGAACACATTCTTAGGAAGCATATGGCCCAGTTGGATACACATCTTTGTGAAATTAAGAATGCTTTTATGGAAGAAAATGTTTTGGAGTTGGGCAGTTTGTGTGTTTATATATGTGGCAAGTGTCAGGGACACATGTGGTTTATTACATTTTTAGATCTTGCCTTTATTTTAATGTGTTATTAGTTTTTTTTTTTTTAATTGGATTCACTGATTCACAGATGCCTCCATTTTGTGGTGTAAGATTGACTAACAAAGGGAAGACTTTTGCAAGAGACATAGTGCTGAAGCAAACAAAAACGTTTGAAAGTTTTCTTTAAGTGATTACTTTATGTTTGGTTTACTTTTAACAATATGTTGAAAAATAAAGATGACTCTTTTATATTGAATCCTAACAGCGCCCTTGACTATTCTCCTATTCTACCTTTTCTGTTGTTCATAAATACATTTTAAAAAAAAGTTTCTTAAAGACCACAGCTTGTTCTACTAAGTTCATTAATAAGGTGCATTTGTGATTCATCATTGTTAACAGAGGTGTTTGGTTTTAACAGCTAAAACTGATCAAAACAAATGAGACCAGTGTAGGTACAGTTACTTGAAATCTGATTTTTTTTTTTTTTGCAGACAGAAGTAACAAACTACTATTCTGTATATTTTATTTTTTAAATTACTTGGGGGCTCAGCCCCCTGCTCACTTCACTCACTCACCCCTGTGTTTGGTTTACCGGATATACAATTTAAAGAGATTGTTATTTTCATGGGAATTGTTACATATGCATTGTTTTCACTTTTACTTTAAAAGTTTTTGTAAAAACAATACTTGTCCTTTATTTCTGGCCCCGGGCATGGTTGCATCTCTTTCTCGCAGGATGTATAACGCTGCTTGCGTTGTGAAGTGGGGCGGCTGAACACACGCTAAGGAGATTCCGTTGGATCATCTACTATCTTTCTGCTGCTGGTGAGCTGCGTGTTCTGCTTGTTGTGGATCGTTGTTTTTTAAATGCTGTGAGCACATGATGCGTGTCTGCCAAAAGCAATCCAACAACTACTAGGTTAGATATCCGTGGACTTGTTTTAAATGATGGCTCACTGCCTTGTCTGTTGTAAAAACAATACTTGTTCTTTATTTCCAGCCCCAGGTGTGGTTAAATGTCTTTTTCGCAGGATGTATTACGCTGTTCACGTTGTGAAAGGGGGGCAGTGTCGATCATTTTAAAGCCTTTACAGCCGCTGTCCTTTTTACCACTTCATGTCTCTGCTGCTCGCATTGTGATCGCTTCTCCATGATCAGAAATATATACCTGACTGAATTGTGTTTTCTTTGAAATTAAACTTGTTGTTGCTTTAACTGTTGTGGGACAACAGATTCTCATAGCGTATGGTCCATTATTGTGTACATCTACGTTTTGTGCATTGAATGCTCTTTTGCCTTTTATTTCTGACCTTGCTTTGTCCTGCTATTTTTCAATTACACCTGGTCCTGATGATTAATAGTTTGTGCTAATGTGATCTTTACTATCTTATTTTTGATACTGTAGTGACTGACATAATAAAGTGTCACAAAAGTTTTACTTGAACAATCGCCAACTTCGTAACTCCAAACACAACTTTCTGCACCCTCTCCAACCTCTTATCCCCCATGTCTCGCCCCCTGTATCAATCAATACCCCGCTATCAGTCTTCCGTGCTGTACTTTGCTCTCCCTCAATCGGACCTTACAGTCACTTAAAGCAAAAAAAGGATTCAACCTGGCTGGGACGATACAATACTTTCGAATTTTACTGCTTTCATATTCTCTTATTTGCCTTTTTTCTCTCCAATGCTTTTGGTTCTGTTTTCTTCACGCTGCTCTTTCTTCTTTGCTTAGTCGTTGATGTTTCATCTAGAACGTATTCTCCTTATATGCTTTATATGTGCTGAGAGCACAGGATCTGTGTGTGCTATGTGCCTTTACACGACCAAGTGTTTGCTGGCTGTGCTCTCTTATTTGATATTGTTTGCGTCTCATGGGTCTTTTAAGTGTATTCCGAGAAGATCACGTCTCGTCGTCCTGCTTTTCCTTTCCATGATTTTTTTTTATAATAGAGAGACTGTTGCAGCTTCATATATGTGTTTAATTTTCAAAACTGCATAAGCATTTCTACAAAATGCACATGTTTCACACATCAAAGATTCAGATAGCATAGTTGGCCATATGTCATCTTTGTTTAAAAGTGTTATAAATGTGTTAATACTTCAATTGACTGTGATTGATTGAGGAGTCACAATCAACTATAGTGCTCAAGTCTCGGATCCAAGTTACCTTCGGTACACACACGTTTTTCCTAACTGCACCAGTATGTCTTTCTTTCTTCTCCTTCACACTCAAGATGACCATTATCCCTACTGCATTCTTGAAACCAGCTCAGGGGGATAAGCTTCTTTTAAGGCTGGATCCATAAATACTATTTATATCAACTTCAACTTCAATTCTTTATTGTCAAGTGTACAAGTACAAGTACCATGTACAATGAAATGCTTGCTTGCATGTTCCCCTGCAGATGGTGAACATAGACATAAAAAAACACACAATAAATAAATGAATATAAATAAGTACATAAATAAAACCAGAATCCTAGGAATAAATAGAGACAGTGGCAGAAGTATATGTGCAGGTAACAGTGGAGGTGACACAAAGTTACTGATTGTTCATGAGTCTAATTGCAGTTGGGTTGAAACTGTCCCTGAACCTGGAGGTGCACATCCGAATGGACTTTAGTCGCTTCCGAGATGGGAGGAGGGTGAAAAGTGACAGTGCAGGGTGCTGTGTGCCAGTGATCTGCTGTGGTGTGTTCACCACACGCTGCAGAACTCTGCAGTCCTGAATTGAGCAGTTGATGTACCAGAATGTGATGCCTCCTGTCAGGATGGATTCCACCGTACACCTGTAGAATCTGCACAGGGTTGTGGGGGACATCCGTGCTTTACTCAGTCTCCTGAGGAAGTAGAGGCACTGTTGGGCTTTCTTGACTACTGCCGCAGTGTGACTTAACCATTTAAGGTCATCAGTGAGGGTGACTCAGAGGAACCTAAAGCTGCTGACCTGTTCCACAGCCTCACCTCCGATGTACATGGGGCTGTACTTTGTTGCCTGTTTGCAGAAATCCACAATCATCTCCTTAGTTTTGCTAATGTTGAGGGTGAGGTTGTTGTCCTGAAACCATTCTGACAGGAGTCTGACCTCCTCCCTGTAGGCTGTCTCATCGTCCTCGCTGATCAGACCTATTACAGTGGTATCATCAGCAAACTTGAGGATGGTGTTAGAGCTGTACTTAGCTACGCAGTCATGGGTGTAGAGAGAGTAAAGCAGGAGGCTCAGCACTTTTTCCCAGAGGAGACCAACCGATCAGCGCAGTGGATAGAAAAGCCGTCTAGCTGGAGAGTCAAATCTGGTGTGCAGGCGGTGAGCCATGTTTCTGTGAGGCAGAAAACACAACAGTCACGCGGATCTCGCTGAAAACGAAGTCTACCATGGAGATCATCTAGTTTGTTGTCCAGAGACTGGGCATTGGCCAGGAAAATGCTAGGCAGTGGAAGTCGCAGTCCTTGGCGTTTCGTCCTCACTTGGATCCCGGCACGCCAGCCACGTTTTCTCCTCCGCGTCCTCCGGGCATGGTCGGGTGGGTCACATCCGCCACCTTGGTGTCGAGTTATTGTGGCGAGCATCCCCTGGTGGATAACTTCAAAAGTTGCGACTTGTGCCTTTGTTGTTCCGATTTTTAGCAGTGTTGTAAGGTCGTACTTAATAAAACAGCGAACAGGCAGTACAAACAGCAACAATAACAAAAATATAGACACAAAAACGAAAAGTCTGCGAGGAGCAGCACGCAACACTTCGCCTCTCTCTGGCGCCACGTTCAAATGGCGTACCCAACAGGGCTGCCTGCAACAACTACATTTCCTGTGGGAGTCCAATCCAGAGCAACATGAAAGGTATTCTGCCACCAGGGCTACTGAGGTAACATGCTCACCCAGGAGGCAGTCTTCAACTGTCTGACCATTATCTTGGCTTCCCATTCCGAAAAGATACTGCTAACCAGTTCAGCTGGGTTGGCAGTCCATCTGTAACCACATATTACATGTCTCCTGTCAATTTTTACTTAACTTTGCCTAATTTCTTCACAACTTCTCCTTCCTATTTTGTTTTATGTTTACAGCCTGTCCAGTCTTATGGTACTTATCTCAGTATTTTAATGATTGGGCAACCAAATATTTTTACCTTCTCATGGGTAGGTAAAAATAGTGTGGATATGATCCCAAGATGCATTTTTACATACCCAATTATAACCTGCAAGAACATATTTTAATCCATTGATTGTTTTTGTCCCATGTCGATTAATTTCCAGCAATAACATTTTTTCTCTGACACAGTATTAAAGTCAATGGTAAGGGTCTGATCCAATGCAAAAATTATTTTTAAAGTTAAGGTACAGATTTCATGTTAACTAAATATCAGTCTTCTGACCACTTCCAAAGTAAATAATTAATTTGGAAAAATGCATTTTTTTACCATTAGCTCTTCTTTTATGCCATCAAAATCTGTTATATAGATATTGAATGTTTATTGTTATTTAAGCCTGTATAAAAAAGTGTTATATTCATTTATTTGATTCTGGCTTTAATTTATAGAGTCCACAACTGTATTATCATGGTTGCAACACTCTAAATGTTTTCTTCTGCAGATTGGTTGCTACCTTTCTACTCACATAGCTCTGTCATCATAGTGATCCTGTCATGAAATGAACAGGTTCAGAAAACGGATGAATGAATGAAAATAAATCCCATCCCATCATTTCATTAGTTCCCTTAAAGTTATGGTTATGGGGGTATGGATTCTTCATTATGAAGAGAGGGGATTTACAAATCATTTTAAACTAATGGTAAAAAAAAAGTTATGGACACTTCTACAGACTAATTATAAAAAATTAAGTTCTGTGTACTATAGAAAAGGTGTGAAATCTGGATTTTTGTGGTCTGTTATAAAATAACATATGATATTAACTTCATTTAATGTTTTCTTAATTTGTTAATATTTTAAACATTTTACCACATATAACATAAATTAACTGGCTATTAAACCTGACAGGAACTAACGACTCATAATTTAAATTATACTTTTTAGCCAGAAGAAGTAGGCATATATTTGTATTTGTTAGGGGTGCCTCAAAAAAATTTCAGTGACGCAACATAAAAACAGAGCAAGGCAAACATTTAAACAGACATTGGTGTTCTTGTGCAAAAATGTATAAAGTAAAAAGCTTTGGGTTTGCTACCTTTACTTTATAATTATAAAATAAATTTTATTTATACAGCTCCATGAGGTTATTCATTACTTTGATACAATCATTGCTGATTTGGTTACATGAAGTTTATCCCTAAGTCTTTCTAATACCCTTTCTAAAAAGAGGTCACCAGACACCCCTGATTTACTTGTATTTGGTACACAATTCAAATTTTATAATCTCTGGCCAGATTAGTGACATGAATTAGCTTAATGTGCACATACATTTTGGGTTGAAAATGGCTGGCGCCCTGTCCGGGGTTTGTTTCCTGCCTTGCGCCCTATGTTGGCTGGGATTGGCTCCAGCAGACCCCAGTGACCCTGTAGTTGGGATATAGTGGGTTGGATAATGGATGGATGAAACAGAGTCATCAATAAACAGGCAAGCTCCACATTGCAGGATGGTGGCACCCTCAGAGGGCAGTGCTAACCACTGTTATCACCCTTCCATTTTCATAAACAGTATGACTTTCACAATTTTAAAGGAACGGAAAATGCAGCAGATATTTATTTAAGCTTTGTCTATTTATATTCTGTGAATCTCCATAGGCGTTTTCATTTTGAATTCCAGAAGTACTTCCAGGCTTTTACTCTCCTCAGAAGTAAAAAGATGAGCCTGCTGGGCCACTCCACTACCATTCATTCACTTGTACTATGAATAACAGAGCTACTAAATGAAAGAGAAAGTTTCTTTATAATTGCTTTTTTCAATATCTCTTGACATGATAGGTCTCTACGTACTGTCAGGTAAAAATGTGTTTTGTTTAGCCTGTTACAGAGAAACTGGGGTTTAAATCACACATACTTATCATTATGACTTTATTTATCCAAAACAAGTGTCTTCCCTGCGGTGGGTTGGCACCCTGCCCTGGATTGGTTCCTGCCTTGTGCCCTGTGTTGGCTGGGATTGGCTCCAGCAGACCCCGTGACCCTGTATTCGGATTCAGCGGGTTAGAAAATGGATGATGAAGTGTCTTCCCTTCATAAAAAAGCACTTTCTTTAGCTCATCAGAATACCACTAGATCTACATATAACTTCCCTAAATTACCACAGCATTGCTTTGAATTAACAACAGTTATATATTACAAATGATTACATTAAATTATGCTTTGTTTGTCCCCAAGGGGAAATAAACATTTTAAAGAAGTCCCCCAAAAAATAAATAAGTATATACTGTATATTGCTCAAAAAATTAAAGGAACACTTTTTAATCAGAGAATAGCATCAAGTCAATGAAACTTCTGGGATACTGATCTGGTCAATTAAGTAGCAGAGGGGGTTGTTAATCAGTTTCAGCTGCTTTGATGTTAATGAAATTAACAGCAGGTGCACTAGAGGGGCAACAATAAGACAACCCCCAAAACAGGAATGGTTTAACATGTGGAGGCCACTGAGATTTTTCCCTCCTCATCTTTTCTGACTGTTTTTTCACTAGTTTTGCATTTGGCTACAGTCAGTGTCATTACTGGTAGCATGAGGCGATACCTGGACCCTACAGAGGTTGCACAGGTAGTCCAACTTCTCAAGGATGGCACATCAGTACATGCCATTACCAGAAGGTTTGCTGTGTCTCCCAGCACAGTCTCAAGGGCATGGAGGAGATTCTAGGAGAGAGGCAGTTACATAAGAGAGCTGGACTGGGCCGCAGAATGTCCTTAACCCATCAGCAGTACCGGTATCTGCTGCTTTGAGCAAAGAGGAACAGGATGAGCACTACCAGAGCCCTACAAAATGACCTCCAGCAGGCCACTGGTGTGAATGTCTCTGACCAAATAATTAAAAACAGACTTTATGAGGGTGGTCTGAGGGCCCGACGTCCTCTAGTGGGCCCTGTGCTTACTGCCTGGCACCGTGGAGCTTGATTGACATTTGCCATAGAATACCAGAATTGGCAGTTCCACCACTGGCACCCTGTGCTTTTCAAAGATGAGAGCAGGTTCACCCTGAGTACATATGACAGATGTAAAAGGGTCTGGAGAAGCCGTGTAGAATGTTATGCTGCCTGTAGCATCGTTCAATATGACCAGTTTGGTTGGGGGTCAGTGATGGTGTGGGGAGGCATATCCATAGACCTCTACAGGCTAGAAAATGGCACCTTGACTGCCATTAGATATCGGTATGAAATCCCTGGACCCATTGTCAGACCCTATGCTGGTGCAGTGGGTCCTGGGTTCCTCCTGGTGCATGACAATGCTCAGCCTCATGTGGCGAGAGTATGCAGGCAGTTCCTGGAGAATGAAGGAATTGATACCATTGTCTGGCCCCCACACTTGCCTGACCTAAATCCAACAGAACACCTCTCGGGCATTATGTGTTGGTCCATCTGACGCTCCCAGGTTGCACCTCAGACAGCCCAGGAGCTCTGGTCCAGATCTGGGAGGAAATGACCCAGGACACCATTCATCGTCTCATTAGGAGCATGCCCAGACGTTATCAGGCATGCACACAAGCACATGGGGGCCATAAAAACTACTGAGTACGGTTCTGAGTTGCTGAAATGAAATTTCTGCAAAATGGACTAGTCTGCCGCATCATTTTTTTCACTTTGATTTTCGGGGTGTCTTTCAGCCCTCTGTAGGTTGATCATTTTCATTTCCATTAAAACGATGTTGCATCCTTTCGTTCCTAACATATTGCCCAGTCCATAACAGTACAGATATCCAGCATGTTTTTTTTTCCTTTGAGATCTGATGTGTTTTCAAAGTGTTCCTTTAACTTTTTTGAGCAGTTTATAATACCAAACAACAACACACCTGAAACATCCATAAAAACTTCTGGCTTGGATAACAGAGAGCTGCTGCTGTTAATAACAGACTTGTAGATGGCTTTACGGTAATATCAGAATTAGTTGGATTATACCACAGGTTTTTATTTAAAGTCATTAATATTTGGATAGGTTCAGCTTGTTTTATCCACGAATGGAACATGCCTAATAGACACTGAATTCCTTGTTTGAAGTCACCAGCATTCGTTAAGATATTGGTAACAGAGTGAATCATTTCTGTCGCTGAGTCAGCCAAGATGACTACTTTCCTGGGCATTGCCATGGCTGAATTCAGTCTGCATTTCAATGTCATGATCACATATTTCAGTTTTGTTCTGTGTTTCCTTTTTCACCTTTGCTCATTCACAAAACAATTCACCAGTACCCTTCTTGTTTTTTCCATTCAATCTGATGAAACCTGTCCAGCATTAAAATAGTTTCGGAAGTAAAAGCCAGTTCTCCGTAGTACCCAAAATATCACAGTACCCGTGCTTTCCATAATTTGGTATGAAATGCAACAGTTCAAACAACTTATATGAAAGCAATAGAATATTTCCCATTATACAAAGTTAGGCAAGGTCTGAATCCTTTTTGCCTTACTTTTATCCTTACTCTGGATCTTCACCTCTTCAATCTCCAAACCAGCTTGTAGCTTTTATTTTTGCTCTGCATATTCACCCTTTTGCCCTTTTAACTTTCAAACAAGATGCTCTTCTGAGAGTGTGTAACAGGGCTCTTTAGGTGGCAATGATCGCAATGCTACTAAGAGAATGCAGGAGTATTTAATATATCCCATTTTACAGTCCTCACATTTTTTTATAGTCTCAGATGTTACAGACATAGGAACTGTTCAGCCAACTACTGCAATTCTTATTTAAATACTGAAGTCATGGCAAACTGTGATTTTTGTGGCTTATTAGCTCTAAGTGACAACTTTACATTAGCTGTGAAATATGAGGTTACTTGTATTAACCTTTAATTGTATGATATGGTTTAGAGCCACAGGAACTGCAGGACAAATATTTATGATAATGTTCTTTCAGTTCAATAATCAAATATACAGTTTCTCCATCCCCATGATTATAAACTATTCAGTTTGAGATAAAAAATATACTGTATACAGTAAATTGAATATATGGCAAGATCTATGTATAACAATGCATATGCTCAAGATAAAAAAAAGGTAAGTACACATACTGTACTATTAATATAAAAATGTTAAAATGTTTAGAGTGATTATGTGCAATAAGTAAACTTTACTGTATGTTTCTGAATTGCATTCAGTAAGTAATGTTCTTATAATTAACTTTTGCCCAAAGTTTTATGGTTCTACATTATGGTAGCCTTTCTCTGATACATTACAAGGTGGAATTCCTTTTTGAAATCTTAATATTTTGCAATACTTTGTTACCAAATATAATGATTTATAGTTCGGTCAATTAATGAACCATATTTTTTTCCTAGTGTAAATCAGCCTTTAAGTACTCTTATTAGAAGACATACAATAACTATACACTAAAAGGGTGCAGCCAAGTCTTTTGAGACTTTGTAATTGGAAAAGGCTGCTCTTTCTTAGTGGATACAATCTGTAAATTTTATCTATGACAAAGGGTTTTTCTTGGACGTGATGTGTTAAGACAAGTGCTTAGCAGTAGCTTGAGTATATGCAAGGGAGACTTGAAGGATTTAAAATAAACAGAACACTTGCAGCAATCAGCAATTGCTTTTGATGCTGTTGAAAGCCTGAAATGCAAAAATTTAATGAAAGTCAGTGAAATTTTTATGCAGCAGGATGATAGCATTAGCTATACTGAGAGTACAGTCAGTATTTATAAACTTGAAATAACACAGAGTCACTTATAATGCAGTCAAGTATCTAGGGTACCCCACCTTTACTGTTGAGTGGTTCTGTGGTTCTATAAAATTCATTATGCCATACATTACATTGTTCATACTTTTTCTTAAGATTTTAATCTGTTCCATTGCTTTGTTCATATTTTACGCATGGGGTGTTGCAAGTCTTTAATAATATCAGTCCTTTTACCATCACAATTTTACCCAGGAATGCAGTCGCCATTGCTTGGAGTACATGCCAGAACCAAAATATGGCATCACCATGGACATTTTATAAAATGAAGAGACTCATATATAGAGTTTCTCAGCTCTTCTTACAGTTTCAAAATTTCAAAATCAGACTGTCGACTGTTGACAGTTGTAACTTGGAAATTCCCCACGAGGTGTCTGAATAAGTTGCTGTGGATCAAACCTGATACTTGTATCTGAAGTGTGTGATCTAAAGAGTTATAATCTGGCACAAGTGGAATGAAGGTAGTGTTGCTGCATGATATACAGTAGATCAAACACATTGGGCCACTTCTTGTTCTCTACAATTTACATCAGTTGTGGTCAGTCATCTGAGCGAATGGCTGTTTCAACAGAAAATAAATTTTGGGACACAAACCCAGTTCACACAAAAACAAACATTTGATGGCGTGAAAATAAAACAAAACCACCACCACCACCAAAGTAACATGGTTGTAACAAATATAACTGCTTCTTCTGTCTTTAGGAGATTGAGGAGGTTCTTCACTCTCTTTGCTTGGGTTAGAAATGATGCCTCCTTCCAGGCGCTCATTTTTTTATGTCCCAGGGACTGGAAGTGGTGAAGTCAGTTGCCCTCACCTGGGCGGTTCCTCTGAAACATGGAGGAAGAAGAAAACAAGATTGTTAGCATCATTTCCCCCTCTTGGTCCAGGGTGGAACCACATACTTGGGAAGAACTCTGAGGGTGACCCTCGGAAGCGCATGCATGATAAATGTTATTATCATTACAATGCCACTACAGTCAAAAAATATATATTTCTGCCACATTTATTGCTTAGCACAACATTTACAATAAATCTCATTGATTTGTGCCAAATAAACAAAGTGTACTTTCTCTTAAACAAGTGTAAGCTTCAGTATCATTGTCAATGCAATACATGAAAAAGAAGTGGTTTAGATCAGCAGCAGGATTTTATTTATAATCTAAAAAGAATGAGTGAAAAATAGAATGTGCACTTTCCTTGTTAAAGGGCATAGTTATAACTTGATACTGCTGTTATTTTCATTGCTTGATTTGATTATTCCAGATCTATCAGCAATCATTTATGATGTTGTACTATCATTTATTTTCATAGCCATGAAGAAATCAGGAAGTATTTTAAAGCTGTTTATTTGTTAAAAACTTATTTAATATGAAAATTTTAATTATTGTGCTAGTTAAATATTTATTTGTCCTAGCAAATGAGGGAACTTGAAAAATGCTCATTGGTTGTGTTCATTATGCTCAGTAATTGAAACGTGTTCCTTATTTGTATTATTTATGTAATACACAGTAGTTTTTACATATTAATTTTCAAGTTGTTTCAGTTATCGTACTTTACATAATAATCCCCACTCCAGCGTTTCAGGGTGACGAATTTGTCTTGTTTTAATGCCTACACACAACTCTTATTTTTGCACCATGCTGTAGTAGGAGAATCTTCACCATTGGTACAGACCCTATTTTACAGGCACTGCATTGCAGAAAATTTATTATCTATATATATAAAGGAGAGTTGGGATCCGAAAGACTGTGTTTGTGTGTTTGTGGAGGGATGGAGAGTTAAGGCGGGTGTGGGAGTCACGTGATCATCTCCCCTCCCATTCACGTCATTTCATTCACTTCATTTCGCTCCGACCTGAACTCCGCAGCTGACGCGGTCTTGCCTTTCTTTTTCCTTAGTGTTTAGTCCTCTCTACTTTACTGATTTATATAAAGGAAAGTTGGGATCCGAGAGACTGTGTTTCTGTGTTTGTGGAGGGATGGAGAGTTAAGGCGGGTGGGGAGTCACGTGATCATCTCCCCTCCCATTCACCTTATTTCATTCACTTCATTTCGTTCCGAGCTAAGCTCCGCTGAGCTCCACAGCTGACGTGGTCTTGCTGTTCTTTTTCCTTAGTGTTTAGTCCTCTCTCCTTTACTGATTTATATAAAGGAGAGTTGGTATCCGAGAGGCAGTGTTTGTAGAGGGATTGAGAGTTAAGGCGCGTGGGGTAGTCACGTGATCATCTCCCCTCCCATCCACCTCATTTCATTCACTTCAATTCGCTCAGAGCTGAGCTCCGCAGCTGATGCGGTCTTGGCGTTTTTTTTCCTTAGTGTTTAGTCCTTTCTCCTTTACTAATTTAATGTTTAGTACACGTAGTACTTACACACTCATAAAAGGGGAGATGACTCCGTGCAAGAAATGGGTATTGAAACTACCTTGAAAGACATGCAATCAATGAGGCCAATAAACGGATCTCAAGAGAGGTCTTCTAGGTTGGAAAAAAAGCGCATGGCTGCCAAAACCAGGCGATTAAATGAATCTCAAGAAGAAATTACTTCTACGTTAGAAAAACCACGATCTGCTGCCGAAACTAGCCGGCTAAACGTGCAGCGAAGCTCGCCAGGTCTGCTAGTAAGCTTTATATATCATAGATCATCAAGGTATTCTGTGCTATATTTTTTGAGTTTCTATCTAAATGTTTATAATCAGAGCTTGCATGTGCATTCAGCAGCTACCAGCAAAGTTGTGGTTGTTAATATAGTGCTGGCATTCAGAGAACGGAACTGAATATTGATTGAACTTCAGCCATCCAAAGGATGTTTTTTGACTTCCTGACTTTTTTTTAGCTATTCAGGAGATGGAATACTTTGTTTCTATACATTTTGATTTTAATAGGCAACTGGATATATAGGCCTGAGACTAGCCTTTCCTCAACAAGAATGGCTTTCATGTCAGTTTCAACGTAATTTCTTGACAATATTTCCTTCAGAGCATTTTCTTTCTAGCTGTTTGTATACATTTTAGTACAAAATCCTCACACAAAAACTTTCAAAACAGCAGCCGGCCCAGAAATGCTTTTGCTAGGCAATGAAGAGCAGAATTAGAATTGGCTCCAATTCAGATGCAGATCATGTGTAAGACAATGCTATCTATATTTATTTATTCATTTGCTTACTTTTTTCATTTTTATGTATTTTTTCATTGTATTCCTGTGTGTGATATGTATGTATTGCTGTGCCAGCTGTGAAAGTGGGCTTTTGGTACTTTGGTATGATGTTCTGCTTGTTGAATCATTATCCTTCACCTTGGGTAAATGAGCTTAGGATGATATTTCACATGCCTATGATACTGTATGTTACGTAAAGGTTAGAGTAGGTCTGCACCAGGAATCTTCTTTAAATTCTTACCTGTTTGATCTGGTTAGGGATGTGTTGAGTCATGGGATGAAAGACCAATCCCCCTAGTGCATGCTTTTTGCTGGCGACATTGAGTTGTGTAGCACCAACAAAGAGGAAGCAGAGAGGATGTTGGAAGAATGGAGAAGGGCTTCGGAAGATATATTGCTGAAGATAAATAGGAAGAATACAGTATATATGAAGTTTAATGATGATCAGGGTTCAGAAGTTAACCTGCAAGGAGAGCTATTGAAAAGAATGGATACATTTAAATGTCTAGGATTAGTGGTGGCCCAAGATGGAAAAGCACAGTAGGTGCAAAGGTAGCCCATAAAGTGCTTTATGGGTGGAACAATTGAAAGAAGGTATCAGGAGTATTAAGGTTAAAAGTAAGATTTATAAGACAGTAATGATATATAGACCGGAGACATGGGCAGTAAAGAGAGCACAGGGGAAGAAGTTGGATGTGGCAGAAATGAGAATGTTGAGATGGATATGTGAAGTTACAAAAAATACAATAAGAAATGAGACAAAGGTACAACAAAAGTTTGAGAGATATCTTAAAAAGTATAGGAAAAGTAGGCTGAAGTGGCATTGGTATGTGATGAGAGACAATGAATACGTGGGAAAAAGAGTGATGGAAATGGAAGTACAGGGGAAGAGAAACAGAGGTGGCGAAAGTGGAGGTGTATGGATAACATAAAAGAAGATTTGAAGGAAATGGGTCTGACGAAGAATATGATGTTATGTAAAGCTCAAATCTTACATGTTCTAATTTATCAGTGGTGGGATTGGTGTCTCACCTCATTTAGCAAGAGACAGTGCTTCAAAAAGTGGGCATAGATTTGTAAGAGAAGACAGTTTTATAGATTATATAGGTTTTATTTTTTAAAATAACAATGTAAAAATAAAAAACCCTTTTTTGTGTTGTGTTTCACTTTGCACTCAGTTTTCACATGTGTATGTTATATACTTCCATATAAAACTGACAACTGAAAAGATGAATATACGCTGAATCAGAGGACTTAAGAACTTGACAATAATATGAATTATCACTACAGTCAAGAATGCCAAGGTGTGCCCAGGTACTTTATTGTGCTTAGGTTGCCAAGGCTTAAGTTCAAATGCAAGTTTACTGTTATGTGTATAAAATATATAATGCACTTAGTACAAATAAATTCTTACATACATGAATAGCTGACAATACGGTAATACCAACAAAAGACACACACAAGCACATGCATACACAAAAACAATATATACATAACATGCAATGTACTGTACATACATACATAAATAGATACACAGTGTTTTTTTAATTTTAAACATTTCTTACTATGACTGGCTGCTATGTAGCTTTATTATTTATGGACAGAAACTGTCCCTAAATCTACTGAATAAACAGTTGCAAATGTCAATGGCCCAGTACTGTTTGCCAGAGATGTTTGCAGTATGTCCATGATATGTTTTTTTTCATGCCTTATTAAAGGGGCGTCAAACTCAATTTTATTGAGAGCCAAAAATGACACTTTATATACCCAACGTGGGCCTGAATTTATATGAGCATACAACTCAACATACATTTGCTTTCCAAACAAGACACACAGGTACCTCTCTGTTCTTCACAATCACATATGTCTTGAAACTGTCTTCTCTCTTTATCGTATTTTCTTGTCTTGGACATTGCAGCAGGTCAGGAAAGATATATCTGCAGCCATGTAACCGAAATCAGTATTAAGTGGAAAAAATGGAGCCAGGTCTAACATTTTTGTTGCCCTAGGCAAAACTGTAAATGCCCCCATTCATCTCCTCCCCCCATTTCTAATAAATGATGCCAAAATAAAACAATAAGATTACTGTAGATATTAGGTAACCTAATACAAATTTGACTTAGCATTTTAGCAACAGAGCATATTTTATTTACAATATGTGTAAATGCAAATAATATATAAACATAACAATAGAACATAAAGGGTAGGTAATTTGATTGATGACAATACCATGTTACAGAGTACCAGCTTTAAAAAGTAATTCATATTTTTTATTAAAAAGGACAAACATAAAGACTATGTTGCAGGATTGGGATTTTATATGATTTTCACTAATTTCACAAATGTTTCACATTAATATTAAGATGGGCTGATAATAAATCACCTTAATAAAAGGATAAGTATTTATGTGTCTGTCTGTGTTTCTGTCCAGTTGCTGTGTCATTGCCATTGCAACAGATGGTGCACCACAAACATTTATAGTAATAAAATGCATTGCATTTGTCATTACAGCAGATGGTGCATCAAAAATTGCTTTTACGAATCCCATACCAAAAGGTATATAAGAGAGACATATGCATTGCATGGTACACTGCAAATGTTATTTGCTGAGGTTTACATTCATTACTTAGATTTCAACCTATGATGTGTAGCAAAACTATTAATAACAATAATAATAATATAAAACAAGCATAATATGCATATATTGAATATGCAATTCAAAGAATGCTAAGGTTGTAAAGTGTATCCAGATCAGTTCTTTAATCAGGCAGAATTCCAGCCATGAAGTATTTTAATTCCTCATATTTTTAGGATTATAACGGGCACATAAACAATCGAAAAATCACACCTAATGGCAGTTCACTGTACTTAATAAATAAAGGAAAAAACGGAAAGTAAAATCTATGGACTGCAAGTATCCAAAATCAGCCAGAAGACAAAGACAAAATAAGGGTGGAAGAGAAGGTAAAGGACACACTTTCTAAAAAGGACATAGTAGTAAGACAAAAATGAAACTGCAAACTTACCCCCCTGAAGAAAATAAAAAAGAAGGACATGAAGCTAAAGAGTGACTCTGTGAAGCCTAGTACTTTACACCTTAGGATTTGGAAGACCACCTGTTAAGGATACCTTGGTCAGCACATAAAGTTAAGAGAGAGTGGAAGTCTAGACACAGGCAAGAATTTGTTGCTAAAGCAAAGAACACTACCTCCACTTATACCGCCATTATCCCATGCATCATGATTGATGCCCCCTGACCTCATTAAAAAAACAGAAGAACTGTGAAATGTGCTGGTGATGGAGTGCACAGACCATATTTGGAGTTGGTCAGAAAAAAAATTGTAACCACGTTTAACCCAAGTGCAAATGGAAATGCATTTTCTATCTGTATCAGACAATCAAGGAACGGAATAGACAAGAATTGTGTAGGGAAGCAGTAGTAGTCAGTTAAGCAGCGAAAGGAGTGGTAGCCAGCATTGACTCATGTGTAACCCCTTCAATACCAAGAGAAAATGTTAATTATAGGATAGAATCTATATATGAAATGCATACTAAACAACATTTATTTCTATAGCACATTTTCATACAAAGAATGTAACTCAAAGTGTTTTACAAGAGGTCAAAGAGAAAGTTACAAGAAAATAAAATACAAAAAAGATTAAGTAAAAATAATAATGAATAAATAACAAAGAAAAACTCCATATGATCTTATGAAACATTGATAAGTAATTAGAAGAAGAGTAGCCTCCTTATATACAATATCATATTGTACTTCTATAAAGTTAAATCCAATGATAAGCTCAAATGACTGGGTGGACAGTAAAAACAAAAAAAAAAAAACTTTGTTAGTAAGTTAAAATGGAGAATAAAACAAAATCTGCAAGGGTTACCAGGCAAAACAACAGACCAGCCCCCATGGAACATTCTATCTATACTAATAAAAGGCAAAGCCCTCACTGACTGACTCACTCACTCACTCACTGACTCATCACTAATTCTCCAAGTTCCTGTGTGGGTAGAAGGCTGAAATTTGGCAGGCTCATTCCTTACAGCTTCCTTACAAAAGTTGGGCAGGTTTCATTTTGAAATTCTACGCGTAATGGTCATAACTGGAAGCTATTTTTCTCCATTTACTGTAATGGAGTTGAGCTCGAAAGCCGTGGGGGGCGGAGTTTTGTGCGACATCATCACGCCTCCCACGTAATCACGTGAACTGACTATCAACGCAGTGCTTAGAAAACCAGGAAGAGCTCCAAAAAGTACTGAAGAAAACATGCATTATATAATTGAGAAGGCAGCGAAACAATAAGAAGCGAGCGAGTGACATATACAACCATATTCATGAGTGCTGCTACTTTGGAAACAAAGCAAGGTGTAAACCTAAAGTTTAAATTAAATTCATAGACAGGCTGCGTTTGTCATGCCCACGGGTAATGCGGGATACAAGTTTAATGAGAGGACGCAGGATATAAACGAGAGTTTTGATCACTTTATAACTAAGTTAAAATTGCACGTGAAGGGCTGTGCTTATGCAAATTCCAAGAGACTGTGTTTGTGAGGGATTGACAGTTAAGGCGGGTGGGGGAGTCACGTCATCATCTCCCCTCCCATTCACCTCATTTCGCTCTGAGCTGAGCTCCGCAGCTAACGCACGCAGTGTTACGGAAGCGACTTTGTGATGCTGCCACCAAATACTCATAGAAAAATCCACAAGTTAACACACGCTGTCTCTACAGTTTCTCCACATTGAATCCTCCAGGCACTAGTTAGAAAAGGTTACATTGACAATCGTGTTACGTTATTTTTAAAATGTTTCCTTTTCTTAGCACAAGCACAGCTGAGAAGCTTCGATGCATGTGCTCCATAACGCGTTAAAAAGTAATGCATTTAATCACAATTTGCAATACAAGCAAAGGGGAACTTCTGTCAATGCATGATTTCCTGGTACACCGATTACATTGATCAGCACTTCCCGATTCATTTTACCCTCGCACACCCTTGGTTTGAGAAGAAGTATGAAAAAATATGAGGTTAACACAGAAAAACATATCACCAATTGAAGCTTTATGAATAATCGATTCGCCATCAATAATTGTTTTGGTAAAGCCATACTCAGTGTAATCCTCCTTCCATTTTATAATTTTTCCGCCACTAGCCATGATTAAATGAACGGTAAAAAAGTAAGAGCGAAGCGAGGGTGACTTATTCAGGCAAGTAGGCGATGACTCAAGAGCTCGAATTCTGATATAAGTAGGTTCTATTTAGTCGCCAGAAATATCTTTGTTAGGAATGGAAGTTGAAGTTAGTCTTTAAATTTCTATGGTAAAGAAAAAGTTATGCAATGATGACTAAATTTAACTATATAAAGTCAAAAGTTTTATATATTAAGTCATTCCCGAATATATAAAGTCAAACCTTGATTATATAAAGTCACTGTCGGAATAAATAAAGTCAAAACTTGAATATATAAAGTTAGCATTGGTATATATAAAGTCATTCCCAAATATATAAAGTCAAAACCTGAGTATATAAAGACAGCGTTGGAATATTTCTGAATATATAAAGTAAGCGCTGGAATATATAAAATCAAAACTTAAATATATAAAGTCAGCGTCGGAATATATAAAGTCAGCGCTTTATATATTCTGATGCTGACTTTCTATATTCAAGTTTTCACTTTATATATTCCAGCGATGACTTTATACATTTAAGTTTTGACTTTATATATTCCGACAGTGACTTTATATATTCAAGTTTTGACTTTATATATTCGAGAATGACTTTATATATTCAAGTTTTGACTTTATATATTCTGACGCCGACTTTATATATTCACAAAATCAATGTTTTAACCCCATAGTATATGTGTGTGTGTATATATGTACACATGTATGTATGTATATATATATATACTCGTATTTTGCTATATATATACAGTATATATATATATAGATATATAGATATATATATAGATATGAGAACAGCACTCATATCAATGACAAACCAATTACATTAACAATCATGTTACGTTATTTTTTAAATTTTTCCTTTTCTTTTTCATAACTTCTTTAACACACTACTTCTCCGCTGCAAAGCGCGGGTATTCTGCTAGTTTAATATAAATGTGCTTAAATCATTCCTCACTGCTTCCAGGCTTCATCTGAGAGGATTTGATGCAGTTGGTCTCATAAACAGTCCGAGATGTCAGAGTCTGATTCAGTAATAATATGTTCTCCACTGAATATTTTGCTTTGCCCGTTTACTTTGGTCTGTCACTAGATGTCTATGCCATATAGGTTGTTTGCCCTTTGCTACTCATGCACGTCAAGTCAACAAAGCTATCTCTTCTGCTGGCAAAGAGAGTTGAACTGAAACATAATGTCAAGTTTTATTGCAGTATACCGCAGATTACTGTCCTGTTTTGTCTTGGTAGAGTAATATATTGCTCTACTTTCCCCTTTTGTATTATTAATAAGTAGCCTTTGTCAGAATGCCTCAAGTCTCCCAGACTTACCACTGTTTATAAGGTATTATAGTATATAACTTTTCCCCACCTTCCCTTTTACATCTATAACCTCAGGCAATTAGGTGTAGTAAAAGACAAGCAGGAGTTAAGTTACAATTTATACAATGTATTATTGGTAATATTCATAAATAATAACAATATGCAAAGTACATTTGAATACTGGCAACCCTACAACCTGATAAATGTTGATGAATATTTTCAGGCGGCACACAGACATGTTTGTTACTTAATGTCTCTAGTTAAGACATCATTTGTGGTCAGCTTTCCCCAGAAGAGGCCTCCTGTCTGTTTTAATATGGCTGCTGCGCTGTGCTCTCCATTGTGTTGTCCTTTCAGTTCATCAGTTTGGTAAGAGAGAGAGTGATGCTCCTTCATCTGATGTTAGTAAGAGAGAGTGTGAGGTTAAGCAAGTAAATTTATAGATTCTCTGTCCAACCCCTAGAGCCAATAGGACATCATGGTACTTAAAAGTTTTTGATACAAGCCAATTTCAAACAGCCATACTTCAGACCAATGGGGGAATAGAACACCTCTACACCTACCCCCAAAACCATATGTTGAGCTAAAGTTTGCAAGTTAGGCAGCCTGGCTTTCTTGTGGGGGGTTGAGAGACTTTAGTACTTTAGTGATACCAATGTATTACAGCAAAAGAAAGGTGTAAGAAAATGTATTCTACTGTAGAAAAACAGAAAATGCTTTTGCTAGACTGAAACAGTCTTTTGTGCAAGTGCATTATTATGGTTGCTTGGAATTTCCATACTAATATGAATGAGTTTGTCATCATTTTCTATTTCTTTTTCATTTTTAATTCATTGATAATTAGTCATTAAGGTATTTATGTACACGTTTGTTGCAAGAAACCTTACATAGTTGTTGAACCAGATTAAATTCTTCAGTCACATAGCAAAGAATGGAAACAATGTTTTGTGCCAGTGCCCATGTTACCAATGGCTTCAGTCCACATGATCTTTATATACAGTATAATATTCTACCATGGCAGTTCGTTTGTCTGTCCAGGATTTTAAATCACCTATAGTTCTATTGACATGAAATTTGGAACACATATACTATATGACATCTACTATCCACTTTCGGGGTGATCATTGACCTCCAAGGATATTCCTCTTTTTGTTTTTATTTTATTTTATTGTAGAATCAACACTCTGCAGTGTAGCACATGCGTATAGGTGCTGTTCTCATCCCTACCACCTTCACCATCACTTCCCCTACCTCTTCATATCTTAAATCATTCTTGAGGCAGATTGAAGACTTAAGTGCCAGCTTAAGTGAAAAATTAAACAAAACATACTAAGTAATTGCAACACAAACACTGACTTGCCATATATACTCACGTATAAGTCGGGTCTGGAAACCCGAAAAATCAGACCCGACTTATACGACCATTTAAAAATACGACACTTATTTTATTTTTATTTTACATCTTCTTGCCTCCTCTAATCTCGCATCAGTTTCTCAGACATATTGAATTTTGTTGCAGCAGCGCAGTTACCAGTTTCTTTCACTATTTCAACGATGTTTAATTTAAAACCAGCTTCAAATTTTCTTCAGATCGAAAGCTCCATCGTAGATAAGAGATGCTCTTACGATAAAAGTGTATGAAGGTGTAAGATACAAAAAAAAACAAATCAGTGCAAACGTTGCTTCAGAATAGTTCAGGTATTACTGTGTCATCAAGAAAGCACAATAGGAGAGAGGAAGAGAGAGGTTAGAAGCACATGCTGATACAGCGAATTGCTGCACCCAAAAAGAAAAAAAAGGCAGTGTGCTCCGTGGTTACTGCCTCAGGTGTGCATTTGCATATCACAATCCCTTGTACCAATAGCAATTCCGCATTCAACTTATACAACCAACATTATAAAATACCAGAAATTATACTGTAAAATCAAGTCCCATTTGCAGGAGTACAAATGAAGGAAAAATATAGGAGATGGATGTTATTTTTCCAGCTGAATTTGAATTGTAAGATAAGGAGTAAATCATTTTTTGAGCTAATTTGTGAAAAACAATTTTAGCTTGACAGACTGAAAATTAGACTGAGTGGGAAATTACATCAGTTCACATCTGTATTACAGTAATCATTAAGTGGTGCTTTGAATCATTACTATTTATTTTGGCATTTATTATTTCTCTTATGTATGTGATGTTGGTCTTGATTACCATGTCATCTTGTTGTCTGTTATGAGTTTACACATTCTTCTCACATCTGTGTAGGTTCTTCTCTGGGTACTCCAGTTTATTTCTCCCATTGAAGATTGTGAATGGGGCTTGTGTGAATGTGGGCTTATATAGGCCGTAGAAACTGGATATACTTCTTTGTGCAGTGCAAGAGCTACATGTATGATGAACCAGCCAGAGCCCATTATACCCATGTTAATTTTATTGGAGAAAATCTATAGTATGTAGTGTGAAATTCAGCCAGTTGGGAGGAGGTAGTGGAGACTTTTTCTATCAAACACAGACATGTAGTTTTCTGCTCTTCGCCTGCAGGAGGCAGGGAGATGAAATTATATTTCTCAAAGGAAATTATTTGTGTATGTAGGTGCAATTTAAAATTGTACTCATTTTGTAAAAAATATATTTACAGTAACTTCTGTGGGAGCCTGTCACATTGGCACCCAAAGTGGTCCTAAAATAGCCAGATTAAGCTGCTTCAATAAGTGCAACATTCAATAATTATACAGTATATTGCAAATGGTTGCCCCCAAAAACCCCTTAGTTTCTTTTTGGACACCATCAGATGAGCAATTAAAAGCATTATTCTACTGCATGCAGAAAACATCAAAAAATACTCTTCAGAGTACAAAGAGGACTCCACTTTCAATCTGGCACTTATTCAAAACAGGAGACTTTGAACAGCAGATCCTCCTTGGACTTAGGTTAAATTCTACGCCTACCATCAGATATAGCTTCAGTTCTATGAAAACCAAAAAGAGAATCTCTCTCTGTCTTGGTGTTAACATCCTTTATAGACAATCAAGCTCCTCTTATTGTGTTAACATATGTTAATCTTTCATCAAGTTCATCCATTGATTAACTGCCACCACTGCTCTAGCCATTATTTTTGCTACCTCATGTTGGTAAAGTGTCACAATGATATTTACATTTGCACTATTCATAGAAAATTAAGGATGTTTAATTGCACCTGCTGCTTATTGTGAATTGGAGTCCCAGACATGGCAAAAGACATGGTGTAAGAACCCCAAAATAAGCGCCAAAAGACAGTCTCGCCCCAGGCAGCTTGACCCCAAAATTTACAGGCCTACTTCTCATTCGGAAAAGGATTTTTGGCTTCAAAAAGCCTCTAAAATTCCCAAATATCTTATATTGGCAAGTGGCAATTAGAGATTGCTTAATAAGCAATCCTAAGTGAACAACCCAACGCCAATAAATGGAAAAATGCAGTAGAAGATCAAAAATAAGACAATCGCATGAAAAACAATACTTACAATAGACCCCATTAAATTTCATTCACCCCCCATGAGGTCCATTTTTCCCTGGCTTAAACAGCCAGAGGGAAGTCTCAAGAGTGGTGATGTCAAGGTGGCCCCGCCTGTTGAGGTACCACCCACAAAGCACAAGGGACATCATATAACGCATAGAAATCAAGTAATAAATAAATAAATAGTGCACTATTAACATAAAATACATGTTTACAGAAAACATATGAAAAAAACAAAGTACAGTAGACATTAGAAAAGAAATATAAAGAGGCCAGGGAACTCAAGCTGGCTGACACATAGCATTGCTGGGATAGGCTCTGGCCATTTGCTTCTTTTAATTGGATTAGGTCAGTATGTTAGTGTTATGTTTTTCAAATTTTCAAATCACGTATAATCACCATTTTTTTTCCCTGTTTTGGCGTCACTGTGTTGGGTTTCTGTTTCTTCTGGATCTTCTTCAGAACTCCCCAGGGTGGGCTTATTTGTGATGTCACTTTTGTGATGATACAACGATCACCCCAGATATCTGAGGTATTCAGATTTGAAGGTGTAAGAGGCAATCTTAGAAAGTTGAAGTTTTGAGTTAAATTCATTTTAATATTTGCTTAATTTGAATAGAACAAAAATTTCTTTCATAGTCATAACTTATGGTATAGTCTTTTCCTCCTATAAGTTAGCAAGAGATAGAACCTTCTTACTGTAACTGAGAAACAGTGTGATAATAAGCTCAGTTGTTGTTTAGAACAGGTCCCAGTACATAGGGACTTAAAAGACTCATTTTAGTCTTAGAAATGGGGTAAGCATACAGTTTTCTGACCGCTTTGAAATGGTTCAGAAATGTTAAGTAAATAGTAACAATTTGAGATGTAACATGATTAAGCTTAGAATTGGACTTTTCTTAACATTAATTTTTTATTTTTTTGCTATTTCAATTTTTCTTTTTTTTGTGTGAACTGTTTTACTTTAAAACTTAACTAAACTTTTAAAAACGAAGATATTTTGTCTGTGGAATCATTTCTGCGCGTCAGGGTTTTGTTGAATCCCATTTTTTGAGTTGAAGCTGCTGAACTTTGGTAATTTTGGGAAAAAGCAGCTACAGATGGGATGAACCTTATTTTGCTGCATGAAAAGATCTTTGATTAGTTCTTCCTGTTTTTTTTTTTTTTAATTCCCACTATTGTTTAGACTCCATCATGTTTTGGTTTTGAGAAAGATTTCCTTGTCTCCTGGTTTTGGACTTTGGCTTTTTTTTTACTTTTAATTCTCCTGGCTATTTTCATTTTGCTTTTACTGTCTCTTGTGATCCAGTATAGTTCAAGCTCCCCTCAAAGAATTGCTAGTATTTTAGTAATCTTTATGTTTGTGTTTACCGTAAGGCATAATATTTCTTAGATTAGAGTAGTGTGGTTTTACTCTAACATTATGCATTATCTATGATTTCTCTTGATGAATAATTAGATATTGTTTTCTGCTTCAGTTTTAGCTCTTCTCAGTGGCTGCATTAAACAAGATAACCAAACTTTTCTGGTGTGATAAAATGAGAATGTATTTAAGCTGCCTGTCATATTATACACAGAGTGAAAGGAGGATAGAACTAATGGCCTTTTTCTACAGTACACAAAGGATTGATTCAGTCCCTTGCCTTGACATGATCAGAGAATTGGTTCCTACTGTATCTACACTAACCAGCTCCTAAAGAGCTCAAAAACATCAATACCATGTTTAAAGAAAGAAATAAAGAAAACACATAAAGGAAAATGGCACAGGAGCACAAAAATAAAACAGGTTAATAAATAATGCAAAGTGCATAAACCAAGTAAATAAAACAATATTGTTTCTCATTGTAAAATAAAGATTAGAAAAGATGACAAGAAAGTTTGTTGTTTATGGTGTAGCACATACCAGACTGATGTTTAAAATTCTGATGGAGCAGAAATACCTTCTGTACAAAGGACAAGAAGAGATAGAATAAAGTGTTCTTAAGTGGCAAGTGTAAATTAGGGCACAAGTCAAAGAGACTATACAAATTTTGAAATCTGCAGAAGAAAATATGTTTTCACTAATTTCTCAGATCCGTTGTTGATTTCAGGAAAAAACTGTTGGTAAATCTGTTTCAAAAACAGAAAGTAAGGAGAGAGAGTTTGCCTATCTTTAAATAGCTTATGTTAATTATTTAAAATGAACATAACTAATTTAATGACTGAAGGAGGGTTGGTCTCTTTAAACTTTAAAAAGGAACAATTTAATCAATATCTAGTTCATGAATTAAAACAAAGCCTCACTTACACATTTTGCCAAATACAACATGGTCATTCCTAGAAGAATAGTTGTTTTATATAAATGTCATGGCCAGTACATGGCTTTAAATGAGACACTATTCTTAGCTGCTTTTGTTAAGGCTAGCAGTACATTTTCTGGAAAAAAATCAAGAATATATTCAGTACCTTTCTGCATTGATATGTCTGTGTAATGCAGCTAAGGTTGTATATACATTGTAATTAATGCACATTCCACAAACATTATTCTGTCAAATTTAACAAGAAATGGAAAATTAAAGAGATGTTTAAGCAACAATTATTTATTTACATGTACAACAGGCAGCTAATTAACTAATATTATCTTTCAATTACCATGCTACTGATCTTTCAATTAAGCATAATTATAAATGTTAACTAAACAATAAAACATTTAATTATATGGGCTACTTTATTGTATCAATTTTTCCTAATAATGTAAATAAATGGTACCACGAAAAAAGTATATGTTCTCATCCTGCTTTCTTCTTTATTTGCAAATGTCTGATATTGAATGAATAATATTAGATAATTGGCACCTCAGTGAACAAATAAAATATTTTTTCATATTATTTTATTTAGCTAATGAAAGCAATTATCCAAATAGACTGAGTACAAACGTATTGTCCCTATTAAATTAACCCAATTAAAGACATAATTAGTGTCAGTTAGACAGCGAAACATGAGAAATGACAAATTTGGCCAATACAAACCTGACCTCTTTTGACGTTTATCATCACAATCCACATACCAGGAGAAATAATTAACAACTGCGTTGGGCTGGCGCCCCTGCCCGGGATTTGTTCTTGCCTTGACCCTGTGTTAGGATATAGCAGGTTGGATAATGGATGAATGGAAGAATTAACAGGTAAATAAGATCTCCTGAAGAGTTGTTGATTATTATCTATTTGGAAAGGGCTACTAAGCCTTTTCTAAGACCCTGGAATTCCACAAAACCACAGTAAAAGCCTTAATCTCTAAGTGTAAAACATTTACATAAACACTCTCACACTTTACAAGCCAAGAGACTGTTTTTACAGGAGACTCACTTATTAAGAAAGGACCAGTTTCAGTTGTAAAGAGAGTGGTCTGGCCCAAATTTTCAGTCTAGCTATACAAAGAAAACCAGAGGTGTGGGAATCTTAATAGACATAGCTATTCCATTTGCAGTGTCAGATACAATATCTGATTCTGAAGGGCGATATGTCATGGTGAAGGGAAATTTGCTGTGGCAATACTGTTAGGAATAAAAAATCTAAGATCAAAAATCTAGCAATCTTTCTAAATAAAATCAGTTCTTTAGTGAAAAAATGGGATAAAAAAGCAAAGAAAAAGGAAAGATATTTTGTGAATTGCATATGTTAGGTTAATTGCCAGCATTAAGTAAGACCCAATATGAGTGCATGTGGGTGGGTGAATGTACCTCGTGAATATCTGGTAGTCGGTCCAGTGGTGGATTCTACCTGTCATCCAGTGCTTCTGAATTCCTGAATTTTACAAAGTGCGCTATAAGGTGTATAGATGGAGATCACTGTACAGCAACAGACTGTGGCATGGTCAGATAACTTGGCTTTACCCCCAGGAGGAGCCAACACCTAGAGGCTGTGCTACAGGCATAGCCATTTCTTTGAGTGTACCCAGACAGCACTTATCTAATAAGGGCCCCTTTATGAAAAAGTATATCCTTTTATTGGATTCTTTTAAACTAGCGTATGCTTTTGGGTATACCATGCTGAGACACCACCAATAATGTGACTATTAAGTTACAATTAACTTTTTTAAAGTCAATGCAGTTTCTAAAAACACAATTTATTATTATCCAGTTCTAGCTTTGACTTTGGTCTGCATATTGTTTTGAATAAGGTCCTGTTTTTACTAGATTTCTTGATTTGACAGATTTTCTGGTTTTAATTTACAAAATGTATACTTTTTTGAACCTTTCCTTCATAATTATTAATTAGCATTTTCACAATTTTTTTCTTTTTTCAGTTTTTTTAGTTTTAGTAATTACATTGATGCTGAAAAATATATTATTGTGTCTGACACTGCAAACACCAAAGCAAAAGACAGAGAAAAAGTTATATATAGTTATATAAAAGGTACATATTCATTAAATGACACTAGACCTTGACTACTGTATATACAGTAAATGTTGAAACCATGAAAGCTAGGCCATCTTCAATGTGACGTACTGAATGTCGAAGTTCATTTTCATGGTTTAATTTAGTATTTTGAACATGAAAGCAGAATAAGGAAGCAGCCTTCCTATTGTAAGAAAACATAATTTTAAGGGAAACTTCTCCAATGAAACAAACCATCAACTAAAGTCTCAAAAGTAATTCATTGAAATAAATTAGATAGATAGATAAATAGATAGATATAGAATTAGTAAGTGTTGGAAGACATCTTGATCTTTTCCATTCTTTCTTGCCCTCAGCAACTGTTGCTCAGTTTTAAATTTCTATCAGTAACACAGGCTCTCGCATTTTAGTCAGTAATAAATCACAACCTTTTTTTATAGGAGACCCCATTGTGCAGAAAGCCTTTGCTTCAGTGAGTTTTATTAAAACAAAAGTTGTCTCTAAATCACTCCCAGGTGCTAATGTTCTTGGACTTTTACATAACAAAACACAATACTGTCAAAGCCGCTTAATCCAGTTCAGCTTTGTGGAAAATCAAAGCCTTTTCTGATAATAACATTGAGTGCAAGACAAGAACTAACTCTGAAGTGTCAAGCATTTATCACAAAGTTTATTCACACACAAACCCACATAGACAAAATTCACAGTCATTGGTCAACCCAACAGATATGCAGATCTTTCATAATATAGGACGAAAATCTGAAAAACTACATTCAGGAGGCAAATAGACTTTGAATCCATAATGCTGGTAACATAACTTCATGTGAGAGGCCCACCGAATCAAAAAGTTAAGAAGATAGGCCCTGTAATGGGACACATTTTTTATACACTGGAGTTAGCAGCAAAAAAGAGAATGAAGATATAGATAATTGAAATGAAAACTAATTGTCATTATAAACAGTGTTGCACATCCTCTCTGACACACCAGCACTGAGAACTTTTAGGCACTGAATTATTCAACAGAAGTGTGTCAAGAAATGCTACTGGGGATAATTTATACCAATGGCAATGTGCCTTTATGATACCTCACTGTGGCTGCTCTCTTAGCATTAGCACAATTTTGATTGTTTGTTATAATATTTCTTGATCTTCTATGAAAAGCAAAATTTCCCTATGGGGTAAATAAAATACTGTCTGTTTGCTTTGCACCCTCCCCCACCATAACCTATTGTCTATCGGGGGGGGATGGGGGAGCTTAAGATTCATCAAAAGTTTCGATCTCCGGTTTTCAAAGGATCGCTACATTTTAGGGTCCTCTGATACCGAAAACATTGATATCTCAATGATGGGTGTGTGCCTGTCGGTGTGTCACAGTTTCTTGAGGACGGCCTAGAGCTAAAACAGCTGGATGGAAAAACACCAAACTCAAAACTTAAGCCTGCTATGAAACGACAATGTGCTGATGAGTTTTTGTGCCAAATTGTGCAAAAGAAAGAGGCACTCTAGAGGAACCCTCAAATACCATAATTCTGCAATTAATTATGAATTCTTCTCGTCAATAGCTATAATAATGACGTATTTTATGATCAGAAAGATCAGCATCAGAGCGGTAATTACTGAAATGTTATAGAATAGTTTGGGTAACTTGGTTCCTGAAGCGCAAAGGCCACTGACACTCGTGTCCAAATTTTTTATCTATCCTTTTATTAACCACTGCACTACTGTGCTGTTCATCCTGTAGTAATATATAAATGTCTCAGTGCTATAAAATTACTACATTGAAATACCTTTTTAATTTTTCTTTTCTAATAACAAAATTGAGGTATACTGTATGAATCATTGAGTCATTTCGCTTACTCTAAACTTGTAACGTTTAACATGATTTTTAATAATTTTTAGAAAAGCTATTTTTTTAATTTAAGAATAGAAAGTCAAGATATAGTACTTCTGCCTTAATCAATAATTTTCTAATGGCTCTTAGTGTGAGTACCACCTAGCAATTCGGACCCCATGAGCATTCTGTTATAAGCGTTTCTTCTTTTAAATCAACACCTTCTGCAGATTTTATAGAATGGTGATTACACTTTTAAATCCAGAATTTTCTAGATGCAAACTGCACTTTATGGTGACTCTTTTGTTAATTTTTACAACTTGTGTAAATAGCTGAATTCAGAATAGCTGACTTAAAAAGGACATTGGTATTTTTTTTTTTTTTTGTACTGTTAAATGGCTAAACTGAATACTTTTATTATCTGTGAAAATTTCCAATTTCAGTTCTTACTAAAATATGAATAATAAAATACAATTAGCTTATTGAATACAGTTAAACACATTGATTTACGGACTCAGCATCTTTAAAATTTAGAGACATCTTCTTCAGGTATAACATTCTTATCTAGATAAAGCAGTTTTCTGAATAAAAATGAACTTTTCTAAGGTTCCATGATTAGTTTTTGAGCACCTATTCTTAATAGCACAGCATGAACCCTGAAAGTAGACTAACCATGCTGTATTAGTGCAGGATCTTCTGCATTAAATGTCTACTTTTATGTTTGAATGCACTGCATCTTTATTTTCCAAAGAGCACATTTTGTTTTTTAGAGCAGATATTTATTTGTACTTCATGGTCACCATGCAAGCTGAGAACTGATATTAAAATATTAATAATGATATTTAAAGCATTGATGCAGCAACATATCTATAATAACAATGCTGTGCTACATTGGGAGAACACACAGGCGCTCTGAGCCCAATTTATTTGTTGTGACAAGCACAAAATTAACAACTAATAGTAATGTATGATTTTTTGCTACTATTATATTCATTAGAAATATGCATTATTTATTTAATAAATTAATATATTTAGAGTTAGACCTTTGAATCACAAAAAGATGAAATGTCAACAGAACACTTTCCCTTTTTTAATGCCTCCAGACCCATCAGTTCCTCAAAGCCAGAAGGTAAGGCTCCTAATGTATGTGTAATTATGCCAGAGAACAGGTGTTAAACAGAAAATTATCCCATTGTGCATTTGCCTTTCACAGCCGGTCTCCCACTGTATGTAGAGTATAAATTTATGATTTGGTTAATCAAGAAATAATGCAAATAAGGCTGGCTTTGGAGGAGAGAAAGTATTGTGTAAGGTGTTTTGTGTCCATTTTCTGTGCCCAATTTATTAGTGTAAGCAAGTAAATGTTGATTCTATCTTGGCAAATTAATTAATTGGAGTATCTGCACTGAATAGTTCATTCTATCAAGTTTCACATAGATATAGTCTACATGATGCAAAGCAAAATTGCATTGTGTGAAATATTCATAATCATTGGAAGGCAAACTTCAACCTGAAGTTCATGTTAATGCAAAAATTGTTTCATTAAACAATAATTCAAATGCTTTGCAAAAAAGCAATGCATGAAACTAAAAGTTAGTTTATTCAGCATATTATATAAATGTGTTCGGAAATGTTTTAGGTAAGGAACACAGACGTTTCAAGGTAAGGAAATTATACTCCCTGATTATGGCACTGGAGTGCGGTGACACATATTTAATGTAATCTACTAATGCATGTACAGTAACTGCATTCTATTAGCACTGTTATTTTTTTTTTACTTATACTCAGTGTTATTAAAATATTTAATAACCAAAAATGTGATTACTGACTGTTTTAAGTAAGTAAATAATGTAAAATATTTCAATTTTAAGGATAGTTAACTAAGCCCTTGAATACAGCATAGGACTATTCAAATGGACACAGTCATATAGGAACATTTTTAATTATTACGAAAGAGATGACGGTTGAATTCAGGAAGGCCTATGCTACCTACACCCCACAGCACATCGAGGGCTCTATGGTGAAACTTGTCAAGAGCACCAGATTTGTTAGTGTGCACCTGGAAACTGACCTAACTTAGTCAATTAACACCACCTCCATAGCCAAGAAGACCCAGCAGCGTCTCCACTTCCTACAGCGGCTGAAAAAGGCAAGCCTAAACCCCGTTCCCGCCCCCCCCTTATCACCACAATCTACAAGGGCACCATCAAGGGGATTCCAACCAGCTGCATCACTGTCTGTTTTTGGAATTGCAGTGTCTCTGATCGTAAGGTCCTACAACGGATAGTGCACACTGTAGAAAAGATTGTTGGGTCCTCCCTACCCTCCATTGAAGACATTTTTGTAATGCGATGTATTCACAAAGCTTATAGCATGTTGAAGGTCCCCTCACACAGTCTTTGTTTCATTTCCATCTGGCAGAAGGCACTGTAGCATCCAAAACAATTCTGCCAGGTACTACAACAGCTTTTACCTCTTAGCTGTCTGAATGCTGATCTCTGTGCTGCCCCAATACCTTCAGATCTGCCCAAATAGTAAACTTATATGCAGTACATTTGTTACACTTGTCACTAGTGTTGTTTATTATTATTAGTTTTACTGTTATTTAGTTATTTATTATTATCTATTTCACATTATTAGTATCTATTGACGTACCTATTTATTTTTAATAATTTATTTATCTGTTATGGTATAGTATAGTACAGTTTCTTTACCTGTTTTGCACTTGTCGTGTGTTTATGTATATTTTGCACCACAGTCCTGGGGAACATTATTTTGTTTCACTGTATGCTGCAATATTGTTCATGTATGGTATTGCAATAAACCCACCTGTCTTGACATAATGTCATCCAGCAACTTGTTCACTTTTCTTGTTTACAATTTCTCATCCTTGCAGAATCATTATTCAGTTCTTGAAACACAGCACAGCATGGTTTAAAGTTCCTGCTAACAAAAAATGTAATGTTCTTATTCACTGCAGAGTTCCAGTGAAGTACGGCTGTTCTGTCTTACAGTTTTCAAGCATTCCGAAATAAAGCTGGAAAAGACTGAAGTGTCCTCGTTTTCCTTGGTGATTCTTCCCTGGCAGAGAAAAAGAAGAGTGCAGCTCAAGTAGGTACTTAAAGCCTCAGCATCTGCACATTGTAAAAGTTATAAAACCTTAGAGAAGATTTTGGAAAATGGAGATTTTTTTTAAACAAAACCAAAAAGTATAAACTACTGAAAATCAAGGGATCAATGTAATATTTAACATTCAGGTATAATAGTTATGAAGAAAATGAATACCACAGCAAGAATCTGCACTGGCATTCATGGGAAACCTCATATATTTTGCTGCAGAAATATAACCAACAATATTTTTGATTACAGGTTTCTACTCCAGCCTTTACTTGTGGTGTTATGTAATATACATTTCTTACACATCATATCTTTTTAAAAGTTAATATCTGAAAAGTTCTGAATTTTCTTTCTTCTCTTCAATTAATATAACATCAAATGTCTCGCCTGTTGCATTTAAGAGTTTCAGAATTTTTTGATGCCTTCCTTGAGAATTAGTAGTGTAATTATGCACTATCAAATTGGTTTATTAGTAGTACTGCATATTTGTTTTTGCAATATTTTATCATTTACTTCTGCAATATGTGTTGCTGCAATTATATCATATATTATATGTAGGCAATGCATTATTAGCCCCAAAGGGGGAAATTTAGGAATTACAGATGTTCAAAAAATTAAGCCCTACCTCCTAAAGACACAACATATACAAAATTCTTGAGGCAGAGTAATTATATTTCTGGCTTTAGTCAAGATAAAGAAGTGAGCCCCAGTAGCACTTTATGACTATTCTGCTATATACAGTAATTTTTAATGATTGTATTTTTGCCTGTAAGACCAAGAAAAATTCCTAGCAACTATAGTGCATTGCCTAACAATAAAGAGAGGGCTTCAGATAAGGGTTTGTATACCTATAGTTATTTCCTGTATTATTATCAATTACCAGCACCTTAAACATGTTTTACTTCATTTCTGCTCATTCTCATGTTTTCAAAGCCATGGAAACCTCAATTGAATTCAGTATCCTCAAGAGTGTTTTCATCAGCTTTGGAGTCATTGTCAAGGTTTTTACCAATTTTGCAAAATTATTGTCCAATTTAATATTAGCTGCAGCTGGATTCTCAAATATTGTGGACCATAAAGTATGCCTGGCTTTCTGAAGCCATTTGGAAAGGTTACGGTCCTGACAACTGGATGCACGGATGGGGTGAATGAGTGCACACCTTCTGTCTTCCATTTCTACCACTCTCTATGCACAACATATAAATGAGTGGTTGATAGCAATGTCCAACAAGTGCAAACTGGATGTCAGCTCACCTTGTATCACTGTTACATTTATTTGGGTCGTCCTCAATAGGCTCTGTGATCACTTGCTCACCTACCAGCGACTGGAACAGTCTGGTTTTACGCCTAAGAAGTCTACCATTGACCGTTCTCATGGAGCGCAAACGAGAATATCAGCAGAGTTTCTTAGCAGCCTTTTGTAGATTTTCGCAAATTGTTCAACTCAGTTGCTCGAGCTGCCCTGTGGAGCATCCTGAGAGTTTACAGGATCCCCTCGAGGTTGCTGGATATCATAGCTGGCCTGTACACTGGTACTGTAAGTGCTGTGCAGAGTGCAGGCAGGACCTCTGCTTTTTTCCCAGTTGATTCTGGGGTTCGTTAGGGGTGTGTTCTTGCTCCTACTCTGTTCAATGCTTGTATGGACTGGGTGTTGGGCAAGGTCATGGGGTCCAGCAGCTGTGGGGCATCTGTTGGTGAAGAAACATTCACAGATCTTGACTTTGCTGATGATGCAGTGATCTTCGCGGAGTCAATGGAGGCTCTGATCAGGGCGCTTGAGAGACTGAGTGAGGAGTCTAAATGTCTGGGCTTGTGAGTGTCCTGGATAAAAAACAAGATCTAGACCTTTAATGACCTCTTGGGCACAGCCACCAGCAGTGTGTCTGTTTGCGGAGACCTTGTTGAGAGGTTTACTTACCTTGGCAGTGACATTAATATCTCTGGTGACTCTTCCTGTAAAGTCAGTAGATGGAATGGGAGAGCATTGGGGGCTCATGAGGTCGCTGGAAAGGGGTGTGTGGTGCTCCCGATATCTATGCAAAAGGACGAAGGTCCAAGTCTTTAGAGTCCTGGTGCTTCCTGTCTTGCTACATGGTTGCGAGACATGGATACTATCCAGTGACCTGAGAGGAAGACTGGACCCCTTTGATACTGTGTCTCTCCGGAAAATCCTTGGGTACCGTTGGTTTGACTTTGTGTCGAATAAGCGGTTGCTCATGCAGTCCCGAATGAGGCACATTACCTGCATTGTGAGGGAGCGTCAGTTACGGCACTACAGCCATGTAGCGCGTTTCCCCGAGGGTGATCCGGCTCATAAGATCCTCATTGTTGGGGTACCCACATAACACCTGGCTGCGGCAGATAGAGGGTCACTTCCGGAGGGAAGGACTGGACCACGTTTCTGCCTGGGGGGTTGCAAACCGGGATCCCGAGTTGTTTCGCTGTGTAGTGGATGTGGCAACGTAATGTACCAGTGCATGCTCCCCAACTTGACTTGATTGTTATTTTAGAATGTTATGTTACGTGAGTGACATTTTAATTGAACACATACATTTTCCAAATCATAGTGTTTATAATTCTCCTTAGTAATTTCCACAATGCTCTTTCAGATAATGGGAGAGCCTAACTAAAAGTGTCTGTAAATAATACAACTGGACTTAAACTTATCTTTATAGTTGCACGTAATAATATTGTAACACTCAAAGACTGCACAGGAGCAGGGATCTGTAAGACAGCAAGAGGAAATGGTACGAGTCTGCTGGTTAGTAATGCGAAGGTTGTTAGCTTGAGACTAGCTAGTGGTGGGTGTGGTAAAGCAAGTATGGAGTTTGTGGCAGTGTTGTTTGTTATTAAAATAAAAACAGTGCAGCTCAGGTTTGGTAGGGTGCATGTGCATGAAAGCAAAACCATGCTCCCCTGGGGTGTTGATGAGGGAATTGGCTAATTGTGCATTCACATGCAGACATGATCAGTTCAGCCAATTTCCTCATTAACACTCTGCGTGTAAACATCCAGGCCCTTCCACTGAAAAAAGTTTTAAGGAGACCGGGTAAGATTAGAAAAAGACTTTGATTAAAAAAGAAACAAATGAAATGAAAACAAATAGTGAAGGAATCGAGGAAGCAAAATCATCAGTGATGAGAGAGAACAGAATGGGAGGAGATCCAGTGAACACAGAAAGCAGCAAAGTGGTCAAGGGAAACTACATGGAGGGACTAAGTGAGCGGTGCTCCTGGGATGGACCCAATCGCTTCTGCTATTTGGCGGAGAGGAGGAGTGATCAAGGTGGTCGTAGAGATCCCATAGATGTACAGGCATAGGTGAGACAGAGTCAGGTTCAGCATGTCCTGAAAAACAATTCTGGTCCTATTTTTAATTTTTGTTGACTTTTTTATGGCATTGTAACTTACTCATAGAGCACTGTTTTCACCATGGATTATTTACTTATATATTGAAGACAGCACTGCACTTTGTTTTTATTGTTGAACTAGCAAAATACCCACGCTTTGCAGCGGAGAAGTAGTGTGCTAAAGAAGTAATGAAAAAGAAAAGGAAACATTTAGAAAATAACGTAACATGATTGTGTGTATATATATATATACACACACACACACATATAAACATATATATATACATATCCATACATATATACATATAGACATATACGCATATATATATATACTGTACACACGCACATATATACATACGTACATATATATATATATATATATACAGTAATCCCTCCTCGATCGCGGGGGTTGCGTTCCAGAACCCCCCGCGATAGGTGAAAATCCGCGAAGTAGAAACCATATGTTTGTATGATTATTATTATATATTTTAAGCCCTTAGAAACTCTCCCACACTGTTTATAAATATTCTCCGCACAGTTATACAGTAAACCCTTGTTTATCGCGGTTAATCCGCTCCAGACAGATAAATGAATTTCCACGAAGTAGGATTCTTTATTTATAAATCTAATATTTTCGCAGTTAGAGCATAGAAAACCTGTTTACGACCTTCTAAATACGTTTTTTAACATTAGAGCCCTCTAGACATGAAATAACACCCTTTAGTCAAAAGTTTAAACTGTGCTCCATGACAAGACAGAGATGACAGTTCTTTCTCACAATTAAAAGAATGCAAACATATCTTCCTCTTCAAAGTGCACGTAAGGAGCGGAGAATGTCAGAGAGAGAGTAAAGTAAACCATGAAAAATCAATAGGGCTGTTGCACTTTTAAGTATGCAAGCACCGCGATAAAGCAGCGGCAATGAAGGGATCAATGCGAAGGTAGCCTTTCAGCATTTTTTACAGGAGCGTCAGTATCTTCTAAGCAAACAGCCTCTGTGCAAAAAGCCCCTCTGCTCACATCTCCTCCGTCAAGCGCAGAGAACGTCAGAGAGAGAGAGCGAGATTAAAGCAAACAATCAAAAAATCAATAAGTGTGCTTTTGGATGCACCTCGATAAAGCGGCATTTCTTAGAGGAGCGTCCGTATCCACTAGGCAAACAGCTTCTGTGCAAACAGCACCTCTGCTCACACCCCCTCCGTCAGGCGCAGAGAATGTCAGAGAGGGTGAGATAGAGGCAGAGACAAGCAAACAATTGAGCACCGCGCAGGAGACATATCTTATAGCATTGAGGAGTTTTAGTTAATATGTAATACGTGCTCTGATTGGGTAGCTTCTAAGCCATCCGCCAATAGCGTCCCTTGTATGAAATCAACTGGGCAAACAAACTGAGGAAGCATGTACCATAAATTAAAAGACCCATTGTCCGCAGAAATCCATGAATCAGCGAAAAATCCATAATATACATTTACATATGCTTACATATAAAATCCGCGATAGAGCAAAACCACGAAAGTCAAAGCGCGATACAGCAAGGGATCACTGTATATATATCCGCATATATATACATATATATACATATCTACATATATACACATACATATACATACACAAATACATAAATACACACACATATATACACAAAAATACATATATATATATATATACATACACACATATATATACATATACATATATTTTGTATCAGTGCAATACGCATATGACTCCCGCTCTTACGTGCAAGTCTGCGTGGATATTATGAACTATCGTATCTGTTCAAGTTCTATTTAAATTTTAAATAGAAGGAATTTTTATTTAGTCGACATAAGTATCTTTGGTAGGAATGTAAGTTAAATGTAGGCATCATTGCATAAATTTTTACAAATATTTTGTAATAAGAGCAAATTCGCCTTACATTCCAACCAAAGATATTTGTGTTGACTAAATCAGGGGTGTCAAACTAAATTGCACAGGGGGCCAAAATCCAAAACACACTTTAGGTCGCGGGCCGAACAGGATAAACATTTATTGAACACACTAAAACTAAACTTTTAAAACTTTAAAACTTTTAAAACTTAACTTTTTTGAACATAAATATGAAAAAAAACAGACAGGAATATTTTTCCGGAATAAATCAACTCAAACCTTTAATAATAATATTTTGCTCTCCATAAAAATATATCCTGTCTAAATTATACAAGTTAGAAATAAAGTAAATGTTAAAAGAACAAACATTCAAATTTCTTTACTCTTATGTAATTTTATATAAAAAATAAACTTAAATTTTAAATATCCCAAAAGATTTTGCTCTCCATAAAAATATATCCTGTCAAAATTATACAAATTCAAATATGAACATGGTGCATAACAAAACCTGGAAATATAAATAAAATGTGTTCTTTTCAGCAATAACAAATCAAATCATTCAGTTGTCTTTGCTCTTATGTCATTTTATCAGAGCTGGACGCCTGGCATCTTTTTTTGGCAACAAGTTCGTTTATGTTTGGTGTGAGGTTCTGTGTTGTGGAGATTCTCAGGATGGACTGCAGGTGCTCATCAGTGAGGCGACTCCTGTGTGCTGTTTTGTTAGTCTTCATCACTGAGAAGAGCTTCTCACACAGATATGTGCTACCAAACATGCCCAAGGTTCGAGCTGCATGTAGACGGAGCTGGAGCATTTCTGCGGGAATGGAGTGAATAAACTGTGCGGGCCCTGCAGTATCGTACTTTGCCTTCAGTGTGCCATTACACTGCAGCTCAATCACCTCCATCTAAATCTGCACAGGTGCAGTTTCCACATCGACGGCAAATGGGTTGCGAAACAACTCAAAATTCTTTTTTTGTTCTTCAAAGTCACCAAAGCGCCGTGCGAACTCAGTGCGCAGTGCGCTCAGTTTATCAGCAAAGTGCGTATTTGGGAACACCGTTGTGCCGACTTGGTTCAACATTACTTGGCAACAGGGAAAGTGGGGCAAGTTGCACTGGTGCATTTGTGTCTCCCATAAAAGCAGCTTCACTTGAAATCACTTTGTGATTTTGCACGGGTAAAAACGTCTGCGGAAGTGTCAGATTCTTCTTTAACTCTTCTGCTTTCTGTATCTTCTACATTGCATTCAGGTCTTTCAGGTTATCCTGATGTTTTGTCTCATAGTGCCGTCTTAGATTAAATTCTGTAATTACAGCCACATTAGCTCCACAAATGAGACACACGGGTTTACCGGCAATGTCAGTAAACATATACTCAGCCTCCCATCGGTTTTTAAAGGCTCTATTTTCAGAATCAACTTTTCTCTTCGGCATTGTGTGGGCTAGCTTCGCAATAACTTACAGCATCATAAGCTAGACTTGATTAACTCGGTAAGTGTTCGGTAAGGCAGCTGAAGCGCTGCATTATGGGAGCTGTAGTTTATTGTGTTACCAGCGCTTCATATCCCCGGGCCACTAATAACAATGATACAGTATATAAAATGATCTCGCGGGCCTTGAGTTTGACACATATGGACTAAATAGTACTTGAAAAGATATATTTTTTCGAATGTGATTGCGCAATTCAGATCGAGTTGACGCGCACTACAGTACATCGAGCCTGCGTGCTAATGTGGTTTTGCCTGCGTGCCTCAATAAGTCACTCTCCCCTCGCTCTTACTTTTTTACCGTTCATCTAATGAATACACTGAGTATGGCTTTACCAAAACAATCATTGATGGCGAATAAAGTATCCATTATTCATAAAGCTTCAATTGGTGATCTGTCTTTCTGCGTTAACCGCATATTTTTTCATACGTCTCAAACCAAGGGGATGTGAAGGTAAAATGAATCGGGAAGCGCGCGTACATACTCAGTGCACCCCCTCTCAGGAATCGAACCTCAGTCGTCGGCGCTAGAGGCGAAGGCGCTACCATTGCGCCACGGTGTGTGGTTTATCTATTTGAGGGTATGTAGATCGGGGTATATATATACATATTGTCACAAAGCTGAGACATACTCAAAGAAAGGTTTGGGGCAGCCACCCGTATAATCTCGAAACCTGCTGCAAAATTGTTCTTTTCACAGAAATACAGCACTGATGTGCATATAACGAGTCCAAGACAAGACTGAGGGAAAGGGGAAAAAGGGCAGGCTTTTAAAGGGGAAGACAGGAAGTGAGGTCATGGGAATCGGGCACGTGTTCGTCACTCATTGGATCAGGCCCGGACGTGACATCCGGGGGGGCGGCGCCGGTTAGTTCTGTCTCCATTGGTTCGGTCCCGGAAGTGATGTCACGAGAGCCAGGTGGAGTCTCCAAGGGATGGTCTACAGGGAAGTGAGAAAAAGAGTCAGTGCACTCTGCCACAGCCCGGCCTGTCTCAGAACTGCCGTCACTCAAGCCCTTTAGCTGCCTCCCATGCGCACGTGTATGACAATATATATATATATATATATACCTGCGCTTCGCAGCGGAGAAGTAGTGTGTTAAAGAAGTTATGAAAAAGAAAAGGGAACATTTTAAAAATAACGTAACATGAGTGTCAATATACAGTAATTGTTTTGTGAGTGGTAGGAGTGTTGCTGTCATCAAGGATTTGATTATCATTATTTCTTTCAATCAGGTTCGTATTTGTAGGATGTGTTCAAGTTACATTCCGTGTTTGTCAATTGTTGTAAAGATAACAGGTTTCATTCATCGATTTGTTTCTTACTGCATCAATAAACAGCTCGTCTTCCTATTTATCTGAGACGTGACACACTGCATGCACGGGTTTTTTTTTACACTGTCTTCCTTTAGCGGGACATTGACTTTTTCCACCGTGTGCGTTGTTTCCGCAGTAGCTGCACTTATGAATATGCTTGTATGTATTACACGCTTCATATTTTTTTGCTGCCTTCTCAATTGTGTAATTCGGTTTTTGTTCAGCACTCTTTGGAACTGTTGCTTTTTGTCTGTGCACTGCGTCATTTCACATGAGCCGCTCAGTGTACATGCATCGAAGGTTTCCAGTTGTGCTGGTGCCATCTCGTGCGATGTCCACAGCTGTATTTAATGTTAGCTAAGACCCGGCACTTAAAAGTTTCTCTCGCAGTTTCGCCGAGTTTGTGCCAAACACCACCCTGACCATCTCATCTTCCTCTGCATAAGCACAGTCCTTCACCCGTGAATATTTAGCAGCAGTGTTTCTATTGGATTGCCGCTGACGGACGGCCTTATATGGGCAGGCACTAAATTACGTGGAAGGCGTAACTCCGCCTCCCACGGGCATCGAGCAGAAGTCTATTATAGTATATGGACGAAAAAGTAGGTTCCAGTTATGACCATTACGTGTAGAATTTCGAAATGAAACCTGCCCAACTTTTGTAAGTAAGCTGTAAGGAATGAGCCTGCTAAAGTTCAGCCTTCTACCTACACGGGAAGTTGGAGAATTAGTGATGAGTCAGTCAGTGAGTCAGTGAGTGAGTGAGTCAGTGAGGGCTTTGCCTTTTATTAGTATAGATAAATTTGCTCAATCTCCTGTTGCTTGTTTGTGTTCTTAGTTCTCTAGTCCAACTCAGTTCATGACTATTGATGTGCTGCTGGGTTCAAGAAAGTGATGCATGCTGTGGGCAAACCCAGGCATCACAGGGGGTAACATTGAGCTGCAAATGCCATAGAGCAGAACATCAATGAGATGGAGTACACTATGTATTTTACTGCAAAATGAAATTTGCATATGACAGTATCATTATTGGTAAGTCATATGTTTTATTGTGAGCTCTATAATAGTTGGCGGAGGAAAGAAGATGGTAGGGAGCACATGCTGATAACCCACAACATGACAAATCACCTGGATTGGGATCCGAGTGCATCGGGTAACAAAGGAGTAGTTAAAGCTGGTACAATATTTTATTGGCAAACGAAGGATGGTTACAGATTAATTTAAGCAGGCATTCTGCTTATTTTTTTATTTTTTTATTGAAAGGGACTAAATGTGTAGGTTACACTTACTGTATATGCGGGTTATATCTGGGAAATTTAGTAAATGGATTGCTGTGTTATCAGCTGAGAAAAATCAAACTCTTATATTATTTGTTATCTTCTATCATATGAGCAGTATGTTGCTCTTTTTAACTCTTTATATTTTAGTATTGCAACATTATTTTGTAAAATTAGATTAGTAAAGCACAAATAAAACTCTAATATCTGACTATTATAAATATACAGACAGATATTTTTCAGTATAAATAACAGAAATCTGATATAATTTCAAAGATAGTAGTCTTTTTGATTTAATTCTAACCATTTAAATAAATATTACTCAGGCTGCTAGCATAACAATCGTTACACACTTGAACTATAAATATGATCCATCAAACACACAGGAATTCAGTAGTTAATCATAATTCAATTCAAAAGTCATTTTTAATCTTTGAGCTACATATTGCTGCTTCTCAGGGAGCCCTTACATTAAATCAGGTTCTAAGTAATTCTGAATTTTGATTCTATAGGGCAGTAATGTTTATTCTACATCTTCATGTAACACTCCTTAAATTATGGTATCCAGGCTTGTTCATGTCATTTTCTCTCAGTTACCATCTGCCTAAGAGTGCAGTATTAATATATTACTGCAACAAAACAGAATTATGTTTTGAGAAACAGAGATCGCGTGTCTTCGGTTTGCTACATCTTATTCAGCTCTTGACATTTAAGCAGATGCTTACACAGTGATGTTCATGTTAATTATAAAGTAAACATTCCAGGATGTTCAGTCCGAGATTTTTATACTCAAACCTACATAGGTGCAATATGGTACACTTTGGATTGTAGAATTAAAATATATAGCCAAGGTAACAAGGGCTATTAGTTTCATCTGTCTCATGTTGGCACCAATCCTGTATACATTATAAAAAGGTCAAGCTCATATATTTGATGTACAATTTAAGTTTTAAATTGTATTAATTTATGCTTACCACAACTTAAGGTAGTATACATTCAGGAATACTATTTTGTTCCCAATTTCCATCAAGAATATGTTACATTCTAGTCAAGTAGAATTCTTCAAACTCCTAACAGGTCTTGTAAGCCATCAGGTAATTTTGAAACTTCTTTATCTGTAATGTTTTTGTTTCAGACAAGGGCAAGTCAATTAACAATCTGTGGCTTGTCAATTTGGCAAAAGCCAAATACATGAAAAATGAACATACTAAACAAACTTAATCTTTCATGCTCTCGCAAAGGAAACCAGCAAGTGCCCAAAAGCAAGATGGAGTAAAAAAACACAAGAATTAAGGTTTTAAAGAAATCCATCAAATTGTAAATGTTGAATAGGCAGACATCTGAAATATTGAGAGAAACAAACTAGAATTGAATCATCAAAACCAAGTAAAGTAAAAAAAAAAACGTAATGTCCTGGGACAAAATAGAGGGTTTACCACTAACTGTCACTACATGTGCCAAGAAACCAATGCCTTAATACTCATTAATAGATGCCATCATCTTGATCCCATGGTGTACTGGTCTTAGTATGTATTTATGGTAACAGGACTAACTTTGGGAATTAGCACTGTTGCACTGTCCCTCAGAGCTGTGGACTAGCAGCAGGTAAAGACTAAAACTAAGTCCACTTGCACTGCGGTTCTCAGAATCAGAGAAGGGGAACAAAATTATGTACTAACTTAGACCACCTTGATGGATGGTGGGTAATGTTGCAAAATAAATTCCACATGCATCAGAATGTTACAGACATGAAAAAGCACAAATATGCCATTATTTAATATTGAAACAAAATTGTATTTATTTTTGGGCTGATGTATAATAAAATATATTTAACTGAAAGTCAAAAAAAGATGAGAGATGCATAAAAATGTTTATATTGCATAATATAAGAAATAGAAAAATATGGATCAATACACATTTAACCACTAATCTACAGGAGAAAGACTCAAGGTCGATGTCTCTAGTTAATTAATCACTTGGTGGCTGGCTTGGACAGGGTGCATTAAAAGATGCTGTTAGTTTCCTCCATACTGCATTCCTTTGGGGTGTCGTGGACATATCTTTGCAAGTGTTCTTCAGTCTGATATGAAATTTCTCACACTATGCATTAAATAGCTCCTTTGAGATTTGTGCTGAGATGAGGCATTCTTTACAAATATTGTCTAGCATCTGTCTAGGTGTTTCATACGCTTTGGTGACTGATGGATTAATTTGGTTCTAATGAAAACCTGGGTGAATAATGAATGACAAGTACTTTATTATTTATGTAATTGAGGACATGAATTACAGCAGTACCTGATTAAGACCCCCTCACTGGCCGCAGGGTTCAAATGCATATATACACACTGTGAACATCACATACAAAAATTTAAAGAGCCAGGTGGTTTCCCTCAGAGATTTCTGCCAGCAGTCACTTATACATTAAATCAAGAAGTGGTGATATAATGTACAAGTAATGGAGTTAGTGTATTGTGCATCCTTATATAGTCACCTGATGCAGCAGTGATGCCATTTAAAGCACCTTAAATCTGTTATATAATCAAGAGTCTTCCACCTCCACCTTGAAAACATTAATATAATTAGCAGGACATAAAAAGGAAATAATTAACAAAGAGAAGAAATATTATGTAATTAAAAATATACAACAGAAATTAAACCTACACAAAACAACTCAGTAATGGGAAAAGAATTTAAATAAAAATACAAAATTCCAGTACGAGACCAACATAAAACGATGACAGGGATATTACCTCTGATCATGCAACGAGCCTGTGGCTCGATTGATGATTATAAAATTAGGGCTTGAAGTAGTCATATTGTTTTAAAGTACAGTAGTTTAGATTAAAGTTGGGTCAAAAACATCAAAAGAAGGAAATTAGCTGTAGCCTGATATTATGTTACAGCCAGAGTTTACTCCTTGGCTTATCTATATTTTTTGTTTTATTGTTGTTTTGGTTAATTTTGAATTACTGATTTTTTTTTTTTGCTTTTATGTTACATATGTTTATTATTTAGCATATATGTACTATATTTTTAAGTTTATATATGTTCCTTGTATTTTGTGTGTTGAAGCTCAGGAGGCAGGGAATGACTGACATCACTGATGCTGAGCCCTCCCTCTGTGTTTATATTTATGTCAGACAGAAGGCCTCAGCAATGGATCATTGTGAGTATTGTTTTTAATTTGATTTGTCTGGTTTAGTGGAATCATTGCTGTACTTCTGTTTTTGGGATTTCAATTTGTGGATAGTATATTGAGACTTTATCACTTTGGATTGCCTTTTTTGTTAACACTAAAATCCCTGAAGCCTACGAAAAAACTCATGATCCCAGCCCACCTTAAAATCCTTTGCACCTTTCCATCAATATCTTTTGTTCTGTAAATGTGTTGATAAGCACAAGCAGCAATTAGACTGCTTTCCCACCACCCACCCCCCTAGCGATGGAGCTCAACGCAGGCAAAAAGCTCTCCCAGCTCAAGCCTTTTTTATCTGGGTGTGAGGTGCCTGGAGTTATATAGGGGGAATAATATATTATTATTTCGAACACATGCATTTCATGTGTGTTCTGTGTCTACAGTACAATGATCTATGTAAGTGTAGGATGACATGGAATGCAAGAAATGTTGAGTACACTACCTAAAGCACAAACCTTTTCAAGTTTTAGTACTAGCAACAACATTTTGACATGAAGTGTGTAATGTGGGAAGACTGAAGTCCAAATATCAAATAAACACTTTCACAAAAGGTACACATATAACAAAAGAAATGCGCTTTTGTTCAAGAGTATAACCGAGGAAAACGGAAATCAAGTTAGGGTAGGTTGCTGATTCGACCGCTTTGGTGGTACAGTGGTAAGAACTGCTGACTCATGATTAGAGGTCGCGCTGCGGGTTGATCCTGGCTACTTCCCAGAATTAACATTTTGAGTAGTGAGCTGCTCTTATTGTTACTGTTATACAATAAAAGCATACATTTGAATTGAATCTGCAACAACTGGTGTAAATTTGTGGTACTTGTAAAGGTTCGCTTTTTTTTAGCTTTTTTTTATTCAGTTTCATTCTCTCAGTCACGTTCACGCTCCCCCCAGTCTGACTGCTGTTTTCAAATAAAGATGTGCTATAGCAGAGCTGAACTCAGATGAGGATGAGCAAGGAATGCTGAGCTCACCAAGGTATTGTGCAAAGTTCTGTTTGTGGTTATGTTGTGTGATGGTTTTTATATAAAAAACATGTATGTTTTACTTATATAAATGCGACACTGGATGTTATTTACCTGTTTACCTTGATTTATTTACTTATCTTCCTGCAGCATAAAGTCACAAGTAGACTGCAGAGTTTTCTGTGTTTGATCAACACGGGCATGCTGACAAAGTATATGTGTAATGCCACTAAAAGTGTGGTGGCAGGTTCCACCTGCAGCTATAGGCTTCAGTATGCGAGCGACTCTCCACACTAGTGTTTAGATCTGGCAGTGCCATGCTCACACTACAGTATGCATGCAATGGTACAAGAATGCAGTCAGACTTCTTTTTTTGGGCGCATACACCGTCAGACTTCAGTCTTCACACATTATACACTTCATATCAAAATTTTCTTGTTAGTACTAAAACACGAAAAAAGTTTGTGTTTTAGATATGTGTTCATCCTACACTTACATAGATCATTGTAGACATGGAACAAACATGAAATGCATATGTTCCAAATAATGATATGTTATTTACCCTATACAACTCCTGGCACCGTAAACAAGGCTTGAGCTGGGAGAGCGTTTTGCCCGAGTTGAGCTCTGTCAGTAGGGGGTATGGGGCAGCAGTCTGCTTGCTGCTTGTGCTGAATGACACATTCACAAAACAAAGGACGCTGATGGAGATATGCAAAGGAATTTAAGGTGGGCCGGGATTATGAGTTTTTTCGTAGGCTTCAGGGATTTTAGTGTTAAATTCGTTTTGCTCTTTTTATGTCTTTAGTCATATTTTTGCTTTTTAATTCCCTTTAACATACATTTTTGGATTTCTGTTGCATTTTGAACTGTAAAAGACATTTCACTATTTTGATCCTGCTTAGGTCAAGACCTAATGATAGGTAAGGCCATATTAGTGTAGACTGGTGAAGTTCCTGGCCTTCTTTTCTCTGACTTTTAGGTAGCCTTATACTTTTTCTGGCATTTCTATTTCCTCACTGGGTGCAGAACAAAAACTGGCCAGCTTTCTTTTGGCTTTACACCTTTCAGTATAGTGTATCAGCATATAGTGGGCTTCCTTATATTATCCTTTACGTTTGTATAAATTGCATACAATTACAAGCTGTGCAGAAAATAAATTACTATAAAAAATGAGTAACTTTGCCAATTATGTGATACTATTATTTGTTACAAAGTAGCACAACTGTTTTTTCTTTGTTGATTTCTGGTCTTAATAAACTCTTTGTCCTCTTTCATTGTCAGTCAGCTTTTAGTTTCTACTTGTTCATTTACATTGAAATTTGTTTTGTGTTCCATGTAAAAAATAAGGAATTCATTAATTTTAAAGGTCATCAGACAACAGGTAATCTATCAGGTTTGTTCAAAATAAAAAAAGCAAAGGCTGACATACCTAGGCGCAGTTACAAGTTTAACATTTAAACAGAATGAGGACAATGTATACTGCAATCAAGCTATAAAATTGTACTCATGAATTGCATTTCCATATGATGAATGGGTCTCATTATTTAATTTTCATCTTGTAAATTATAAAGAAAACATAGTTTTTGCAATTAAGACATACCATTTATAATTTAATAGATCATTTGTATTGTGGCTAACTAAATGTTCAAAAGAGATGTGATATAATTTTTCATAATATAAAAGGCTGCCATCTTCTTTAAAGAAGCAAAACCTTTTCTATATAAAATCTCCTTAAGTTTTTTCCCCTAATATTATAAGGTATGGAAACCAAAATTTAAAGAATGTCTAATAGCTAATTATTAAAAAAAAGTCAAGGACTATTGGAAAATAATTTCTGAAAGATTGAAATGAACAGTCAGAAACTACAAATCACATGTAACAGACAATGTTCCTTTAGTCCTCTATAATTACAGTATGTAACATTTCTTTTAGTTTCAATTAATAGAGAAATTGTTGCATTGAATACAAGAGCCCAAAATATTTAATTTAGTTCTGCACAGTATATGCTAAACAAAGGTTTAAAAAGAAATCAACCCCCTCATCATCCAACGTCGTTTGTGCATGAAGCTTATTCTGCTGCTTGAACTAAATCTTAGCTTCAATGTAATTCAATAGCCCATTCTTAGATTATATTTTCTGTTGTTAATTTTCCAGTTTCTAGGATTATTCTCTCCCTCTGCTAACCTTTCTTTGCTAAATAGATGTCTACACTCTAAACCTTTGTATTTTTGCAATTCTCATTTCTAAATTTCTGATTTTTACACTTTAGCCTGGTGCATGTGTGATCCACCTATAGAAACTTCATTCATTTGGTACTTTCTGATTCACCCACAGTTTCAAAGAACTCTTTTTTCCCTGAAAAATTTGTTTTATTCTTTTGACAAAGTGCAGAAGTCATGTGTATTTAACAGCCATTTATTTAAGCGAGAATCCAAAAGTCTGTTTGGAATTTGTGAGCCAATGTAAGGATATTTGGATTAAACAAGAAAGCAGTAACAATAGAGGTATGGAATTTGGAAGTGCATTATAGATCTTTAAATGCAGATAACAGCTGCAACATTCAACTTTTTAATAATATGGAACAAGCAAGTGCACAGTTTGCTTTTATATTAATGGGTTCTACAACTGTCCACATTTCATCTGTGAAAATCCCACAAAAAGCAGAGCATTGGAACAAGAATTCTTAGATGTAATTAATTTAGTGATTGTTTTTAACCCAGTAGAACATTTTCGTGATGTGATCACTTATTTACAATTAAGTTAAATGGAAAATATACTGAAACATTCCCTGGTCCCAAAAATGACTACCGTTTTTATGTAAATGGCACTGAACTACATGAAAATTGACAGAAATAGCTTAATAATAATTTTCCTTCCTTTGTTTAATAAAATGCTTTACCTAGAATTTAGCATTTCTAGTTTAACATTCAAATGAAAGATGTTTTGGTTTTTCTTGGGTTTTTCCAGTTATTTCACAATTTTTTTTTTTTGGAGCTGTGATACACAGGATAATTTGAGAAGCAGAGATATGTGATTCATAAATGATTTATTTTTTTAACTACTCTTTTCAAAGAATCATATGAACTGGTTTGTGAGCATAAACAAATCAATTCAGTGGAGTTCAATGGGAGTGTTCTGTGTGATTTTGTCAGTCCCTTGTATTTCACTGGTAGATGTTTAAAGTGCATGCAAAAGAACCACCTATATCATTTTTTCCAATTGGTTTTATTCATCAACAGTACTACTCGACAACCAGTCTAATGACTCTCATCCATTTGATTCATGAACAGATCACTACCTGAGAATCAGTCTAACGATTTCCATTCATTTAATTTGTGAACGAGTCACTATCCAAGAACCTGTATAATGGTTCTTGTTCATTTGATTTGCAAATAAATCATTAGAAGCTGCACAGTTCCTATTCACTTGTGATTCTGTAATGAAACATTTTATTTTAATTATGCATGTTAAACGTGTTATCATGCTTTGTGTACAGAAAAAAGACAATGGCTTATGAATTATCATGTTAACTATATAATTATACATTTATATAAAATGTATTATATTTAAGTTAATAAACAATTATTTATTTACACAAATAAATACATATATCAAAATGATGTATGAATTATTGAATTATATCTTTGAGAATACTTCCCCCCATACTTTCCATATACACCAGACTCTAAATTAATTAAAAGAATCAATTTACTTAAATGGGTAGTTCAAAAGCGTCAAAACAGTAAACCAAAATTTTAATCACGTGATAAGACCTGTGACCAACACACAAGGTGGGTTAACCACAGCACTAGTAAACATTAGTAACGCTTGCTGTATTCTGCACAACTAACCCTGCAAAGTCTGACAGCCAGCCGGAGTGGGTGAGGCTGTGGTTAGGACAGTGTCTGAACACAGTGGCATCGGCTGTCAAAATAATCGAGATAGGGGTTGCGCATTTCTTTGTGTGCATCTTGCAACACAGCATGCATTACTGAGCAGGGTGTTATTAGATGGCCCCCCTATTTTAGCTGCTGATTGTTCTATAAACAGTTTTATCTGGATGAAATTTTATTTGCTCACCTAGTTTCATATATGCTTACCCATCAACACATTTCTGGCTACACTACTACTATTAATAATAATAACAATTCTTTACATTTTTATATCACTTTTTCACTACTCAAACCACACTATGTGTAGGCAACATTACAGGTTGTGTATATGTTTTTTTTTTTTCTTTTCTCCTGAGCTATGAAGTGCTGCATTGGTTTGCTTCCCTAAAAACTGTGCCCCACAACCCCCAAATTTTTTCATCAGTCATCACTGATTGTGTGATTTCCCAAAACCAGGATACCAAGAGTAAAACAAAAAAATCACAAACTTAAACAAATAAGCAGTAAAAATAAAAGTTTAGTTGTACTTTTAGATAACTGAAAACTTGGCCTGCTTATATACAAAACTAAACTCATGATATCTCACTTTTGTGTCAGTAAACAGGATTTTGCACATTACAGTGGTACTTGTGCCATGGCAATGCAATCACAGATGATGATATCATCAACTGCAAACACCAAAAAGACAATTAGACAATGTAAAAAGATGAAAGGAACCAAGATGAAGGCAAATATCAGAGGATACTAAAAAAAGTGTGAGAACACACTTGACACTGCACTGCAAATATTGAACAGAAAGTGCTTGGGCATAGTAAATAATTATTTCAATAAATACTAAATAATAAATAATTTCTGCAACGTGCAATAAATACATTATTTAAACCTAATGTACATTTAAAATCAAAATGGTTTTCACAGAATGCAGTAAGATTATTTTAGGGATTTTGCACATCAGATATGAAGTTGTTTTTTTAAGTCTAAAAAGCAGGAAACAGCGGAGACTGCTAAAACTTGATCTGATGTTTTATAGCAGAAGTTGGGTGAGTGAAAGTTGATGAGTTAGATTGAGCTGACTGACATGTCATACTCACCTTTGTTCCAATTTAAAAATAGTGTAACATTAGTAAGTAAGGTGCTCCTTTTCCGTTCATTTTGGCATACAAATGATAATTAGAAAATAATATATTTTTCTTTTTTATCACTGTTAAGACTGAGGTTAGGCATTTTAATGTATTTTTTGATCTTGCAAAATGAAAGAAAAAACAAAATTGCTAGTTATTTGCAGCAATAAACAAAGTGAGATACTTAGAAACAAAATTAATCATCTGGCCCAGCTAGTCAAACCAAAGGTCAAGAATTTAGGTGTTATTATTGACTCTGACCTTAATTTCCGATCACATATTACCGTATATACTTGCATATAAGTCGGGTCTTGAAACCCAAAAAATCGATCATAAAATCAGACCCCAACTTATACGCCCATTCAAAAATATGACACTTTCATTTTTTTTTTACATCTTCTTGCTTACTCCAATCTCGCATCAGTTTCTCGAACACATCGAATTTTGTTGCAGCAGTGCAGTTACCAATTTTTTTGCCACTTCAATGACTTTTAATTTAACACCAGCTTCATGTTTTCTTCTGATTGAATGATCTATCGTAGATGAGGGATGCTCTAACGATAAAGATGTATGAAGGTGTGAGATACAAAAAACACAAAACAGTGGAAACATCACTTCGGAATAGTTTGGGAATTACTTTGTGGTCACATAGGCACAATATATAGAAAAAAAAGGCAGTGTGCTCTGTGGTTACACTCTCATGTGGGCGTTAGCATATCATAATCTCTTGGACCAATAGCGTGAGATTTCCGCATTCAACTTATACAGCCAACATTATAAAATACTGGCAATTATATGGTAAAAGCTCTGACTTATACCCGGGAGAACTTAAACAAGAGTATATAATAATATTTTAATAATATTACCAAGACTGCTTTCTTCCATCTAAGGAACATTGCAAGGATGCAATCTTTCATAACATTTAAAGATGCTGAAAAATTAATACATGCATTTGTGTTTAGCTGACTTAATTACTGCAATGCTTTCCATCAGGACCACCCAATAAGAACGTAAATCAGCTACAGCTTGTCCAGAATGCAGCAGCAAGAATTTTAACCAAAAAGAAAAAATATGACCATCTATCCTGAATATTAATATCTTTACATTGGCTGTCAGTGTCATTTAGAATCGATTTTAAAATATTTCTACTTGTATATAAGGCACTAAACAGTCTTGCCCCTCCCTACACTTCAGCATACCTGTTTACTTATGCACTTAATTGTAATCTGCAAATACTGGTTTGCTCATTATTCCAAGATCTAAGCATAAAATAATTGATGAGGCAGCTTTCTGTTCTGATGCACCTAAAACTTTTAATAATTTACCAATAGAAATATAGCAGGCAAAATCTGTGGAACATTTAAAAAAACTTCTAAAAACCCACTTTTAATCTGGCTTTCCAGTTATTAAAACATAACATAGTTATCTGATGATAAGTTTAGCTCTTTTATGTATAAATAATTACCCAGCCTTAATCAATTGCTTTTTTTTTTGTTTTTTGTGTCTCCAATACTGTGTGGTGGCACATAGCGCCACCAACACAAGCACTCTATTCTGCAGTCACCTGGACTACTGGAAGGCATGAAGAGCTTTGGAAAACTTTATTGACGACTGTATCAACTGTGCCCAGTGAAGGGTGGGTGACCAGCTGGCATATACCATCCTAACTTCTAAGATGCAGAATCTGATTACCATCAGACTTAACTATTTGATTTGACAGAGTCAAGGCTGGGGTGCTGTCAAAAGGTAGGGCCTGTTAAAGCTCATTGCAGCAGTTCTTGTGTGATTTTGGGCTATATAAAAATAAATTGTATTTTATTGTATTGGGTTTGCTTGTTTATGTCTTTCACACATGCCCCTCCAGAGGTTTATTTTTCTGCTATTGCCATAGGAGTTTTTTGTTTTCCTCTCCTCTGTGTCAGCTGGACAATTAATCACATTCAGGAATCAAGAACGTCATCTACATCCTTAATCAATCAAAACTGCAATGGACTGTTTTATTTGCTTTTGTACCATTTCACTGAACTAAATAACATCAAACTGTCTATAAATGTATTGATATGTACACGTGCCTTAGTCATGTGCAGATATATACTGTATATATATTTATACAGGTGTATATGTAAATTAGATGTGGTTGTTCTCTTGCCATCTTTATGTACTTTAAGGCTTTTAATTAGAAAAAAAATATGAAGCTGTTTCTAATAAATGTGAAGGTTTGTTTTGAACTTTAGTGTTTAAATCTGGTTTAACAATGCCCAGCTTGATTTTATATTTTGTATACTTACATTTAGGGTGGCAAGGTGGCGCAGTGGGTAGCGCTGCTGCCTCACAGTTAGGAGACCTGGGTTCGCTTCCCGGGTCCTCCCTGTGTGGAGTTTGCATGTCCTCTGTGTGGGTTTCCTCTGAGTGCTCCAGTTTCCTTCCACAGTCCAAAGTTAAGTGCATTGGTGATCTTAAATTGTCCCTAGTGTGTGTGTGTGCCCTGCGGTGGGCTGGTGCCCTGCCCGGGGTTTGTTTCCTGCCTTGCACCCTGTGTTGGCTGGGATTGTCTCCAGCAGACCCCCGTGACCCTGTAGTTAGAATATAGCAGGTTGGATAATGGATGGATGGATACTTACATATATTTAAATGATCATAATATTAATTAATGATAATATCCAAGTAACTATGGTATATCTTTACTGGTGTTGTTGATTAATCTGTGGAAAGCATATTGAGTTGCATGTACATGTATTATAAGGTGCTAAACAAATAAAGTTATTATTATTAAAATACATCTGTACATTACCTAAAATGCTTAAAATCTTAGGCAAGTATTTTTGAATCAAGCTGAAAAATATATTGTAGTTAGATGCCTTATTTTTTAAAAAGGTTTTGTCTAACACTTTCTACAATTCTAACCCTATTGATCAGTTATTTTTCACATTTAGTCAACTTATAACCTTAGCCCTTGAGTAAAAAATATCTATTATACTGTCATTTTTGTGACAAGGCACATATATTTTTATTAAGCTCAAGACAGGAACACATTTATAATAATGCACTTAACAGAGAATATAAATCAATATCAGTATTGCCATGGTTATTTCTATTATATATTTGTACCAAAGAAAACCTAAGGCTTTGACAGACCCAAGTTTATTTAATACTTTAATTTAATTTATTTAATATTTATTTAATACTTGTCCTGTACAGATACCACAATATTATGCAATGATATTATCTGATGTATGTATTGAATTTTACATCTTAGATCATTTGGCAGCTGTTATTAGGATGTATAAATATGTCTCTCTTATAGAATTTTATGGATTCTTAAAAAAATATATTTTTCTATATGTTTTATTCTGACATTCAAGTCAAGGTTAGTTCCCTCACTGAGCCCAAATCAGCCAGAACAGGGTAGGACTTCCTATATCCTTGAAATGGATAAATTTGGTATAGAAAAAGGTACAGGGTGTATGGTACAGTATGTACACAACACAAAGTAGCCAAATAACAAACTGCAAAGAAACCCATGCTGCCTCCCTGGGTCTCACTACACAGGCATCTGTCTGTCCATTATACAGGCCTTGCTGGCTAGTTATGGATGCTACATCCATCTCTCCCAGCTGGGATGCCAGTTAATCCAATTATTCCATTACATCAGCATGCATGCACAGAAATGCAAACATGTAGCTGTATTTTTGGCTTAATGGCAATATCACCAGACATACAGTTGAAAGAAACATGTTATTTATTATCATTTTTATTGTACTTATTTGTAGCAAGACGTAGATTAAAGGATAATAATATAACATTACATAATATTTTCAAACAAATTATAAGTTATTTACTTTGGTGTCCCGGGGGCCAGAGCCTATCCTAGGAGAATTAGACACAAGGGTGGAACGAACATTGGAATGGATGCCGCATCATCACAGAACCCACTCCCGCACACACCCAAATTACATGAATATAGTGTCACTGATTGACCTAACAATAATACCTTTGGGATGTCTGAGTACAAAGGCAGGGCCATAGTGAAACCCAAATACCTTGTAGCAAGTTTTCCCTTCCACTTTATGTTAATGATGGCTGTATCATCCATACATTACAGGTAGTAATGGTGTTTTCCTTATAAAAAAAATAATCTTCCTTTTATTTGCTTATTATGTCTAATGGGGATTTTAATTTAACCTCCTTTCTCTGTTATTTCTGATTGTAACTATTTACCATCTTGTTTTAACCTGCTCCAAGCTCATGCTAAAGGTAATATTCCTAATTTAATTTTTGATTTTCATAATTTTTAATTTTTCATATCTCATATGAAAACTTGTCAGATCATTTTCTGGTAGAACATGTAATTTATTTAAAATCATCAAAATCCCTAGATAAATTTGTCTCCTTGGAAGAAAGTTACACTAATTTCTTTTACTGAGGCCTTGTTAAACACTGATTTAATCACAAAATACATTTTTCTTCAAAGTCCTGAGTTAGACAATTGCCTTGCTTTTAATAGCAAAAGCTTTATGTGCTATATCAGACATTACAGTGCATGTTAAATCAATTACTGTTAAAAAATTCAAAGGACTCTCCCTGGTTCACAAATCTTTAAATAAATTAAACCAGAAAAAAGGGGAATTAAATAAACTTTAAAATGTAGGAGCAGATATAATTGAATAATAGAAATATGTATAGGGAAAAACATATGGTTTACCAAAATGAATTATTCTTCTCCTCTTATTACAGCAAATGAAGACGTTCCTGGTTTTTCTTCCATTGATAGATTAATTTAAACTAAAAAGGACCTTATTAGAAGCAGACTGTCAGAAATGAACAGACTACCTTGTTAATAGGATAAATATTTTACAAGCTAGAGCTACTTTTTCAGGGCCATTATCAAATGATTTAAATGTTCATCCACCCAGCTTTCCCTAACGTTACCTGTATTAGCACTCTTGATCTACTTAAGGTACTTAGCTCCCTAAAAATGATTTATAGCTCACTCACCCTTTTAATACATCCTTCTGGATGCCTAATCTGCTCCTACTTAATCCCATTAGGGTTCATATGGTGATTTAGTTTCTCATATCTGGTATAGACCTTTTCTCAAAGTAATTTCCAGATTAATTAAGTAAGAAAAATAAATGCTTTAAAATCTGCAGCATATTTCTCATCTTCTATTTCACTATGAAGGTTTGGAGAATTATGTTGCAGACCAATTGGAGTATCATTTATCAGATAATAATCTCTATGAACAGTTCCAGTCTGGTTTTAGAGAAACCCATAGACCTGATTAGTTTAACTATTAAATACTAATAATTAATATATGATCAATTAATAAACTATAAACCTCCAAGTCCTGTTCTGTTTTTCTTTTGCTGGATCTTTCAGCAGCTTTTAATACAAAAGATCATCAGATTTTGTTTTATTGTTTAGAAGCACGTGCAGCTGTGTCTGGGTGCTTCTTTTATCCTATTTCGCAAGCAGTTACCAGCTTATTTCAGAACATAATTTTAAATCTGCTACTGTTCCCCTTTGCTTTGCAATTCCCCAGTGTTCCATTAGGCTCATTTTGTTTCTAATATACTTACTTCCCTTAAGTAATTCTATTCTCAAATCAGATTTTCAGATTTGCATTTATGCAGAAGACTCAGATCAACCTGGTTATAAAAATGGCATTTCTCTTGGTATTCCCAACTGCTTTAATGAAATTAAGGCTTAGGTGAATTGCATTTTTGCATTAAAATGTGAATAAACCTGATGGATATAAGATCCTGAAATACTGTATGTGAGAGCTGCAATTTTAAATCCTTTAACTTTAATATACGATAAGATTAGTATTAAACACTGCACAAACATGGTGTTGTTTCCAGTTTCTTGTACGTCTCCATATTTTCAAATAATTAACATACCACAAAATTAGCATTGAATACATTTTCAGATGCTAAATATATTATTGTTATTATTCTCTTCTGGATTTTTGTAACACTTTATATGAAGGATGTCCCAAAAACTCCCAGAACTGGTCAACAGCATATGAGTGGGGTGTAGTTATCGACTGTGCCGCTAGGTAGCACATGTCTACAGTCTTGTTTATCAGTCCACCGAGTGGCAATGTGCTGAGTTTATCAAGTGCCTTTTCCTGACACCTATGTTACATTTGTGTGCATGACTTTGACATTTATTTTTTCTCCAACCTGTAAAAAGCACAAAAATTGAGATGATGATTGCATTTTTGACAATGACAAACTTGTTAATAAAGTGTTTCCCTGTAAACACACTGCACCATACTGCTGAGGCATCTGTGGGAAAGCATCAGAAAAAAGTCTGGAGCAGTGGCACTTGCAAAACCACATTTTGTACCATGTCAGTATTCCTCCAGACACTGTGTTGTTAATTAAAGAATTTTTGACCAAATACAACCAAATGCACCACCCTCAGATTCGCTAGCCCTCACTCCCTGTGACTTCTTTATGTTATTAGAATTAAAATTGAGACAGAAGAAAAGATGATTTGCTACTGTGAAAGAAATCTAGAAAAAAATTACAGGGACTGTAGGCACAGTAACAAAAGATGAGTACAGGGAACCCTTCCAGGAATGATGGGACAAGTGTATTGCATCTTAGGGGGAGTATTTTGACAGTGACTAAAATGGAATTGCGTTAAGTTAGATAATAATGTTTTTATTTTTAACAAGTCCAGGAATTGTATAGTGAGCATCTTTCAAAAACTTGAACAGCTGTTTGTCATTTGACATTGTGGATGGGTGAATGAATGCAGGGTGACTCCCATAAGTGCTGGGGTATCAAAAGGGTCACCTCTTTAAAATCTTGCATTGAAACATACATACAAAACTTGGTGCTCTCAGGCACAAAACATAATTAATAGCAATGCAGCCTTCCCATTTCAAACTCGTAGCTCTTGAAGAGCGGTCAATCATGGGGAACTCCGTCCTTTTGTATGTTTGGGTCCAAATAAGATGCCAACATAATGAGGCATTGGCCTTTTATATGTCCTTTGGCTGAAGGGGGCAGGGTTAGTCTCCTTCAAGGGACACCTTCTTGTGGCTGCAGAAGAAAGACAAGACTGTTAGTGACAGCGTCCCTTCTCGCGCAAATGAGATTTTACATACCTGTTACAAGCCGGGAAGGTGTTCCTCTGACGCATATGTGTGACAACATCGATAGATTTTATCACCAGCCCATTTGTATGTCATCTAGATTGGTTTAATGCTGAACAGCATGCTGAATTCAAAATTTTATTCTTAGTTTTCAAACTTTACAGAACAAGTATCTTTCAGGTAGTATAAATGCATCCTTATAAAGCCATTTACCCTTTGGTGCTGTCCATTTTATACCTTTGAGGCATTTATCTTTCATTACTGTGCTTCTAACCTTTGCAATTCACTTTTAGTTTCTGTTAGACAGTATAGACAGTAGTCTATAAATGTATTTAGATTTGCTTATTTATTTAAACAATTTTTAATGTTATCTACATTTTGCATTCTTTTACATACATTTTGATATTATATTTACAGTCTTTTAGCTACCTAGCAATTTTATATACTATAACTTGATGTAAAACGCAACAATCTCTTATTGTGTAATTTGGCATTGAAATAATACGCCTGAATCCTAGAGACATTCAATTACATCTACTGTCAAGTCTGAGAATAAAACTGGAGCTGAGTAGCAAGCAAATGCTGAAATCAGTGAAGAACAGGAAGGTAAAGAAGTGGAAAAATAAGTCAAAAAAGAACAACTTGTAATCAAAAAACAGAGCAATCAGAGAGAAGAGAATGCTACAAAATAAATCTGGCAAATGATACTTCACCAGCTGATGATGTAGCTCTTTTTGTAACAAAGATGATTTCAGCTGAGGGCATTGCCCAACATCATGGCTGCAGCAGCACAAGAAAAATATGATGAAAATCAAATATTTTTAGTTAGATTGCAAGATCTAACAATGTTGCAAGATACCTAAGTATATGGACTCTAATAAACATAATTTTTAAAAGGTTTGTGTTCTCATTATCAATTGATTAAAGGTTATATACAGGATAGTACAATATAGCCTCAGAATTGAACAATGTTGTTTTGAGAAATTTCTAAGGCTATCTAAGGCCAGCTTCCTCCATCTTACAAATATTTCAGCAACATTAAGAGAATTTAAGGACATTAAGAATATAGAAAGCATATTCATTTTTATCATGCAGGATCTTAATCCTTTATTGTAAGAATATTTAAATTATTTGATTGCTATTTCACATTTAATATAGCAACAGGGAACATACAGCTATGTTGATTTAAAAAGTATTACTGCATAATCCCAGTTCTAGTTTATTTTGATTTAAAAAATCTCCTTCAGCTGTATAAAATTGTAATGGTTTCATCCTACTTTCCCAGCCCTTTACTTTACACAATTATTAATACTTATATTCAAGAGCTCCCGAAATAACTCTGCACAAGTGCATTGGTCCTTTGCAGAGCACATTTACACAACTTTCGTTTTTAAATGCAAACCATAAAATGATCAATTCAATTTCAAGGCAAATATAGTAAATGGTTTCATTCTGCTGTCCTACGGTCCCATGGGAGACGTGTTCACATTTTTGGAAAGAAGGATGACAGCCAGTAGAGAGTTAGTTAAAATAATGGTTAAAAACAGCTATCTCCACTAACTTTCTTCACTTTTTAACCAACGTGCGGATTCCACAGTATGCATGAAATTCGCTCTACTCTGCATTCAATATAATTCCAATCATTGAAGTGGACAAATGGAGGACAGCATTTAAAATCTCCACTGGCCATTACAAATATAAAGTAATGTAATAATGTTTGGCCAATGCCCTTACAGTTTTACAAAACTTAAATAATGTTGCTTTTTGCAACATATTAGGTACATACATTCTGGTTTGTATCAGTGACATTTTGATTTTTTTCTAATAGAATTGATGAACACATTCAAACATGTGACAAGTGTTTAATAGACCCTGATGGAATAAACTGTATGCAACATAAACATGTGAGTTCCATAAAGACTCTATTTTCGGTATATAAAAACTCTTGGGTGGGGTTAGATATGAACAGATCTTTATTGAAAATCCCTTGAGAGTATAAAACAAATACAGAGGTCTGTGGGTTTCATGAACTACTACCGCCATTTCAACAAAAATTTCAATTCAGACATTTCACTGGTTATGCTACTAGTTATAAAAACCAAGAAGAAATGTATTTGGTCTACAGATGCACAATTCTTTCAACTTCTGTGCCAGTACTACTTCATTCTAAACTGTTCCAAAAATTCATAGTGGAAGTAAGCACCTACAGGTACGCTAATGACTGTGATAAATTGTACTCTTGTAGAATTTTTTCTAGGAAACTCTTACCAGCTGACCAAAATTATGACACTGCAGTTAAAGAATTATTTCTGATAAAACTGGCTTTTGAAGAATGACAACTGGTTTTACGCTTTGACCAATTACTGCTTGATTCTTTTTTAAGAATCAACACAATCAGCACAATGACTAAAAACTTGACCAGTTCAGTGGGCACTTTTTTCAACTGTATTAATTTCATTACTTCCTAATGACCTGGGACCTCATGCATAATGCCATGCGTAGAATTCACACTAAAACATGGCGACGGACAAAAGCAGAAATGTGCGTATGCACAAAAAAATCCAGATGCATGAATCTATGTGTACATCAACTTCCACGTTCTTCCGCTACATAAATCCCGGCCAGCGTCAAAAAAAGTAACACACGTGTATGTGCCTGCTTCCACTCCCCAACTCCTCCCAGAGTTACGTCTCTTTGAATAAGAAAATCCATATAAATAGCCCTTAAGTTCAGCGTTCTGTGAAAAGACAATGGCAAAAGCAAAGGGGAAAATAGCAGAAGTTCAGCGAATACCAAGTGGAGGCAAGGAAAAACTTACTATTTGTTGGTTTAAACAGTGGTATAAACAAAAACAATTAAGTTGATCGAGTAACATAGAGAAAGTCGCACAGTGCCCGAAATAAAAGTTGTCAGATATCAAAGTCGCAGTGAAAAGTTCAGTCATAGAAGATTATTAGGGTACAGAGAAAAGACAAAAAATAGGCACACAGTGGGAAAAAAAGCTCAAAATGTCAACTTTAATCTCGAAATTTTCACTTTAAAGACGTTATTTATTTTGTCATTAAAGTAGAACATCGTAAACTTCATCTTAAAATCGTTTAATTTACTAGTTTCTCAAATACCATCGTAACTAAAGTAGCACGTTAAATGCTTTGTATTGTATATGTTCTATGTGCTCTATGTGTGTGAACCAGTACGTCCTTCTTAAACAAGCTTTCTCTTCCTCCGACAGGACACAGAATCCATTACATTCATGATATTACAGCTCTCTGAATAAATTAAATACTGAGATGTATACTTGATATCATTTTCATGACGATAAGAATTAAGCATTTTATTAAACACGGGAACACAGTGGCGCAGTGATAGTGACGAGCTGGCGCCCCATCCAGAGATTGTTCCTGCCTCAAGCAAGATTACTGATACTGTATACTGATAATTCTCTTTCCAATCAGCTGTTTGAGAGCTGTGATTTCACACTCAGATACAGTAGGATAAATATTTGAGAGTAACAACGCTAAACGAGCTATGGTATTTGGAATAGTTTGGCCATTCTGTGGACCATTATATTGTTACGGGTTAATTACAATCAGATGCCATAAACTAATAAACAATATGTGGTTAATTTCAGTGTATTTGATAAAGCCGTCCGGGATATGCATTTAAAAAAGAAAGGGAAACCACATTGGAACAAAAGCACTGCTTTGACGATGGGTGCCGCCAGTTTGCAAAACCGAGCAGAGAACTTGTGTACGCCAGGAATTGAGTTGGCATGAAAATGTGTGTGGCTTTACACCAAGTTTAGTTTTTATACATCGCACCGTTTATATACGAGCCCCCTGGTATTGTGGATGGGAAAGCCAAGGATTTCTGACTTAAGTTTGATCCTCATCCCTACAGTCATTAAAATTATAATACCACCTGAATGATTGCTAGCTACAACCCAGATGCTTAATCCCTTAAAATTAATAAAAAGTGCCAATTTGCTCACATAACATTCTATACCTGCTCAAGTCCTGGCTGGTAAGATTTATGTTCCATTTAAATTTTCAAGTGAAATACTCATGTGGGAGCATGAAAGTGATGTGTTTGGGCATACGGGTATAAAACAGATTTTAGAGTTACTCTAATTATATTTTTAGTGGAAGAACATAGGTTAAAACAGCAATGACTAGGCCATGGCTTGTGATGGGTATGTTAGAGTCAAACTGACACCAGATCATTTAAGTTTGCAGATGATACCAGGCTAGGTGTTTTGGCAGATAATCTAGAACCTGTTGAATCATTACAGAGAGACTTGGACAGATACAAGCTTGGGCAGGTTTCTGCAGATGAAGTTTATTGTAAATAAATGTAAAGTATCACACGTAGGAACTAATTTTAGGTTTGGATACACAATGGGAGGTCTGAAAATCAAAGGTACACTTTATGAGAAGGATTTAGGAGTTATAGTGGATTCTGTGGCAAAAGCAGCAAAATTGGGTCAATAATTGATGAAAAACCAAAACATTTGACAACATACAGAAGTGGAACAATTGTTTATATACCAAATGGCTGCAGGAAATGAGTTGTTAGGAAGTGACGTCATCACTGAGGGACCGGAAAGTGATGTCATCCTGAGGAGTCAGAAGTGACGTCATTACAGACAGAGTTGTCTGTAGGGAGCAATTTTCAGAGACCGGAAGTGTTGTCAATGAGTGTGTGTATTTATTGTTTATTTTCTTTTGTTCTGTAGAGGAAGAAAGAGAGGCATCAGTATCCCAAATCAACCCACTATCTTGTATTATATCATCTCAGGGCTTGCTGACTGCATCCTAAGCGTATGTGTGTGACTATATACTGTATATATATACACAGGGTGAGTGAAAATTCTGTTAACATTTGAATGGCTGAAACAATTTATTCACAAAACATACTCCATATGTGCAATATGATTTACAGGAATGTCTCAACCTGTTCACCATCATGTTCAACACATGTACCATAGGTGAAGCATATTATCCTGGATAATGCAATTGCCACTCAACTTCATTTTTCTTGTTTTCATGGTCGTCTTCCAGCAACTAGTATAATACCAATAACAGACAATGAATCACACATCATACATTAAGCATAAAACCAAACAAAAAGTAATAAGAATCACACATCAAGAATCCTCACACAGTACTTAGTATGAGTGGCTGTTCAGTGGAATTTTGATCTGTGGATAAAAACTGCAAGTAGAGTAGATTCAGAAAGTATTCAGATCCATTTAATTTCTGCATATATTTTGGTTTTGTAGATTTTATTTTAGATAGATTTGCTATTGTTGCCCATCAATCTACATTCCATAACCCATAATTACAAAATGAAAATGTATTTTTGAAAAGGTTTGCAAATTTATTAAATATCAAAAACTGAAATCTGTTATTTGTATTCAGACCCTTTGCTGAGGCACTCCAGAATGTAGTCAGGTACATTCTGTTTAATTTAAACATATTTGACAAGGGTCTACAGCTTAACTGGAGTCAACCTTTGGCACATTGCATTGATTGAACATAGTTCAGAAAGTTCACACACCTGTATATGTAAAGGTCCCACAATTCACACTGCATGTCAGGACAAAAACAAAGCCATGAAGTCGAAGGAACTCTCTGTAGACCTCCGTAATAATGTTATGTTGAGGCATAAATTAGAGCAAAGGTACAACACCATTTCAAAAACTTTGGTTCTCAGGAGCACAATTCCCTCCATAATTGCAAAATGGAAGAAGTTTGGGACAACAAGGACTCTTACTAGAGTTGGCTATCTAGCCAAATGGAGTAACTGGGCAGGAATGGCCTTAGTCAGGGAAATAACCAAGAACCCAGTGGTCACTCTAATACAGCTTCAAAAACTCTTTGGTGGTGGATTTTTGATGAACAACCATTTCGGCAGGATTTGATCAACCGTTATTGAGTAGTCAGCTTGGAGTTTGCCAAATGGCATTTACAGGACTCTGAGAGCATGAGTAAGAAAAATAAAAAATTGAACACTTTGGGCAAAACTTCAGACACTATGCCTGGCAAAGATCATCTCCTGTCTCACACCATTCCTACAATGAAGTATGGCGATGGTGGCATCATGCTGTGAGGGTGCTTCTCAGCAGCAGGGACAGGCAGACTGGTCAGACTAGAAGAAAATATGAATGAAGCCAAATAGATAGACAGAGAGAAATACAGAGGTGTCCTTGTAGAAAACCTGAGGTTTCTGACAGTTCACATTTCAGCATGACAATGAGCCAAAGCATACAGCCATGACAACACTAGAGTGGCTTTGGGACAATTCTCTGTTTGTCTTTATGAGGCCCAGCCAAAGCCCAGACTTAAACCCCATAGATCATATGTGGAGAGACCTAAAGATGGCAGTTTACAGAGGCTTCCCATCCATTCTCATGGATGTTGAGAGGATCAGCCAGGAATGTTACGAATGTTATAAAGTGCCCAAATGTATGTGTGTAAAGCTTATGGAGACTTACCCAAGAAGACTCAAAGTTGCTTTTGCTGGCAATGGGGCTTCTACACAGTATTGAATTAAAGGTTTGCATACTTATGTAAAATAGATTTTTAATACATTTATAAGACTTTGTCATTATTGGTTAATGAGTGTAGACTGATGGAAAAAAATGTCAAATTTATCCATTGTCATAAACTCCACTCTGAGTCATAATAAGGTTTGGGGCAGTCACCCATATATTTGGTATCCTGGTTGCGAAGATGCAAAAGTATAAACAGCACTGATGTGCACAAAACCGAGTTCAAACAGAACTGAGAGAATAGGGAAAAGGTGGAGGTTTTTAAAGTGAAAGACAGGAAGTGAGGTCAAAGGGGTCCGGCTCATAAGGGTCTTCAACTATAGGCTTGACCTTGGCCGTGAAATCATAGGGGCTGGAGCCGGCAAGGTCTTCTTCCATAGGCTCGGACCCGGAAATGACATCAAGAGGGCCAGGTGGGATCTCCCGTGAATGGTCTACAGGCAAGGGAGAAAAAGAGTCAGTGCACTCTGCCACATCCCGGTCTGATTCGGAATTGCCTTTACTGAAGCCATTTAGCTGCCTCCCATGCGCACGTGTGTGACACCATTTATAATGAAATCAACAACACATTGTCAAAGGTAATAGCAACCAACGCAGTTAGAAATATACTGTATGTGTTTTTTAATCTTTTAAAGATTTTTTGGAATTTTATAAGTGGCTTTAAATCATAATATGTGAATTCTTTAAAGATTAGCAAACAATGAAATTATCAGTTACATAAAGCTTTTTACTATATTGTGCAATTCATCATGAGCTTGTTTCACTAAGGTAGAAATTGCATGTGAATATACTGTACATTGGCTTCTTTAATTTACAAAACTGTTAAACTTTTCTACTTGTACTATGGCTTTCCCCCAGCTTTTAAACATCATATTTTGTCAGATTTCTTTTTTTTTTTATTAATTTTATTGCAATCCATACAAAGCAATCAAGTTTTTACAAAAGAAAAATTGAGTTAAGAACAGATCAATCCCCACCCCTGAGAGAGAGAGAGCAAGCAAAACGGCGTAAAATTTAAGGCTTGTAAACATACCTAAATTAATAAATTCTCTGTGCTTCATGAACATATTTTAAAATATTACTGATCAGATCATGCCATATTTTAAAAAGTCTGCACCGATCCTCTAACTGAGTATTTAATATAACAAATCGGTTTCCCACTGACTTAAAAGAGGAGAGTTTGGGTTTTTCCAGTTTATTAGAATAAGTCTGCCTGCCAAAAGTGAAGTGAATGCAATCACAATTTGTTTGTCTTTCTCCACTTTAAGCCCCTCTTGAAGAACCCCAAACGCAGCCATTAATGGGTTAGGAGGGATTGTGAGTCCAAGGCTGTCTGAGAGGTAATTAAAAATTTTTGTCCAGAATAATGTTAATTTGGTGCAGGCTTAGAACATGTGACCCAGTGAGGCTGGGACTTGGTTGCAACGTTCGCAGGTTGGATCATGCCCTGGAAACATTTTGGAGAGTTTTAGTCGAGACAGATGTGCTCAATATATAATATTAAGTTGTATAATTGTATGCTTTGCGCATATGGAGCTCGAGTGAATTCTCTGCATTGCTACTTTCCACTCCTTTTCTGATATATTAATTGAGAGATCTTTTTCCAATTATCCTCTTGGATCTTTGAAAGGGAAGGATTGTAAAATGATTTTTGTATATTGTAGAGATGGAGTCTAAGTCCTTGAGATTGAGCAATATTTTTTCCAGCATGGATGAGGGTGGAAGATGAGGAAAATCTGGAAGGTTCTGTTTAACAAAGTTCCTGATTTGAAGATAGTGAAAGAAATGTGTAGCTGGAATGTTAAATTTGCAATGTAATTGTTCATAGGATGCAAAGACGTTGTCTATATAAAGATCTCTAAGCAAGTTAATTCCAAATTTTTTCCAGATATTAAAAACTGCATATGTTTGTGAAGGTTGAAAGAGGGGGTTCTCTTGCAGAGGTGCCACAGATAGAAGCTTCTCCGTCTTAAAATGCTTTCTACATTGGTTACAGATTCTAAGTGAGTGGAGCACAATTGGGTTATTTGTATATTGCCGATAACGTGTGTTTATTGGAGCGCAGAGCAAGGAAATACAAAGAAGGACTGCAGGATTTTACTTCTATTGCAGACCAAGCCTGTGTATGTTCTTCTATTTGTGTCCAGGTTCTTATCGCCTGTATATTTGCTGCCTAGTAAAAAAACTGGAATTTAGGTAGAGCCATGCCGCCTTCTGCCTTTTGTCTTTGTAGGGTTGCACTTTTGATGCGTGGATGTTTTGAATTCCAAATAAATTAGGTTATTGTTGAATCTAATTGCCTAAAGAATGATTTATTAATGTATATTGGAATGTTTTGAAATAAAAAAGAAGCTTAGGAAGAATATTCATCTTTACAGTGTTAATTCTTTCAGCTAGTATGAGATGAAGGGTTACAGTACCATATCATCTGCATATAATGAGATTTTCTGTTCCAGTCCTTCTCTGCTAATCCCCTTTATCTGATCAGTATTTCGACAATGTATTGCCAGTGGTTCAATGGCAATTGCAAACAGCAGCGGTGACAAGGGGCATCCTTGTCTAGTGCCACGTTCTAGTTTAAAGTAGTCTGAGCAAATGTTGTTGATGCAAACTGAAGCTTCTGGGTTAGTATACAGTAATTTAATCCATGCACAAATGTTTGGGCCAAACCCAAACTTCTCCAATGCAGTAAAAAGGTATTTCCATTCAATCATGTCGAATGCTTTTTCTGCATCCAATGATAATAATATTTCTGGGGTGTTTGATTTAGTTGGTGAGTATATTACATTAAACAGGCGTCGAAGATTTGAAGATAAGTGCCGGCCCCTAATAAATCCAGTTTGGTCTTGTGATATTACCGAGGGAGCACTTTCTCCATCCTTCTAGCTATGATTTTAGAGAGTATTTTAACGTGTTATTCAGAAGTGAAATTGGTCTGTATGATGCACATTGTAATAAGTCCTTATTTTGTTTTGGAAAGACAGTGATTAGTGCTTGGCGAAAGGTTTGTGGAAGAGATTGGTTATCTCTGGCTTCTGTAAATGTTGCTAATAGGAGGGAGCTAGCTGAGCGGAGAATTTCTTGTAAAATTCTGCAGGGTAGCCATCAGGGCCTGCTGCTTTCCCCTTGGAGTGACTTTATAGCATCTAGTAATTCTGATAACGCCAGAGGTTTATCAAGTTCCTCGCACTAAAAGCGTCTATTTGTGGTATCTGTAATGTATCCAGAAATGCATTAGATTGTGTATTGTCTTCTTTAAACTCAGTAGTATATAGGGATTTATAGTAGTCTCTGAAAGTGTGCATTATATTTTTGTGTTCGAATTTTATCTCCGTTCGTGTTGGTGATTACGAGATTGCGTTGCACTTCTTGCTTGTGAATTTGTTGAGCTAAAAGCTTATTAGCTTTCTCTCCATGTTCATAATAATGATGTCTGGATTTGTAGATTAGTTGTTCAGTTTCTTTAGTTGTCAAGAGGTTTAATTCTGAATGTAGAGCCTGCCTCCTCCTATGTAGAGTCTCGCTTGGTAGTCTGGCGTGTTCTTCATCTATTTTAGTAATTTCGCTTTTATCTTTCTACTTTCTTGGCTTCGGATTTATTTCTGTGGGAAAGATATGAGATAATCTGTCCTCTTAAGAAGGCCTTAAGAGTTTCCCAGAGTATTCCTGCAGAGATCTGTGTGGATGTATTTGTCTCTAGAAAGAATTTGATTTGTTTGGATATAAATTCGTACAATTCTCGTCAGCTAATAGAAGCGGGTTGAGGCCATCCGGGGTGAGTGTATGGGGCTTAGTAATTTTAGCTCCAAGATCATAGGTGCATGGTCAGAAATAACAATAGCATCGTATTTGCAAGATTTAATCATAGGCAAGAAGTTATTGTCTATAAAGAAGTAATCAATCCTTGAGTAGCAATGATGTACTGGTGAGTAGAAAGAATATGTTCTTGAATTTGGGTTTAAAAACCTCCAGGGGTCTGATAAGTTGTGATCAGTTATAAACTTTGTAATTATCTTTGTGTTAGATGCCCCTGTGGAGGAAGTCCTATCTAAAAGTGGATTTAGAACACAATTAAAGTCCCCAGCCATTATAACTTTATGAGTGTTCAGATTGGGAATGGATGCAAATAAATTTTGTATAAATTCCTTATCATCAACATTAGGTGCATAAACATTTATCAAAATCATTTTACAGTTAGATAAGTCTCCCATGACCATTACATATCTCCCTTCAGGATCCAATACTACATCTGATGCTACAAATGGTACTGTTCTATGTATGAGAATTCCCACACCTCTAGTTTTCTTCGTAAAACTAGAATGGAACATTTGGCCAGTCCAGTCTTTTGCAGCGGAACTGATCCTTGCTTAGTAAGTGGGTCTCCTGTAAAAATACTATTTTAGCATTTAGACCTGTTAGGTGAGAGAGTACTTTCTTTCTCTTTAATTCGTGATTCAGGCCTTTAACATTCCAGCTTACAAAGTTAACTGTCCCATCATGGAGACACTGATTCTGAGTTTTTGATGTCATTTTATAGTCTTAACTGGAAGTGAGACAGCTTCGGCCTTAATTTCCTATTTCCCTAGAGTTGTTGCCATGCAGCTTATTATTACGTTGGTAGTTATAATTATAAAGATTAAGGATAGATTAGGCATAGATCAAGCCTGCTCTCTTTCTCTCCCCTTAACCCCCACCCCTTTTTGCCTCCCCAAGTGAGGCTAAAACCCACTTCACACAGTCCCAGTCCTCTGACATACCCAGAGACAGAGCACGTCCAAAGCAAAACAAGCCCCATGCAGCGGCATTTTAGGGTTAAAAGATAGAGATATCTATTACCAATATAGTCTTAAAAAAAAAAAGAATTTTGCACTTAAAATATATATATAGTCTTCAGCAATTTTAGTGCATTAAGATGATACACCCAGATAATAAACCCGGGATGGTGTTAAAATGTGTCCAGAATAAGCATAACAAGTCTTAATGCAGTAATAGCAATAACAATAAACCAAGGGTATGATATTGAACAGTCTCGTTTAGGGTAGAGATGAAATAATTAGAAAAAAAAAAAGAAAAAAGAAAAAGTAATTAAGCACAATAAAACATAAACAGATAGCGCCCTAGTAATACTAAGTAATAATGAGAATATATGAGAATATATGCTGATAAAAACCCGTATTTTAAAAAATAGATCAGACAGTAGATTATTAATCCTTGCTTTATCATTAACCGCCATGACTCACTATTATGTATCAGAATAGTCCCGGGATCAGCTTTCTTAATTCCTTTTCTGCTTCTTCCTTGCTAGCGAAGACATAGAATTGACCCTGCCATTCCACTTTCAGTTTTGCCGGATACAAGAGGCTTTATTTGACACTGGCTTGCCGTAACCGCTGTTTAATGTTGTAGAAGGCTGCGCGTTTAGTAGCTGTTGCTGGAGAGAAGTCAGGGAAGATACGAATGTGGTTATTTTCATATATAATATCTTCCTTGTTTCTGAGGAGTGCCATCACCTCTAGCTTAAATGATAATCGTTCAAAATGAACTATAAAATATCTGGGTCTGGGTCTAACGGTGTTTGATCCGCGCACGCGGTAAGCCGCTGCTATCTCAGATTCTGCTTTAAAGTCTCCCGATTATTTCAGAAAAAAGTTCAGCTGCGAATTTCACAGGGTTTGAACTTTCTCGATTCTCAGGCAGACCTTCAATTCTGACATTATACCTTCTACTTCCATCTTCCAAAGCAGCCAATCTGTCTCCTAGTTTTTGCATTCGGAGCTGACATTTTCTGCTTTTTCTTCAGCACTGGTAGCTAAATTTTCAGCTATTTCAATCCTAGTCGTGAATGTCTCCTTGAGATCCTCCAATTGATCAGTAAGCATTTCAGTTTTACCCAGCACCTGTCGCATCTCCACTTGCATTTCTTGTCGCAACGTTTCATTTGCTTGTTGCAACTCCTGCCGCTGCGTTTCGTTTGCTTGTTGCCATTCCTGTTTCAATTCCAGTAACTCCTGTTTCAGTCTCTCATGTGCCTTTGCCCTTGCTTTCTCATTTGCCTTCTCATTTCTTTATATCTTGTATGAGCTCAGCGAACATCACCTGCAGTTTAGACATTTCAATTGTGCTTTCTTGTACCGTAGGTGAAGCGTCAGGCTCTGCTGTAGCCGGTGTCCCCGCTATTCTCGGCTCGCGTGGAGTAATTGAGATCGCTGACTGTAAGGTCTTTTCCAGTTTCTGGTGTTCTCCGATCGGCGAGCTATCGAGATCTGCACTCACGATCGTACATTCGCTCCCCTTTTCACTCTCAGCCGGCGACGATGTAGCGGACCTTGGTCCCGAAGAGTCTGTACTTTCACCCAGCTAATCCAGGTCTCTCTCTGAAAGGCCATATCTTGAGCTAGGGCTTGCTGATCTTAGCTTGTGTGCAGCTTTAGTTTTCGATTCTTTCGGACCCCCTTTCTTGTTGGCCATGTTTATATATGCTTACATATATACTGTAGCAGTCTCCTTGGGTTGAATAGATACAGGATATCTCAGGATAATAAGCAAATAATATGAAAAATAACACCGCTACTAGCGGAGCTCCACTTCAGACGTCCATCTCTCGCATCGGACGAGACCAAAGTCTAATAATCATGTAAATAAACACACTAAATTGTTCAGTCACTAAGTCAGACAAAATTTACAGTGATAGTAACAGGGCATAGTGCATTCAGTAGTGCTGCTTATAAACGACATGCTATGAGGTTTGAAAATGGAACTTATTCTTTCAGATTTCTGGCATGGTTTCATTTCTCCATGACTCTTACCATGTTAGGTGAAACTAAGTCTACAAATTTTATCAAAAAGTGTCTCACCCAAGCCACTTATAATTGAGCCCTAGACCAAAAGTGAAATGAAAGCTCTTAAATATACTGAAGCCCCTAGTTTTACTAAATATGCTTTTAATAGTCCAATTCAAAGTGGAAAAACTACTGGTTTTACAAAACATGAATTTTATTTCAGTTTTTCAGCACTTTTTACACTGTTCTGAGGGTACTAATTCTCTGGTGCAAGTGGAATTTGCATGTAAATGAAAGCATACATGACAGGCACTAGGCAGCCAATTAAAAGCTCTTGTGAGGAATGAGGGTAGAAGAACATTCCACAAGTAAAACATTTATCTGCAGCTATTCACTAAGAAATAGGCTTCTTCTTAAAGAGATAGAAATGCATAACCAGAATGTAAAAAATAAAATGGAAAGAATCACAAAATTGCACCTTTACATCTGCCCTCCTGTATTCTTAATATTTTTGAGCTATGGCTTGCAGCACTTAGTTTAGATGAAAACCCCCGGAAGAACATCAGAAAGCAGATCTTTATGAGTTGTGGTGCTATATTTCCCAAGATTTATTTTCTATTGCCTATGAGGAAAAGAGAAGGTATTCCTGATAGCCCAAAATGTGAAGTCTGCTGCAGTGCTAAATGTTGTCTAAAATAATTATTCTCCTGCAGTAGAAGGTGAAGCTAAAGTGAGAAATATATTAATATATTTTTTAACTAGAAATGATATTTGCTATCAAAATGAATTATGACATGTGGTTGGTGTGTATCTCTTGTGACCAGTTGTGAAACAGACAGGAGTATGACAGTTTGCAAGATGACTTTCTATTACGAAATGTAGTAGTAGTCGTAGTCATAGTAGTTAAGAGTGATTTCTGATGTCAGCTTTTGTTCAACATTTTTAGCTCAGTCACTTTGTGCAATTCTTGATTTTCTGGTACCATGAAATTGCTCCTGAAACATTTTTTTAGCTCCTCATCCTCTTATTTAAAGAATTATGTGTGCACTCTGTCTCTAAACAATTACATGTTGCCCCCTATTTGTTTCTTGTAGACTTGGGAGTTATTGACAACAATTTAGATTCCTCATTTTCTGTGGCTATTTAGTGACAACCTTAGAAATCACTCATATAGGCTTCCCCCCTTCACTTACATACTGTTTTTTATCTGTCAACAAATGGAGTCACCGCCAATCATAATAAAAAAGGGGCTCCAAGCCGTTATAAATTTCCTCAACCCAATAATATCAAAGGGATAAATAATGATAATCATAAATCTAAAATAAATATGGGATATTGGAAATCAGATAACACATGGTTCATCATATAACTGATCTAAATGTGCAATAAAGCATTACCATTACATTACTCATAATCAACACAGATGTTGTAATAAGAAATAATTGACTCCAACAAAATCAAAAAGAGTTGGGGAATTGCCCCGTATAATGTCCAGTGGGACATTGGTAGGATGGTACTGATGTCATCATAGCAGAACTAGAAGTGTCGTCATCAGAGTGGGACAGGACATGGCGTCGTCACAATGGGCCAGAAGTGACATCATTGGTTTGGGACTGGAAGTGGGGTTATCACAATGAGCCAGAAGTGACATCATCAGTGTGGAACCAGAAGTGACGTCATCTTCTGGCGTTGGAAGTGGAAATAAGGTTGCATGGCTATTTTGAGAACCCGTAAATGGTGTCATGATATTCTAATTTTATGACCGGCACCTGTATATATATATATATATATATATACATATACAGTGCATCCGGAAAGTATTCACAGTGCATCACTTTTTCCATATTTTGTTATGTTACAGCCTTATTCCAAAATGGATTAAATTCATTTTTTCCTCAGAATTCTACACACAACACCCCATAATGACAACGTGAAAAGAGTTTACTTGATATTTTTGCAAATTTATTAAAAATAAAAAAAACTGAGAAAGCACGTGTACATCATTATTCACAGCCTTTGCCATGAAGCTTAAAATTGAGCTCAGGTTCATCCTGTTTCCCCTGATCATCCTTGAGATGTTTCTGCAGCTTAATTGGAGTCCACCTGTGGTAAATTCAGTTGATTGGACATGATTTGGAAAGGCACACACCTGTCTATATAAGGTCCCACAGTTGGCAGTTCATGTCAGAGCACAAACCAAGAATGAAGTCAAAGGAAATCCTGGGAAGGTTGCAGAAAACTTTCTGCTGCTTTGAAGGTCCCAATGAGCACAGTAGCCTCCATCATCCATAAGTAGAAGAAGTTCGAACCCACCAGGACTCTTCCTAGAGCTGGCCGGCCATCTAAACTGAGCGATCGGGGGAGAAGGACCTTAGTCAGGGAGGTGACCAAGAACCCGATGGTCACTCTGTTAGAGCTCCAGAGGTCCTCAGTGGAGAGAGGAGACCCTTCCAGAAAGACAACCATCACTGCAGCAATCCACCAATCAGGCCTGTATGGTAGAGTGGCCAGACGGAAGCCACTCCTTAGTAAAAGGCACATGGCAGCCTGCCTGGAGTTTGCCAAAAGGCACCTGAAGGGCTCTCAGACCATGAGAAACAAAATTCTCTGGTCTGATGAGACAAAGATTGAACTCTTTGGTGTGAATGCTAGGCGTCACGTTTGGAGGAAACCAGGTACCGCTCATCACCAGGCTAATACCATTCCTACTGTGAAGCATGGTGGTGGCAGCATCATGCTGTGGGGATGTTTTTCAGCGGCATGGTCTGGGAGACTAGTCAGGATAAAGGGAAAGATGACTGAAGCAAATTACAGAGACATCCTGGATGAAAACCTGCTCCAGAGCGCTCTTGACCTCAGACTGGGGTGACGGTTCATCTTTCAGCAGGAAAACGACCCTAAGCACTGTAAATAAAGACAAAAGAATTGTTCAAGGTTTGGGGTTTTAGCCCCGTATACTGCAACAAAAATCTCGTCAGTCGTTTCATACAAAACTCAAAGACACTGAAGGGAGAAAAAATGGACATTTTATGGAGGCGGACCGTGACATTGATGTGAGGAATGCTGGGATAGTTGTGATGGATTCTGGGAGTGTGATGTCATCAAGGGTCAACAGAGGGATAGAATAGACCCGGAAGTGTGTGCTTCCTATTGTCGTCCGGGCATTGTATACGGCTGTGGTGTTTTCGATCTTTGTAAGATGTTGTAAGACAGGTTAGTACACCGCCGTCTACCCCTCACGGGACATGTTCCGAAGCAAACCAGGTCCATCCGCTGTTCCCCAAACACTCGTGCGTGACAGGACCCCCCGTTAGCCCAGACCCATCAATAAATGACGGTGAACTTGAACGGCTGCAGGTCCAACAACCACCTGGTGACCCGGGGATTCGAATCCCAATGAAGAGCCATCCACTGGAGGGCGGCGTGGTCCATCACCAGGGTGAATTCCCGGCCCAGCAGGTAGTACCGCAGGTGCGTCACCGCCCACTTGATGGCCAGGGCCTCCCGTTCCACCGCTGCATACCTTTTCTCCCGGTCCAGCAGTTTCCGGCTCAGGTATATCACGGGATGTTCGACACCTTTAATGCTTTGGCTAAGCACGGCACCCAGACCTGTGTCTGAAGCATCGGTCTGGAGAATAAAAGGAAGCGAGAAATTAGGTGTCCTTAACAATGGTGCCGAAGTAAGGGCCCGTTTCAAGTCACTGAATGCCCGCTCCGTGCCATCGGTCCACACCACATGTAAAGGGGCCCTTTTCTTTGTCAAGTTCGTCAAGGGTGCTGCTCTCTCGGGGAAGCGAGGCACAAACCGGCGGTAGTAGCCTGCTAACCCCAGGAAGGCTTGCACCTGCTTCTTGACCATCGGACAAGGCCATTCCAGGATGTCTTTGACTTTGGTACACTGTGGCCTTACCAGCCCTCCACCCACTAGGTAGCCTAAATAACGGGTTTCGCTCATCCCAAAGTAACACTTACGGGGACTGATGCGAAGTCCGGCTTTCGCTAGTGTCAGGAGAACTGTATATACCTGCACGACATGTTCCTCCCAGGTGCTGGAATAGATGACGACGTCATCCAGGTAAGCAGCACAGTAGGACTGATGGGGCCGTAGCACTTTATCTACCAGACGTTGTAAGGTCGCCGGCGCCCCGTGCAGCCCGAACGGGAGTACCTTGTAGTGCCAGTGACCACTAGGGGTGCTAAAGGCAGTTTTTTCTCTGGCGGATGCCGTTAGGGGAATTTGACAATACCCCTTTGTCATGTCAAGAGTGGTCAGATAGCGGGCCGTCCCTAGTCTCTCTAAGAGCCCATCCATCCGGGGCATGGGGTATGCGTCGAACTTCGAGACCTGATTAAGATGTCAGAAGTCATTGCAGAACCTCCACGACCTGTCCGATTTGGATACGAGGACGATAGGACTAGACCAAGGGCTATGGCTCTCCTCAATGATGTCTAAGTCGAGCATCCTTTAGACCTCTAGCTCCACCTAAGCTCGTTTCGCCTCAGGGAGGCGGTAGGGTCGTTCCCTGACAACCACCCCCGGGTTGGTCACAATGTCACGCGAGGTCCGGCCGGGTGCTTTGCTGACCATCTCCGGGACAGACAGGATTGCTCTTTCGAGCTCCTGTCATTGGTGGGGTGACAAACCAAGTTAAGCGGGGTTTTTTCTGAGTAAAGGGAGAGAGCGGGGCCGGGAGGCGGAGCGTTCTCCCTGTCTCTCCACGGCTTAAGAAGGTTAATATGGTATACTGTCTCACTCGGTCCTGCAGTGGGTTGGCACCCTGCCCAGGATTGGTTCCTGCCTTGTGCCCTGTGTTGGCTGGGATTGGCTCCAGCAGACCCCCGTGACCCTGTATTCGGATTCAGCGGGTTGGAAAATGGATGGATGAAAAAAAATGGTCTCACTCGGTCGACGATTTGGTTGACTCACCAAATAGTCCACGAATCCTTTTCTCTCTTTCACTTCGTATGGCCCTAGCCAATGAGCCAAAAGTTCCGACTGGGAGGTGGGCACGAGTACCATCACGCGGTCGCCAGGGTGGAACTCGCGCAGAGAGGTGCTTCTGTTGTAATTCCGGAACTGCGCTGCTTGAGCCTTGGACATATGATCCTTAAGTAGGGGTCAGATTTTAGTCAATCTATCGTGTAAGTGCTAAATATATTCTAGGAGGTTGGTGGAGGGAAGTGCCTCCCCTTCCCATCCTTCTTTGAGCACATCCAATAAGCCCCAGGGTTGTATATAACAACTCAAAAGAGGAGAACCCTGTGGAGGCTTGTGGCACTTCCCTATAAGCGAAAAGCATGAGGGGTAAAAGCTGGTCCCAGTTCCTACCGTCCGCCTGACCACCTTGCGGAGCATCTGCTTCAGTGTTTGGTTGAAGCGTTCAACTAGTCCATCCATCTGGGGATGATAGACGGATGCCTTGAGATGCTTAATCCGGAGTAGTTTGGCAACCTCCCTGAACGTATCCGAGGTAAAGGGCGTACCCTGGTCTGTGAGGACTTCTTTGGGTATGCCCACTCGGAAAATAGGGCTACTAATTCCCGTGAGATGTTTTTAGTATTAGCAGTTCGCAGGGGAACTGCTTCGGGGTATCGGGTTGCGTAGTCAACCATCACCAAAATATATTTGTGACCACGCACGGAAGGCTCTAGGGGACCAACCAGATCGACACCGATCCACTCAAAAGGGATATCTATCAGGGGAATTGGGATCAGAGGAGCACGGTCCCTTCGGGGAATCTGACGTAGCCGTCATACCGGACAGGACTGACAGAAACAGCGGACCTCCTCGTTGATCCCGGGCCAATAAAACCAGAGCTTTATCCTCTCTAACGTTTTCTCGGTTCCCAGATGGGCACCTAGGAGATGGGCGTGAGCTAGCTCGCAAACCTCCCACCAGTAAGTTCGCGGCACTAGCAACAACTTCCGCACCTCGCCTTCGTGCTCAGCAACCTGAATAAGTAGATCATTTTCAAGCACAAAGTAGGACCCGTGTGGTGTGGAAGCCATGGACGATATGTCGTCACTGGAGACGATAGCATTCCTGGCAAACTTTAAGAAATCATCGTTCCACTGTTCACGCTTAAAGGACGCCGGCGTGGACCAGTACTGTGTGTCCAAGCTGTCAAGTACATCCGCAAGTGGGGCTGCGGGAGCGCCCTCCAGCTCTGGAGCCGGGGCCGGGAGGGCTTCTGGGTCGAGGTCCGGCACAGAGGAGGGATCTCCCGACCCCCCTACGTCATCAACAATTGCCGATGTGCACGGCGTGGGAACAGCGGGGAGGGGCCCCTGACCCTCTACCACCAGACCTAGCCTGGGAACAGGAGTGGCGACGGTCCCACCGCTTTTTGTGTCCGACCAGTCTCGTCCCAAGGTGACTGGAAATGGGGGTTCCGGCATCACAGCGACCACCAGCTGTTTCAGAGCCCCTTCCCAAGCAATAAAGCACCTCGCGGACCTTTAAGTTCTGGTCTTCCCATGCCTGTTCCACCTTGAAGGCCTGGAGCTCCACGACCAATGTGTTGAGGACTGCATTCAGGTCCTGTCCTTCTGTCATTATTTGGACCCTTGTCAATCCTGTCGGCTACACCACTGTAAATAAAGACAAAAGAATTGTTCAAGGTTTGGGGTTTTAGCCCCGTATACTGCAACAAAAATCTTGTCAGTCGTTTCATACAAAACTCAAAAGACACTGAAGGGAGAAAAGACGGACATTTTATGGAGGCGGACCGGACATTGATGTGAGGAATGCTAGGATAGTTGTGATGGATTCTGGGAGTGTGACGTCATCAAGGGTCAACAGAGGGATAGAACAGACCCGGAAGTGTGTGCTTCCTATTGCCGTCCGGGCGTTGTTTACGGCTGTGGTGTTTCGGTCTTTCTAAGGAAGGAAGGAAAGACAGGTTAGTACACCGCTGTCGACCCCTCACGGGACGTGTTCCGAAGCAAACCGGGTCGATCCGCTGTGACCCAAACACTCGTGCGTGACAGCACACAGCCAAGATATCAAAGGAGTGGCTTCAGGACAACTCTGTTAATGTCCTTGAGTGGCCCAGCCAGAGCCCAGACTTGAATCTGATTGAACATCTCTGGAGAGATATTTAAATGGCTGTGCACCGACGCTTTAAATCCGACCTGATGGAGCTTGAGAGGTGCTGCATAGAGGAATGGACGAAACTGGCCAAGGATAGGTGTGCCAAGCTTGTGGCATCATTATTCAAAAAGACTTGAGGCTGTAATTGTTGCCAAAGGTGCATCAACAAAGTATTGAGCAAAGGCTGTGAATACTTATGTACACGTGATTTCTCATTTTTTTTATTTTTAATAAATTTGCAAAAACCTCAAGTAAACTTTTTTCACGTTGTCATTATGGGGTGTTGTGTGTACAATTCTGAGGAAAAAAATGAATTTAATCCATTTTGGAATAAGGCTGTAACATAACAAAATGTGGAAAAAGTGATGCGCTCTGAATAATTTCCGGATGCACTGTATATATATATATATATATATAGTGGAGCCGACCCGGACACAGACAGGCGGACATGTTGTTCATCAAACCACCACACGTTTATTTACAAAACTATTTACAAGTATGGTCACTCAGACCCAATTCACTAGTGCACAAAACACCCCAAACACAGTCCTGGCCACAAATGCCTCTCTTCGGGCCGCCTCCACACCTCCTTTGTGCTTCGTCCTGCCTCCTCCTGACTCCAGCCCTGAATGAATGGAGACGGCCCCTTTTATTTGGTTCCCAGATGAGCACCAGGTGTTCCCTCCATTCCTCCCTTGGCCACACCCTAGCGTGGCAGAAGTGCCGGCTGTCCTCCCGGCTGCTCTCCGGGTGCCGTCCTAAATCTTCCCCCCAGCACTTCCTGGTGTGGCGGAAGTGCTGGGGTAACAGGTCCCCAAGGCATTGGGGTGCCTCCTGGCGGTGACCACGGGCCCCTACAGGGTGGAGCTTTCATGCCCTGTACCCGTGGACTCCAGAACAACCAGGAAGGCGGCCCCCACGTGATCCAGGGTGGGCTTTGACCCTCTTCCGGTTCCTCACGGCGTATAATATATATATTGTGGCCGAATAAACGTCACAAAGTACAAAATAAAGATTTGGGGACCATCCCCGTATATTGTCGTCAGACAATAAGAAAATTAAATGATTCAAAGCCTTGTAAAAAAGTACAATGAACTGTTTTCAAAATGGCGGTTATATAGGAAGCAAAACACATGTGACGGTTGGCAATATGGTGATGTGGCAACAGGATCCGGAAGTGAGGTGTTTTGTGGTGGCCAGAAGTGATGTCATCAACGGTGGCCAGAAGTGACGTCATCGTGGCCATTTTGGAACCCGGAAGTTGCAGTATTATTTTCCTTCTAGTTTTCTGTTGATGAGAGAAAAGAGTTCAGGTAAGTACCACGTGACTAACCCTTATTTCGCGATGTTTTACTTACCTTTAGGCTATTTGACTGCCTCCTAATCGCCCATGTGTGACAATATATATATATATATATATATATATTATATATATATATATATACACATATATATATTCATATACAGTATATATATAATCCAATATCTGTCCGCTTTTCATGAGAGAACTACTGATGGATTTAGATTGGATTTTTTTTTTATAATTTGTATGAACATTCCAGTTGATTTTGCGACTTCTCTCATCATGCTAATAATCATAGTTCGCTTGCGTTACCTATTTATTTGTGTGAATATGAGAGAGTGGCTGTTGCCTTCCTCACTCACATGCTAGCCTCTCTTCAAGTCAGTCTACGTTTCACCATGTGCTGGAGCGTACCTTGCCTTTGCTTAGCTAGCAACACCTGTTTGTTCAACAGACATTATCTTCTACAGATTGTTAAGGAGTAGAGTTTGCTGTTTTTGAGAGACAGATCAGAGCTACGTGTGTTTTAAAGGGTAGCTGCTGATTGACAGAGATATCATGGCCACATGCTTTTCTCCAAAAGCGAGGGATGCTCTCCCGTCAAAGCTGAACACAATCAGATACAGTGCCAATGTTTGATGTTGGAGCGTACCTATCTTCTGCTTCTCCAGAATTACATTTTTTTTTATTTATTTTTAAAGTATATCCTCTTTCACTAATATGTGGGCATAGCCGCAGGGGACAGCTAGTATTACATATAACACACAGACCCCAGAATTATATTCATGCCCCAGGGTAAAATTTCCAAAACATCTGTCATCACAAAAATAGCTTAAAAATGGTCAGTTCTATACAACAGAAAGAGGTTGGCATAATCCTTATATTGGGAGCACGACCATATAAGAAAACATCTCCACTATTTTATTATTATACCTACCTAAAAACATATAAAAACTTCTGGCTTGATAATAAGAATTGCTGTTGTTAGTAGCAGGGTTGGTTGTAGGTGGGAGTAAGGGTCAGTTTTACTTAGATTGTACCACATCTGATCTGATTTCATGCAACTGAATCAGAGAAGAACCAAAGAGACAGTAGTTCATGATGATATCAAGTCCTGGAAGAGTATAGCTCTTCTAATACCAGCATTTCCAGCATTTAGGTAGAGTCATTTTTTTAGTTAACTAATTAATTAGTTTTTTTTTTTTCTTTTACTGCATATAACAGAAATACAATTTGAAGTCATTAACATTCAGATGTTTTTGGAATGCTTTTAATCAAAAAAAGTATGGATGATGAAGCTAAAATAAAGAAACAGCAAGTCGTTTGTGCTAGTAGAGGTGGTAATCGATGTTGTTTATGAATATTTTATATATCACAAAAAGATCCTAAGAAAATTTCTAGTGCATCATTCATTGAGCATCCCATCTGTAAACATTAAAATCATTAAAAAAAAACCCAAATAAGTTAGAACTTTGCATAGCAAGAAACAACAGATCAGATGCTTTTGTTACCCATAATAGTAGGACATAGAATACATTAGTTTGGTCTTGAAATGTAGTGTTTTGTTGGTTGGAAATGAAAACAAAGGCTATAAACGATGGAAAAAGCATCCATTATTAAGATAGTAAATTCAATGTAGGCTCTCAGGTGCCCAGAGCCTGTATCAGCATCATCCAGCCCAAGGTGGGAACCGACCCTTGAAATGGTGAGAAAAAGGCATTTTTATACCTTTGGTTGTAGAATATACAAGTATTTAGATTGTTATTTTATCATAATTTGTCTATTGATGTTAATTTAACAGAATAATAGACCATCATAGAAAAGTTTAAATAATTCAATAATGTTAGGTCTATATTAGATATTAAGGTAATTTGTTAAAAGAATAAAAATAACTCAGCTATGAAATTTTTCATTTTCTCATATTTATATATTGATAACGAATTTCTTTTCTACCCTTTGTCTCACTGTATGAAATATTAATTGTGATAATCAAAGTTTTTATTAATGTTATCTTTTTTAACTTTAATTTAGGAAATGTACAATCTGATTTAAAATAGCCTTAGGTATAGCAAAAAACAGAACCATAGCCGCTGGATATTCCTCTTTTCCAAGGTAAAATATGAAAATGAAACGGAAGTCTTTTAATGAAAATATGCATAATGAGCCAAATTATCAAACTGGGCATCGTTATGAAACTTTTTTTTTTTCATTAAAAAGCATTTTTGGAATTGACACACTCTAAAATGCTACAGGCATCATACATAAATCAAAGGCTTATATTCAATTTGATAATGTAAAACCTTTTATTTAAGAATATAAATAAGCAAATAAAACTTCAGAAACGCTGGTATAACAATTTACACAGAATTATCTTGAATGTACTTAAGCACTGTCTGCTTTGGATGTGTGTATAGTTTGGTTCTTTTGTTTTCATCTATATTTTCTTTTATGGATTCAGTGTGAAAAACCATTTAAACTTTTTCATTTCTATGACCTTAGAGATAATTGCAAAATCCAGGTTTATAATTTTCTATTACATTTAGTTTTCTAGAAGCTGTTGTACATTTGCTGTACTGTGCTGAGTCACTATCACTAAATCAGTTGCTACTAAATCATTCTAAGGGATTTTGACAGTATTTTTGCATCACTTTAATGCATGTTTAATATCCCGCAAATACACAAAGTACTCATTTTTTTTCTGACATTCAGGTGTCTAACCATTTGCAGTTCTGAGGCATTAGATTAACGATTCACTCTGTGTGCTGCACATTTTTCTTCAGGCAGCATGGTGGCATAGTGGATAGGGTTGCTGTTTCACAGCTTCAAAGTCCTGACCTCCCATCCCACCCAAAATATTCAGAATGTGTAGTTTGCACCTTTCTGGCTGTTCTTTTCTAGGCACTCCGAGTTTCGTCAAAATGTTCTAAAGACGTGCCTGTTAGGTGAATTATTTACTCTAAATTGTGTGAGAATGAATGAATGTAATGGTATGTATGACTGTGTATTGTGATGTGGTCCCTGTCTTGCACCTGATCCTGCTAGGACAGGCTGTAGACCAGGGGTGGGCAAATTCAGTCCTGGAGGGCCGCAGAGGCTGCAGGTTTTTGCACCAACCCAATTGCTTAATTAGAAAACAATCTGTGCCAATAATTTAATTTGGCTTGTTAGTGCTTTAACTCTGCCATATCAGGCCATTCTCATATCCTAGATGTTCTTCCCCTTTGTAAGGATATCATCTAAATGATTTGAAGGCTAAAATGGAGTAATACTCAATCTTTCAATTTTTTCTCTTCATTTTACTTCCAAGTATTTAATTAAAGCCAATAGTGCATGATAAAAACACACAGGTGTAAATGGTAACAAACTAAACTGAGAAAAGCTGCTTTCTTTTGTCATTTGAATCTTATTGCTAATAAAAAGCCATTAAAAACCAAGAGAACAGCTGTTTAAGACTAAAACAAGCAATAAGGGTTCAGAAGCGTAACGAGCGAGACAACGAAAGTGAAGCACAAGTGTTACTTGAGCAATAAGTTCTTCTTATTAAGCAATTGGGTTGGAGCAAAAACCTGCAGCCACTGCGGCCCTCCAGGACTGAATCTGCCCACCCCTGCTCTAGACCATACAACTACATTTAGGAAGATGGAGAGAAGTTTATCTTTACAGAGTCATTCTTTAAAAATGCAAGTAAGCAATAAAATTTTGATAATTTAAAAAATGAAATATCATACTTTGTAAGATCTTCTTGTGTAATTGTTTTGTCAAATGACCAGCCAGTGATTTTTAAGTGAGTTTCTATTTACTTTGCCCAGCATAATAGTACAATAATTGTTCAAACATCCTTCTAATTTGGCTGGTGAATAGTGATATGCAGAAATTATGAGGTCTTGCCATAGATTGCTGATGAGATTACAGTCAAGACATTAATTGAGCTACTGAAGAATGTCTGTTTCCTTCATATCAAGCTACTGCAGTGTGCATTGGATCATTGCTGTTTTCCCAGCTTTTTGGTTTTCATCTGATATTTGTTTATACTGTGCCCTATTATTCCTTTCATCAATGCTAACAAGACTGATCGTCTTTACTGCTAAAAATCATACTCGTAATATGCCACCACTACTATGCCTTACTGGTGTGCAATATTTGATTTGCAACCTAAATAATGCAGAGTATTCAGAGGAAGTTTTACTTTCTCCACTTTAACAGAACAGAGTGGTCAATGATGTTAAAATTTGCTACAAGATACTTCAGAAGACATTAAAACTTGAGTTAATTCAGTTTCTGTATTACGATTGGTGCAAAGGTCAAATAGAAACTTCTCAAGGAAAGTTATAATGAGTAAGGTAAGAAGCTGTGCTGTTTTGCTGGCAAATGTCTGTTGATTAGACAATTATTTTGTTGGGTCACAACGTACAATTTGACTGCAGTACCTGTAGAATGCGCCACAAACCAACCCATGTCTCACTGAATAATCACTTATTGATGCCCAGGTACTCACATGGGCCTGCTCTAGGCACAATCACCCACAGACAATTAAGATATCTTTCTGCTTTTACCAGTTGACTATGGTTTTGTTTATTCTTGGTTCTCTAGAGGTCTACAAACAAAAATATCTGAATGAAAAATGTATTAAAGCATTGATTAAATTGTTAATATCAACATTTATTCAGTCAAGTTTTATATTTAATGACATTAGTATAGTAATGGCATTTCATAAAAATACGTTTTCTGTTTTTGAACATTATGCCTATTTACAGAAGGTCACTTGTCTTATATTCGGATAGAAAGTTATTAATTTTATCGGCTTTTCTCAGTATGGTAAAAATGTGTATACCATACAAAACCTTTATTCTTTACCTTCCCTCTACATGCCTGATCTGTGATAAAATTCTGTAGTTTGCAAAATTATATGATGTAACATTCATTGATTCATTGATATCATCATAATACTAATCAAGAAAATATTTACAAATATAGGTGAACTAGCATGTTAGGAAAACAATAAAACACATCGATATTATTCCCGAACTAATAAATGTAACTTTTTTTACTGTTCCATTGTCAACGTTCCTGTCAAAAAAGTGAGGTGTCCTGAAAAAGAATATAAAATTACGTTTTGATTTATGACTGCTAAATCAGACGGCTAAAAAGAACTAAACTAAAAAGTCATAAAAGATCATTATTTCACATTCTGTAGTAAAACTTTATCTACTATAATATACCAGAAACTAGCAAGCACATTTCAATGGACATTGTGCACTTTAAAATCAAAAGAAATGGTTCATTGATGTTTAAACTATAAAAGACCAAATTACCTATGTCAAAACACAAGGGGTATATTAATTTGTAGTATGATTGACACTTTTATGTTATGACATGTTTTTGAAACGAAAAAATATTTCTACATCTTTTGTACATCTTACATTTGTACATCTCTACATTTTAAAATTGGAAAAATAATCAAAACAATCAAATAAAATATGATTAAATGCAAAAACAAATTGGAATTGGATGGATAGAAGGATGACTTATGCATAAAACCAACTAATAAAATGTAATTACCTATGCATTTTTCATGCTTTTTGCATTACATGAATCCTGACATCACCAACAACACTGGTAATTAGGCTTGAATGGATTTCCGGTTTATCCCAGCATATACTCTAGAATACAGTAACAGTCTCTAACAACAGGAAAATTTTCAGTTTATTTAACAAATATGTTTTTAAGATAACATAGGAATCTTGAACACAAAGAGTAACACCTTACAGATATAGGAAGAACTAGCAAAATCTCACACACCTGTGCTTGGCAGACAACTAAAGGGCTCATCTGATGATAAGAACGCTCCAAACCAGAGGTTGGCTCTGTTGCCTAATGCAATTTCTCTTCTTCCTTTTGAAGAAGCAGTAATTGACAGTTGCATCTGAACCCGCCTCTTCCTGTCCTTCAGAATGAAAAATGGCTCCACTTGCATCTTTATATACTGTATATATACATATATATATATCTACACAGGTTGCGTCAAAATTGTGTTAACACTAATGGTACTGCTATGAATATACAGGGGGTCCTCGGGTTACGACACAGTTCCGTTCCTACAACAGTGATGTAACCCGAATCACACTCTAGCCTTACCTAAGTCACTTACCTATCTTAACACATTTGCAAAATCATAATCTAGAACATAAAAACACAAAATCTAAGCCTGAGAAAAAAGAAAAGGACATAAATATACTGTACTGTACATTGTACTGTAGTAACAGAAAAAAATGAGTGTAAAAAAATCCTTACCTTTATTCCTTCTCATGTCTCAATTTCTTGGGAGTGAGTGTTGTAAACTCGAAACGTTGTATTTTCAAACGTTGTAACCCGAGGACCCCCTGTACTTATATATAATTTTTTTTGGAAATTTATGTGCTACATGTGGTACATGTGTTGGACATGATGGCGAACAGGTTGAAACATTTCTGGAAATCATCTTGCACATATGAAATATGTTTTGTGAATAAACTGTTTCTGCCATTCAAATGTTAACATGATTTTGACTCACCCTGTATATCTACAGTATGTACTGTATATCAATATTTCAGGTAAGGCATGACATTCAATAATTTACAGTTATTCTTCATCAGTTTGTGCAAAACAAGCTGTAATTCAGCTGAAAATCATACAACAGATACATCTCTGTGGATGAAAGGTATCAAATATATATCAGGAACTGGGCCCTATGCTCTAGGCTCACTCAGGCATATCATTTCAGACTGTCCAAAATGAAAACACGTTTGGGAAAAGATTTTTTCTTATCTCTCACATGAATCCTGATCTTTGCAAATCCTTTTATAGCAGTCTTTGGAGTTATTTCAGATGAGCTTAGACTATCTGGTTATAAACTGACCACTACTGCCTACACTACATTCTTAGTGTGATGACTCTAATGTGCCACCCATAACTCAATGGAAAATTCTAATTTTCTTTGCTTGGAACTGTGTAGAGCTTTGTTAGATGACATTAATGTTATTCTAAAATAAGTCTGTTGGGCTTCTGCTAGCATCTATGCTAAACTCTTAATTATTTTGAGATTGTATAGCACAATTGGTCTCTTTTCATTCCTAATTAATTCTCTGTTTTGGGTGAGAGAGGTGGTTTTAATATGGTTTATTATTACATTTCTTAAGCATTTATATGTTTCAAGGGATTGATTGTATTTCTAAATTAACAGACATTTACATTTCATAATTTTGTTTTCTTAACACTAATGTTTAACTGTCATTTCACACTTCACATTGTAATACATATTTTTGTAATAAATAAAATATTTTAAATAAGTACAAATTTGTTCCTAAAAAAACAAAAAACACAATGATACCATTTGTGCATAGAAAAACTGTTTGCTGTATACAGTACAGTATTTATTAGGGTTTATAAATTTTGTATTTTTCCTAGTAGAAAGGTGAAAAACAACATTTTAGACCAAAGAACAAAGTATCTGCTACTTTTATCTATGTAAAAATATTTTTGACATCTTCTTTTAACAGGATATTTTATGAGGTATTCACTATTGGGTAGCTAGTACTTGCGGAACAGAACAACAATGGTTCTCATTGTATCAGGATCAACACTTCTGCCTCAGCCACAGACTCCTTTGTAGTATCTGTCACATATCAAATGTTTCTTTCAGTGTCAGGAAAAAAACAGATTTGTTGTAAAAAAATACTTGAAGAAGACCACAACCATCAGGTGATTAGACTCCTTAATAAAGTTAGCAACACTGAGGCATTAATGACACCATTCTGTGCTGTCTAACTAAGCAGTAAAAGAATGCACTTTGTCTGTTCTTATAGCATCAATACATTTCTTCCTTTACCCCTGTCTTTCAGAAAACTGTAGGCTTGTAATGGTATTTTTTCTCTGCATTTATACTATGATATGTTATAGTTGAAATAATTATGCACATGTCTATGCTATTGGGCAAACTGAACTTTAAGGACTTGCTTCCACTTTAAAGGTCAGAAAAAATTAAAAAACTGGCAATGCAAAACATATTTTTATTAATTTCAGAGAGGCCCTTACTACAAAATTTACATTTAAATTAATACAAAAATTACATTGAAAATGGAATAGACAGACTAGAATGTTTTATTTTTCTTGCCACACTTCAGGCATTAATCTATATATATAAAAGTCAATTTGTGTATGTATGTTCCAGCATCACGTCCGAATGGCTGGAGTGATTTTCATGAAACTTGGTACACATGTTCCCCATTGGTCGACTAAAAATACTGTAGGGTGAAATCAGCCGTAATCCACCCCCTTCTGGGTTGGGTGGGGAGGTTTGATCTTGCGGTCTTGTATGCATGTTATCATCCAGTTGACACTCGGAACGACCACCAGAGGGCGAACTGGAGGTGACTGCCAGCATTCTTTATGTTTGAGCGCCACCGCGCCCCTGTTGCTTTTGAAATTAAATAGAGTTCTACGCGTGGAAATGTGTGTGTCTTGCCGGCCAAGAAGTGAGACAAAGAATCGGGGTGAGTGCTCCAGCTCCGAGGATACGCAAGCGAGGCCAGCATACCGGCAAAAGGAATCCTCCTAAGAAAGACAGTCGCTTAGCTGCTAATGCACAAATGATGCGAGCACTTCGGCAACATGAATCCTTCTAGCAGAGAGATGCCCAGAGTAGTTCTGACGATTTAAATACTTTCTAGGATCCGGCTTACACAGTTAGTATATAGCAGAAGACAGCCAGCATTCTTTGTTTTTGAGCAGCACCGCACCCCTGTTGCTTTTCAAATTAAATAGAGCTGTCCTTTTCCGAGCGTCAACCGATGGTAACATACATACAAGTTAAATCTTAGTTTCTTAGTTTATTTTTAACGTTGTGTTTTTTTAATTATGTTTTTCTCAAACAATTCAAAAAAACACGAGGGCGAACTGGAGGTGATTGCCAGCATTCTTTATGTTTGAGCCACCACCGCGCCCCTGTTGCTTTTCAAATTAAATAACATACATACAACACCGCAAGACAAGCACATTATTGAGTCTCTATCCATCCATCCATTATCTAACCCCCTATATCCTTACAGGGTCACAGGGATCTGCTGGAGCCAATCCTAGCCAACACAGGGCACAAGGCAGGAAACAAACCCCGGGCAGGGCACCAGCCCACCACAGAAAACCCATACAGACACAGGGAGAACAAGCAAACTCCACGCAGGGAGGACCCGGAAAGCGAACCTAGGTTTATTGTTTGTTAATTTATTTTTATTTTTAAAGTTGTTTTTTTAAATTATGTTTTTCTCAAACTATTAAAAAAACCTTTATTTTCCTCCCAGGCAACGCTGGGTATTTCAGTTAGTAGTCCTATATTTTGATGGTGTTATAGTTTAAAATAAAAGCAAAATAGAAAAGGAAAAGAGACAAAAAAACATGTTAGAAAATGAATTTATCATTTGAAGTGTTTGGCACCACAGTAAAAATAGAGATATGTCAATGACAGACTGAACAGGATATCTTTATATATAATATACTACTGTGGCTGCTCATTTGTCTGTCCAGGATTTTAAATCACCTGTAGCTCGCAAACCATTTGACCTATTGACCTGAAATTTGGTACACATATACTACACGACGTCTACTGTGCACTTTTGGGGGTGATGATTGACCTCCAAGGTTATTCCTATTTTTATTTTTATTTCGTTTTATTGTAGAATCAACTCTCGGCAGCAGCCAGCAGGGCGGCCGTGTGGCGCATGTGTGTGGGCGCCGTTCTCATCCCTACCAACCTTGCTGTCACTTCCCCTATCTCTTCATATCTTAAATCATTCTTGAGGCAGATTGAAGACTTAAGTGCCAGCTTAAGTGAAAAATTAAAGAAAACATACTAAGTGATTGCAACACAAATACTGATTTAATCAGTTTTAATGCAAAAAGATGTCGAATAAAGAACAGAAGAAGCCGGCCGCTAGGGGGGAGAAAAGAAGAGCTGCTCAGGAAGCAGCAAGCTCATCAACTTCTGAGCAAATGAATGCTAAACGTACCATGAAAACTATGAATGATAAAGTCAAGTGTGCTGTTACTGGTCATTAATAATAAGTTACACACAAAAAAAAGAATTATTAACTTGATCTGTAAGTATTGTATAATATTTGCATATAACCTTTTATTATACTTAAGATTTTAAATCTAAGGTCAAAGGGATATGTAGATGAAGTTGGATAAACTAAACTGGGTTATGAAAGGAGAAAAATATTATTCAGAACACAGGAATGTAGGATGAAATGTGGCCATTGCCATGGTGCTAGTTTTTAGTGACACACCAGGTCTATTAAGGCAGCAGATTTAACAGAGCTGCAGACAACCAGCTGCACCAAACTCCCTCTTACATTCCAAACTAAATGACTCAACTCTTTGTACCAGGACCAGCCTATATATCATCGATAGGTCATACCACTCTTTCCCTTCTTCTTTACCTTTGACTTCCTTGAACACTGGGGCTGCTTCCAATATTTCTTGTATTTCTTTGATCTTTGCATTGCAATTTATTAGTAAAGGTTGACTGTTTTGAGAATGTATTGATTTATATGATGTTATGTAGTATTTGTCTTGTATTTTTAATTTTATTCTGAGTTTTCTCAATTGTTTTAGTATGATAACAAGTTTCAGCCTTTTAATCTTTGTTGTTTATTACTGAAAGCGACTTGAAGAAGTACTGTATTTTGGTAAATTAATCAAATTTTGCTTGGTTGTCTGTTCTCTTTTTAAATACACTTTTGTGTTATATTATGAATAAACAAATTTTCCATTTAACTCTAATCCTTAAGTTTGGGAAGAGGTTTAACAATTTTAGACTACTGACAGTGTAAGATCAAAACATCTGAGTTCAAATTCCAGCCTAGGCATTACTTTTGTGGAGTTTGCAAACTCATTTGTTGTCTGCATGAGTCTTATCAAGGAATTCCTGTTTTCTAACCAATCCCAGAGGCTTTCAGGATAGGTTACAGTTGGTACTGTATGGATTAGTTTGGATATCTAAAGTAATACGATGGGTGTTCAATAATTTATCTACCTGAGTATGAAAGAAAGTAGCAAGCATGTTGAAACAAGTCTGGGCATATTGTAACATGTCTCAAGGTTATTCATGCACAGTGGTGCTCAGTGCGAGTCTAACATTCCAAGAGGCAGTATGTCAGTAGGATCCTTGTGTGAATCAAGTACGTTTCTTCATGACAATGCACCAGTTCACGTCACGTTAAATCACAGAGAATGTGGCTCCAGCGGCTGAACCATCCACCCTACAGTCCTGACCTGGCTCCCTCATATTATTTTTTTGTTCCAAGTTTTGAAAAAATCTCTCCATGGACAGTGGTTTTCAAGTGATAAAGATGTCAAGGCAGCTGTGACATCCTGGTTTGAAGATCAGAGGGGTTAACGTCATTGCAGGAAAAGTGGATGAAGTGTATGGAACTATCAGAGGACTGTACTGAAAAATAAAACTATTTTTTTTTAAACTCTTTTCTTTCCTAGTGAGGTAGATAAATTATTGAACACCCCTTGTATGGTCAGTGGTAGACTATTCACTCATACATGATTGGTTCCTGAGGTATGTCCAATGTGCTGCGTGATGAATATTGGCCATGTACAGTGAATGTACTGTATGTTTTAAAATAATATTTTTTTTAATTATGCTTGAGTCAGCTAAAACAAAGTAAATAAATAGCACAAAATTAACTGAAAGTTAACAAGAACAATATCTAGGCAGTATGGCATAGTGGTTAAAGGATTTTGACTTCAAACCCTGTAGTTTGGGGTTCAAGTCTTACGACTGACACTGTGTGACCATGAGCAGGTCACTTCATCAGCTTGTGCTCCAATTGGAAAAGCAAATGTAACTAATTTTATCTCAATGTGGCACAAAATTTGTCATGGTTCAATGACAAAATGGTGGAGTGCATTTTTTTTTTAATAAAATAGTGCAATTCGGACCTGTGAGAATAAGCGAGTGTTGATTAAGAAAACACATGTGCGCATTGAGCACCTAATGGAGGGATTAAGAAGATGAATTATTCACATGCAGGTGTCTGATCAGCAAAGCCATCCCTTATGGCTCCTTGGAATGTTTAGCACAGCACTTAATACTCGCAGAGATATACAATGTCTGCAAAAAGGGCAAGAGGTGAAGAAACAAAGAGGTTAAAAAAAAGGATTGAAATCTAGAGATAGACAAGAATCAGCAGATTAATCCAGTGAGTGAAATAGAGAAAGACAGCAAATCGGGGAAAGCCCATGGTGGAGCAAGTGAAGAGAGCCATTCCAGAAGGATTCTGACTCAAACCTGTTGAGTGAAAGGGAATGATTGTGTGTTCTAAAAAACTCTCCACAGTGGCCAACAATGGTGGCAGGGACAGAGAAACAGAGACAGCCTGGGTCAGCTATAGGGAACTCAGCGGTGACTAATGGAGGTGGGTGGGAGAGACTATCTGTTAACATGTCAAACCTGTAGATTTAGCATTTAGAGGAGAGTAGGAGAGATGGGGAAAGAGAATGAGTCTGAGAGAAGGCCAATTCTGAGTCTGATTTTAACACTTGGTTTTACCTATTAATTGGATTTTAGATTTTTTTTTCATGGCATCCCTGCGTGAAGTTTGCATATTGTCCCTGTGTCTGTGTGGGTTTCCTCCAGATACTCCAGTTTCCTCCCACAGTCCAAAGAGGTTATCGTAGATACTCATGTATAAGTCGAAAAATTTATGCCTTAAAATTCATTCAAAAACACAAAGTCGACTCATCCACGGGGCAACACTAATTTCATTAAGTAATTCTTTAAACTGTGAAATACCGCACTTGAATTTGAGCATTAGCTTTTGCAGGTTTTGGATAACAAACATACCATTAGCTGCCAGTAGATGGCGGTAACCATAAACATACAGTATTTCGGACCATAAGGTGCACCGGATTTTAAAGTGCAATATCAATGAATGGGTCTACTTTCATACATAAGACGCATCGGATTATAAAGCGCATTCAGCAAAACAAAACAAAAAGTCAAACTTTATTCAACTCATTCACAATAACTCTCAACATTGCTCAGTTGTAACATAAAATACAAAACAATACACTCACTTTTTCAGTTCAATCCTCTTCCACAAATCTATCAAATTCTTCATCCTCAGTGTCTGAGGTAAACAGTTGGGCGATTTCAGCATCAAGCATGCCCGGATCTCTCTCGTCATTGTCCGAGTCAGTCTCATTGCTGTTACTTAGCTGTTTAGTGATGAAAGCTCAAAGATACTTGAGACTGATACCTTAGCATCCACGATCCATTGGCAGATAGTGGAGTAACTTGCCTGGCGTTGCCTTTCTCTCTTGGTGAATATATGTTCGCCTTCCATCATCCAATGCTCCCACGCATCTCGCAATTTAACTTTGAACGACCTGTTGACACCGATATCTAACAGTTGGAGTTCTTTGGTTAATCCACCCGGAATGATGGCAAGCTCCGAATTAGTTTGCTTCACTTGGATTTTGACAGTATCGGTGAGATGGGCGCGCATGGAGTCGCAGATCAATAGAGACAGAGATCTGTGGAAAAAGCCATCCGGTCTCCTGATGTAAACTTCCTGACTACGGTAGCCGTAATGCTCCAACAATCCATCAAGCGGTGCAGCTTTGTAGCTTACCAAAGTCATTCTAAAACATTTTGACAGATTTTTGAGCACCGTGTACTACATAAAATCGGTTCGAGGTCAGTAAGCACAACCAGAATTAATACATAAGGCACACCGGATTACAAGGCGAACTGTCGATTTTTGATAAAATTAAAGGATTTTAAGTGCGCCTTATTGTCCGAAAAATAATCAACAACATCCTCCCACAGTCCAAAGACATGCAGGTTAGGTGGATTGGCGATTCTAAATTGGCCCTAGTGTGTGCTTGGTGTGTGGGTGTGTTTGTGTGTGTCCTGCGGTGGTTTGGCGCCCTGCCTGGGATTGGTTCCTGCCTTGTGCCCTGTGTTGGCTGGGATTGGCTCCAGCAGACCCCCGTGACCCTGTGTTCGGATTCAGCGGGTTGGAAAATGGATGGATGGATTTAATACAATCTACTCAACATTCATTTGGCGCAACGTTTTGCAGCTCTTTATTAAATTTGCATTGAATTGTTTCTGGAAGAAGCTTGATGACCCCACATGCTCTGCATTATTAGCCTACGTATATTTAATTGCAGTTTATTAGTAAAATAGATCAATATATTAAGTTAAACTTCTTACCGGTACGATCATGAATTCTGAAAAGAAGACAAGAGCATCGTATCCCGCATCGTTCAAACTGAAAGTTATTCAGTTTGCTAAGGAAACCAATAATTGTGTGGCTGGTAGAGAGTTTTGCGGTAGCGAAAAACTTGTAAGAGATTGGAGAAAAAATAAGTCTTCTCTACAAGCAAAGTTTTAGACTTTCGCCTTTCAGTGGACTGGAAAAGGACTTGAATGACTGGATTGTGGAATGCAGGCAAAATGGATACGTTGTGACTCGTTCGAGCATTCGGTTACAGGCACTTCAATTGGCAAAAGAAGGAAAGTATTTAACGATCGATGGTAAGCCTTTGTTGAAATTTCAAGCATCGGCTGGCTGGTGTACGCGGTTTATGAACAGATATGGGCTGTGACTTTGTCAGCAAACAAAAATTGCGCAGAAGCTGCCAATAGATCTGGAAGAAAAGGTCAGTTCCTTTCATAAATGTATTATCAAGCAAAGAAAAAGGCATGACTTTTTACTCAGTAACATTGGTAACATGGATGAAACGCCAATGACATTTGATATGCCAGGGAATCGAACTGTAGCAGGTATTGGTGAGAGGACCGTACTTATTAAGTCAACGGGCCATGTAAAAATCCATTTCACCATTGTCCTCTTTTGCTTGGCAGATGGTACAAAGCTACTCCCAACGATAATATTCAAGAGGAAGTCATTCCCAAAGAACATAAAATTTCCTGCAGGCATTACTGTTCGTGTACACCCCAAAGGCTGGATGGATGAGGCTGGAACGAAATTGTGGCTTCAAGATGTGTGGGCTAGGCGATCAGGAGCAGGGCAAACACCCGTCACTTTTAGTGTGGGACATGTTCCGCACTCATACATCAGAGTATGTGAAGGATGAAGCCAGGAAAATGGCTACTACGTTAGCTGTTATTCCCGGCAGATTAACATCGATGCTCCAGCCATTAGATGTTTGTTTGAACAAGCCATTCAAAGACAGAGTATGCAGCATGTGGCAGCAGTGGATGTGTTCTGGAGAAGTAAAATTAACAAAAGGAGGGAATTTGAAGAAACCAGACATTGATTTAGTAGCTAAATGGGTAAAGGAAGCTTGGGACTCAATTCCACCAGAAATGATAAAAAAGTCGTTCTTGAAATGCGGCATCAGTAATGCTATGGATGGATCAGAAGATGATGCCATCTATGAAGACAAAGAATCAGCAGCAGATGATTCAACAATCGGCGACAGAGAAGAGGATGATGTTTATGCTGACGACGTCATGGAAGAAAACTTTCACGTTTTATTCGGACATTCTGATGACGAAGAGTGTTACCTTTCCTGCCTGTCTCCGGACCGTGGTCGGGGTGACGCAGGAGAGCTTCTCCTGGTTTACGAACCCTTTGTCTCAGTTCAATTACCAATGCCACAGCATGTCCTGAAGACGGCCCATAAGTGCCCTCCAGCTCCTCAACAATGCACTTATAATCACACTGGGCTGATCGGGGATTCTTATGGATCACTGCTCCAGCAGCTCCAACTAAACAGAACTTGAGTTGATAAAGCCTTGTTTTTCCTGACCAATTATTAGCTTTAGAACAGCTTTCAAATCGACACAAAAACTCCCACCAGGAGCCAGAACCATCAGACTGTCCAGGTCTCAGCACTGGGATCCTTTCTATGGAAGTAGTAACTTCATCTTCCCCACTATCACAGAAAATATCATGTTGCTCATGTTGTGCTGGCTGGCTACATGTTGCAGGCTTCCCATGCCCCTGTAAAGAATATTCACCCCTATCAGCTTCACAGAAAAGAACCTGGTTCTGCACCTGGCCAACTGAATCACACGGCAGCACTGGGTGATCATTTATCCAAGACACCCCCGGGATGAAACGCAGGTCCCTAGTGCTGCTCTTTAATGAACAGCGCTGCATAGCGTTCACAGGTGTGCTCTCTGTAAAACTTCCAAAGCTGGCAGAGTCACGGTAGCGCAAGGCATGTTAGACACGCCCACAGTGGATTGGCTTGTATTCTCATTGTGAGCATGGCGTCCTCTGCATGAGATTTGAGTCTCAATCCCGCTGTCATAAGTATCTTCGTTTGTTACATACTGTACGAAATAAACGGGTTGGTACCGGAGGTGTGCCGACGAATCGCCGAGTAATACTCTTCACAAAACAGTTCAGGCTTTATTGCGACCGAGTCCGCATGTTCTCGGAGTTTGGTCCACGCCGTCTGTACAAAAGGGTTACAATGGCCCTCACGTTCGCGTCCGACAATCCCATCCTCAACACTTTTCTCCCAGTTTACTAGTGGAAAACGGTGGGACATAGTTTCCTTTTGCGTGGGCGATGTCCTAAAGGGGTTGGTGCTAATTGCGGTGGCTTTGGAAAACTCTGCTTCCAGGTCAGCGTCTACCCCTAGTTTTGTCTCCATTTACAGTTTCCTAGTTACACACTCCACCGAGAGAATGCACCAATTTTCTTTCAGTTTTACAAGCTTCGTGTCCCTCAATAGTGCTGGCAGGAATAATCCCGGACGAGCCCCCAGTGTTACCTTTCCTGCCTATCTCCGGACCGTGGTCGGGGTGACGCAGGGGAGCTTCTCCTTCTTCGTGTCCAGTGGTGTGAAGCTTCAGGGCCAGAGCAACGTGCTCTGGGATAAAACCCTGTCCCTGAGTTCCCTTCTCCTAATTTACAGCAGGGAGTGACACACAAGGCTTGACTGCTCAATGGTTGACTTTATTATCTCCTTTTTAAGGTGCCTGTTTTAGCTTAACAGAGACCAAAAACACAAGAGCCCCACCACGCCGTCAAAAACACTCAATCATAAAACTCCAACCCCCAAAACCCCGACAACTCCACCCACATTCAGTATAATTGGGATGTCAGGCTGCTATTTTAAGCTCTGATCCCAACAAGAGTCAGACTTTGAAGGATTTGAAGAAGACACTTAGGGCCACTTTATTATATGCGAGGGATTTGAATACGAATTTAATTGAAATATTCTAACTGTAAGTAAATGAATAAAAATGTTTTTGGAGTTTTAATTTTGGCTTACTAAAATTCTTCAAAGATTAAAATGTTGAAAGTCTGGGCCCAGGTACATTGGGTATACTTATGAAATTCAAAGAATTTGATAGGCTGTCAAGCTTTACCCTCGACTTATACGCGGGTCATAACAAATTTCATGATTTTTGGCTTAAACAATACACTTGACTTATCTGCGAGGTCGACTAATAGGCGAGTATCTACGGTAGGTGAGTTGGCAATCCTAAATTAGCCCTAGTGTGTACTTGCTGTGGGTGTGTGTGTGTGGGCCCTGTGATGGACTGGCACCCTGGAAAATCACCATTAAACCAACTTATAAAATACAAGAGGGCAGCATGTAAATGCATTCAACCGGCTGATGTCTGACTTTTATAAACCTCGTGGAAGAGCAAAGCACATTGCATCACAGGCCCATTCATTTAATCAGTGATTGACTGTGATGATTGTAGATTTCAAATGCAATGTTGACTATCCTTGTTGCTTTGTATAAAGCTACATTATTATGAAGGTTTAGGATACTGAAAGCAAAGCAGCTAGTGACCTACTATGAAAAGGCTTTACTACTTTAGCGGCAAGTGGTATACACAATGGTGTGTGCAGAAAGAACAGACACTCAAAACCAGCTAAATATATTGTGAAAAACTCTATAATTTACATTATTGTAAGGAAGGATGAATTGCTAAAGACAAAACTGTTGAAAAGCTGGACTTTCCAAAATAAACCAGGCAATCAAATTATTGATTGATGCACTGATATAAATGTTAACCTTTAATTTTTTTGAAAACAAGTACATAATTCTTATATTTTTGGTAAGAGCAGACACATATTTTGGAAAGACAGAGAAACAGAGAGAAAACTGACAAGATAACCACCATCATCCTCCTAGCAAGCCATAAGCCAAGATCCATGCAGATGAGGGAGAGAAGTTGTTGGTTAAATGGAAAATTTTGATATAGTTTGTAAGAATTGTAATGCTTAATTCTAAATTTGACCAAATTTAAAGGGCTCATAGTTTAATACAAGGATATACAGTAAACTTTCTCTGCCATTACTCCATTCTCTTGGGTACTATGAGAGAAGCACTCATTATAAGCATACTGTACAGTCATTCATATTTAAAGAGGTCAAGGAGCAGAGACATGCGTGTGCTTGAAGGGGAAAAGGTGATTTTACCTTGGTATCTCGAGATAGGACTCTCTGGTAAAGTGCTATCACTGGTAAGTGGGCCATCAGTTTTTAGGGGAGGCAGACAGAGAGAAAACTATTGCTTTGAGTCATATATTGCAAAAAATAAAAACAAAATACATTTCCAGCACTATAATGACATAGTAAACACCAGGACAAACAATATGAAAATAAGTTATTTTCAGTGGATCATAAATTAATCGTAAGTTTCAATAATTAATTCTAGCATTACCTTTTATTTAAACAGATATAATTCAGGGTACCTAAATCCAAAATTCTATGTATAACCATACTTTCTGAACAGCTATATTTTCTGCAGCAAAGAGCACAAATTTCAAACTTTGTTTTATAAATATCTGATATAATCGTTGAGGGAATGAATAATAAATAATTATTTTGCTAGTTTCATAGATTACAATAAATGCCATAAATAACATGCTCAAGGAGCAATTCGAGTGTGAGGTCAGAGAACACATAAAACTAGTAACTAGTGTTAACTTAGTAAGAAAGACCTTATAGGGTGGACAGCTGGACAGACAAAATGTAAACCAAACAGCGGCTGCTTTGCACATTTTGGTGGTGGTGGGTTGGCCAACTGAACTGAGACAGGATATCCACCACATTAATGGGATACACTGGACATGTTTTCACCATTTATTTCCTGTTTTATCCTCAAGAAGATTACTGGGCAGTATTCTTCTTTCATGATTAATGCAGATAGCTCTGCCTTTTGTATATCTATGCTGTTGCTTGTGTTTCTTAATGTTGGCAATCCATTTTTTTCTTGAGTATTCTGTTTAATTAACGGACGACAGTTTGAGTTTCCTGCTTTATCTGTCTAACCTTTTTCTGGAGCAGTGGTTGAAAAGAGCCTACTAATTTCTGTTTCCAGTTTGACTTTCCAACAAGTTGCCATCTTATCCTAACCGCGGTACATACACCCTCTTTGTGTGTTCATCAATTTCATCCTTGATGGCTGCAGTCTTTGTTTGCTTCTATCAAGTTTATACACTAGGGTGACTCCCACCACCTACTTTATACCATTTGTCTTCAAATACAGTGCTAGCCATGCTGTTTGTCTGTTCTCACTGCTTCTGCTTATTGATGTCTCTCAGTTTGTGCTAAATTGCAGCAATATTCACACTGCTGGGAAAACTGTTTTGATTTATGGATTCAATCCTAGCTTCTCCGTCATTATTGTTCACCCATTATGGTAAAGTGGAACACTAAGAAGACAAATAAACATCTGAAACAGGGGATGAAATCCAAAATCAGAATCACAACAATCAGGAGTCATATTCTAAAGAGCTGGGAAAATCACCAAGCCCAAAATGAAATTTAAAAGAAACACGCAAAAAGTCCTAACTCCCTAAATAGATTTTTCAAAATAGCATATGAAGGTTCATGAGAATTATCCAGAAACCTGGACATGGATGGTAGAGCATCATACATACTAGTGACATGCAATGTTGCTTAGCTATAAAAACCTCAAAATCACTACAACTAAGTTCTTCTTCTTCTTTTGAAATTAATCATTTTACATGTGAAAGTCTTTCTGGCAGTAACACTGACTTGATATTAGTAATCAGGGATTCAACAGTTTAAAAAGAAAAACTTTCACCTTAATAAGCTCCCTGCATATGTGCTTTAAGGGGAACTGCAGCCATTCAATTTCAATAAGGTTTGTCTCCAACACTTTTACAAAGGTGTTTAATCTCACCAGCCATTATTTCATGGAGGTATTTCTGTGTTAGTGCCATTTATTCTGCCAATCACATCCCAGATAACTTTACATGTCTCCCATGACTCCCTGAAGGAAAGTTGATGGCCATTAAATAACTGCAGAGATTAATACAAACAAACTTTTCCATAGTGGAATACATAGAAAAGCTGAGGGCCTGTCAGCAGCAATTAGATGTTTGGAAGACACAATATGTTTAAAAGAGACAATACAGGAATGTAAAATGAATGACATTAGTAAATGATTGTAAGAGTTTATGTAGCAAGCCATAGAAGTAAGCTTAGCACCAATAGCTGACAGTAACTTTAGTAATGTCTGAGCAATTTGTTTAGTCTTTTGCAAGTCAGAATGCAAGAGACCGTCAGAGAATAATGTGGCCTCATAAGACTAAACTGAAAACTCTTCAAGAAAACTGGAAAACAACCCAAAAACTCAGAGGTATCCTGGACAATACACAATACACAAAGGGACCAAATGTTAAACAAGAAACTGAACACTGAATTTCATTACAATTAGTAAAATGGAATTTGAAAAGTCTCAGAGGTGCATAAAGAGAACTTAAGCAAATGGCAAATTAACTAAATAAGTACTTTGCCTACATATTTGTAAGAAGGGAATAAATAGAGATGTAAAAACAAGCTTGGATTTTATACATTTTAAAATAGAAAGTAATCAGGTGGGCTTTAGGCATTCAAATTATTGGAGATCTTGAGGGGCTCAAGGAGGATTTACATGTTGAAAACAATAAAAAATGTTTTTAAAGACCATTACTGCATATATTATGTCACCTTTGGCTGAGGAGGAGATGCAGGACCAAGCTGTAGGGAGAACAATCAAGCACATTGACCCCAAATACAGTAAGTGTGGGAAAAGATGAAGAGAAAGAAGAAGAAGATTGCAAATGGGAGACATGCCTGACTAGATATCTGCAAAAGAGACTACAGTCCACAAAGAGGAGATTAAATGTATCAAAATAATTACAAACATATACTGTAAACCATATTTCTATTCCATATAATCAAAAATAAATTAACACAAAATAATATAACAGCCAACATAGATTTTTGCTTTGTATAGTAATGAAGCAGAAATACTTTGTTACTATACTTGAGCATGTTTTGAGAATATTTCTATTTTACTTAATATAAAATTAACGCAAATAGCTACTTCCACCCTAATAAATTATTACTGCAATATTTAACCAGTAAACAAATAAGCTATGCAAATATGCACAATACTTTGTTCAGTAAATTATTTCAAATACAGGCTTCCCCTACTTTAGGAACAACTTCTTTAAGAAAATTTGGTTCACTTTTCAAAGCTTACACCAGGTCATCTACGCACTCATTCAAAGTACACCTCACTGCAGCCTAATGAATGGGGTGGGGCTGGATGTTGGAGAAGTGCAATCCAACTTACAGTTATTTCCAAAGCTGATACTGCTGCATTCACACACTGTCCTTATGGCAGTGTGCTGAATGGGACAGGGCTAGTTCTGCAGCCAGTAGCAAGGTGTATGTGTGGAGTCATGTGCTGAGGCTCACAAACCTTTCTACATCTGTTGATCACATGCTTTTTCATATTATCCAGGGCATCGTGGCTCCAAAATAGATTGTAAACTAGTTAGAAAAGCCCCAAAAAAGTCGAAAGGCAATTCCTTTGAATGTGAAATGAGAAGAAGAACTATTGATCAGTTTTGAGGACCCAGACAGAATTTCTGTAATATATAACATTTTAAAGTCCCTTCCTTTCAAAGATCCCAGAGTACAGTGGGAAAAAGGATCTCTAACTCAACATTTCAGAAAAGGAGCAGAAGGCAGCCATGCACATAATTCATTCTAACTCCATATGCAAAGCATACAATTATTAAAACTTAAGATCTTTTATTGAGCTCATCTATCTCATTTAAAATTGTCAGAAATGTTTTCAGGGAAAGAGTCAACCTGTGAACGTTGTAATCGAGCTCCAGCCTCACTGGGCTATATGTTTTGGTCCTGCACCAAATTAACATTATTCTGGACAAACATTTTTAAATGCCTCTCAGACAGCCTTGGTGTCACAGTCCCTCCTAATTCACAGCTGTGTTTGGTGTACTCACAGATGGGATTAAAGTGGAGAAGAACAAACAAACTGCAATTGCCTTTACTACACTACTGGCACGTAGACTCATCTTGTTCAACTGGAAGAATCCTAACCCACCTCTGTTAAGTCAGTAGGTAACTGATGTTATATACTATTTGAAATTGGAAAAAAATCTAATTCTCACTTAAAGGATCTGTTTAAAATTTTTTAAAACCTGGCAGGATCTAATCAATACCATTTTAGAATAAGCATTAAAATTGGGGAAAAGGATTTTCTCCTCCTTTTTCCTACTCTCAAAGTTTTACTCTGGCTGTTGGCCTAGCTCTTTTTCTCATGGGTGGTGGTTGCTTTGAACTTAATTTTGTGACTTTTGACTTGCTTGTATGGAATGTTACTTGCTTTTAATAAATTCAATAAAATGTTAAAAAAAAAAAAAGAAACGAGAAGTGATAAAGTCTAGGTGAAGAGTTGAATAGACAATTTTCATATAGTTTGGTGTTATTTGAAAAAAGAGGTTTTTAGTGCCAGGGAAGGCTTAAAAATATTTTGCATTTAAATGAATTATAATTAGTTGTTGCATTATGAAAATTCACTTTATAAAGAAGTTTTTTAGGAACTAAAGTATGTGTTCCTCTCCTATTTGTGTCTATCCCACTGAATTAGAACAAAATCATTAAGATGTTCAACTTGCACTTAATGCCACTGCTTCAGGTTGCAGTTACTTGTATCATACTTCAGTGACTGTAATATTACACACACACAAAGAAGCTAGCCAGATTTATATATCATATTAACTTTTCTACCATATATACAACATAGAAATATCCTACATTTACTTGTACTTTGGAAACTTAGGTACACTTAATATTAGATCCTTTAAATCTTTCTGAGTAGTTTTTTCAAGATCAAATTTTACTTTTACTTAAGTAACTTTCCAGAATTCGCAAATATGGCTGTTGGGTACTTTATACATCACTGATAGATTAGAAAGAAAGCTACTTCCAAACAAATCAGTTAAAAGTTGCTGAACATGCAACTGAAGCAGCAGACAAAAGTGAACCATATGACATTTCTTAGATCTATGAAAGCACTTCCATAAAGTACTATAGCAAAGATTAAGTTCGAAATTAGATGTACTATTGGCATCAACAGCAATTTACAAAACTGTGCTTCAACTTCGTGAATAGCCAATATGGAACAGATAGGAGAAGAACATAACACATGGGGCGAGGTAATCTGTGGAATCTGTTGATTTTACATATTTGACTGTGACATTGATTCTGATATAGTTAATAAGCCTTGCAAAATTCATAGTTGATCACAAAATTAGAAGGTGTAAGTGCTTGACTGGATGGACTGGCAACCTGACTGGGATCAGCCATGAATGCCTACCCTGCCAGGAGGCCATAATTGATGTGGCACAAGAAAGAAGACACTACCCAACCGGGAAGTTGCTCAGTTTCCTTCCCATTTGGGATAATCAGATAATGGTTGGATGAAAGAGAAGTGTAACTTTTAAAATGGCAGTGCTCCTCTGGCTGGGACCCAGTATGGTCATCTGCAGGGATTCCTGAGTATTGTAGTATAGAAGGGTGACCCAGTTGGGTTCCTTGGCACCACATGGGGGTGCTTTAAAAAATGGACCTCCCTATTTTAGGGAGCTCCTATATGAGTCAGAAGTGATTCTGGCATGCAATGCTGTGACACCAGATGTGCTTCTAGGTCCACTATAAATGAAGCCACTCTGTCTCATCCAGGAGAATAAGAGTCAGGAACCAGAGGGTGAAGCTCACATGGAGGACTGGAAGGAGACGGAGGAGGAAAAGAAGCTTTATCATTGATTTGATCTGATACTTTATTAATCCCAAGGGAAATGATCAAGTTTGGTACATTATTGGATTGTTTTAAAAAGCCTGTGAACATGTCCCTAGGTAATAAGTACTTTTTATTTTAGCCCATATCTGTCTTGTGGTTTTTGGGACTCAGTGGCATCCCCTTGTAGCCATAACGGATAAAAAAGTAAAAGACCTGACCAATTTCAAAGCTGCACAGAAACTTAAAAAACAAGTGCCAAATGCTACAATATTCAAAAAGAATGTTAATGATAAATTCAAAATGGTTGGCACTGTTTTACAGAAGGCAGTCTCTCAAAAGGAGAAAAACATGGTTGCTTAAGTACCTAACCTAGGTTTTCATAATTATCAAAGACATAGACAAAAATTTCCCATCAAAATTCTTTCAATGAAATAGTGAGTTATATTCTCAAGAACACTGGTTGCATTTAAGTTTAAAGTTAGAAGCACAGTTGGGTGGAAATCTATCAAACTACCAAATCATGTACCTAAGATAGAAACTTTATCTAATTAGTTACCCATTTACTCCTATATATGTAAAATTATGACAAATATTAAATTCACAATGCTATCAAATGTTTGTATATTGTGGCCCTGTAAGTGCAATCAGGCCCTATAAATAAATTATATTGTACAGTAGGAAGCAGTTGGCAATCATCTATATATATAATTCACTAAGGCAAGACAACCATGGAAAGCACGCCGGAAGGGGCGTGGATTCACTGAGCCGCCGACAAGTAAGACACCTATGGCGCACGCAGGAAGAAGCCACGCCCACCAACTCCAAGACCATTGGATATGACGATAACTCGCAGAGCCACGCCCACCGACTCGGACGCGACGACACAGAAGAAACGGCGTTATTTATATTTGTTTGTCGTAGAGGCCACATGCACCTGCACGTTGACTGTTCATAGAGGCATGTTTCTCGTGGAGGTAAATCGCCATATGCAGCGTGTAAAACGGTTTGCGAGGGGTATCCCATGGGATCTTTAAAACAATCCTTTACAACTGAGGTTAAAACACAATGAAGTAAGCAGTTTTTAAAAACCGAATTATCGGTTACGACGCACGACCGTGTGCACCATGGAAAAATGTTTTACACGCTACATACAGCAATTCGCATCCGCGACAAACATGCGTCTTCTTAGATGCTCCTGCAGAAATACGGAAGATGTTTCCCTGCCCACTAACACTCCTTTTTCACTGGCCCGCTTCTACCCTCACTCTCTAGGCATTCACACTGCCTGCCCATGTGCCCGGACGCAAAAACTCACCGACCACCCAGTTAGCCCCTTTCGTCTGTGCTAGGAGTCCACATGCACGTCTAAGCCACGTTGACTTTTCATTATTCTTTTCGGATTCGACACCCGACCGCATCCACCATGAAAAACCATGCGAAAGGAACAACGAAGCCCCGCCTAGAAACTCTACCCCTCCTCCCACGTGTTTAGGAACGCATCTCAGATCACTGCCCGCCAAATCAAACAGCTCATCAAACACATACTCACTCGCTTTGGTCCGTGCTGCGGTCCAAACCCAGCTCTGTGCCACGTTGACTATTCTTTTGCCCTCCATGGCTACCACTTCAAATGTATTTTATGGAAACAACACTTCTTTCAATGTTATAGAAATTCCTGCTTCAGGTAACTGTTTCTGTCAGTCGGGTTTTTTTTGAGAAATGTCATTGACGAAACTGTTGCTCTCAAAATTCGTAACATGGCTGTTAGCTTTTTTTGGAAACATTGGGATAACTTCGGTGACGTGGTGTCCGTTGTTCTTAGTCACAGAGGCATTGTTATACAGTCTGCTCAACAATACGCTGATTACATGAATACGTCCGGAGTCTATGGTGGCGAGGCAGCAATTGTGGCAATGTCCCAAATCCTTCCAGCTACTATCAGCATTTACTTTCAAGAACGTCCTCATGCCTCTCTTCGAGTTTACAATCCGGCCCAGCGTCTCTTCATATCCCTGCTCTTTAGCGTTCCTTTGGATCATGAGCATTACGAGGTTCTCATGCCTCTCAAATAACCATGTGATTACCTTCTGGTGACATCTTTTGACTCTGTCGGTATGTGCACACTGTGTGCACACCCACTTGCTCACCACAATAATGTGACGTCACCTGCCCACTCTCCTCTTCCTGAAAAACATTTAAAGACACCCTCCTAACACTAAGCACTTTGAGCTACTGTTTGTATGAAAATGTGCTATATAAATAAATGTTGTTGTTGTTCCTCTGAACACACGCATTCCACACAGGACTTTCAATGCACCTTTTGTTCCAAAAGCTTCAGAAGATATCTGAGCACATTTGAAAAAACACAACACTAACAAATGATGCAATGTGAACATTGCCAAAATGCTTCGAGACAACTCGCGCTCTCAAAAAACACTTACAAACTCATTCCACTCTCACCTTCAATTGCACATTTTGTAACGAGGACTTCACAGGTGAGATGGATCTCCACAACCATTTGCAGATCCATTCAACGCAAACATTTGTATGCAAAATTTGCGACAAACACTTTCACGCACGCAGATACCTTACTAACCATCTCAAAACATATTCCCTGATGAATTCTTTTCAGTGTCAACACTGCTCCAAAACCTTCACACGCCAGAAATATCTCAAAGCACATTTACACACCCACTCCGCTGAACGAAAGCATTCCAAAAAGATCTTTGAATGCACAATTTGTTCAAAAACGTTCCGAGTGCAGAGATTTCTCAACATGCATTTAAAAACACACTTCACTGAACGAATTATGCAATGTGAACATTGCCAGCAATGCTTTGACACAACTCATTCCAATTCCCTTCACTGTCAACACAGCACTAAATCGTTCATGCACAAACATCGTATTCACTTTTCTGCAGCTTTTCAAGAAGATACCGCCATTCACGTCCAAGAACATAACATTGGCCTACCTACCGGACTATGTGCTTCTTACAATGCTCTTCTTTGGCCAGCAGAGGTCAACAAATCCGGACATTACACTAGGTGTTGTCATGCCGGCAAAGTGTCTTTGCCACCACTATCCAAGCCCCCTCTTTTATTTGAAGACCTCTTGACTGGCAAGAACCCGCTGTCCCGAAATTACTGTGATCATATCAGGGAATACAACTCTGCTTTAGCTTTTGCGTCAATGGCGCACACATCGCTCAACACTCTGGACAAGGACCGTATGCTTTCAGAATCCACGGTCAAATTTATCACCAGGTCTCTCCTTTATATAACAATCCTGACACGTCACCACAATACGGTCATCTATATATCTTCGATTCTGCTGAGGCTACCTGTCAACGTTTGCAAAAGGAATGTAATAGCGCTTGCAGTGACATTTTGTTGCTTCAACTAGACAACATGATACGCTAGGTTAATCCCTTCGCAAAGTCTTACATGCAAATGCATGACATTATCACTCACGTTTAGTCTGTTACTGCTGTACGAATGGTGTTCATGGAAAATCCAGGTCTGGATATGAGAAGGTATAACGCCCCGTCCTGTCAAACTGATGTTGCTGCTTTGTAGGTGAAGACAGGGAACCTCCTGCACAACGCAACATTTGCATATATCCAAAGGGAGATACTTGCAAGCATATCTCTGTTCTCCATATGAACTGTGACCCCATGGTTTTTCCACTGCTATTCCCTTTCGGAGATCCAGGCTGGCACATACTCAACCCATGTTGAGTAAAAGCGAACCACGAAAAGAACGCGAGTCACACAGCTCCAATTTTATGCTTTCAGGCTTGCCATGAGATCTTCATTTAGTGTCTTGCATTCCAGTGGCAAACTCTTCCAGCAATACATCGTCGATGCATATGTCAGAACAGAAGGCGCGCGTCTACATTACCTTTGCTCACATCAACAAGATTGGTCTGCCAGTTTTCAGTCACAGACGATTGTGTGTTGGTTCGTTCCGTGCATTGTTACAATGTTGCATTTCTTGCTGATTTATTACATTACCGATTTTTCAAATGTTAATTTTCTCCCTGTGCTTAAAAATCATTTAAAAAACGGCCTGATTATGCGGCATATGGTACACCGCAGGTTAGCTAATACTTATTTATTAAGAAGAAAAACTAAAAATTCTAAATCTGTGGACAGCAGAATAAATAGGGCTTGTAAACCAATAAATTATTTAATGTAATGTTTTGAAGGCATATACTTAAAGAAATCTTCACCCAGCAACAGCATTTAACTGTAATTTCACAGAGAGAAAATTATGAGTATAAATAAAACAACAAGACTATTACATTATAAGCAATAATATTGTGACATTTTATTTCCAAAATCAACAGGTGGACACATCAAGTGGTAAAATAGACAATTATAGACATTTATACATATTTTAATTTAAAAAGGGGTGTATTGTAATCTTGTTAGATTTGTAAAATGCTCCTTATGATTATGCATGTGATTAATGTTTCTGTTTAAAATGAAAATTTACTGACTGATAGAATATCTACGTCTTATTTTTGTGGTAGTGTCCCTGACAGTTTTTCACTTGTAATGTCTAGCAGACCATCACTAAAGAAACGTCAGCACTGCTCAGAAGGCCAGCTTTCACACTGCCAATGAATGCTTGAAAAAAAATGAATACTAGCAAGCCACCTACCTCTGCAATGCCAAATGCTTATGCTTTAACAGATGTTACTTCAAAGTCATTGCACTGTTTGCAGAACAAGCAGTTCCTTTTTAAAAGCAGCCATTTTCATCTTTAAAATATGCAAAACCATGTCTTATGAAAGATGTGTTCATTGTAAAAGACTGCCTTATTACAGAAAGCTGAAGTTAATAACTTGCTGAAGTCAAGAGACTAGTGCAATTCAACATTCCAGTGCTTCACATGGAGACAGACACACAACTGCTGCCTGCTCATTAATACAATATAATACAATATAATGCAATTTATTTTTGAATAGCACAAAATCACAGAAGGCCACAAGTGCCAAAATGGGTCTTACAAGACCCTGTTTTTTGACATCCCCCTAGCCTTGACTCTCTAAGAAGACAAGGAAAAACTCCAAAAAAATCCCTTTTAGGGAAAAAAAATTGAATAAATCTTGGGAAAGGCAGTTCAAAGAGAGACCCCTTTCCAGGTAGTTTGGGCTTGCAGTGGGTGTCAAAAAATGGGGCAAATACAATACAATACACAGAACAGAACACAAGTAATCCTTAATACAATACAATAGTACTATAGTAATAGTACAAGTACAGAGCAAAATGTAAGAGTAGATTATATCACATTATAGGATTCCAATTTGTTTAGAGTCCTGGAGACCTCAGCCATCAAGATGCCTCCCTGCTACTGGCCATTCCACAGCTGAGTCAGTGCTGGGCTGGCCAATCTGATGAAAGGACCCTTCTACCTCCTGATGATTCTAGTGCTCATCTATCAGAGATGACTTTTCCTTAGGCAAACAACTTGGAATTAGGGCAGTGGCACCAAATGTCACATTTGAGTAACCAGAAGAGAAACAGTATAGGAGAGGTTTAGTAGAAATTCACTTATGTTTTAGTGTTGATGACTAACAAAAAGGATGCAGTATGTACAGCTAATCAGCAGATCTAGTCTGGGTATTCTAAACTGAAGTAGCCTGTCTTCAGCCAGGATATGAAAACTGAGACCGAAGGTGCATCTCTTACAGTAGCAGGGAGACCATTTCACAGTTTACGGGCCCTGTAACTAAAAGCTCAAGCCCCCCACTGTTATTTTATTAATCCTTGGAATCATAAGCAGACCGGCATCTTGAGATCTTAATCTGCACTCTGGTTTATAAGTAATGATAAGTTCAGATAAGTAAGCCGGACCTTCGCCATTTGAGGCTTTATATATTAAAATTAAGATTTTGAAATCTGCCCTAAACTTAGCCAGTGTAAGAACTTAAGAACTGGAATTATTTATTTGTATTTTCTTGTTCTTGTAATAATTCTTGCAGCAATATTTTGGATTAACTAGAAGCTGTATAAAGAACAATTTGAACATCCAATGAACATTGCATTGCAGTAGTCAATCCTGTTAGAACTTAATTAATTAATTTCTCAGTATCCCACATATTTAGAAAATGCCTTAATTTCACATTTTAAATATGGAAGAAACATATTTTGGACAATGTTATAATGTGCACTTTAAATGACATGCTAGAGTCAAAGATAATGCCTAGATTGTGGGCTGATTCAGTAAAATTAGTGGTGAATCCAGCTGAGTTAAATTATGACAAAATATTGTTGCGATTAGCATCATTCCCTCAATATTTAACATTTATGTTCTAGCTGTCTTTGAAGACAAGTAGTTCTCATCCATCCATTCCTTTAATTTACTAACACATCTAATTAAAGACAACATCTGAGAAACTTTATTTAGTCTAAAAGAACGGTATAAGTAGGTGCCATCTGCATTTGAGTAAAATTAACATTAAGAAGAATATCCATTGTGCTTTTTACTAGTTTTGGTGGCACTGGATCTAGAGAGCAAATAGCAGGTTTCATTTTAGAAATTAAAGTTAAGACTTCCTGTTCTGTTACAAGGTTAGCATTTCTAAAATGTTGAATTCAAGGTGAGACAGTATGCGGTTTGCACTGTGATTCTGAAATCTGAGATCTTATATTTTTAATTTTCTCATTAAAAAAGTTCATAAAGTGTGTACTACTAATGCCTGTTGGTATTTTGCACTGTAGATGTGAATTCTCATTTGTTAAATTAGCCAATGTTCTAAACAGTACATCAAAATTATTACCTATTATTTCACAACCAGTACCGTGCACTGCACGCTAATGTACAGTGAATACACTTTACATGAGCATTCATAGTTTTCATACTCTTTCTCTGTACATTTAGCATTCATTTGCTCAGAGGTTGATGCTCTTGCTGCTTCCTGAGCAGCTCTTCTTTTCTCCACCCTAATGGCTCACTTCTTCTCTTCTTTCATCAGCATCTTTTCATGTTAAAACTGATTAGCTCAGTGTTTGTGTTGAAATTACTTAGTACGTTTTCTTTTATTTTTCACTTAAACTGGCACTTAAGTCTTCAATCTCCCTCTAGAATGATTTAAGATATGAAGAGGTAGGGGTGGTGATGAGGAAGGTTTTAGGGAGTTGATTCTAAAATAAAATAAAATAAAAATAAAAAGATGAAAAACCTTGGAGCTCAATCATCACCTCAAAAGCAGATAGTGGACATCACGTAGTATGTGTGTACCAAATTTCAGGTCAATAGGTCCAACGGTTTGAGAGCTATAGGTGATATAAAATCCTGGAGAGTCAAATGAGCAGCCACAGTAGTGTATTAAATCTAAAGATATAAGTCTGAGCAAACTGTAAAGATAGCTTTTTTATATTTTTAACACTCTTTGTCCATCCAATTTGAAGACCTGCAGCTTTGTTGTTCTCCATCCAAGAGCTTGAGTGTGTGCATCCACAGTGTCTCTCAAAGACATATTATAATTTAATGTTAACTGCTCTAAATTGTTTTCTACGTTTACATTTGATGTCAACTGATCTAGCTAGATAGATAGATAGATAGATAGATAGATAGATAGATAGATAGATAGATAGATAGATAGATAGATAGATAGATAGATACTTTATTAATCCCAAGGGGAAATTCACATAATCAAGCAGCAGTATACTGATACAAAAAAAACAATATTAAATTAAATAGTAATAAAAATGAAAAATGAAAAAAAATAAAAATAAATTATAATAACTCAATTATACTTGACTTACTCAAAGTATAGATAATTTTTGAAGCAGAATTACAATCTAGATGTCACATTATCTTTGTTTTAATCTGAGTGTATTGGTAAGGGCAGAACCAAATCAAACATAATGATCAGAAATAACTTAATTTAATGCAGTAATATTTATTTTATTAAATTCAACTCTAGAAGTTATAATTAAATATAATGTGTTGATATGATTATGAATTGAACCTTTGGAAATCTGACAAAATTTACTAAATTTAACAAATAAGTAAAACATTTTCCACATCATTGTGCACATTAAAATTCTCCACCAACTCTACACAATCATAATTTATAATCAAATCAGATAAATGGCTGCCAGATTCAGTCATGAACAATGAATATGGCCCTGGTGTTCTGTAGACTAGCACTATAATTTTGCTGGAATCTATTTTAATATTTAAAATGAGTGCCTCAAAGGATGTGAAATCACCTAAATTTTAGAAGGGTTTTGCATTTTGTCACAATGAATTTATTCCAAGGCCTCCTCCTCGATCAGAATCTTTAGATTTATGAAGGAATGTGTATCCATCTAGTGACACCTCAGCTAAGGGAACAGTGTCAGATTTACTAAGCCAGGTTTTTGCACTGCACTGCATTGTAATACAGAAATTAACATTGAGATAAATCTAAAAAATTTAAGCACTCAGGCGGACCTCTTACCAGCAATATTTGCCCTAAATAAAATTCAGCCACTCATCTCAAAACTTTCTGATTATGGCATCTCTGCTTGACAAAGTATTTCATAAAAGGCTATAGTAATGAAATGTCCTATCCTACTTACTGATTTCTACAATTGTCTAAGTCATGGCTAGTTTTCTTCTCATACTGCCTAGAAAATGTACTATTGTCATTAATATTTTTAGTGTGTTTCTTTAGCATCAGTCTTTACTTTCTAGAAACTTTTTCACACGTTAATGTCCTTAGATGTTTGGGCTTGTTCACCTACTACATACTCCTACACAAAATCTTAAAGGTTTGATGCCTCATTAACAGTCTGAGTCTGACAAATAAACTCATTTTTCTCACATATTCAAGGATTATGATGATCATTTCTGCTTGGTTAGAAGAACTAGGACATTTAAAACTCTTCACTTTTTATTAATGAAAGTGATCATGACAGAAGGAGCCAACAGATAGCAGATATTTCTGCTGTTCAACCTCTTAATTATTTCAAGTTGAATTTGTAATCACCAGAGAAAAATATGCTTATTTTACCTTTTTATTCCAAGGTATTGTAAAAAAGCATGGTTTTATACTTTCATAGATCTGTACATACTGTATTCAGTTTCTAAACCTGCTTTACGGCACTATGGCCATGTGGCGTGTTTCCCCGAGGGTGATACAGCTCGTAAGATCCTCATTGTTCGGGACCTGAGTGGCTGGACCAGGCCAAGGGGTCTCCCACGTAACACCTGGCTGCAGCAGATACAGGATCATTTACGGAGGGAGGGTCTGGACCGTGTGCCTGCCTGGGGGGTTGCCAACCGGGATCCTGAGTTGTTTTGTCGTGTAGTGGGTGCGGAAATGCACTGTACCAGTACATGCTCCCCAACTTGACTTGATTTGACTTTTTTCATTACAGGGTACTGCGGTGCAGGTTGCTATCCAAGCAACAAAGGGCAGGAGCCGACCCTGGATTAAATATGTTGGCCACCATACAGTGCTCCCACATACACTCAGTCTCTCTCTTAACGGTAGTATTTAATAGTGTTTTGAGTGCTTTTGAGTTTGTGTGCTTTAGGTCTCACGAGGTATTTTCAGGTTATAACCCTCACTGCTCAATTCCGATTTTTTGCTCAGATCGGATTTGCCTATCTTGACGATTCTCATTCAAAAGTACAAGCGACCTGTATCTAACCATAATGTGAATGCATCTGTCCTCTGAACTGATATGCATTTGCATATTGATACGTTTGTACACAAGTCATCTGCATTACCAGCAACAAAAAAACAGCATATTTGTGAGACAACTCATGATATTATATAAACCATGCTCTGGAGGATGACAAACAGTTTATCAGCTCTCCCTGATTAGGCTGAAAATGCAAAAAAGCCCAACAGCTTTTGCTAGCTAGACTTTTCTGTTTTTTCAGCTATTACTGCCACTTCTGCAACAGAGATGTGTAGATACAAAAAATGAGCTACCAGTGGTAGGACCATGACGTCATAGCTATAGCTGTTTCCATTTTTGTTCTGCCATGCTGCCAGTACTTGCTATAGGGAAAAAACACATGAATTTCAATCTAAGCTTTCTGATTAATGTCGCATGGCCATGAATAGAATGTGTATCCAATTTAGAATAACATATGAAAAGGACTCAAATCTGATTTGCAATGATTGGATTTCTGTGTCCACACAGCTCTGAAAACATCAGATTTGTGTCACATTAAGGCACAAAACTGGATTTGAGTCACTTTACCCTGGTAATGTGAATATAGCCATGGTGTCACATCTAAACAACATCATCAAGTCCATTGCTGTTCTCTGAACATCGTTATTATAATATTTTGTCATGTGGGAGTGGTTTATGACAAGCTAGTGGACAATACACGATACTAAGGGGAAAACAATAAAATAAAATGAAATGAGAAAGCAATATGAACAATTTAAAAATGGTACAGAGAAACTAAAATAATCTTGGGGGAAAAAAGAAAAATGATTTTGTTTTATTTTTTGATGCTATGCTAAATTCTGTACACTAGATCTTTTCTGTAGGGATGGAGAAGCCCAGTGAGTTTAAGGCTTGGAGCTACTAATTGGATGTTTATATTCTGGTTTTGACCTTGACATGTCTCTTGAATGTCTATTTGGTTTCTTGATTTTTGTTCTTTAGAGTTTTGAAAAGATTTGTGCATAAGAGAAACAGAAAACCTAGTTTTCTGTTTTCATACACGATATGTTGTTCAAAGTGCTTTACAAGAGGTTAAGAAAAAGGTTACTTTCATGAAAAATAAACTTACATTTAAAATAAATAAATAAATAAATAAATAATGCAGATAAACAAGAGTAGAGTCCTTTCATTTTCTAAATCTCTGATAATTATAAAAATAGATGCTGGAGAGATACTGGAGGAAATAAACTTGCAGGAGTCCCAAGGTCAAAAAACCTCCCAGCCCGCACTGGACATTCTGTAAAATGTAAATGTGCTACAGTAGTTCATTACAGTTAGGATGTGCTGTCCTAGAAGACTACAGCATCCATGTTCCTTAGAAAGGCGGTGTTCTTTGATCAGATGGCAGTGGTGCAAAATGCCACCACAGAACACCACAAAAGAAAACATAATAGAGCAGTAGAGGTTAGTAATAATTACACCTCTGTAAATTATATGATATTGCAATACATATAATCTATTAGAACTGACTCAAAAGAAAAAACACAACTGTAAAAAAAGTTGTCAAGGGGTTTTTCCAAGTTTTTTTTTTTTAATTTTCCATGGTATTAGACTGGCATATCTCTATTGGCACATAACATCACTTCTGTTATGCTTAGCTCTTGTAATAAGTCAGTGTTTGAGGATTTAAGATGATTACTGGGAATATAAGGAGACAGGATCTCCAAAATTTAAGAAGGGACAGGATTATTTAGATACATGATTAAGAGTAATTTAAAATCAATTCTAAAGGACACTGATAACTGATGTAACAATGCTAAAACTGGTGAGATGTGCTAAAATTATCTTTTACTGTTTAAGAGTCTGAATGTGGTATTTTGAATTAACTGTAGTTGATTTATGTCTTCCTTATGTAGTCCTGTTAGTAGTGCATTACAGTAATCTAGTCTTGTAAACACAGAAGAGAGATGCTATAAGTGCAATTCTGCAATATTTCTTAAGTGAAAATAATACAATCCTAGTTATATTATTAATTTGCAATTTGAAGTTTAGATCCAAGTCCATAATAACTCCTAAGATGATTATTTCTGGTATGACATGAAAAATTAACTGATCAAGTTTATTTCTAACATTCTCAATTATTTCATTTGTCCTAACAAATTTTTCAAATATAACTACTCATCCATTCTGTAATGAGAATGGAACATCTGATCAGAGGGCACAGAGACTCAGGATCATCATGTGCTAGTGATAAATAAAGCTGTGTGTCATCTGCATAGCTGCAGTATTTCACCTGGTAATTCAGATTAATAAAGTTTATATAATCTAATCTAATATAATCTGGCCTAATGTGATAATGCAGTTTAAAAATAATGATATAATACTTAAGAATGTTACAATCAAAAACTATGGGTAGTAACTCCTCTCAGTATATTACTTTGAGTGATATATCAAAACAGTATTATCCTTTATGTTTCATATTACCCTTTTTCTTTTTTGTGTGGATTCTAATTCTTCATTGATTTAAGTTGTTAATAACTCAGAGTGCATGTAATATAGCTGGGAATGTAAGCATGAAGTTTATTAACCTTAAACAGGTTATACAAATTACTGCTCATTGTGTTAATAACACAAACTGAAAATTGGCTAGACTTAGATGTGTTTTTGATTTGTGCTACTTCAGTAATGGGCAAAGACTCTCAAAAGGCTTAGAGTACTTGTGAGCAACTGGAATATGTGAAAGGTGCTAATGAAAAATCCATAAATCTACACAGTACTAGTGATGAAAAAGTACAGGAAAGAGGTTTTGTAAATGTAATTATACCATTAATCATAACTCTGGTATAGCAAATACATTTTTACAGCTGCTCAAACACAATGTTTGCACTCAGGTACCTTGACTGAGCTTTTTAATAATTATCCATCTTCACTCTCACCGTTTCAAAGAACTCATGATCTTCATCTTTCCACTTCTATACTATAAGCAGCGATTTATCTAATCCTTGTTCTTTAAGAATTTCGGTAATTTATATTAGTTAATATGTCAAGATGCAAATTGTTTTCAACTAATGGAAGTTCTCTCTTAGAAAATGCAAATCTACTTCTGTCATTGATATACAGTGTAAAAAATATGAACAGGATTTACTTTCTGTTTTTTTTTAAACTAATCTGAATATAACTGTCTACGCTTTTGATCTCACTTAAAACAAATACAAAATAGCAAGCTGAGACTAACAGTGAGCAGTCAACATTACGGTAAAATTTGACGAGACAAGAAATTAATTGAAGGATTGTTAAAAAAAATGTATTCGGCAATAAATAAATAATAGGCAGCTTCATAGCTTTGGAATGTTTAATCATCTTTAAGATATAGAAACCAGCACTTGGCCCAGCGGATGCTCAGACTTGGAAGAAAAAAAAAGGACAAAATGTGTCTTAATATACAAAAATAATATTTTTAGCAAAACACAAAAGTGGGATAGACAAAAGTACAATACAATACAATACAGTTTATTTTTGTATAGACCAAAATCACACAGGAAGTGCTGCAATGGGCTTTAACAGGCCCTGCCTCCCCCCAGCCTTGACTCTCTGAGAAGACAAGGAAAAACTCCCAAAAAAAACCTTGTAGGGAAAAATGGAAGAAACATTGGGAAAGGCAGTTCAAAGAGAGACCCTTTCCAGGTAGGTTGGGCGTGCAGTGGGTGTCAAAAGAAGGGGGTCAATACAATACAATACACAGAACAGAACAAATCCTTAATACAGCATAATAATAAAGATTTTAGAAGTACGGAGCAGAATTTAACAGTAGATGATATCACATAATAAGATTTGGATATTTTTAGAGTCCTAGAGACCTCATCCATCAAGCTGCCTCCCCATTTGGCCATTCCATGGCTGAAACGTTGCTCGGCCAGCCAATCCAATGAAAGGACCCCTTTTTCCCATGATTCCTGTGATCCTCCATCAGGGATGACTTTACCATAGGCAGGCAAACAACTTGTCAGGTGGGCCGTGGCACCAATTGCCACATTTGAGTACCGAGAACAGAAACAGAATAGGTGAGGGTTAGTAACAAATTATAACTATCATGTTACTTACTGTATGTTTTAGTGCTAATGACTAACAACAGAGATGCAGTCTGTACAGTAAATCAGCAGCTCTAGTCAGAATATGCTAAACTGAAGTAGTGAGTCTTCAGCCGAGATTTAAAGGCTGGGACCGAAGGGGCATCTCTTATAGAAGCAGGAAGACCATTCCACAGTTTAGGGGCCCTGTAACTAAAAGCTCGACCTCCCACTGTTATTTTAGTAATCCTTGGAATCATAAGCAGACCGGCATCTTGAGATCTTAATGTGCGCTCAGGTTTGTAAGTCATGATAAGTTCAGATAAGTAAGTTTCTTGTTCTTGTAATAATTCTTGCAGCAATATTTTGGATTAACTGGAGGCTGTATAAAAAACAGTTTGAACAGCCAGTGAATACCGCATTGCAGTAGTCAATCCTACTAGAGATAAATGCATGAATTAATTTCTCAGAATCCTGTTTATTTAGAAAGCGCCTTAATTTCCTAACATTTTTAAGATGGAAGAAACATGATTTGGACCACTTTGTAATATGTGCTTTAAATGACATGCTAGAATCAAAGAGAACTCAGAGATTTCGGGCTGATTCAGTAAAATTAATGGTGATTCCAACTGAGTTAAATGATGACAGAATATTGTTGTGATCAGTGTCATTCCCTCCAACAATTAACATCTCTGTTTTATCCGTATTTAAAGACAAGTAGTTCTCATCCACTCCTTTCATTCACTAACACAACTCATTAAAGACAACATCGGAGAAACTTCATTTGATTTAAATGAAAAGTATAACTGGGTGTCATCTGCATACGAGTGAAAATTAACATTATGTTTCCTAATGAGAGATCCCAGTGGAAGCATGTAAAGTGAAAACAGTAAAGGTCCCAGTACTGAGCCCTGCGGGACACCATATTGAACTTCTGTGTATAATGATGGAGTACTGTCAGCTTATTTCTGTACATAAGTAACTTTAATTGGTAAAGCAAGAATACGTAAGCAGAAAACTAGTCAGACAGTATTTAATTGCTCACATTGACATTCTCAACAAGCAATTATTCCTCTGAGGTTCTTGACCCTCTCACCACTTTCCTTGTCAGATGTCCTATGTTATTTATCTAAACCCTAATCTAGAATCATTAAATACCTAAAAATAGTGGCCATTTGCATTCCAATCTACCATTATGTTTAGATGAGTCTTGGTACCATTTTCAGAGCTAATGTTACCTTAAAAGCCCAACATAAATCTCTACTAATTTCCCTCTGGGTGACCACTGGTTTCATAATAAGCCCCTGTTTTATATTTAAAGGATTAGGCACCTAGGATGCATATCACTAATTATGGAATATAGGGGCCCAGACTAAATTCCCTTGGGCTACCTGGACCAAGTTCAAGTTTAACTTCAAAAGCTTATGGAAGTCATTATCTTTGGTTTGTGTTACATTGTGCACCTGTCTTACCTTGTTTCTGTCTCATGCCTAGTATGGTCTTCCACTATCAGGCAGCCTGTCCTGATAAGCAGTGTAATAGTTAAGCTATTAATCGCAACAGCTTCCAAAGGAAGGGGGCTCTTCCCTATAACCAGGTAGTTAACAAGATTCTGATTACCTTTCATTTGAAGATGTACCATCTTAATTATCATAGATAGTACCCAATTTGCCCAAAGTGGAAATTTAGAAATCTTAAAAGTATGACACTATAATTTCCTGTAGTGCTTTCGAATGCTAGTTTTACTGTTTTATTGGTAATAAAACTGCTGGATTCACATATTGATTCTTTTTGAAAATTATGAACATTTGCATTAGTTACCCACAAAGTCATCCTTGCTCAGGGTCTGTACCTTCTTTAGCATATCAGTCTGGGAGAAGCCATTGATCCAGGTTTGCACTAGGCTGTTCTGATTTGTTCTAAGCCAAAAAGGACCAAATGAGAAATAGGTGCTGGTTAAAAAATGGCTAGGAGACTCAATAATGAGTAAAGGACCAAATAGTATCACAGTGAAAAGGCAGAAAGGAGTCAGGACACCAAAGCTTTAAACCCAAAACACAAACAAGGAGCAAAAGTCCTTAATGTAACTTGGATTTCTTATTAACTTACTTAGTTTGTTATCTATGATAGAGATTAAGTAAATATTTGTTATTGAATTTAGGTCAAAATCTTTTTTACAGCATTGAATATTGGTCAAAGTTTTTTGGTAGCTATCTTATAAAGGAAAAAGGAACTGGCTTCATCACATCTCATGGATGGCAATGGCCAAAGTACGGGTAATGTCTGGCAAGACCACACAAAATGGCTTTGCCTAAGAACAAAAAGAAACCCAAAATGGGTTAGTGGTTTCTTGTGCTGTAAGTGAACTTGTGCAACATTCCCATATAGATTTAAAATACCTGAATCCTGCATATAGCATTTTATATTGATTTTGATAGTTCAAGGATGTGCTTCAATTTTCTTTGGAAAATGGTGTCAGAAGGATCAGGGAATGGTGGGACACTTCACCAGATCAGTAAATACAAGCAGAAGGCTATTTAAGTAAAACAATTGTCATTTAAAGTAACTTGATATAAATGAATGCTCGCTGCATATCTTTTTTCAGTTTCAGTCCTGTTTGTAGAGGGGATTTATTTTTATATATATTTGTATAAGAAGACATCTACTAAATATTATTTTATTTACAATTTTTCACTTTAATAGCATTTGTGTGTCAAATACTCAGATACAAGGTGAAGTTTAAATACTAGCTATTTTTTGTCTTCAAACTCTTCCTCTCTTCCTGAAGAATCTCTTTAATCATCATCTCCTAGGCAACAGGGCATCAGATTTTTTTCCTGCTCTAATTTTACTGTCACAGAAATTAGATTGCAAAGTTGTTTGATAAACTCTGTTAAAAAAGAACAATCAATTAAAGAAAGTTTCACTATTTGCACTGCTGTTTCTCTCTAGGCAAAAGGAAAGCTGATTTAATTCCAGGTTCTCGCAGATTTAAAAAAAAATGGTTAGTTTTTTTATACAATGCATTCATCATTGCTTTTTTAGATTCACTCATTGCCAGTGGGATTAGTGCCTATCCAAGCAGCATCGGTCAACAGGATGCCAGTTAGGGTTAGAGTTAGGGATAGGCCCAGTTTAGAGTCACCATTCATTATATACTGAATGTCTTTATTATTTCAGAATAAAATGGAGCACAGGGATAAAAGCCCACACTGTTATGGGAAAAACATCAAAGATCTACACAGAAAGAAGAAAAAAACTGTAGAAAAGTCTCAGATTCAAAATATTTTATCCAACAGTACGATAGTGATGCACTTTGTAAAATTGCAGAACATAGTGATTATAAGACACAAAATGGATGCAAAATGGTTGCATGTATTGCATATTGTTTATTTATCAGGCAACAACCATGAATATTAAGAAGACAATAATTGAAAGATAATTGCTTAAAAATCAAACCATTACCATAAATCTAACATCAGCATAAATCAGTCATTGTGCTCATCAGGCCCGGTCTTCGGTATTATGGGGCCCTAGACGAAAGCGGGGTCCAGGAGCCCCCCTGGAAGCTTTGCGAAATGCGTGAAAATTAGACCAAGGAGACGTTTTCTTGTAACGTTACGAGGTCATCACCCTGTGTCACTTTTTCGCCCGGAGTAGTTAGCTGCTACAATTTAGCCAGTTTGAACTGTTTCCATTGGGCACCACGTGGCGGTATTTAGCTAAGCCCAGCTTAGTTATTTTGTATTTTTTCTTTTTTTAGTTTTTTTGTCCTTTTTTATTTTTTGGGATATTTGAAACTTTTGGAATGTTTGAGAAATGATCATTTTCTGGGTTAATACTTGATTCTTATTTTATTTTACTGAAGTAATTATGAGTCTCGGGATATATTTCATACTTCCTGTTTCTGGAACACTTTATGACGAACGAAGCAACAATAAGATTACAACTAATGAGCAGGCGTAGCAGCAGTGATTGTGAAAAAAAATCGAAAAACCACATAGTGTAAACAAAGTGTTATTGTTATTCCGCTACTACTGAGCTACATGCGATTAAAAATTGATTTTGCGCGTTTTCTTTGAGGCAAAGTCATAAAGCAGCTCAGAGTAATCCAAAGTTTGAACAATGTTTTGTTCTATAGAAATCAGTGCTAAGCTATTTAAGCGTTCTTGCGTTGTTGTTGTTCTCAAATAATTCTTTATTATCTTCAGTTTGGAGAAGCTCCTCTCCCCAGAAGCAACTGTTACTGGAATTGTGAGTGCTATGCGCAAAGCAATAGCTAAATTTGGCATTGCGGTAGCTAGTCTATTTTGATGCAGATATTGAAACGCCCCAGAGCAGTACAATTACTTGCGACTAAGCCAGCAAACATACGTATTTCACTACACAAATCAACTGGATCAATGTCTGAACCTTCACATGGATCCGTCAAAATATTTGAAAGATCCATGCAGAATTTCATCAGCTCATTGTCAGTCATAGTCACAAAATTCTGCAAGTTGTGTAAGAAGCCAAAATGTTCATAGTGTTGTTTTGTTTGGTCAAATCTTTGATTCATCGATGCAATGGCCTGATCCACAAGGGTATTAAAAAAACTCTATACGAAACTTGTCTTTTGGATCGCTACAGGCTCGTCAGCAGCTTCATACTGGCGTTTTTTCTTTCTGCTGCATACAGTTGACAGAGATGGGAAAACATTCTCCTCATTGGTCATCTCTAATTCTTCAGATAATTCCTTTGCTACAATCTGTGCAGATTCAAATCCATTTTCTCTGTAAGATCTCAAAAAATCAGTCACTGTTTCTAAGCATTTCAGTGCAACGTCAAGTTGCATGTTCTCATTTTGCAAGATCTTGCTAGCAACATTAACCTGCACCAGAACATCATACCACACAGCTAATGACACCACAAAAGGGTAGCTTTTCATTTGTTTTGCTAGTCCCGCTGCTTCACTTCTGGCCTTCGGATTCTTTGCTGTTTCAGCTATCTCAACGATAGCATCATATATGGATCCCACTTGGTATCTGACTGCTTTAACACTTGATATTCTGCACTCCCATCTGGTATCTGAAATGGGCTTGGGTGTCAAATTTTCCACATCTTTTGTCAGGATTTGCCATCTCGTGGTGGAGGCACTAAATAACATATATATTTGGTGTAGAATGCCAAGGAGAGACAGAGCTGGCTCCGACGATTTTGCGATGTCAGCCAACACCAGATTGAGGCTATGACATGCACATGACACATAAAATGCTCTGGGATTTTTATCATGAATCAGCCGTTGCACACCATTATGAATGCCTTTCATATTGGCCCCATTGTCGTATCCTTTCCCTCTGCAGTTGGCCAATGGTAACTGCAATTCTTGAAGCCTTTGCAAACATGCTTCAGCCAACCCAAACCCAGTACTGCTTTCTACAGGTATGTATCCAACAAAGTGTTCTTTAATTTCTACTTGTGTTGCTCCAACATTTACTGTTCGGATTACCATTGTCATTTGTTCCTGATGACTGGCATCAGGAGTGCAGTCAGGGATGATTGCGTAGTATTTAGCATTCTGTATCTCTGTTATAATTTTCCTCAAAACAGCATCCCCCATGAGTAGAATCAGCTCATTCTGTATTGTCTTCCCCAGGTAGTGATCATGGATTTCATGATTCTTTATTCTGCAAAGATGCTCTGCCATGCACGAAACAAATTTGCCTAGTAACTCAACAATGCCCAAAAAGTTGCCATTGTGTGGCTGAAACAACCGATCAACACTACCGTGAAATGCTAAATTCCTTTCCGCAAGAAATTGTATGATTAAAAGAATTCTGGTTAAGACATTTCTCCAGTGCTGAACTTCCTGCAAGACTAGCTGCTGTGCACGTTTATCAATTGTTTCATTTTGGTTCAACCTGATCTGTAAATCAATCCAAGATGTGAAAGCTTTTAAATGAAAAGGTGAAGATTCATGAGTAGATAAAATTTTGCCCAGGTTCTTCCAATCACTCTTTCCATTAGTTGTAAGCTTGTTTCGTTGCTCACAAAATAGCTTGCAGGGAAAGCAAAATACAGCATTCTTGCTAGGTGAGTAAATCAACCAAGGCCGATCAATTGTCTCGCCATTTGGAAGCTTTCTTAAGAAGAACCCATTCGAGAAATGGTGTAAATTGTCATCAGGGGGATATTTCAAGTTCAAATTGCGATGAGGCCCCTTTTCAACTAGGAAAGTACGTTCTGAATCAGATATTGTCAATTCTGGCCAAAACCCTGGATCTTTCCACCACTCAGAAACACCGGATGTGTCATTGTTACTCTTACTGTTAGGAGCTGCATTTCCTTGATCATCATCCGCACCTGCAATCACTCGGCCTTGCAACTCGGAACCCCAAGAAAGTTTAGCTTTTCGTCCAGAATCTTCATAATCCCACTCATTTTCGGAGTTGTGTCTAGTGGTTACGGTACCAGATTGAGTTTTCATTTCTGCATCATCATCAGTGTCACAAAGCCTGAGGCCGCAGTTGATCCGGGGCCCTCCGGACGCCGGGGCCCTAGGCAGTCGCCTACTTCGCCTATGCCTGTGCTCATTTAGTTTTTGCCTTTTTGGCATTTCATATTGCAGATGTTTATGCTACAAGTTGTGCTAACTTAAGTGCTGCTTTACAATTATTAATGGTCTCTGTTTGATTACCATAACATTCTTAAACCAGTATAGGGTTACAGGAAGCTGAAGCTTGTACCAGCAGCATTAGGCACAAGGCAGGAACAAGTATACTATAGAACCCACCCATGTCCACACATTGGAATTGTGTCCAGAATTTGGAATGATCAGTCAACCTAACAGGTCGTTGTATGGTAACTTGAAACTCCACACAGAAAACGACCAGGAATGGGATTTGCACACAGGAAGTTGGTTCATGATACACAAGTTTTAAACACTGTGCACTCTACATTAGTAAGTTATCATAATTTAAAGCTAGATTCATATGATACTTTTTAATTACTTTATGTTAGAGATTTGGTGTTCGTAAAAGAATATCGATTAGTGACCCCAGTAGTAGGGTGATGTACCGAGTCAGCCATTTATGAATGCAATGACAACTGAAGTAATCACATCTTGCCTGATGAAGGAGCAAGCTTGCAAGCTTGCAAATTTCAATCTACTCAGTCAGTAAAAGGTGTCATTTTGCTTCATTTGTCTTTGCAATTAATGACTATAAAAGAATAACAAAATATACCAAAAACTGCAGTGGCACCATAAAAATAATCATAAGGCAAACCAGAATGACAAGTCTCATTGTCACAATAACCCCCATTAACACTAGAATTACCAGAGCCTACGAGAAAAATCCGGCCCACCTTGAGTCTTTTGTCCTGTAAATGTGCCGATTAAGACAAGCAGCAAGCAGCCTGCTATTCCATTCCCCACCATCGCAGAACATTCACTAAGTTCTCCCAGCTCATGCCTTGTTTGATTATTTGAGCATAAACTGCTGGAATTTTAGAGTGGAAATAATAGATCGTTATTTGGAACGCATGGATTTCACGTGTGTTGCGTTTCTATAGTAATCTGTATAAACACATTGTTAAAACAGGAACTTTTTCATATTTTAGTAATAAATGTTATAAAATGTAGACATAAACTGTATAATGTGTGAAGCCTGAAGTCCAAAGGTGAAATAAACACTTTCACAAAAGATTTAAGGACAATACAACAGCTTCCGTGGTGTAGCGGTAGAATTTGCAGATTTGTAATAAAGAGTCCCCAGTTCGATCCCCATTGCCTCCTATATTTGCCGTTTTCAGTAGTGAGCTGCTCTAATATTATACAGTACATGCATACATTTGGTTTGCGTCTGTAACAGACCGTGTACATTTATAGTACTGTACTTAAAAAAGTTACCTTTTTTTTTCACTTCACTTCACGATCACGATACATACTACCGCCCTAGGTATCTGACACTGTTAGTTTTTATTTGAAACTGGGAGTAACTGTAGATGTGAGTGGTGTTTTGAGGCAATGGAACTGGACATTGTCTGATCTGGAGGGATAAAAGCTGACACACAAACACTGGTGAATCTGCTTTCTTCGTATCTCACCGTCACTTGATTTTTTTTATTCAGTTTTATTGAGTGTTCCTGCTCACGCAGAATTAGTATGCACCTTATGGTTTATGATGTCAAAAAAAAACAAAAACCAGTGACATAGGTATATATGATATTTGGAATTATTCATTTTATGACCTTTTATGAGGTCAGTTCAGCGCTATATGCATCATCAAATTCAAATGTTAACAGTTTACACACACGCAAGGACCGGCTTTCCTACATTTACAACATGTGTACCTGTTGCAATGCTCACACTTCTCTCTATGCTGTGGTTTCTAATACACATCTGAAAAAAAAGACAATATATGTGACATTTTGAAGAAATCATTTTATGACCTGAGTAGTACCAATCAGAAAACATCATCGCACTAATGCAATATTATTTGAAAACGAACAGCGTCAGATCGGGTGTGAATTTACGCTGGCGCTGTTACTTAGAGTCAGATTAGGAGGGGCTTGGGTGTTAGAAAGTGATCGTGATTGATTGAGAGAATAAAACTGAAAAAAGCCAACTTTTACAAGTAACATAAATTTATACCCAATATCCCATATGTTTGTCTGTTTCTTTTTTTTTCTCTGTGCTGTAAGAACAGTCCTTCCTACATTTACGATGTGTGTACCTGTTACAATGCGCACATCTAATAGGCTCTGGTAATTCTAGTGTTAAAAACATTTCTAAAATTTAAAGTGTATTATTGTACTTGCAATACCTGTTTGGCTAAGAGAGTTTTTTTTCACTTATAATTATATCACATCTCATGGTATTTGGGATGAGAGCATGGTTATCACAAGATGGTTCAGAAACACTAACAGTAATGTGTGAACTGTGTACTGTTTGCCTGGCACGTCTGCTAGGTGGTCACAGACTTGTTTGACCCCACAAGTGGTTGTCCTCTGACATGGCAAGAAAAGAAGTTATGGCTACTGAGTAGAAAGGAAAGGAGCTGTATGAACATTCAGCTGTTGTCTTTGTTTAACAGTGTGGTGGCTTTTATTTGGATCATAGGGTACTCCTGCAAAAAAGGCTCTCAAATACCATTTGGGATTTCCAGTTTGTATTCAAAGTTAAATTTGTCATTGCTCCATAACCCAGTTCATCATTGGGCACACAAAGGCACATATCCACAATCACTCATACATTGCTACATTTTTACCTAACAATTACATCTTTAAAATATTGGAGAAATGTCAGCCCCACAACAACCATGAGGAAAAAATTCAAACACTACAAAGGCGATGATTGGGCCAGGATTTAGAGTTGTAAGAATACAGTGCTAAACATTCTGCCACATGCTGCTCCTTTTTGGGGTTTAATAAACTAATTGTGCTCTTTCACTATGTAACCATGTCACCCAGTGCCAAAAAATTAATCTAGGATGAATTCATATTCCTATATTATTCATTTATTACCATAGACCAATGGTTCTTAACCTGTGCTACATGTGCCGCTGGCAGCATGTAAAGAACTACTGGGTGATACAAAGAAGAAAGAAAAACAGCTGCGAGTGACAATCATGAGCAAAGCAGAGAGACACAGAGAGTCCCACATTGTGCAAGAGAAAGTGAGAGAAGATGTCTCTAATACAGTTACACCTCAAGAAGTACTCCCAGGGTTTGAAATTCAGGATTGCAGGAATTCCATCTATTACCTAAAAATCCTACATAAAATAAAGAGTGACACTCACTCTTTGCCTTCAAGACAAAAAAAATCTTGCCTGTTTATGCCGTAGGTATTCATCCAATCGTTTAAAAGGCGCTTCGGCCGCTGCTCTCAGTTCCTCCACGATCTTCTTAATTAAAGTCGCGATCTGAAAAAAACTATGTACGGGCTGGATTAGCCTTCAGCGCTATGACGATCCTTGGCGAGCACACTACTGTCTTCGGGATTATCTTCTGTCTCTCGCAGAATCTCCGGATGATCTCCTTCTACAAGGTATGAGCACGGGACAAAGTGCATTACTTTAAAAATGTTCTCAATTCCTTGCCCGGCACATACCTCATTATGGACGCCTTCATCCAGAAGTTTTTCCCTATACACGTAGCCACTCCGTGTCCATGAGCGCTTGACCTCCACTTGTATTGTCAGTCTGCTTTGCTTTATTCTTCCCCATGACGGACTGGTGAATGGGTTTGGCGGGATCTTGTATGTTGTGATGCTGTCTTGCGGGTTGTGTGCACATAAATTTTTTCCAGGTTTTCTGCCAAACAGACGGCCAGAAAATCCTGCCAGCTACACTACTGTGACACCAGGGGTCGCTGTTGCCCCGTGAAACCCCTCAGACAAACGTCCAGACACCAGGTAAAAGTATCATAAATAATTTAAATTTCTTCTTTCTGATATTGTGCCACAGTAGACACCATAAGCCAATAAATCAATAATAATAACAATAAAGATCCTCCTCTCCTCCCAGCAGCTCCGTCACTCTACCTCCCAACTTCAGCTCAGCTTGCTGGGTTTCCCATAGCCCTTTGAATAGTCCATGACCCGGAAGTGCTTTTTTCCTTCAGTCCATGTGATTCACTAGCACTTAAGGTTCAGTTGATGATTCATACTTTTCTTCTGTTCTTCTGTCCCCGTGACTTGGGAGTACTTCCGGGCTATAGGAAAAATAAAAATACCTGTGTCTCCCTGAAGCGTCACCTGATGGTACCCATGGCACCCAGCAGGGCTGTGAAGTCGAACTCCATCTCCCACGATGCCCTGCGGGAATCTGGGCACCTTCATGCTGCAGGGAGGACTCCATCTAGTGGCCTGGATGTGTTGGCCGGGATAAGCTGCCGACCATCTCTCATAATATATATATATATATACTGTATATATACTGCTCAAAAGAATTAAAGGAACACTTTTTAATCAGAGTATAGCATAAAGTCAATGAAACTTATGGGATATTAATCTGGTCAGTTAAGTAGCAGAGGGGGTTGTTAATCAGTTTCAGCTGCTGTGGTGTTAATGAAATTAACAACAGATGCACTAGAGGGGCAACAATGAGATGACCCTCAAAACAGGAATGGTTTAACAGGTGGAGGCCACTGACATTTTTCCCTCCTCATCTTTTCTGACTGTTTCTTCACTAGTTTTGCATTTGGCTACAGTCAGTGTCACTACTGGTAGCATGAGGCGATACCTGGACCCTACAGAGGTTGCACAGGTAGTCCAACTTCTCCAGGATGGCACATCAATACGTGTCATTGCCAGAAGGTTTGCTGTGTCACCCTGCACAGTCTCAAGGGCATGGAGGAGATTCTAGGAGACAAGCAGTTACTCTAAGAGAGCTGGAGAGGTCCATAGAAGGTCCATAACCCATCAGTAGGACCAGTATCTGCTCCTTTGGGCAAGGAGGAACAGGATGAGCACTGCCAGAGCCCTACAAAATGACCTCCAGCAGGCCACTGGTGTGAATGTCTCTGACCAAATAACCAGAAAGACTTCATGAGGGTGACCCAAGGGCCCCATGTCCTCTAATGGGCCCTGAGCTCACTGACCAGCAGCATGCAGCTCGATTGGCATTCGCCATAGAATACCAGAATTGGCAGATGCACCACTGGTGCCCTGTGCTTTTTACAGATGAGAGCAGGTTCACCCTGAGCACGTGACAGAACTGAAAGGGTCTGGAGAAGCCATGGAGAACATTATGCTGCCTGTAACATCATTCAGCATGAGCAGTTTGGTGGTGGGTTATTGATTGTCTGGGGAGGCATATCCATGGAGGGTCACACAGACCGCTACAGGCTTGACAAAGGCACCTTGGCTGCCATTAGGTATCAGGATGAAATCCTTGGACCCATTGTCAGACCCTATGCTGGTGCAGTGGCTCCTGGTGCACGACAATTCCTGGCCTCATGTGGTGAGAGTATGCAGGCAGTTCCTGGAGGATGAAGGAATTGATACCATTGACTGGCCTCCACACTTTCCTGACCTAAATCCAATAGAACACCTTTGGGACAGTATGTTTTGGTCCATCCAATGCCACCAGGTTGCACCTCAGACTGTCCAGGAGCTCAGTGATGCCCTGGTCGAGATCTGGGAGGAGATCTCCCACAACACCATCTGTCGTCTCATTAGGAGCATGCATCGATGTTGTCAGGCATGTATACAAGAACACAGGGGCCACACAAACTACTGCGTACAATTTTGAGTTGCTGCAATTAAATTTTGGCAAAATGGACTAGCCTGCCACATAATTTTTTCACTTTGATTTTTGGGGCGTCTTTGAATTCAGGGCTCTGTTGGTTGATCATTTTCATTTCCATCAAACGATGTGGCATCCTTTCGTTCCTAACACATTACCCAGTCTATATCAGTATAGATATCCAGGAGGATTTCTTTTTCCCATTGAGATCTGATGTGTTTTCAAAGTGTTCCTTTAATTTTTTTGAGCAGTTTATATATATATACAGTGATCCCCGCTATATCGCGGTTCAGCTATTGTGCCCCCGCTACATTGCAGATTTATTAATACTATTATTATTACCAGGGGCTCTGCCTCTCGCTTCGCCGCCACCCCGGTTTGGTTTACCGGATAAACAATTTAAAGAGATTGTTATTTTCATGGGACTTGTTACATATGCATTATTTTCATTTTTACTTTAAAACTTTTGTAAAAACAATATTTGTCCTTTACTTCCTGCCCCCGGGCGTGGTTAAGTTGCTTTCTTGCGGCACTTACAATGCCGCTCGTGTTCTGAAGGGGGATCTGAACGCATGATAAAGCGATCGATTTGGCTGGTGTCTTGCTGCTGCTACTGGCCAGCTGTGTGTTGTGCTTGTCCCGCTTTGCGTCAATTACTTAAAAGCCTGTACAGCAGCTGTCCTTTTGCCACTTCAAGCCTCTGCCACTTGCTTTGTGAAGGGGGGAGTGGAACGCATGCTAAGCAGAAGTGGACAGATCAGCTACTAGCTTTGTGCTGCTTCTGCCAAGATACCTGTTCTGCTTGTCGCTCTGCGCGTTCTGACGGGGGGGTGGGGGTTAGTGTGAGGCCTGAATGCACGCTAAGGAGAAGTGTTCGGATCACCTGCTGGCTTTCTGTAGCTGCTGCTGGCAAGCAGCATGTTCTGCTTGTCGTTGTTTTAAGAGCTGGGAGCACCTGAAGTTTGTCTAAAAAGCATTCCAACAACTGCTAGCTTAGATGTCAGTGAACTTGTTTAAAATTGTTTGTAAGTAGGGCGTGATGTGCAAAAGTCACCGTCTCACAGGTTTTGCTTCCTAAGGTTGGAATGTCTAGTCTTGCATGTCGTCAGTGTCTGTCCGAGATAATCTAATCTCGATCACTTCGCTCAAATGATTTGGAACTGCCCTTACTCAAGCCCTTTAGCTGCCTCTCATGCACACGTGTGTGACAAAATATATATATATATATATATATATATATATATATATATAATATAAATGTATTTGCTACATGGAAGCACTGACACTTTACATTGTAGTGTATAGGGCAGGGAGGGAAAGTTTAAAAACATACAAGATATGTCAATTTTTCAAGCCAAGACAGTTATTTTGTACTGATCCACAACTTACGATTACACACACTTTGTAAAATAGTTTATACATGTCATTTTTGAGCCAAAAACATCTATATTATAAGATTCAGGCAATTTAATAGAAGACCAACTATGTGTGATAGCTCAGCACTTAGTCTTACTGTGCAATAACCTTTCATACCTTCGACAAACCAAATCACAATAAACTTTTTGTGCTGCTTGGTTGGTTTTATTTTTAAATACTTTTGCATTTATGTGAGAATTCCCACAAGAAAACAGAAAACACCAGAAAAATTGTACCAAGAATATACAATAAAACGACTATTTCTAGATCCCATTTGCTGTCACAGACATTTGTCAGAAACACGGAAGGCGTGGATCAGTTCTTCACAACTGTCTGGGCTTGAAAAAGGGACATTTATTGGTGACTTTTTAAGTTATTCCTCCATGGTCCACAGCCTCCATTATAAAGCACCAGAGAGGACAAGATATTTTTAAAAATTTATCAAAAACAATTAACTTTAGAACACAATTTCTAATGGAAAATGCATATATGCCATCTTTATGAAGAAATAACTGCAAATTAAAAATGCCAAACTATCCTATATATAGGCTCAATAAAATATTTATTTATTCCTAGTTTGTTTTGAATGTTGCTACAGTTGTCTGTCCAACAATTCATTTTCTGACTGGCATAATAATAACAAAATAATAATACATTTTATTTATATAGCACCTTTCCCATGATCAAGGCACTTATTTAAACACTAGGGTATATTTAAAACTGGATGCAAATATTTTCTGCCTAAAACACTAAACAGATAAAGGCTTTCTAATCATAATATTGTTCATATATTAAGAAAAAAAAAGTATTAAAAATGTATTTTAAAAAATCATTAGGCATACATAAGTTAATTAAAACATACACACAAAAACTACCCATAACACTGTTAAAATCCTCAAATACAATATTTTGGGCAGATAAAAGAATATGGCCGTTAAAGTTTATCTAATAGCATGAAAAATGAAAAAGTGGTGGTACTTTAGATATTTCAATTCCTGATGTTGGTACACCAAGATAAAAAGTAAAGTATCCCTGCCATAGACATGGAAACTAGAAAACAATTAAATAACTCATTAGATATTAGTGTTAGGACCTTTTGTTTATCTTTTTTTAGTTATGATTCATTTTCTGTTTTGGTCTTTAACAAATGATTATCTGATCATTATCATTATCATATTGAGTAAACCTCTGCCTACTTCTATTTTAATTATCTAGACATAACCTTCTGTTAATTCAAAATCTTAATTTTTTGAGTGGCAGAGATCTAGTAATTTACACACTAGACAGAACTGTTTTCACAGTAAAAATGGTGCATAATTAAACTACTATTATACACACACAGTTACTAAAATTCACTTAGTACCCTTACAATCTTGACAAAGTATGGATCATTTAAATGATCTGATGTAAATACTTTTAACTATTCTCTACGTTGGAAAAGTGTATACACAGTAGAAAAGGGCAAGATTTAGAATCACTAAATAACTAAGAACAATATTATTAAATTATTAAATGTCTGCTAACTTCAAATGAAGTTTTAGACAGTACCTTGTAAAGTCTATTAGATTTTTTCAAATTTTATTTAACATGCACATGCTCTTTCCACTGTGTGAGGGTAGAAGGATGAAAATTCTTCCAAATGAGGACAATAAAGTAATGTGCTGTCAGTATAATAAAAACAAAAGTATAACTATATAAACAACAAACGATTATATCCTCTTTTTTTGGTGTCAACAGACTGAATTCTACTTGCACATTTAACATCTATTCGTCATTTATGTAGATGCTATCTATGGTACCTGTCTTAGGTAATAGAATACATTTTAAAATATTTGATATTTGTTATTTCTTTCCTTATGTTTACCATCTGTGTTTCTCCTCCACCTTTCTTCAGTATCCTTCTGTGAGGAGCCTGCTTTTGAGCCCCTTTTCTGGCATGTTGCTTACCGCATGTCTGCTTTTTGACTACCACCAATGGTAGACAGGCCCCAATTACCCACTATGAAAACATCATTCATATTCTTGAAAAAAGTCTCATGTTTGAAGGTAAAGCATTTCTCCTACTCTTTTCCTTTTTATCATTATGTGTCTTAAGCTCTCTTGCCTGGTGCTTCCTGTCTCATTCATGTTTGACTGAGCAACTACAGCAAAACTGACCAATCAAACCAAACCTGACCAATCAGATTGCTTGGTGGGACCGGACACACACACACACGCACACGCACACAGTAAATTTTTATTATATAGTAGGTCAGGTCAAGTTGGGGAGCATGCACTGGTACAGCACATTGGCAACCCCCCAGGCAGCCATGTGGTCCAGTTCCCCCAGAAATGACCATCTATCTACCACAACCAAGTGTTACGTGGGTGTCCCCCTTGGCCTGGTCCAGCCACTCGGATCCTCAACAGTAAGATTCTGTGAGCCAGATCACCCTTGGGGAATCACACCATATGGCCGTAGTGCCGTAAATGACGCTCCCTCAAAATGCAAGTAATGTGCCTCATTCAGAACTCTGTGAGCCCAATGATTATCCGAAGAGACACAGTACCAAAGGAGTCCAGTCTTCATCTCAGGTCACTGGATAGTGTCCATGTCTCACAACCATATAGCAAAACAGGAAGCACCAGGGGCCTCATTTATAAATGGAGCATACGCAGAAAAATGTTGCATATGCCCATTTCCATGCTCACATTGTACCAGTGCTACTAGAAGTTAAAACTACAACTCCCAGCAGTCCCTGCAGTGGCTCTGATTGGTCTTCTGTCAAGGGTATAGGGGCTGTTGGGGTCAAAGGAGGTCAGCGTGGCTTTTAAAAAGGGTTTGGTGACTATAAGGAGAAAAAAACTTGTTTTTTGTAATCTGTGTTCAAAGTTCCTGTCTGTCTGCCTTCGGTTGGGTTACCTGTAATTATTCGTGTTGTCCTGGGTCGTTACGTGTTTGGGGTCTGGATTGTCTGCTGTCTGCCTGTGTACATGAGGACTGTAAGTGGATTCATGGCCATCCTACAAGGAAAGGAGCTCTCCTGAACCCGTCCACCTGTCTTCACCATTTCAGGAACTGCCGGTAGGACTATCTTTACATTCCCATTCAATGTGCAGATCTCTTGACTATCTATTTTCATCATTTCATTTCATCTTTTGCTGTTTTTCATGGACTTTGCTGTGTGTGTTTTGTTTGTGTTTTGTATATTTAATGTAATATCGCCGAAAGGGGAACAGGGGTGGTATTGTTGTTTTCATTTATTTCACTTTGTTTTCATTACATTCATTAATTGTTGTTTGATAACCAGTTTGCTTTGTTTTGGTCTCTGTTTGTGAGGGTGTGCAGGTCAGGCCAAGGCTGGATGCTCCCCTGGAATCTCCACCATAAAAATAAATAAATCATTGTCTTCTTGACGGTTTGAATATTAGCGGCACCGGACCGTTACAACATCGAGATGTATAAAAACTGAACTTGGCCTAAAGCTACGCACATTCTTACGTTAGCTCGATCCATTGTGTACGCAAGTATTCGGCTCAGTTTTGCAAACTGGCAGCACCCAGTGTCAAAGCAGTGCTACTGTTCCTGTGTGGTCTCCCTTTCTTTTTTAGATTCATATCCCTGATGTGGCTTTATCAAATTAACCGCATGTTGTTTATTAGTTTAAGGCATCTGATTGTAATCAAACTGTAACAAAATAATGGTCCACAGAATGGCCAAACTATTCCAAAAACCATTGCTGCTTTAGCGCTGTTCCTCTCAGTATACCACTCAGACTTTTTAACCCACTGTATCTGAGTGTGAAATCACAGCTCTACAGCAGCAGATCAGAAAGAGAATTACCGGGATACAGCATCTAGCACACACTGCCTCAGCCATTCACAATCTATTTGAACAACCTCCTTATGGCAAATGTTTTAGAGATTTTCCTGTAGGGACCTTGCGGTTCAGAAACAGTTTCATCCCAAAAGCTCTTTACGCATTCAATCAGTCCATCAAGTGTTCCTGGGAGAACTATTAGTACTTATAAGTACAATTACCTCACTGTAAACTTTCAGTACAGTTGTAATATTGCACAACCTGAGCCACTTTTGTACATCTGTACATATATATTGTACTTATGCTTTCATATTGCATATTTTTCACTGTTCTTTATTGTACTATTATAATAATTATTATTATTATTACTGTTATTTTATAATGCAGAGTTTACAAAGCTCCTCTGACAGCAGAGGAAGATGATCATCATGCCGGAGAGACAAGACGTTCCACACTTCTACCCAGATGGCCTGCTTCAAATTGGGACCTAAGTGCTGTCTTGCAGCAGGTGACGCCTCAGCACAACACCAGTTCTGATTCACAACGGGCTTGACCCCATTGGCTCTCTGGCAGTTTCAACTCTTCTGGGGATGATGCTCTTGTGGGCTTTCCTCCATCCCTTTTACAATGTCAGCATCCTTCCTCATGGGCAGTTGCAGCAAAGCTACTCCCATGGAAAGCAGAAAGAAGTCCTATCTGCTATTTCGGAGCTGCTTGAAGTTTTAACGGTGGCTGAGTGTTCCCTATAGTTTTTCCATACAGTTTTTCCAAGTCTTCCCTGCAGCTGGACAACCACTTGAAGGGAAGGATGCAGTTTAACATCATACCCAGGACTTATTTTTATTTTTACATTTATTTTTGTGTTAAAAATAACATTATTTGTTTCCTCAAATATGTTTTATATGTTCCCCTCAGAGTGTCTCAAAAGAATATTAGTTTGTTAAAATACTGTATATCTAAATGTATTAAATCTGTTTCTCGCAAGTTTGCTTGCTTTGCAAGTGGTGCTTGGTATTGTAAATTCTAGAGTAAGTGGAGTATGCACAAAAATAACAAGGGTATTGAGTCTATAAGACTTGAGAGAGATATGTTGTTATTTATAAAAAAAAGCAGTTAGTTTTTGAATAACTAAAATGCATAATTAAAAAATGGAGTATTGGTAGAGAAATCTACAATAATATACAGTATTATCCTTCATGAAACGTACACTTTTTAATGTCTTGAACCTATATTTTATTATCTGTAGATTAAATTTTTAACAGTTTTGAAAGTGCAATGTTTGTATTATTGTTACTGAGTTATTTTTAATGTCAAACATTGATGATAATGCCATTTTCTTGGTGCTTTTCTGGTTTAAGCAAGGCCATTTTGCACATGGTTGCATGGGTGTCACCATATTGTTTGTAAAAACGACTGCACACCTAGCCAAGTCCTTGAGATGTCTGTATAAAAGACGGTACCATACATTACCTGACATTCTAGTTTTGGGTTTCATTCTTGTAAGAAAAAAAACAAACAAATAATGACATATAGTCACAGCTAAGAATTTTAGTTTTTGCTTTGAACTCTGTTTTGTTTTATTTTGATTTTTATTTCTGTTCTGAATATTTGGTTTTGATAAATATTATGAGACATTTCCCAGTATTTGGATCTTCTGCCAGCCCTTAGACCATGATTTAGCCTTTCCTCTTTCTAATTATGCGTGCCCTGGGTTTCTTTGGATTTTATTTGACTCCTGGAATTTAGTGTCATGCAAATCAATCTTAACAGCTAATAGTGTGAATGCATTTGAAGATGGACAATCTAATGCATGGATTAACACAACTTATAACCTTGACTCTTTATCAATTTAGTGCTATTAAAAAGAAAATATTGGCTTTACATTTCTTATAATCTGTTTTATGCATATATAATCCAGGGTAAATTTAGCATTTTTTGGTTTGCCCACTAATATAATATATGAGTCTTCAGGATTAGCAATTACTGTAGAAGCTACAAACAAGATTTGTCCTTTATTCATTTTGTCATGATTGTAGTGACACAGAATATTACCTCATTCTCTTTTTGAAACAGGTTAATCTTCATTATTAAAAATGGTCGCTTGTAAGAAGGATGATCTGATTTAAATTAACTAAGATGTGAAAACACTGTTATTCTTTATGGTTCATGATTGAGAATTTTGACAGTCAATTTAATAAAATGTAAAACAAAAAATTTTCCAGTTTTTGTTTTATACATTTCTTCAAAATATAGATATTAGGTATGTCTTTTAGTTGTTGTTGTTGAAGCTTTACTAAAAAGATCTAATATAGCCTGCTAGCTTTTAACTGTGTAAATGGTTCATATGCGGAACCCTATAAGGAGTATGATATCTATTTGATTAATATATAAAAACATATATACTGATAGATATAGTAATACTTAACTATTAATAGAAAATATGTTTAAATGGAACAACCTAGAAGCTATATTACAACAAAACTACCATAAAACATGACACTTCGTACAGCTAAGCAATTTGCAACATTTGGAAGGAAACAGTATTAATAGGAAAAAGGACGTTTAACTTAGTGCAGTGTTTTTGCATTGTCTATTTTATAGATGCAAACTTGCCTTTGAATTAACTTACCTAAAATATGGGGTGAAGTGCCTTTGCTAATTTTAACAAGTTACATGACTTCCAGGCAGGATTTAAAGTGAGAAGTTGTTCAAATTGCTGTTTCTGTATACTACAGAGTATCCAGAAACATCAACTACTAATACTTTTTATTTAAATGGAGCAAACTGTAACAAATCACTGGACCTGCCAGCAGCAAGTGGCATTAGCATTAGTCATGTATCAATCAATATTTAATGGCCAATATATTATGCAATGTCATAGGGTTCTTTTGAAAAGCACAAATATGTTTAATGCATGTCTGCAAAAGAAGGACAATATCAGGAAATAAAATAAAGCATGATGTTTTTAATGAGGCTATAAATACTAAAGTTGCATATTTACGCAATAATATTCCATTCTTACAGTATTATAAATGATAATAAGTTACATCCTGTTTTTGCATCTCAATTTAAATTGATTGGACGAATCTGAGGAGAAGAATTCAACGATTCCTAAGCTTAACGACTTGTTAGATTGTAAGCAGAATACTGCCAGTCTGCCACAAAACCTGACAAATAAGATCAACCTCACTGATAGCTGACATGCATTTATTTAAGGTAACTACTATACTTCTAATATAGAATTCAGGAGCACACAAGCTCCCTTGATGATTAATTGAAACTGTCAAGTGTCACATTCTGCCCTTATCGTTAACAATAGATAATTACCGAAAGATGCATAAAAGGGTAGAATTTAAGAAGTGCATTTCATTTTAAATCCCATACGTCTGCTTTGGAGGCAAAGATTACATGATATTACCTTCAAGTGACTTGACTGTAGTGGGCTGGAATTGGCTTACAGTAATCAATAAAGTATGCCCCACTTTAAAGCAGAGTAGACCTGTAGTATAAACCCACATCAAGACCTTAATGACAATTCTGACAATGTAGACAGCACTATTGTCACTAATTTCATCTCCGATTTATTAAATGGAATGTACATTCAAACAACTGTAATTTGGGCGGCACGGTGGCGCAGTGGTAGCGCTGCTGCCTCGCAGTTAGGAGACCTGGGTTCGCTTCCCGGCGTGGAGTTTGCCTGTTCTCCCCGTGTCTGCGTGGGTTTCCTCCGGGCGCTCCGGTTTCCTCCCACAATCCAAAGACATGCAGGTTAGGTGGATTGGCGATTCTAAATTGGCCCTAATGTGTGCTTGGTTTGTGTGTGTCCTGCGGTGGGTTGGCACCCTGCCCAGGATTGGTTCCTGCCTTGTGCCCTGTGTTGGCTGGGATTGGCTCCAGCAGACCCCCGTGACCCTGTATTCGGATTCAGCGGGTTAGAAAATGGATGGATGGATGGACAACTGTAATTTTGAAGTGTGAATCTTTTCTAGGGGCTCTGTGTTTTGGTTAAATTAATAGATGTAATTTCTGCTCACAGTGAAAATGTAATCCAATAGACATCATTATAGTATTCAGAGAGTATTCATAGGTATTTTAACAAAATATAAAACAGTATTGTATATTTTATTATGGACATTCACTGTTGCAGTGGTGAAGTACTTAAGGCTGCTATTTCATTTTTCCAGATATGTTTGACTTCCATCTTAATCACAATACCAAGACTTACTATACAGATATTTCATGGGATTGTTTTGTGTTCACGTTTTCTCTTACACTGCAATGACATGGATGTCAAATTCTGTGGTTCCTTTTAATTGATTTTAATTGAATAAGTGGATAGGTGTGTCTAGCAATGGCATGGTGTCCCATCTAGGGGCAGATCCATTCTGGGTTCATTCTTTGTCACTAAAGTTTTGGTTCTTTTTCTGTTTCTATCTAATTTATTTATTAGCTAATATAGCTTTTGATTGGTTTGGTGGTTGTGCTAGTGCTTTCTAAAGTGTGTTAAATAACAAAAACAGTCACGTGACATGTTGTTATGCAAGTATAAATTATATTATAGTGTTAAGTGCAGGAAGGAGGGATATAAAGCAATGTTTCTATTAATAAAAATAATGCATATTAATCTGTACAATATGAATGAGTGTGAGGGTTTTCTTTGACAGGCTAGTATACTGGCCTGGTTTAGTTTCTGACTTATGCTATGGAAAATAAAAAGTTATATGTGGGCACAAGTAAATATAAACTTAGTATGAACTTTTATAAGCATTAAAACTTTGTGTAAACTTTTACACGAATCAGGTATGCCAAGTAAACAGTTAAATAAAGGCATATGCCATATTTCTTTTTTTAATTGAGCTCAGAGAGAAACCACCAATATTTAATAAACCAAAAGGACAAAGAAGGAGGAGAATGACGAATGGAGACAGCCCGAGGTCAGAGAAGGGGGAGCACCTGCTGGTTGAGGGCCGGTTAGGAAATAAGGGAAGCAAGGAATGATAATGAGTGACAAGGTACAAGAAATATTGGTGGGTCCAAAAGAGGGCCTGGAAGAGGTCAGCTGGAGTGGGGTGTCAGAACAAGCAGTGAATGAGCTGCTTTAAGCGAGGTCGAAATGATTATATAAACTGTAACTTTTGGCTTGTTCGGGGCTCAGCTGAGCTTGGCTTAATTGGGTTGAGTCCACGTTATTTTTTTATTGCAATAAAACTAATTACTCTGCATGCCTAGCCTTCTTTCAAGGTGAGAATCTCCAGTGCATTTTACGCCCCGACAATGCCAGCATTGGTTCCACCACCCGGACAACCTAAACTGAAAATAAGTGGCATTAAATTGATGAATGGATAAGTTTAAGAAATAGGCAGAGTGATTGATGAATTACTATTCTTTTCTTTTTTTGCAGTATCTATACATGGAAATTATGCGGAAATGTTTTTGAAATTGCTTTTTGAGACGTGGGACAATATCAGATGAATGAGCCACAGAAGGTAATGATTTAAACATTCCTATTTTCTCATGCTATTTTTTCCTTTACAGAGTTTTTGGGAGTAGAACTGATCTCTGTTGCATCTTGATGATTTGCTGGTCCATTGTAGAACACATTCAAACGTTCAATCTCTCTCACATTCAGTCATACAGGGCCAGGTTCCTTTTTGTTTGTTTTTGTGTGTGTGATCTGTGCACTTGTGATATTCTAGATAAGTTCACATTAGGCTGAGTCTAAATTCATCCTTTCTTGGTTTGTGCATGCACGTACACAGTGATGACATTACCACTTTTATATCACTCACATATATAGTGCATAATATCTACAGTAAGGTAACTCATCCCTAAGAATAAATCCATCCATCCATTTTCCAACCCGTTGAATCCGAACACAGGGTCACGGGGGTCTGCTGGAGCCAATCCCAGCCAACACAGGGCGCAAGGCAGGAACCAATCCTGGGCAGGGCGCCAACCCACCGCAGTAAGAACAAATGAATTATAATAATTGTAATATCAAGAGTATCTATCTAACGCCACAAAAAACTACTTAGAGAATTCCATGCAAATTAATCTCAAAGTGATGCTAATTTTGACAATTGCTTTGATAACCATTATTTGTATATTTCTGCTGTAGTTACTGTAAGTCATCAATTAAATTAAGCAAACCCAGGGATGCTAACAATTTGCACATTTTACATTTTTTTTTCTGAGAGTAATAAAGAGGTCTAGGCATTAAGCAAAACTGAATCTTTTAACACCTTTGGAATCCCAACAGCCATTTGTATGTACAAGTATAAACTCTTGTTTGTAAGTATGTTAACATTTATATTAGTTGTATATTGCTGCTTTCAAAACTAGTCTAGCACAAAATATATTACTTTACTTGACAAATAGCCATTTTTGGCAAGGTTAACATTTCTTCTGGATCTATATTTACAATTTGATACAATAAAATTGTACTTGCAGAAGTCAAATGAAATTGCATTTTCTTAACAGCTAAGAAATGCATTACTGGTAAACTTACTATTAGAGAATAGCATTTTAGAATTTGTCCCTAAAAGACAATGTACAACATATTTGAGATAAAGTTTAAATAAACTTTCAATTTAAAATAAAGAATCGAAGATATTAAAAAACAAAATCTAAAATTTTCCAATGCACTGGCACCCTATCAACATTAGTTCCGGCCTTGCGTCTATGCTGTCAGGATAGATACTGCAACCCTAAGATAAATTATGTTGGTCTGACAATGCCAGCAGTGAAATAGAAAATTAGGTGGGTGTGAAAATTAGACACAGTTGTTCCAGCTTACAACTAATGGTGCCAGGATAGGCTTGTACCTGAACTAGATTAAACAGGTTCAGCATGAATGAATAGACAAATGGAAAAACAAGGCACTTCAATGATAATTTTTTAAAGTTTTACGAGTAGGAACTGTAATGAGTGGCTACTGTACTACACAGCAAATTAGTGAATGTTACACAGTATTGCAAAATTGTGAAAGGCAAATAGAACAGAACACTTCAGCAAGGATCTGTATATGAAAAATTAAAATGAAAAAGTATGGATAGGTGTATTTTTCTCATCCATCCATGCAAATGCAAATCTTCAAAGAGTAATATACAGTATGCAGATATTCTAAGAGTAAGAGTCCATATACCATACATATCCAATTGTGACACTTAAAATAATCTGTCCAGGTCCATATTAATGTGCTTTTTTTATCTTGGCCCTCGCAGCAATGTATTTTTTGTTTTTCTTGTTAATAAAGTAATATTCAGCATTTACTTTCTGAGCACGACTATCCCACTAAAGATGTTGTGTGGAGTTAGAGCCTATTGTAGAACCATGTAGCAAATGACAGGAATCCACCTTAGGTAGAGTATCCATTCTTTACATAGCATAAATTTATTCTAACCCACCTGTCATGTGTCTTCCTCTGGAATGTTAACTTTTGCTTTTTTGTATTATACTTTCTCTGTTTGTGTTTAAAAGAACACAAACCCTTATTTTACCAAAACAACAAAAGTCACTAATTTTACAAATTTTTGAAAAGGGTAGATAGAATATAAATCATGTGGAGGGGAATCCTTCCAGCGAACTAAACCCTGCCTTTCACTCCCGAGGTTCAGTAGCACCTCAGCTGTCTGACAGTGACGGTTGTTCTATTTTTAAAATCGTGCTTTTGTGGAGGTGTAATATGTCACACCCTTGCACAAACAAACCAGACAATTTTTGTTACATTTATAGGATATTCACTGTGATAGCACAGTGAAAGTTGCTTACACCACTTGTGAAAAAAGCCAACCCGCTTTATTTTGGTTGCAGAGCTGGCAATCAGGATAAAGTTTGGGTTCGTAAATTTTAAAAACAGATCTTGTTTTTTACTCTACAGCAGTTTTTTGTTTTTTTATTTTAAACCTTCATCATTCAAAAACTGAATGTGAAATAGTAATACCGTTGTCATATTAGGATTCAGCACTCCCAAATCTATAAAGAGCACTTAAAATTTCGAAGGAAGTGAAATATGTTTTATTTATTTACTTATTCATTTTTAGGAGACCAATGTTATTGTATAGCAGAATTTAATTTGAGGTAAAAATTATTAAAACTCAGTAGGGTAGTGCAAGCAGTATTTTACACACCATTCACAAACCCATTTAATTGAATCAATGGTAATTGTGAACTAGAGCCTATTCCAGCAGCACTGGGCACAAGACAGGCACCAACCCTGGATGGGTACCAGATCAATTGCAGGGTCTACTCATGCACACACACATATACTCTCTCACATATACAGAAAATGTAAAATTACTTACTAATCTAGCATGCACATCTTTTGAATGTGGAAAGAAACTGGACTACTTGGAGTAAACCCAAGCAGACAGAGACAGAAATTTTTAACTCCATAAGCACAACTAGAACTACTAGTAACATTTAATGTACATGTTTTATCAAATTGCCCCAAAGGATGGACAGGGACCATAAGAAATAAACTTTAATCTCTAGAAGAAGTAAAAAAGAGCAGGATAAATAGAAACAGGATACTGAGGAATTAACGTGTATTTATGTCTAGTATAACTGATTATTGCATTGTGTTTTTCAGTGGCAGTTTAAATTGTTCTATATGCAGGTTTCAGTTAATTCAAAGTGCTGCTGCAGGGATTGTTACACAAACCAGAATATACAAACATATAACTCCAATTCTCAGGTACTGGCACTGGCTCCCAGTTAAGGGATGATTGAATAATCTTCCTTTTAGCATATAAAGCCATACGAGGTGCGATCCAAAAATTCCCAGAATACATTTATTTAAAAGCATACACACCAAATAACAATTAATGGTGAACATTTCCTTCAAAATAGTCACCTGCTGAGTTGATACACCAATCCCAGCGAGATTTCAACATTTCGAAGCAAAGGAAGTTATGTTTTGTCAGTGTGTTAAAGACATAGATTCTTACCGATTGGATCTCCTCCACCGTCTCAAATCTGCGTCCCTTCAGCCTCATCTTCATCTTAGGAAATAAAAAAAAATCAGACGGTGCTAAATCAGGGAAGTACAGAGGGTGGGGAATGGCAGTAAACTTTGTAGAAGCCAAAAATTTGTGCACAATCAGAGATGTGTGAGCTGGTGCATTGTCGTGTAGCAAAAGAAATGATTTGTCAGCCCACATCTGAGGACGTGTTCGGAGAATTTGATTTCGCAAACGCCTTAGAACATCCCTGTGGAATGCTCCATTCACCATCTGTCCTTGTTGCACAAATTCCTGACACCCTTCACATTAAAGAAGCAAATGAGCATTGACTTGGTGTTGCTGTGAACATGTTGAGCTTTTTGGGGTCTTTCAAATCACTCATTTTCATGAACAACCTTTCACAGACAAAACCGAGGTTTAAACGAGAACTGCGACTTGAAAAACAACTGCGCTGACGTTATAACGTGTTATAACAGCTCTCAAGGACAACTTGAACTGCTATCTAGCGGCAATTGATATAACCAAACCCTTCTGGCTGCAGAATAAATGCATTCCGGGAACTTTTGGATCGCACCTCGTATATAGCAGCCAACAGCCTGCTTACTTATCTGAAATTACCACTAATTACAAACCAGAGTGCACATTAAGATCTCAAGATTCCCAAAAACCTAAGATTACAAGGGCTAAAATAACAATGGGAGGTTGTTTCAAGGTCCTGAAGGTCCAGATGATTCCTATGGAATGATCTGCCTGCTAATGTAAAGGATGCTCCTTCAGTCTCAGCTTTTAATTCCAGCCTGAGGACTTCCTGCTTTAGTCTAGCATAACCTGACTAGAGCTGCTGATTATCTGTGAATACTGCATCTCTGTTTATTAGTCATTTGTACAAAAATATAAGTAATGCAATATTTATAAACCATTACTAACTCACCTCTATTCTCTTGGTAGCTGGAGGTGGCACTTGGTACCAATTGTCTACTTCCAAGCTGCTCTCCTGTGTATGGAAAAAATCATCTCAGATAAAGGAGCATTGGAATCATCAGATGGAAAGATTCTCTCATCAGAATGGACAGCCCAACACAAATGTGTTATGTATAAAATGCCCAGGAGTGGGTAGGCAGCTACTTGGCCCAAGGTCTCCAGGACTTCATCTTTGGCTTTCTCTCATTCAATTTTCATCTTCATTGTCAAGTGGCCATATTTCAACACTTAATTAATGGGCAGATATTATGGTTTTCATTAATGTTATTCTGTTCTTATCAATATGTATCTTTATATGCACTAATTCTGTATTTAGATATTAGTAAAAACTATGCAAGCATTATACCTGAGAATTTATGCATAGTGCTATGTGTCTGTACTCAGTAAATAGTTCCATTCCATTATCCAACTCACTATATCCTAACTAAAGGGTCACGGGGGTCTGCCGGAGCCAATCCCAGCCAACACAAGGTGCAAGGCAGGAAACAAACCCCGGACAGGGCACCAGCCCACTGCACTCGGTTAACAGTGCTATACAAAAATAAGCTGTATGGCAATGTAAACGAACAAGAAGAGTCTCATATTTGGGAATAGCAGGTGGACATTGCTGCACAGAAAAATTCACACCTTTAAGTTAAAATAAATCTTCTATATGTGCAAAGTGCGCTACAGTTTATAAATGTTAAGTGTTAATATACTACTGGCAATTATGCTGTGTGGAAACAACCCTAAGACTAGGCCAGTGCTACTCGACCACCACATAAACTACTATAAAATGTTAATGAGCAAAATTGCATGAAATATTCTTAAGAGTTTCTACTGCAGAAGTAATTAAAGAGTGATGGCACTTTTAAAACAACTTTTATGGGTAAGATGATGTTTTACCCTCTCACTGTAATGCTGCTATATGAATTTTAAAATAATTCAATTATAAAACTTAGATTGCATTGTCAACTGTGTTCATGGTTGATCATTCTACTAATATGATTTACAGATTAAAGTGCATAAAATCTTGTACAAGGAATGATTATACCCACAACATGTCAAGAAGCTGGAAAGCTCTTTGGCTTTTGCATTGATGCCACTACTGTGAAGTTAGGCATGAAAAAAGGTCTTGCTACTCATTTGAAAGAGGATTATCTATAGTTAGCAGTGATTTATTACTTTAATCACAGGCAAGACTTTTCATGCAACTCAATTATAGATTATTAAACCTACAGTTTGTTAATTGCTAAATGATATTTTAAAATTTAGAATTTTCAGATAATGGGTTACATTTAAAGATGCAGCTTGTAATATTTGACAGTACATAAAGAAATCTCAAGTTAGTCATTTCCAAACACCTTCTATATTGAAACAACAACTTGATCTTTCAGACTCCCTCTCTCTAGGAGCTCTCCTCCTGCTTTTTTATTTCTTACAGTGACACCTACTGTCCAATATTAATAATATTAATAAGTCAACATAAAACATCTGAGAGAAACTAACTTAATAAAGTTACATACGCGTTGAAACCCCTTTTCTATCTGTACTAGAGAAGCCTCTGAAATAATTGATGAAACATTTCAAAGACAATTGAGTTCATGGAACACAATTTGTTGAATTTACAATAGCATAATGAAAGTTGAACTCAATTATAATTTTATAGTCTAACTATAACTAATTAGTGACAAATGAAAAATATTTCAAGTTTGAAGTGCGAAGCAGGATCGAAACACTTTTCATTGTTTGTTGCATACTAAAATGCTGACTTCTCTTTCTAGGCTGATGTCTTCTATATTCTGTTTCTGTGTTCAGGTAGCTTGTGCTAATGGTAAATTTATATATATGTTCGTGGTGTTGGAGACATTGTGAGAAATATTACTCATGAATCCATTAACTGAATGAACATTATCCTATTTGAGGAAGTCTGAAATTTTCAATAAAAGCTGAGTTCCTCCAGGACTGAACTTGAGAACCACTACCTTGGAACACCAAAAAACCTACATGAAGTGATTCTGTTTGTTAATCCATCCATGCATTTTCCAACCCGCTGAATCCGAACACAGGGTCACGGGAGCCAATCCCAGCAAACACAAGGCACAAGGCAGGAACCAATCCCAGGCAGGGTGCCAACCCACTGCAGGACACACACAAACACCAACCCCATAAACCAAGCACACACTAGGGCCAATTTAGAATCGCCAATCTACCTAACCTGCATGTCTTTGGACTGTGGGAGGAAACCCACGCAGACATGGAGAGAACATGCAAACTCCACGCAGGGAAGCGAGGCAGCAGGGCTACCACTGCGCCACCATGCCACCCTCTGTTTGTTAACTGTTTTACAATTTACAACTGTTTACAATTATTTTTTTTTCATTGTTTTTAGTATGGACATTCTAATATGTGAATTATTTTTTTGGTAGGCTGTGCACTGCTCCAAGGTCACTGTGCACTCTTTTGAACAAGCTGGTATAGCTTGGAGGTATGGTAGTACCAATATCTTTGTCATAGAAAGTATAATTTATTGAGCAGGTATTAAGGGAATGTTAGTATTGTTGGTCATATTCCTTTTAACAGAATCTTGTATTTAATGAGGCTGGCACGGTGGCGCAATGTTCTCCCCAGTTGTCCGGTTGGGTTCCGGGTCCTCCCCGTGGAGTTTGAATGTTCTCCCGTGTCTGCGTGGGTTTCCTCCGGCGCTCGGTCTCCCACAATCCAAAGACATGCAGGTTAGGTGGATTGGTGATTCTAAATTGGCCCTAGTGTGTGCTTGGTGTGTGTCCTGCGGTGGGTTGGCACCCTGCCCAGGATTGGTTCCTGCCTTGTGCCCTGTGTTGGCTGGGATTGGCTCCAGCAGACCCCCGTGACCCTATTCGGATTCAGCGGGTTAGACGATGGATGGATGGATGTATTTAATAAAAGAAATGTTTTTATTAGAGGTTATATCTGAGGCAAATATGCTGACAATGTAAAACTCTCCTAACAGAATATATTTTCTATATTAAGTTTTGTGTACTTTAGAGATGATGGAAATATGTATCCTTCATGAATGTGTACAATTGACAGCAACATCACAGACTTAAAATGTCTTACACTGGCACCATATTCTAACTTTGTTTTAATGGAAAATGGTACACATAGCAAAGCGTACAAGCAATAATTAGGGCAGGATTTACTCTCGGTTGTTAATCAGGCTGCTTCAAATACATTTCATTTATATTCCTTCATTCTGGATATTTATAACTCAGTAATAGCACTGGAGTATCCTTGGTCCTCTCCTTTCCATCACTGAAAAAATGTTTTAATCTCTGGCGACTTTGCATTCCAAATGAACAAAGTCACAATTGTGACCTATTCTGTAAAGAATACTTAATAAAATTACAAGTATATTGGAATACTTGATTTGAAAGTGTGTGGAGGCTCTCAAAGAAATAAAGGACCCTATGGTTTTAATTAGGATGATTATTTGTTCATAGGAGCAACTTGCACTAAAGTTGTTCAAGCAGATTCTCAAAGAGAAATCCTCAACTATTTCCATCAGGTCACTAATGTTAAATTTGAACAGATTTAAATAGTTTTGTAATCATGATTTCCAAGTACATAAACTTGCAAAGAAAACTAACCAAATTCCAGGTGACTTTCAAGGCTATTGCCAGGAAATAGTGTAACCTTGTTCAAAATAATCAAACAGTTACTACATAGAGAAGTGATGGTATTGGATTTCTCATATACAGTAAAGCCCCTTGTCACCTGCATAAAATCCTTCCCTTACAATAAGATAATTGCAAAGAAAAATAAAACTGTTAATAGAAGTGCCAGGCTCAGTTTTGTAAATTAAAATCACCAAAAATGTATATTCTTTACTCAAACTGAAGCATCTGGGATGTATTATAATAGACTAATTCATGCATGTACTGAAAAAATTCTTATTTCTTAATTTCTTATTTCACATAATAAATAATGAATATTAATAATAATAATAAAGTCACACACCTCTTCACATGACATGATACAAAAATTATATAATAATAAGTCACTTTAAACTTCTTCAAATGAATGGTAAAACAAATTACTGTAACTCATTAATATATTTCCACGTTGTTATTATTGTTATAGCTGTAGAGCTGCAGACTTAAATGAAATGATCGAGTTTGCTTACCTAAAACTGGTATTTTCTCCAACCATTGCATTGATCTTCATGGCAAGGTCATCATTAAATGAGAACTGAATTTTAAGTGACTTGACTCAACAAACTATATTTTGCTGTGGCATTAAAATGTACTTTTTGATTATATTAATCATTCTTTAAGGAAAGTGTAATATTTAACATGCGTTATGTTACCAACAATCTTTAGCAAAATTAAGATTATTTAATGAACTACACGATGAAGCATTTACGCCTAAAAGCTGGCATTCAAGATATACACAAATTAAATAATTTATGCAGAAGCTGTGACTGATTAAAACATTTTATGAAATGGCATTTGGATAAAATCAATTGATTTTTTTTTAGCGTCTTCGAGTGGAATATCCAATTTTATGCTAAGTGACCAACCAAGATTTTAGATTTGCATCATCTATATTTACCACTAATTAAGAAAGTATGTTTATTAGGACTCCCTTGAAGTATGAAAAAGCCAGATTAATTAAAATAAAAAATGTTTTAACATCATTATGTACCAGTAATGGTTATAAGTCTTTAAATGTTATAACTTTTCACATTATGTTAATTAAAATTCAATTTATTCACGGTACGTTAAAAGTTTTGCTAAGTGAAGTAAATTTTGGTACCTCTGCCCATCAAAGGAACATTGACAGATCTCTGAGGACGTTTAAATATCTGAAATTCTTTATAAGATATATATTATTATTTTTCTGCCTTTAAGATATCAGCAATCCATTCTGAGGTCTCTCAAATGTATTTTAAGATATTTGATATACATTTAGTGATATCGCAAAAGAACTTCCTTTGCACTTCTCAAATATTTGTAAAATGTCATATATCAGGTGTTTCTCTTTATTTTCACATATAGTAAAATATGTATTGAATATCATAAAATGAAACTGATCTCTCCATTTGCATTATGAAAACCATCTCTGTCTGTTTCAAGGTCAAAAGGAGGCAGGGGCCAGTCCTGGAGGTAACCACAGTCTAACAACTTTCCCTAACTTTGTTTCCCTAACAAAGATTTCCCTGTCACCCCTTTGAATTTTGTCTCTGAGCTCCAGTCATTCATGTTTATTGACTCTGTAGTGTACACGTGACTGTGTTTGTGTGGGTACACGAATGATATCTAAAAATGCATTTTAGACCTGTTGGAAAAGGTTTTTTTCCTATACATTTGTAACTTTCATCTGCTTTGAACAAATATCTATAGCCAGTGTGAAAAAAGTGAAATATCGTGCAACAAGAAAAAATCTGATAAGCAAATTGCATACTACTGTTAAATACTACTGCCTTGTCTTAAGGACTTTGAATGTTTATTCTCTAACAAAGAGGGTAGAATACCTGGACTGGAACACTTCTGTTATAACTTAAATTAAAAAAACACTTAAAGGAAAAATAAACCATTTGAAAAATAAATCCAGAATTTGCATTATGTAAGTAGTCTTTCTGCAAATATTTGGAGATACAGTAACTTTAACAGAACCCCCCCCCCAAGATGGGAAAGGCCCACAAGACTGATTGTTTGCATCTTTACTTCAAATAAACGGGATGCTCACATCATTCCAAACATTATGTATTTGGCTGTAATATCTGTAAGGGAAGAGGCAGGTCTTCAATTTAAAAGCTCAATCCCAGCAGAGGATTTTCCAGAAATAGCAAATCTAATAATATATTTTAAGACAAAATACATGTGTTTGAGATATTGTGAGCATATGACCAGATAACATATAACTACGGAGATTATGTGACATGAGAAATTTGAGATTTATTTTCTGTGACAGTTGTTGCTGTTCATTGTGGGTCCCCCATTGAAGCCCACTTCTTCAGGAATTACATTATATTTATTCTTTCTGAAAAAATATGATTAAAAGTTTTCCTTTGGCATTACTGCAAACAACGTGCAGTAAGTAACAGATACAAAAATTATGATTTTTGGGTGTAGTATTTCTTTAAATAACACCCATTGACAAACAGAAATATTATTAAATGTGTATCCTTATAGATATACACTTTCAATGAAATGAGCCCCACTTAACATATGTATTGCACATCACCACAGGAATCTGCCAAGTTATGTGAAGTATAATAATATTGTACTCTAAATATAGAAGGAAAGAACAAACAATGTGTAGGACACAATTGTCACACTTCATCTTAACACTTAATGAAAAATATATATGATTGTCAGTCTTTCAAATTTAAAAAAAGTAATTTGTATTTTCTCTGTTTCTCTGCACAAAATAATGAAAATCTTTCTTTACATCATTAATATGAAGAGAATGCAAAAAAGAACCTAGCTTGCAAAACACATTAGAAGAAACTTTATAACCTTTTAGCAAAGTTAATGCTGTGAATGGATGAAGAATTATTACATATGCTTGAAATAAAAAAGATTTTTAAGAATTATTACAGTGTTGTATTTTTCTGATTCCAATATTAATAAACCTCAAATAAATATCCTCAGTATTATTATTTTGTGTCATTTATACACAACTATTCAGTACAGCAAGTTATAATTACATTCAAAAACCAAAGCAATAAATATATATATAAAAAATCACCAGGTCCAATAAGATATCCTGATATTAAAAATGTTACAGAAATACTGATGGATAAAATTATATCCAAAACACTGCACAAGGCTTCTGAATCTTTTTTTTCTGACATTAGATAGATAGAATTTCTTTAAACTGAAAACCCTATAGACCTGTTTTTCTTTCAAACATCCATCCATTATCCAACCTGCTATATCCTAACTACAGGGTCACGGGGTCTGCTGGTGCCAATCCCAGGCAACACAGGGTGCAAGGCAGGAAACAAACCCTGGGCAGAGTGCCAGCCCACCGCAGGGCAAGCACACACACAGCACACACTAGGGGCAATTTAGAATCGCCACTGCACCTAACCTGCATGTCTTTGGACTGTGGGAGGAAACCCACACACACACGGAGAGAACATGCAAACTCCACACAGGGAGGACCCGGGAAGCAAACCCGGGTGTCCTAACTGCGAGGCAGCACTGCTACCCACTGCGCCACCATGCTGCCTTCTTTCAAACAGGTTTTTTTCAAAATTGACATTTACTATATTTTTAAAATATTCCGGTTTATGTAAATTATCCATTTTTTAAGATTTTAAAGGGTGCTCTTCTTCCATTCACTCATTTACTGAATATCCATAACCTAATTCAGGATCACTTCAACTAAGTAAAGTTAGAGTCACCAATTAATCTAGCACAAGATGTCTGTGGGATATTGTACAAAAACCAGCATACTCAGAAAAAAACACAAAGATGATATAACCATGTAGATTCTACTCAGACAGTGACCTGGCCTTGATGTGAACTCAGTTTTCCAGGGATGGGAGGCAACAGAGTTATTCACTACAACGATATGTTACTTTTAATAATAATCACCTTTCCTAATACTCTAAAGCAGTGGTTCTCAAAATCAGTCCTGGGGAATCCATTGTAGCATTATAGCCAGAGTTTTTTCCCTGGCTTGTGTGTAATTTCCTTTTTTGTGTTTTCTTTATTTAGTTTTAAGTATGTTTCATCTGTTTGCTTAATTTTTATTACTGTTATTCTGTTTATGTATTATTTATTATCAATGCCTGACATGTTCTCTGATGTTCTTTGTATTTTGTGAGTGAAAGCCCAAGATGTCTTACATCACTGCTAAGCATGGGCAAAGATAAACACATACAGTAAGCATGGTCTTGAACTGCGACCATGACACACATGCTTTTTTTGGCTGTGGGTATTCCATTGTAAGCTTTGCCGTTTTGCTTCTGGCCTTTGCTGGAAACACCATATTTCATTGCGGATGATAACCCCGTTAAATACATGTTCCATTGCAGAAAGGTCTGTCACAGTTTCAAGATACCACTGTTTCTGTTCATCTGTGAAGATTTGAGGCATCAGACAACACAACACAGCTCATGTCTCGATTTTCTGTGAGTGTAAATCTGACTCTACTCTGTTTTTCTAAATGCAAAATAAAAAGAAAAAAGTGTAAGCTAGTTAAACAATAAGATTAATTAAATTTAACAGCGACTTACTGATTGAGAAACTGGCTGGAACAAAAACTTGCAGTCACAGGGGCCCCAAGGACTGAACTTGAGAACTGCTGCTCTAGATCATTGTTAAAAAAATTAAAAAGACGAAACTGAAAAAGCAGAAAACAATATGAAAAAAACCTGTTTCAATAAGTAAGTGTTAACTGATTTTAAAAAATAGTAGTGGTAGGGGAATGACAATTGTGAAAAGCAAAGGAATTTCAAGGCCTGGGAGCACATTAGAAAGGTAAATTGGATCAATATCATGACTGGCTTTGTATGTGAACAGAAGGGTTTCATAAATAAATTGTACTTACTTGGCATCCAGTGGGGAGAAACAAGTTTGTTGTTAATGTGCTCTAAAACTTAACTTTTGGTCAGAACAGAGGCTGCTGATTACTATATTACAGTGGAGTTCTTTCCTAATTAGTTAAAAATAAGCAATAACCACTATTCATATTCTGTAAGTCTGTATTGTGTACATAAAACCTGCAGTTAATTCTTTTATGCTAATATGGTAAGGTGCATCACAGGATGTTATTTCGATTTTCATGCTACATTGCAAACCTACTGCTCTGATTTTTATACCTGTATGTTTCCTTATGGGGCTGTGGCGCCACGAATAAAGAAGCTTCTATCCTTATGGAATAATACGCCCTCCATACTTGTTGCCATTTGTCACTCATTAGTGGTATTGTTAGATCCCACTTTGTATTTAATAACCCCAAAGATTAGAGACATTTTGTTTTGAATGCTCTACAAAACAGACAATTGCTATTGCTCAAATCAGTCATAACTTTCTGTATCCCATGCAGTCTAATTGGTTGATTTGTAGTATAGCAAACCAGTAGGTTTTAGTGTTTTATTGGTACATTTCTATTACCGTATATATTCGAATATAAGCCAAGTTTTTCAGCACCCAAAATGTGCTGAAAAACGTAACCCTCAGTTTATATTCGAGTCAGGTCCCACTGCCCCCTCTGCATTCCCTGCGCAGCGAGCGAGAAAGAGAGAGAGCGCAACACACACAGACACACGCAAGAGAGAGAACACACATACACGAGAGAAAGATGGCTGGCCGCATAAGGCCGAGAAGGCAGTTAAAGAATACACTCGGCTTGTTTTTAAAGAGACAGATTCGAGCACTGTTTTAACCTTGTTGTATTTAATGAAGACTTTTTTCTATTGTATTTTAACCTCCACTTCACTTCTGTTTACAGCGATCGGTTCGTAGAGAGCATTTTTGCAATGTTACTTTTCTTGGTGGTTTATTATATTACGGATTTTTCAAATGTTCATTTTTTTCCCTGTGCTTAAAACACATTAAAAAATGTGTTTTTAGCGAGCGGTTTGTAGCGCTATAGCGCAAACTCTTGCAGTGCTAGTTTTCTCTGTTGTTCAAGGTTTTCTCAGTATAATTCAGTGTTTTTACATTTAGTTTACTATTACGCTGAGCATTTTATGGTATAATCTATACTAATAAAAGGCAAAGCCCTCACTGACTGACTGACTCACTGACTCATCACTAATTCCCCAACTTCCCATGTAGGTAGAAAGCTGAAATTTGGCAGGCTTATTCCTTACAGCTTACTTACAAAAGTTAAGCAGGTTTCATTTCGAAATTCTACCCATAACGGTCATAACGGTCGACAACGTCTGCCATGTTGAACTTTCTTATTTATGGCCCCATCTTTACGAAATTTGGTAGGCGGCTTTCCTGCGCTAACCAAAACCGATGTATGTACTTATTTTGGTGGTATGACGCCACTGTCGGCCGCCATATTGAATTTTCAAAATGTCACTAATTCTCCAACTTCCCGTGTAGGTAGAAGGCTGAAATTTGGGAGGCCCATTCCTTACAGCTTACTTACAAAAGTTAAGCAGGTTTCAATTCGAAATTCTATGCATAACGGTCAACAACGTCCGCCATATTGAACTTTCTTATTCATGGCCCCATCTTCACGAAATTTGGTAGGCGGCTTCCATACGCTAACCGAAACCAATGTACATACTTATTTCGGTGGTATGACGCCACTGTCAGCTGCCATATTGAACTTTCCAACATCACAAATTCTCCAACTTCCCGTGTAGGTAGAAGGCTGAAATTTGGTACTTATTTCGGTGGTATGATGCCACTGTTGGCTGCCATATTGAACTTTTAATGGAAACCGATGTACGTACTTATTTTGTTGATATGACACCACTGTCGGCCGCCATATTGAACTTTCCAACGTCACTAATTCTCCAACTTCCCGTATAGGTAGAAGGCTGAAATTTGGCAGGCTCATTCCTTACATCTTACTTACAAAAGTGTAGCAGGTTTCATTTCGAAATTATACGCGTAACGGTCATAATGGTCAACAACGTCCGCCATGTTGAACTTTCTTATTTACTGCCCCATCTTCACGAAATTTGGTAGGTGGCTTCCCTGAGCTAACCGAAACCAATGTACATACTTATTTCGGTGGTATGACACCACTGTCAGCCGCCATATTGAACTTTCCAACGTCACTAATTCTCCAACTTCCCATGTAGGTAGAAGGCTGAAATTTTGCAGGCTCATTCCTTACAGCTTACTTACAAAAGTTAAGCAGGTTTCATTTCGAAATTCTACGCGTAACGGTCATAACGGTCAACAACGTCCACCATGTTGAACTTTCTTATTTATGGCCCCATCTTCTCGAAATTTGGTAGGCGGCTTCCCTGCAATAACCAAAACCAATGTACATTCTTATTTCGGTGGTATGATGCCACTGTCAGCCGCCATCTTGAACTTTTCAACAGTCTTTGTTACTTATGGGCCCATCTTCAAGAAATTTGGTACACGGGTTCCCAACGCTAACTGAATCCTACTTACATACATATATACGTCCATAGCCTGCAGCTCGGTCACCGTGTGAGGTGGCGTTGGGTCCCCCATCCCAACGCCTCCCACATTGTTGGCTGCCTGCCTATATAAGACCGTCCGTCGCTCCGGTCTCTACATTCCCTTCCTTGCTTCGCCACAAGATTCACGTCTCCCTACTGATAACTACAGCCTTTTTGTTTAATCCATGGCTTCTCCACTGTTTTATTGTTTGTTTATTACAATTATAGTTATTGTATAGGTATTTTAGACTTACTTTACATTTTTCAGGTACCCATTTCCTTTATCATTCCAGCCCCCATTACCATGTCTATCGAGGTGATCACTATTGGTCAAAGAACTGTCACTTACCGAGTGGTTTCCATGCCCGGAGATGGCACCTACCTTTTCCATTCTCTTTGTTACATATTACACGGCCATATCAGGCTCATTCTTGATATCCGGATTAACATTGTGTTTTATGTATTGAATGACTGGGACAGGTTCAAGGTGTGGACTGATGACGGTACAGGAGATAATTATACTACACAGGATCACTAGAAGAGTGAAATGCTTAAGCCCTTCACCTATGGTTCTGCATTTGAGTTGATGGCTGCCGCTGAATTGTTCGGTTGTCGCTTTCAAGTGTACCGAAATAGCCAAATATTTTACAACTTTCGACAACCACCAATGCCTCTTAAACATTTTAGATTCACAGGTGACGATTTCAGTATTAGACACTTTGATGCTTATGAATGTTTAAAATCTCAAAAGCTGGATGTGATTTTATCGATGAAACCGGTTGTGTGCTAACAACGCTTGACAGATGCCGAATGTCACTTCAACACAACAAGTCCTGCAAATACTGTCGTAGTTGAAACAAACCATAAAACTCAAACCGATTATGACAGTAGCAATACAAGCTGTCAGATCTGAGACAAGATTACTGTTCACATGGCCAACTGTAAGTTGCATGCTCAAGAGTAAGCTCAGCACACAGCTTCGTCATATTATAACCAGAGAGCCGAACTGACAATGTGGTATACAAAGAGATCCTTAACAAATAATTATTGGCATATTTTCCCTCAGTTTAAAAAGGGTTAATTTTCTTCTTAATAAAACTTTAATGCAGTACTTTGCCACTGCGAAGCACGGGTATTTTGCTATATATATATATACAGTGGTGTGAAAAACTATTTGCCCCCTTCCTGATTTCTTATTCTTTTGCATGTTTGTCACACAAAATGTTTCTGATCATCAAACACATTTAACCATTAGTCAAATATAACACAAGTAAACACAAAATGCAGTTTTTAAATGATGATTTTAATTATTTAGGGAGAAAAAAAATCCAAACCTATCTACCTAAGTAATTGCTCCCTTGTTAAAAAATAACCTAACTGTGGTGTATCACACCTGAGTTCAATTTCCGTAGCCACCCCCAGGCCTGATTACTGCCACAACTGTTTCAATCAAGAAATCACTTAAATAGGAGCTGCCTGACACAGAGAAGTAGACCAAAAGCACCTCAAAAGCTAGACATCATGCCAAGATCCAAAGAAATTCAGGAACAAATGAGAACAGAAGTAATTGAGATCTATCAGTCTGGTAAAGGTTATAAAACCATTTCTAAAGCTTTGGGACTCCAGTGAACCACAGTGAGAGCCATTATCCACAAATGGCAAAAACATGGAACAGTGGTGAACCTTCCCAGGAGTGGCTGGCCGACCAAAATTACCCCAAGAGCGCAGAGACGACTCATCCGAGAAGTCACAAAAGACCCCAGGACAGCGTCTAAAGAACTGCAGGCCTCACTTGTCTCAATTAAGGTCAGTGTTCACGACTCCACCATAAGAAAGAGACTGGGCAAAACGGCCTGCATGGCAGATTTCAAGACGCAAACCACTGTTAAGCAAAAAGAACATTAGGGCTCGTCTCAGTTTTGCTAAGAAACATCTCAATGATTGCCAAGACTTTTGGGAAAATACCTTTGGACTGATGAGACAAAAGTTGAACTTTTGGAAGGCAAATGTCCGTTACATCTGGCGTAAAAGGAACACAGCATTTCAGAAAAAGAACATCATACCAACAGTAAAATATGGTGGTGGTAGTGTGATGGTCTGGGATTGTTTTGCTGCTTCAGGACCTGGAAGGCTTGCTGTGATAGATGGAACCATGAATTCTACTGTCTACCAAAAAACCCTGAAGGAGAATGTCCGGCCATCTGTTCGTCAACTCAAGCTGAAGCGATCTTGGGTGCTGCAACAGGACAATGACCCAAAACACACCAGCAAATCCACCTCTGAATGGCTGAAGAAAAACAAAATGAAGACTTTGGAGTGGTCTAGTCAAAGTTCTGACCTGAATCCAATTGAGATGCTATGGCATGACCTTAAAAAGGCGGTTCATGCTAGAAAACCCTCAAATAAAGCTGAATTACAACAATTCTTTAAAGATGAGTGGGCCACAATACCTCCAGAGCTGTAAAAGACTCATTGCAAGTTATCGCAAACGCTTGATTGCAGTTATTGCTGCTAAGGGTGGCCCAACCAGTTATTAGGTTCGAGGGGCAATTACTTTTTGACACAGAGCCATGTAGGTTTGGATTTTTTTTCTCCCTAAATAATAAAAACCATCATTTAAAAACTGCATTTTGTGTTTACTTGTGTTATATTTGACTAATGGTTAAATGTGTTTGATGATCAGAAACATTTTGTGTGACAAACATGCAAAAGAATAAGAAATCAGGAAGGGGACAAATAGTTTTTCACACCACTGTATATATATGACAGCAACACTCATAACAGTGACAAAACAATTACATTGACAATCATGTTACGTTATTTTTAAAATGTTTCCTTTTCTTTTTCATAACTTCTTTAACAAACTACTTCTCCGCTGCGAAGCGCGGATATTTTGCTAGTTAACTATATTTGTGCTGAAAAATCTTAAAAAAAACATGTTTACATACAGTTTGTATGGTCTGGAACGCATTAATTATATTTACATACAATCCTATGGGGGAAATGACTTCGGGTCATGACCAAATCGGGTTATGACCAGAGTTTTGGAACGAATTACGGTCGTGACCCGAGGTTCCACCGTACCTGGTTTGGTCTGCGGGCGGTAAAAGAACTGCTGCGGGCTCTGTGTGGTGCTGTGCAGCCTCTGTGAGACTCATTCCGGGCTGTGTGTTCAATTATTGAGCTGATGCCTCAATTAATGTATGGTAATTTTATTGGTATTTATTTTGATTATTGAAACTTACCAGTAGCTGCTGCATTTCCCACCCTAGGCTTATACTTGAGTGAATAAGTATTTCCAGTTGCTTGGTGTGTGGGTGTGTGTGTGTGTGTGTGTGTGTGTCCTCCGGTGGGTTGGCACCCTGCCCGGGATTGCTTCCTGCCTTGCGCCCTGTGTTGGCTGGGATTGGCTCCAGCCGACCCCCGTGACCCTGTGTTCGGATTCAGTGGTTTGGAAAATGGATGGATGGAAATTAGGTACCTTGTCTTATATTCAGGTTGGCTTATACTCAAGTATATACGGTATTATTGGTACATTTCTATTATTGTAAGCATACAATCTTCATTTTTCATTTAAAGGATAATAAATCATTTGATGAGACGTGTCTCTTTTTTTAATGAATAACACAAGAATAGAAGAGTGGCCAAATATTTCTCACTTCCCTGAATATGCTAAATTATATATTTTAAATTATCAGAATTAGGAATGGACATATTCACAAGCTAAATTTAGAGCAGGAAGTGAACCTAATATGCATGTCTTTGTGTTGTGGGAGTAAAACTATTGTTAAAATCACACAGACAGTAACTGGAAACAGGATTTGAATCCAGACTACCAAATCAGTGAGGCAGCAGTGCTAACCAGTCCATCACAGTGCTGCAAATGTGAATTATTGATTTGTTGAAGAATAAATTGCATTCATTTATAAAAACCATCACAACCTACATCTGAAATGTTGGGTAGTTTTGTAACACCTTATTTAAATAATCTCTTACTAAGATGTGTTATTGAAAAGATAATAATTGCATTAGTGACGTGTTTCATCACTACCATGGCTAAAGGCAGCACAGCTTTATCTAAATTAGAATATAAAGTGAATAAAGCTAATAAGCTTTTAGCTCAACACATTCACAAGCAAGAAGTGCGCAACGCAATCTCGGTAATCACTAGCACAAACGGAGATAAAATCGTCGAACACAAAAATATGATGCACACTTTCAGAGACTATTATAAATCCCTATATATTACTGAGTTTAAGGAAGACAATACACAATCTAAGGCATTTCTGGATACATTACAGATACCACAAATAGACGCTTCTAGTGTGGAGGAACTTGATAAACCTCTACCGTTATCAGAATTACTAGATGCTATAAAGTCACTCCAAGGCGGGAAAGCAGCAGGCCCTGATGGCGACCTTGCAGAATTTTACAAGAAATTCTCTGCTCAGCTAGCTCCCCTCCTATTAGCAACATTTACAGACGCCAGAGATAGCCAATCTCTTCCACAAACCTTTCGCCAAGCACTAATCACTGTCTTTCCAAAACAAAATAAGGACTTATTACAATGTGCATCATACAGACCAATTTCACTTCTGAATAACGTTAAAATACTCTCTAAAATCATAGCTAGAAGGATGGAGAAAGTGCTCCCCTCAGTAATATCACAAGACCAAATACTGATCAGATAAAGGGGATTAGCAGAGAAGGATTGGAACAGAAAATCTCATTATATGCAGATGACAAGGTACTGTATATATCAGACCCAGAAAATTCTGTGCCTGCAGTCTTAGCAGCACTCACAACATTTCAAAAGATCTCTGGTCTCAGAATTAATCTGAATAAAAGTGTACTTTCCAGTGAACTCTCAAGCATATAATATTAGATTAGATACCCTACCTTTTATCATTGCAGAACAGTTTAAATACCTAGGGGTAAACATTACAAGTAAACATAAAACTCTATATCAACAAAATTTTGCCGCATTACGCGGGACTGGAGCAGCGGGGACACCGGCTTCAGCAGAGTCTGCTGCTTCATCTACGGTACAAGAAGGCACAATTGAGCTATCTGAACTGAAAGTGTTGCTCGCTGAGCTCACGCAAGATATAAAGAAAAGCGAGAAGGCTAATGAGAAAGCAACGGCAAAGGCACATGAGAGACTGAAACAGGAATGGAAACAGGAGATGAAACAGGCCAATGAATGGCTGCGACAGGAAATCCAACAGGCAAATGAAAGGCTGCGTCAAGAGGTACAACTTGAACTTCGACAGGTGCTGGGTAAAATTGAAGAGCGCATTGAGAAAAACTCGGTTAAACTGAGCACGCTTGCTGATCAATTGGAGCATCTTAATGAGACATTCACGAATCGGATCGAAATGGCCGAACATCTAGCTGCCAGTGCCGAGGAAAGAGCAGTAAATGTCAGTTCGGAATGTAAAAAACTCGGAGAAAAACTTGGAGACAGACTGGCTGCTTTAGAAGATGGGAGTAGAAGGTATAATGTCAGAATTGAAGGCCTGCCGGAGAATCGAGAAAGTTTAAACCCTGTGAAATTCGCAACTGAACTTTTTTCTAAAATAATCGGGGGCGACTTTAAAGCAGAACCTGAGATAGCAGCGCTTACAGCGTCACGCTGATCAAACACCGTCAGACCCCGACCAAGATCTTTTATAGTTCGTTTTGAACGATTATCATTTAAGTTAGAGGTGATGGAACTCCTCAGAAAAAAGGAAGATATTATATAAGAAAATAGCCACATTCGTGTCTTCTCTGACTTCTCTCCAGCAACAGCTATTAAACGCGCAGCCTTCTATAATATTAAACAGCGGCTACGGCAAGCCAATGTCAAATACGGCCTTCTGTATCCGGCAAAACTGAAAGTGGAATGGCAGGGTCATTTCTATGTTTTCGCTAGCAAGGAGGAAGCAGAAAATGAATTAAGAAAGCTGATCCGGGACTATTCTGATACATAATTGTGAGTCATGGCGGAAATGATAAAGCTAGGATTAATAATCTACTGTCTGATCTATTGGTTTTAAAATACGGGTTTTTTTATCAGCATATATTCTCATATTCTTATTATTACTTACTTATTATTATTATTACTTACTTATTACTTATTATTACTTAGTATTACTAGGGCGCTAAATGTTTATGTTTTATTGTGCTTAATTACGTTTTCCTCCTCTTTTTTCTTTTCTAATTATTTCATGTGTACCCTAAATGAGACTGTTCAATATCATACCCTTGGTTTACTGTTATTGCTATTACTGCATTAAGACTTGTTATGCTTGTTTTGGACACATCTTTAACACCATCACCTGGGTTTATTATCTGGAGGTATCATCTTAATGCACTAAAATTGCTGAAGATATATATATATATATATATATATTAAGTGCAAAATTCTTTTCTTTTTCTTTTTCCTCTTTTAAAGACTATATTGGTAACAGATATCTCTATCTTTTAACCTTAAAGCGCCACTGCATGGGGGCTTGATGTGCTTTGGACGTGCTCTGTCTCTGGCTATGTCAGAGGACTGGGACTGCGTGAAGTGGGTTTTAGCCTCACCTGGGGAGGCAAAAAGGGAGGGTGGGGGGTTAAGGGGGGAAGAGAAAGAAATAGACGCTTCTAGTGTGGAGGAACTTGATAAACCTCTACCGTTATCAGAATTACTAGATGCTATAAAGTCACTCCAAGGCGGGAAAGCAGCAGGCCCTGATGGCTACCCTGCAGAATTTTACAAGAAATTCTCCGCTCAGCTAGCTCCCTCCTATTAGCAACATTTACAGAAGCCAGAGATAACCAATCTCTTCCACAAACCTTTCGCCAAGCACTAATCACTGTCTTTCCAAAACAAAATAAGGACTTATTACAATGTGCATCATACAGACCAATTTCACTTCTGAATAACACGTTAAAATACTCTCTAAAATCATAGCTAGAAGGATGGAGAAAGTGCTCCCCTGGTAATATCACAAGACCAAACTGGATTTATTAGGGGCCGGCACTTATCTTCAAATCTTCGACGCCTGTTTAATGTAATATACTCACCAACTAAATCAAACACCCCAGAAATATTATTATCATTGGATGCAGAAAAAGCATTCACCATGATTGAATGGAAATACCTTTTTACTATTTTGGAGAAGTTTGGGTTTGGCCCGAACATTTGTGCATGGATTAAATTACTGTATACTAACCCAGAAGCTTCAGTTTGCATCAATAACATTTGCTCAGACTACTTTAAACTAGAGCGTGGCACAAGACAAGGATGCCCTTTGTCACCACTGCTGTTTGCAATTGCCATTGAACCACTGGCAATACATTGTCGAAATACTGATCAGATAAAGGGGATTAGCAGAGAAGGACTGGAACAGAAAATCTCATTATATGCAGATGACATGGTACTGTATATATCGGACCCAGAAAATTCTGTGCCTGCAGTCTTAGCAGCACTCACAGAATTTCAAAAGCTCTCTGGTCTCAGAATTAATCTGAATAAAAGTGTACTCTTTCCGTGAATTCTCAAGCATATAATATTAGATTAGACACCCTACCTTTTATCATTGCAGAACAGTTTAAATACCTCGGGGTAAACATCACAAGTAAACATAAAGCTCTATATCAACAAAATTTCGTCTCTGCATGGAAAAAATTAAACAAGACTTGCATAGATGGTCAACCCTTCATCTCACACTAGCTGGAAGAATTAACACTGTTAAGATGAATATTCTTCCTAAGCTCCTTTTTATTTCAAAACATACCAATATACATTAATAAATCGTTCTTTAAGCAATTAGATTCAACAATAACCTCATTTATTTGGAATTCTAAACATCCACGCATCAAAAGAGCGACCCTACAAAGACAAAAGGCAGAAGGCGGCATGGCTCTACCTAACTTCCAGTTTTATTACTGGGGGCAAATATACAGTCGATAAGAACCTGGACACAAATAGAAGAACATACACAGGCATGGACCGCAATAGAAGTAAAATCCTGCAGTACTTCTTTGTATTCCCTGCTCTGCGCTCCAATAAACACACGTTATCGGCAATACACTAATAACCCAATTGTGCTCCACTCACTTAGAATCTGGAACCAATGTAGAAAGCATTTTAAGACGGAGAAGCTTCTTTCTGTGGCACCCTGCAAAGAACCACCTCTTTCAACCTTCACAAACATATGCAGTTTTAATATCTGGAAAAATTTGGAATTAACTTGCTTAGAGATCTTTATATAGACAACGTCTTTGCATCCTATGAACAATTACATTCCAAATTTAACATTCCAGCTACAAATTTCTTTCACTATCTTCAAATCAGGAACTTTGTTAAACAGAACCTTCCAGATTTTCCTCATCTTGCACCCTCATCCACGCTGGAAAAATATTGCTCAATTTCAAGGAATTAGACTCCATCTCTACAATATATAAAATCATTTTACAATCCCTTCCTTTCAAAGATCCAAGAGGACACTGGGAAAATGACCTCTCAATTAATATATCAGAAAAGGAGTGGAAAGTAGCAATGCAGAGAATTCACTCAAGTTCCATATGCGCAAAGCATACAATTATACAACTCAAAATTATATATCGAGCACATCTGTCTCGACTAAAACTCTCCAAAATGTTTCCAGGGCATGATCCAACCAAGTCCCAGCCTCACTAGGTCACATGTTCTGGGCCTGCACCAAATTAACATTATTCTGGACAAAAATTTTTAATTACCTTTCAGACAGCCTTGGACTCACAATCCCTCCTAACCCATTAACAGCTGTGTTTGGGGTTCTTCCAGAGGGGTTTAAAGTGGAGAAAGACAAACAAATTGTGATTGCATTCACTACACTATTGGCACGCAGACTTATTCTGATAAACTGGAAGAACCCAAACTCTCCTCTTTTAAGTCGGTGGGAAACCGATGTGTTATATTATTTGAAGTTGGAAAAATCAAATACTCAGTTAGAGGATCCGTACAGACTTTTTTCAAAACATGGCAGGATCTAATCAGTAATATTTTAAAATAAGTTCATAAAGCACAGAGAATTTATTAATTTAGGTATGTTTACAAGCCTTTAATTTAACGTTTGGCTTGCTCTCTCTCTCAGGGTGGGGATCGATCTGTTCTTAACTTAATTTTTCTTTTTGTAAAAACTTGATTGCTTTGTATGGATTGTAATAAAATTAATAATAAAATTTCTACATTTCTATTATTGTAAGCATACAATCTTAATTTTTCATTTAAAGGATAATAATAATAAATCATTTGATGAGACGTGTCTCTTTTTTTAATGAATAACACAAGAATAGAAGAGTGGAAAAATATTTCTCACTTCCCTGAATATGCTAAATTATATATTTTAAATTATCAGAATTAGGAATGGGCATTCTCACAAGCTAAATTTAGAGCAGGCAGTTAACCTAATATGCATGTGTTTGTGTTGTGGGAGTAAAACTATTGTTAAAATCACACAGGCAGTATCTGGAAACAGGATTTGAACCCAGACTACCAAATCAGTGAGGCAGCAGTGCTAACCAGTCCATCACAGTGCTGCAAATGTGAATTATTGATTTGTTGAAGAAAAAATTGCATTCATTTATAAAAACCATCACAACCTACATCTGAAATGTTGGGTAGTTTTGTAACACCTTATTTAAATAATCTCTTACTAGGATGTGCTATTGAAAAGATAATAATTGCATGTTTCATCACTACCATGGCTAAAAGGCAACACAGCTTTATCTAAATTAGAATATAAAGTGAATTCGGACAATAGAAATAAAGACACACTTAGGTATAGAAGTCATAAGAATTCTGAGTGAAAGTTCAATAGTAGCCACAACAGTTGATAAAAGACAGCTAGTTTGCTTTATATTTTACTGTTATCATTATAAAATGCTTTATTTGTATATAATTTTACATAGTTTCAAAGGACATGTTTCAAGGACACTATTTTAGTTTCAGAAACAGAAGCAAAACACATTTTAATTAAAAATGATTTGACATTTCCCAGAAATTGAAATTAAGATTAGGAATAATAGGTACTTTTTTTCTTGAACCACTAATAACATAAAAAAAAAACAAATCAATTAATCATCAGATGTACTTTTCTCTTGTTTCAGATACCTGGAGCCTACTTTAGGAAAAGGGTAAATATAATCAGATTCTTATCCAATTTCTCATCATGAAATCCAAACATAACAGGCCAAAGATGAAATGAAATGCACAGCTGGGTCCAATTCCGCCAGGATAAGGTGATAAACCTTCACAGTTGAATAAATGAAGTCATTTTCACTTTACAAAATGTACCTGTCACCTTTACCTATGGACCTTTTCATAACAATTCAAGCCATGTATGGGCTCAACTGTCATGAAGGTTAAAAATGTCACTTAAATGCAGCGAGCAGCCCTGCAAACAGAAGATCGTGATCATCACCAGTTTTATGAAGGGCTATAACCTAGTGACATATAATACATTTTCAACATATATGTAGTGGTAAGGGACCTGGTAATTTGAAAAACAGCAAGTCAAACAATGTGATAAAAGGCATGGACAGGGTCCTTCTAAAAATGAAAATTGATGGAAACACACACCAACACTCTCATGCCTGGACAGGTAGATAAGCACTTCTGTAGAATGCAGTAGGCGTTCTGAGCTGCAAGATTTTAGAGCACAAATTTGTCAGCACTGGGTATAAAGCTGGAAAAATCTTCAACCCTGATTAGGTCACATGTAGCCAAACTGAAGCAGCTTAGAACTTCCAATTAACTTAACACAAATGTTGTGCTTGGAAACCCCATTCAGACACAGGGAGAATATGCAAACTCCACAAAGGGGTAATAGATTAATACATTTCAATTGTAAGAGTCAATTTGTTTATAGATTCCCAATATGCTTCTAATTATAGTAAGTAAGGTAAGCCCATATGGAAATAGATTTGTTGTAAATCAGAAATCAAAAATGGGACACCACAGCTTATGCCAAAGGCAAAAATCATTGTCTAGCTAACTTTGACAGTATTCCTGGCCCAAGCTACATCATTGTGGCATTGTGAGGCTTGTGATGTGAGAGCCCAACGCAGATAATCCAGTTTTTCTCTGGCTACTTTGATGTGCTATTACTAAAACAGGTGGAGAATTTGGTCAATCTAGTAATAGCATTTTATGACGTAGTAGGATACCAAGAAGAGAAGGAACAAAACAGAAGAGAAGGAGAAAAGTAAAGATCTAGATCCTACCCCATAACTTGAATAACTGGTATGTTGACAATGAGTGCATCTCTTGCAACACACAAGATGGAGGAATGACAGTGATATATTAACTCTTTATCAGCTCTGGTCCTGTTAATCATCATTAAGTACTACAATTCTTGCAGAATCTAGCAAAGCTTTATGTTCTTCAACTAGAATGGTTAAATATTTAAGGATACTTAACCAAGGAATATTCAAGGTGAGACATAGGCACCTAATAACAGCAGGTGGCATTGACTCTAAATCCTCTTGTCAGCTTTGGGTTTTGGCTTGTGATTGACTTGGAATCTGGTAGCTGTTATTTTATTAGTGTTTCTTTTCTCTTTCTTGCTGCAGCAACATCTCTGCCAATGGAAACCTGTGTGTATTCCTCGACTGTGTCATATATTGAGATGAAGTTATATATATTTTAGGTAGAGCTGCCGATTAATTACTGTTAAAATATGCAATTAAAACTTTAAAAATTTCTGCAATTAAATGTTTTAATGCAACTCCTGTGACAGATTGAGGCTTTGCCATCCTCTTGAACTCCAGACACCAGGTAAAAGTCCAATAATCCTTTATTTGGACAATTGTACAGTGCACAAAGCACACTCCTCTCCACAATACTCAAACTCTCAACAATAATCAATAATACACTCCACCACTCCCAGACGCGTTGCCACCCTTCCACCCAGCTCAGCTCGCTGACTGGGAGCTTTCATAGTTCTTTTATAGTCCCTGACCCGGAAGTGTTCCAATCCCCAGTCAATGTGATTCCTTATCACTTCCGGGTCAGATAAAAAGTCCTTTTTTTCATCTCGGAAGTACGTCACTTCTGCCATCGCTTTGCCTATGACGCACTTCCGGGTTATAGGGCACATATGACTCTTTAAGCCTCCCTGCAGTGTCCTCTGTTGGCCCCTGGGGTATCCAGCAGGTTTGTAGGGGAAAACTCCATAGTCCATGATTCCCTGCTGGTATCCGGGGCACCTCCATGCTGCAGGGAGAGCGCCATCTGGTGGACTGCGGGTATTGGCCGGGATGAAAAGCTGGCCGTGGACCACAGTACTCCCGCCCCCCACCCCCCAGCGAAAAACCGTGGTTTGGAGCGTCCAACCCCGTGTGGGACATCTTCCTCCAAGGTGATCCAAAGGTCGGGCCTCGGCGATGCAGCTGACATTCCCGTGCAAACCTAGGAGGAACAGTACCAGAATAAATACTTTGATCCCCTGCTCTCCTTGGACAACCTCTCCATTCGTGGCCCGGCCTGTGGCATTCTTAGCACAGCCACGGTCCCCTTGGTAGTCTCTCTTTGCGAGATTTAAAGCACCTTGGTACTTCTGGCTCCACCCTTTTCTCTGCTGAGGAGGATTCATTGGCTGCCCTTAATCTTTCTAACCCCTTTTTCAACCTGTCAGGAGACCCCTGTTTTATTTTAGTGATCTCCCATTTAATCTGGGACTTGTCCACAGTCTGAGTCTCTCTATGAGATAGAGAGAGAGAGACCCTTTACTGTCTGCACCCCTTTAGACTTATTTACAACATGGGCCAGGGTCTTTAGAACCATATCCCTCCGAAAGCCAGCACCATCCAGCTGCCCCGGATAGATTGGCTCTTCCCCCGACCTCTCAGTCAACGTTCTGGCCTCTTTTGTAGGGCATGCAGTGATTTGGCACCTGCTATTTATTAACACTAGAATTACCAGAGCCTACGAAAAAACTCGTAATTCCGTCCCACCTTAAATCGCTTCTTAAATCCCTTTACACCTCTCCGCCAGCGTCCTTTGTCTTCTAAATGTGCTGATAAAGAGAAGCTTGGAGCAGCCGGCTATTCCATCCCCCCACCAATTTAGAATGTGCACGAACTTCAGCCTTGATTGAGTTTCTGGGAGTGAAGTGGAGTTTTAGAGTGGAAATAATAGATCGTTGTTTGGAACACACGCATTTCATGTCTGTTCCGTTTCTACAGTAATCTGTGTCAACACATTGTTAAAACAGAAACGTTTTTTTATATTCTAGTAGTAGATGACAAAATGTAGGCATAAACTATATAATGTATGAAGCCTGAAGTCCAAATAGCAAAGAAACATTTTCACAAGAATAACACAATTACGCTTTGATTCAAAATATAACTGCAGAAACAAAAAGCCGCCTTAACATGCGACATTGACACCAGTTTACTGTAACTGCCTCTGTGGTTCAATAGACTCATCCCCCGCTTGAGAATCAAGAGGTCACGAGTTCGATCCTGCGCCCCTCCGTTTTGAGAAGTAAACTGCTCTTAGTCTTACTGTTTTAGAATAAAAGCATACATTTGATTTCAGTCTGTAACAGCGGTGCAATTTATGATCCTTGTAAAGGTTAGCTTTTTTTTTTATTCACTTTTCATTCTCTCAGTCGTTCAGAATCAATCCATACAACCCCATCTGACACGGCTGTTTTCACTAAAGACGCGCTATAGCTCTGCAGTGTACCACGATGCATACTAACGCAACCCCGGTTCTGACACACAACGCTGGCGAAGCTGCCTTCTTCGTATCTCACCGTCACTTGCTTTTCTTTTTATTCAGTTTTATTGAGTGTTCCTGCCAGTGCCCGCATGTTGCTGTATGCTGTTTCTTTTGTACTCCAGGACATGCAGAGGAAAGAATGGTAAAGACCAGTAACTTCGGCGCTATATGCAATCATCAGACACTCCCCATCTGCCCGTGTCGTTCAAACACAGGAACATATATTGGTGTAAAAGTATAACAAAAGTGCACTTTTATTCAAGTGCACTTTTCCATCGCCTTTTCCTGTAAGAAGCAATGTACACACTTCTCTCTATGCTGTGGTTTCTATTACACACCTGAAAGAAAGAGACAATATATGTGAAAATATAATCGCACTAATGCAATATTATTTGAAAACGAACAGCGTCAGATCGGGTGTGAATTTATGCAGGAACTGGAAATTCTCTGATGCGGACCTTCCCCAGGGAAGAAAGTACAGTGTCAGGTGCTCATTCAGTGTAATAGAAACCATAGCACAGAGAGGTGTGTACACGGCAACAAGTACACGTGTCGTAAATGTAGGAAGGACGGTCCTTGGGTGTGTGGGAACTGTTAATATTTGAATGTGATGATTTTATATAGCACGGAATGAAAATCTGCACTTCTTAGCATTGCACCATGCAAGCTGTCGTATCAATCGCCTACTGTAACTTGCTTTCTTTTTTCTTCGGTTATACAGGTAGTTTTGAATAAAAGTGCACTTGTTTTGTTTGCGAAATGAAGTGTCTGCGTGCACTTTTCGTGGCATTACACGTGTATTTTTTGAGCATGCCCGTTTGAGCAGTATAAAAGTATTGAAAAGTATAACAAAACAACGGGCAGATGGGGAGTGTCTGATGATTGCATATAGCGCCGAACTTACTGCTCTTTACTATTCTCTCCTCTGCATGCCCTGGAGTACAAAAGAAACAGAATACAGGCGCTATAGCTCTGCGTTGTACCACGATGCATACTAACATCCCGGTTCTGACACACAGACGAAGCTGCCTTCTTCGTATCTCACCGTCACTTGATTTTCTTTTTATTCAGTTTTATTGAGTGTTCCTGCCAGTCCCCGCATGTTGCTGTATGCTGGATATTTTCACATGTATTGTCTCTTTCTTTCAGGTGTGTAATAGAAACCACAGCATAGAGAGAAGTGTGTACATTGCTTCTTACAGGAAAAGGCGATGGAAAAAGTGCACTTGAATAAAAGTGCACTTTTGTTATACTTTTACACCAATATATGTTCCTGTGTTTGAGCGACACGGGCAGATGGGGAGTGTCTGATGATTGCATATAGCGCCCGAAGTTACTGGTCTTTACCATTCTTTCCTCTGCATGTCCTGGAGTACAAAAGAAACAGCATACAGCAACATGTGGGGACTGGCAGGAACACTCAATAAAACTGAATAAAAAGAAAAGCAAGTGACGGTGAGATACGAAGAAGGCAGCTTCGCCAGCGTTTGTGTGTCAGAACCCGGGCGTTAGTATGCATCGTGGTACACTGCAGAGCTATAGCGCGTCTTTAGTGAAAACAGCCGTGTCAGATGGGGTTGTATGGATTGATTCTGAACGCGACTGAGAGAATGAAAAGTGAATAAAAAAAAAAGCTAACCTTTACAAGGATCATAAATTGCACCGGCTGTTACAGACTGAAATCAAATGTATGCTTTTATTCTAAAACAGTAAGACTAAGAGCAGTTTACTTCTCAAAACAGAGGGGCGCAGGATCGAACTCGTGACCTCTTGATTCCCAAGCGGGGCTGAATCTATTGAACCACGAGGCAGTTAATAAACTGCTGTCAATGTCGCATGTTAAGGCGGCTTTTTGTTTCTGCAGTAATATTTTGAATCAAAGTGCAATTGTGTTATTCTTGTGAAAATGTTTCTTTGCTATTTGGACTTCAGGCTTCATACACTATATAGTTTATGCCTACATTTTGTCATCTACTACTAGAATATAAAAACGTTTCTGTTTTAACAATGTGTTGACACAGATTACTGTAGAAACGGAACAGACATGAAATGCGTGTGTTCCAAACAACGATCTATTATTTCCACTCTAAAACTCCACTTCACTCCCAGATACTCAATCAAGGCATGAGCTGGGAGAAGTTCGTGCACGTTCTAAATTGGTGGGGGGATGGAATAGCCGGCTGCTCCAAGCTTCTCTTTATCAGCACATTTAGAAGACAAAGGGCGCTGGCGGAGAGGTGTGAAGGGATTTAAGAAGCAGTTTAAGGTGGGACGGAATTATGAGTTTTTTTCGTAGGCTCTGGTAATTCTAGTGTTAAAAGTGGGCCCGGATCACACTGCATCCCTATTACATTATATACGGTACCAACATTACTTGCCTGTACCGCCAAATCATATAACACGGGAGGCTCTTAGTTTAATCGCCGCAGGTACTCACGTACTTTTCTTAAAGGCGCTTTAGCCGCTGCTCCCAGATCCCCAACGATCTTCTTTATCGCCTCCAATGTCTGCAAAATACTCCGTATGGGCTCGATTAATTTTTCAAGCTCCTGCAAGACAAAATAGTTATTTAATTCGACCGGAGGTAGGCTTACTTCCTGGTTCACCTTACCATCCGGCCGGGAGCCAATGAACACGCCCGCTGTCGGCACGTGCTCTGACGGGTTCCGCAAGGGAGCCTGGGATTTGGTGTTGTTTTCGGAGGTCCACGGTGCCGCTTTTGGCTGACTGCGATCCGTCTGTCTCAAATTTATCGACAGACTGATCAGTCATTTCCCGGACCTCCTTACCTTTTTGTAGGGAGAGTGGTGCTTTGCTCACCTCCCCTTTCCCCTTCAGAAAAACCAAGTACAGTAATCCCTCCTCGATCGCGGGGGTTGCGTTCCAGACCCCCGCGCGATAGGTGAAAATCCGCGAAGTAGAAACCATATGTTTGTATGGTTATTTTTATATATTTTAAGCCCTTATAAACTCTCCCACACTGTTAACATTATTAGAGCCCTCTAGACATGAAATAACACCCTTTAGTCAAACGTTTAAACTGTGCTCCATTACAAGACAGAGATGGCAGTTCTTTCTCACAATTAAAAGAAAGCAAATATATCTTATCTTTAAAGGAGCGTCAGAGCAGAAAATGTCAGAGAGAGCGCTCGCAAAGAAAAGCAAACAATCAAAAAATCAATACATGCTTTTAAGTATACAGAAGCACCGCGATAAAGCGGCATTTTGTAGAAGAGCGTCCGTGTCCTCTGTGCAAACAGCTCCTCTGCTCACACCCCCTCCGTCAGGCAGAGAGAGTGAGAAAGATTTGAGAGAAGCAAACAAGCGCCACGCGGGAAGCATATCTTATAGCATTGAGGAGTTTTAGTTAATATGTAATACATGCTCTGATTGGGTAGCTTTTAAGCCAACCGCCAATAGCATCCCTTGTATGAAATCAACTGGGCAATCAAACTGAGGAAGCATGTAACCTAAATTAAAAGACCCATTGTCCGCAGAAAGCGGCGAACCAGCAAAAATCCATGATATATATTTAGATATGCTTACATTTAAAATCCGCGATAGAGTGAAACCGCGAAAGTCAAAGCGCGATATAGTGAGGGATTACTGTATAACTTTCCCTGGATGAAGCCATAAGCAGCTGGACAAGGAACCACTCCTTCCCATAATCCTTCGGGGTGGGTCACGTGTCCGTCGCCGGCAATGGACATGCGGAAGTCCTTCGATCCAACTCCAGACACGTAATGGACAAGTAAAAGTCCATTAATCCTTTATTTGGACAATTGTACAGTGCACAAAGCACCCTCCTCTCCACAATACTCAAACTCTCAACAATAATCAATAATACACTCCACTACTTCCAGACACGGAAGTGTTCCAATCCCCAGTCCATGTGATTCTTTATCACTTCCGGGTCAGATAAAAAGTCCTTTTCTTCATCTCAGAAGTACGTCACTTCTGCTGTCGCTTTACCTATGACGCACTTCCGGGTTATAGGGCACATATGACTCTCTAAGCCTCCCTGCAGCGTCCTCTGTTGGCCCCTGGGGTATTCAGCAGGTTTGTAGGGGAAAACTCCATAGTCCATGATTCCCTGCTGGTATCCGGGGCACCTCTATGCTGCAGGGAGAGCTCCATCTGGCGGCCTGGGGGTATTGGCTGGGATGAAAAGCCGGCCATGGACCACACTCCTAAATACATTAATTCAATCCAGTTCTTATTGAAGCAGTTCCAGATGAATACAACTGTGTTAATAGTAGTAGCGGGTTGTTACTTGATTGTTTCCTGCATTGTTTCTAGACAATCTTCAAGTTATTGTATTTCTTTGAAGCTTATGAATATGTTTCTATAAAGCAGAAATAACTCAATGGTTAATTTTTAACGCAAAACAATTTTAATAACTTGCCTATGCATATTAAATTATTTCAGTTAGTATGTTAAAGAAGCTTTGCCTTTTAAATTGCTTCTGTACATAAACGCCTAAGGTTTCTTCTGGCAGGTCAGTGTCTCCCATCATGTATTTATTATTGACATTCCTTTTGCACACATGTAGCACCTTGTTATGTTGTAGATTAAATTGCATTTTGAAGTGTTTGCCCAGCTCTGAAGCTTGTCCAGTTTTTTTTTTTTAGTTCTTTTTTTCTGCCCCCCATTGTCCACCTCCAGTTTGTGTCATCTGTGAATTTCACAAGTTTCCTAAGTATACTGGAATGAATGTAATTAATATAAATTATAAAAAGTAACAGTTCAAGGATAGAGCCCTGAGGGACTCCAATGACCTCACTCCATATGGAGCTTTCTTCTCTTATTTGTATTCTTTATCTTTTGTTGGTTAACCAATTTAAGACCCTGTTTTGTAGGTTACTTCTGACGCCTGAAGCTTCTAGTTTCCAAATTAATCCTTGCTGTGGGACCCACTATTTCATTTCATGGCAAAAACCCTTACTATAAAATCTTCTGGTTGAAAATCCAAAATTTTTTATTTTGAGAATGCCTAGGTCGAAACCAGTAAATGTTTCCTTCTATTAAGATTAGATTAGATTAGATTAGATTAGATTAGATTAGATTAGATTAGATTACATTCAACTTTATTGTCATTATACAGGTACAATGAAATGCAGTTTAGCGTCTAACCAGACAGTGCAAATAGTGCACTAAGTTTCAATAGACAGTGGATGCAAATAATACATTAAAGTGCAATAAACAGTTAGGTGCAATAAGGCAGCATACAAATGAGAATATATATCTATATGATAGTTGAATCTACAGGTAATACTGTATAAAAGGAAGAGTATACAGATGTGAATACGTATCAGTGAAACAGATACATGGTATGAGTAAATATAAATATATGAAATATTTTTATATACAGAATAGTTATATGTACAGTACATAGAGAACAGTCAAAAGTTATTGATATTTAGAAAGGTCAGCTATTGAGTGGTAAAGGTTGAGAGTTCGGAATCGTGATGGTGTTATGAAAGAAATAGCTCCTGAGCCTGCTGGTGCAGGACTGAAGGCTCCTGTAGCACTTCCCCGATGGAAGGAGGGTAAACAGTCCATGGTTGGGGTGTGAGGCATCTTTGATGATGCTGCAAGCCCATCGGAGAAACAGTGTATGCTGCAGGTCACAATAGTCAGCAGTGGGATGCCAAAGATTTGTTGGTCAGTTTTCACCACCCGCTGCAGGGCCTTCCTGTCAGCAACGGAGCAGTTGTTATACCACACCATAATGCACTTTTTCAGTATGCTTTCAATAATGCAGTGGTAAAAGTTCAACAGAATTTGAGGAGATAGACCTGCTTTCTTTAGCCTTCTCACAAAGTAAAGTAACTGTTGTGCTTTTTTGACCAGACTGGAAGTGTTTATTGTTCAAGCGAGGTCCTCGAAGAAATCAACGCCCAGGAATTTAAAGCAGGAAGCACATTCTGTGCCATTTATATGGACGAGAGTGTTTCTGCTGCCTTTAGTTTTCCAGTAATCCACAATGAGCTCCTTTGTCTCCATGGACGAGGTTATTGTCAGCAAACCATGTGGCCATGTGCTGAACCTCCTCTCTGTAGGCTGACTTGTCATTGTCAATGATCAGTCCTATAACGGTGGTGTCGTCTGTGAGCTTCATGATGGAGTTGGAGCCATATAAAGGGACGCAGTCATGGGTGCAGGGGGAGTAGAGGAGTGGGCTGAGTAAACAGTCCTGTGGAATTCCGGTATCCGGGATCAGAGTTGAGGATGTCTGGTTGTTTAGCCTGACAGACCTGGGGTCTGAGGGGTAGAAAGTCCTGTGTCCAATTGCAAAGAGTGGTGCTGATGCCGAGGTCGCTGAGTTTAGCTACCAGATTGGAGGGGAAGATGGTGTTAATGCAGAGCTCAAATCAACAAACAACGTCCTGACATAGGAGTTATTGTTATCCAGGTGTGTCAAGGTAGAGTAAAAAGCCAAGGATATGGTATCCTCTGTTGACCTATTGGGACATTAGGCAAACTGGTATGTATCTGGTGTGGTAGGTAGACTGGATTTGAGGTGGACCAGAACCAGTCTCTCAAAGCATATGGTGATGATGGGGGTGAGTGCAACGGAGCGATAGTCATTCCGACTCCCTGCAGACGATAGTTTAGGCAACGTGGCAATCGTTGTGGACTTAAAGCATGCAGGGACAATAGGCTGAGCCAAAGACAGACTGAAGATGTTACTGAAGACCTCAGACAGTTGCCCAGTGCGGGCCTTAAGCAAGTGCACAGGAATGCCTGTAGATCCAGCAGCCTTGCGTGCATTCACTTTGCTTAGTGCAAATTGTACAGCATAAGTAGTAAGTCTGAGGGCTGGTCACCTGAGTTAGGGGCAGTTTTAGTACAAGTGTTTTATTGTTCCGATCAAAATTAGTATTTAATATTTTTTTGTTTGCTTGTTATATTGGTTTTTTTAAATACATTATGCTTTAAAATCAGAGTGATGGGACAAAGTAAGAAATTAATAAAATTTTAAATGAAAAACAAGTGTCTAGAGGAAAGTGACGAAAGCCAAAGTCCTTAAATTTTTTCTCTCAAGATGCCATTGATAACAATGATTTACTTAAATGCTTCTTAATGACTTGTCATACACAGGTGACTGATCTGAAACTTCTGTTGCATTTTAATTGTCTAATTTCCCTTAACTTCGCTCAAACCATGTTCATTTTTAAGGTTAAAAGGTTTGCGTTATAATCACCCATTTAATATCTGCAAACCATGTGTGAGACGATTATTTTAATTTGAATTTGCTCTTCATTTTTATGCAGCAGTTTCTTCTTTAGTTTTGTTCTGTCATAAGAGTTCATTACATTTTCATTTTGCTATTGCAAACCACAGCAGTTAAGCCTCACTTTTTATTGTCACCAAAATGTAGACTGTGATCGTTTTTGATTACTTTACTGTATCCACAATAGAGCACTTTGACAATAAGAGACAGATTTCATGCTTTAACCATTCCCTTAATAAAAGATCAATATTTTATTTTCCAGACAGAAGCTAAAAATAAAACATTCTCAGTGTCAAAACACTATATATTTAGGTTTGTCCAGTTTTTTATGTTGCTAGTCAATTTCTAGCTCTTTACCATAATCTATCAATTCTGGGAGACTATTGTAAGCTCAAAATCACTCAGTGGGGATACCAGAGGCACACAAAACATTTACCCATTACAGGGTGGAGTATCTTCTTTAAGGCTGTACTAAAATGGATTAACTCCCAAACTTCCTGTGTTCGTTTTTATCTTTAGTCCCAGGGTCACATATGCGGTCATTAGGTTTTTGGCTGCCATTGACCATCCTAGGCATGGCTTGCTGATGCTGAAATACATGCCCTGGAGCATCATAACATGGCTATAGTTAGTTATTATATTGCCTCCAAATGTCCTGTGATATGGCCTATTACAATCTCACTGGGTCATTGGTGCTGCCAACCAAGAAACACAATAAAATGAAGGAGAACTACCAAACTGTTCAAAGAGGTCACAAAGAATTTATATCGACTGCTAATGTATTTTGTAATCATCTGACCTGCCAGTTGCCATTTGCAGATGTTTAGAGTAAAATAAACTGTGGAAAATGTGAGTATTTTTATAAATTTTCAAACCTTTACCCAGAAAAAATACTAAATACTAAAGTGTTTTATTCCAAGCATTAGCACAATCCGCAAAACTTTTTTTTTTAGTTGAAAATGTGTATTAACATTTTTATACAAACTGTATGCAAACAAAAAACTGTGTGCCAAATAAATTATCTTTACATATGATATGACAGTTTTACTCATGCAAACCGCCAGGGAAAAAGGGGGGGCGGATTGGCTAACATTTACTCGAGCCGATTAAAATGTAAAGATGTCAGTTTTGGTAAGTTCAAGTCCTTTGAGTATCTCGCCGTTGTTATTCATGGAGATTCTCAAGTTCTAGTACTATCCGTGTATAGACCTCCTAAATATAACGCGTCGTTTTTTGAGGAATTCTCTGACTTAATGTCAATTTTAATTACTAACTATGACACACTCCTAATAGTTGGCGACTTTAATTTTCATATAGATAATCAGTGTGACCTAAAAGTAAAAGAATTTATGAACCTCCTGGATTCTTTTGATTTGAGACAACTCATAAATCAGCCTACACATAAAGCAGGTCATACATTAGACTTAGTGATTACTAAAGGACTGAAAGTTGATATAAAACAGATCATTAATATTGGTGTATCAGACCATTTTCTTCTACTTTTAATATAGAAATAATGATAAAAAACACTCATGAGAAGCATATTGTTAAAAAACGCTTCTTTGATTCGGCAGCAGCTTTAAAACTTACAAACATTTTAAGCAATCAGTCCGTTTATAGTGCCAGCTATAATAGCGAGGACAATGTAAATAGTAAGGTGGAAAGATTTAATTCTAAAGTGAGAGCTGCTGTTGACATAGTTGCACCTGAAAAGACAGTGAAAAAATCTTCTAGCATTGGTATACCATGGAAGACCCAAAGAGTGTCTGATTTAAAGAGAACATGCCGTAGAGCTGAGCGTCAATGGAGGAAGACTAAACTTACTATCCACCACGAAATATTAAAAGTCAAAATAACAGAATACAATAACACTGTCCGTCTTGAGAGACGCTGCTATTTCTCCAAGATTATAAATAACAATGCTAGTAATCCCAGAGTCTTATTTTCAACAATTGATCGCCTACTAAACCCAGGTAGCTCAAAGGAATGCCTCCTAAGTGCTTCCAGTGAAACCTGTGAGGCTGTCGCTGTATTTTCAATAAAAAATTAATGATATTAGAAATAACATAGTATATCTCCCCAACACTAAGGATCCTCCTAAACCCCAACATCCTGTTATAAACAAATTAAACTCTTTCACTAGGATAGATTTACCTGATTTAAAGAAAATAATCTCTCAATTAAAACCCTCCACCTCGTCCTTGACCCGATACCAACAAGGTTTTTCAAAGAAGTATCAGGCGTGCTAATTGATAATGTTCTGACATAGTAAATTCGTCACTAGATACTGGGGTCTTCCCAGACTGTCTTAAGACTGCTGTAGTTAAACCCCTACTTAAGAAACATAATCTTGACCCTCAGCTCTTGAAAATTTTAGACCCATCTCTAACCTGCCTTCTTAAGTAAAGTTCTGGAGAAGGCAGTCATTATGCAGTTAAATGACCACCTAAATAAACATGCTATTCTTGATAAATTTCAGTCAGGTTTTAGAACAAATCACAGCACAGAAACTGCACTCGTTAAAGTAGTAAATGACTTGCGGGTAAATGCAGACAGAGGCCATTTATCTGTTCTCATCCTCTTAGATCTGAGTGCTGCATTTGACACCATTGATCACAACATTCTTAGAAATCGCCTTAGTCAATGGGTGGGCCTCTCTGGCAGTGTCTTAAATTGGTTTGAATCCTACCTGACAGGGAGAAAATTTTTGTTAGTTGTGGGAATTACAACTCAAGACACATGATATCCATATGGTGTTCCACAAGGCTCTATCCTGGGTCCGCTGTTATTCTCAATCTACATGCTTCCGTTAGGTCAGATTATCTCAGGGCACAACGTGAGCTACCACAGCTATGCTGATGACACACAGCTGTACTTATCAATAGCACCTGATGACCCTGATTCTATTGATTCACTAACACAATGTCTGACTAGTATCTCAGAATGGATGAATAGTAATTTTCTCAAGTTAAATAAAGAGAAAACTGAAATTTTAGTGATCAGCAATAATGGATACAATGAGGCTATTAGAAATAAACTGGATACATTAGGATTAAAAGTCAAGACGGAGGTAAAAAGCTTAGGGGTGATTGTTGACTGTAATCTGAATTTTAAATCACATATTAATCAGATCATTAGGACAGCATTTTTCACTTAAGAAACATAAGTAAAGTTAGACCTCTTATATCACTGAAAGATGCTGAGAAATTAGTTCACGCGTTTGTTTTCAGTCGACTAGATTACTGTAACGCACTCCTCTCAGGACTACCCAAAAGATATAAATCGTTTGCAACTAGTGCAGAATGCAGCTGCTAGAATCCTAACTAGGAAAAGAAAATCAGAACACATTTCTCCAGTTTTAATGTCACTACACTGGTTACCTGTGTCATTCAGGATTGACTTTAAAATTCTGCTTATGGTTTATAAAGCCTTAAATAATCTCGCCCCATCTTATATATCGGAATGTCTGACACCTTATATTCCAAATCGTAACCTCAGATCCTCAAATGAGTGTCTCCTTAGAATTCCAAGAACAAAACTTAAAAGAAGTGGTGAGGCGGCCTTCTGCTGTTATGCACCTAAAATCTGGAATAGCCTGCCAATAGGAATTCGCCAGGCTGATACAGTAGAGCACTTTAAAACACTGCTGAAAACACATTACTTTAACATGGCCTTTTATAACTTCATTTTAATCGTAATTTAACTTAATCCTGATACTCTGTATGTTCAATTCATCATAATAACTATTCATGGTGGCTCTAAAATCGGTACTGACCCCTACTCTCTTTTCTGTTTTTTTTTCCGGTTTCTTTGTGGTGGTGGCCTGCGCCACCTCCACCTACTCAAAGCTTCATGATGCTCCAACAATGATGGATGGATTAAAAGGCAGAAGTCTACGTGACCATCATCATCATCAAGCCCTTCCGTGAGAACCCTAAATCCAAAGAGGACTGTTTCATTTATGTTAGGTAGAATGCCCAGAGGGGACTGGGCGGTCTCATGGTCTGGAATCCCTACAGATTTTATTTTTCTCCAGCCGTCTGGAGTTTTTTTTGTTTTTTCTGTCCCCCCTGGCCATTGAACCTTACTCTTATTCGATGTTAATGTTGATTTATTTTGTTTTATAATTGTGTCTTTCATTTTTCTATTCTTTAATATGTAAAGCACTTTGAGCTACTGTTTGTATGAAAATGTGCTATATAAATAAATGTTGTTGTTGTTGTTGTTGATCGAGCCTTTTATTAACTTATTGTTAGGCAAACTACTATTTTGGGTGTAAGAGAAGTAGGAATGCTTTATCAGGATGGTGCATGTATGGGCCATTAGTGAGATCTATAAGATTCAGATGATACCTTGTGTAGCCTAGGAGGTTTTAGTAATAAAAAAACGTGTGGCAGTTCTAGTGTTAAACCTCATAGCCTTTTCTGCAAGCTATTTAACTGTATACTGAATTGTAGCCACATGCCTTGCTGTTTGGAGAAAAAAGTGGCTCATGTTAACAAGCACATATATTTATTAAAGAGGCCACTGAGTATACATATACTGTAGCCATCTTTTATAATTATTGTGTTTTGGATAAACTTAAGTTATTTTGCTAATCAAAGTGAGAATGTCTGGGTTATTCTGTGAAAGTCCAGTCCTGTCACCTAAGTTGTGAAACATTCAGTTGTGTATGCGTGCATTGGATAATAGAAGGTTAAATTTGCTTAAATATCTGACACATTTTTTAAAAGTAATGTAATTATATACAAATAAAAAAAAGTATTACAATATAATGATCCCTAGGTGTGCAGTATATATTAAGATGCAGCATCACTTATTAACGATAAGAAAGTAAATACTTTTCCCAAGGAAAAAGTACCAAATACACTTAATGGCTTCAGTGATAACACGTTTTTCTCATTTCAGGGACTTTAAACAGGTGTCCAAATAAACCGAGAACTCATTTTAAAGGCATACTGCAAAATATATCCTCTTAAATTATCAAAAATGTCAATGTGTCCTTGAACAGAAAGACATAAACATGTTGCAATGAATAATTTAGTATATAATACATTTTCCTTTTTAAAATGATTGCTCGTGTTTGTTGAAGACATGCAGTAAATATACAGTACTGTAGGTTCTTAATTCTAAGGATCGAACCAAATAATTCTAAAAACTTTTACATCACTTTCTTGTCATTGTTCTTTCACATGAGTTTCTTTTATCAATTTTTCATGACAGTTTAATCCATTTCTACAATTGTTCCTTCAGCTTACAGATAAATGTACTTTCACTCGGTTTCTTGAAAAGACAATACAATTGAGCTGTGTTTTCTAAGTTTCGGTTCTTGTCACTATTCCTGCTTAGAAAATAACGAGCTAATCAACCAAGTTGAAAATCTCATTTTACCTGAAATACTTTTAAAATGTATTTTTGAAAGCAGAAGTCATTCTCTTTTAGAGATTACAAAAAAAAAAAACCTCATTGGTAATGAAAATTGAATGGATGTGGAGTTTTCACAGGAAAATGACATTTTTATTATTGGATTTTGGCAGCGATCTCTACTAGTGCTGTATGGAGGAAATATTTTATAGAAGTGTGAGTCTGATTTAAAAAAACACCATAAATGAAAAACACTGCAATTTAAAGAGAAAACATTTCCACACCAATGTTATTTTATAGAATGGAATATTAATAACATGCCAAGAACTGACCCTCTTCTAGCCTGATCATCAGAATTCAGCATGTGTGTTAACCTCCTAGGGGTGACATGGCTTTGCTTTGCTCTTTGTACTAGCAGCTGGTCTTCCTTGACTAGGAAGCTTTTCTAAATGGGGGTTGTGATGAGAAAGGCTGTGAATGATTAACACTATGATAAGAAATGGTTTCCTCTTTATCACAGTGCAGAATCATTGCTAAGTCCATATTAATACATACAGTACTACAAGGACTACTTTCTTGTTCCTACTCAATGTATTATCTCTGTGCTGTTTAACAAAGATGCCTTCTGTTGTTACATTTGAACTTGACTGATTCTAAATGGAGGCAACACCTTCTTGGATACAGTAGTATTTAATGTTATATGTGCAGATATCAAACAGATCATTTTCTTATAGTACAGTTTCACCTTCTGCTGTTTTTTGCCTGTATGACTCAAACACTGGATTCGGGGGATCAAATGACAGCCACCTGTACAATGATTTGAGGTTTTTGATCAAATAAAAGTGTATATTTTCATGCCTTTTAATTTGCATCCATCTGAAATTTTATAGTCTATGCTTCGGTGAATATTTTCATACATCAAATGAATGAGAACAGACCAATGACTATTATTAATGTGATTTTTAACCTTATTGGTTTTCAGCATATTAATGAATGTTTTAAAACAACTGACCTGGAAAGCTGGTTATGAGCTGTGGAAGAATATGAAGTTATCCACAATTACAACTAAATGATGCAGAAATAATCAATGACTTTTAAAGATTGTATTATGTATACTCATATATTTTTTAATTCAAGAAAGATGAAAGATGCACAGATCAAGGACTGCTATATATAAATAAAATCATGGGCCTTTTTTATGAACTTCAGAGAATGATTGTAAGCAATACTGAGGAAAACCAGACTTCAGAGGTTAATCAATTGTATAATTTAAATTAGTTTCTAGTAGATATGTAAGACAAATGTTCCAGGTTAGGGTGGTGAAGGTATTGAAAAAATCTTCTATGTCAGATTCCCAATAACGAAAAAAGTACAACAAAGAATCCAACTGTAACTCAACTATAGCTTTTAGAGGATATATTACTGTTATATAATGTTTGGCTGATAATTATTAAAATATACTATTATAAATTATAATGTTCCTATAGAGGATGAGCTTTAGAGGTGTTTGGGAGTCTATAAGACTCAAAATAAAATTTGGGATTATGGGACTTTTTACTCTAATATGGTAAATAATTGGCAGTCAGCATTGAGAAATGTAGCATGAAATGTTCATTATAATGTGCACTAAAACCCCAGCAAAAATGTGTCTGCTTTGAATATGAAAAAAACATTGAATGATAAACATTCAATTATGTGCATGTACAGTAGAGCCACACCGAGAGCTTATTGTATTTTCACTCTTTACATTGATCTTTTAGGTAGGTCACTATCCTTAAAAGGCCACTCGCTGTTGCCACACTTGTCAGAATTCTTAAGTGACTTTGGCAAGCTTGCTGTTTTTATAAGCTTCTCTGCAGCTGGCTCTGAAGCTGCTTATTTGCATGATGGAATGCCATTTCATTCTGTTAGATAGATAGCATACTGATATTAATCCCCAAGGGGAAATTCACATACTCCAGCAGCAGCATAATAATAAAACAATAATAAAAGAGTGATAAAAATGCAGTGCAAGTTAAAAAATGCAAGGTGGAGAGTGCGAGGCAGGTGTAGCAGCCTATAATCTTGTATAATTTTAACGTTTACCCCCATGTGGAATTGAAGAGTAGCATAGTGTGGGGGAGTAACAATCTTCTCAGTCTGTCACTGAAGCTGCTCCTCTGTCTAGAGATGATACTATTCAGTGGATGCAGTGGATTCTCCATGATTGACAGGAGCCTGCTCAGCACCCATCACTCCACCACAGATGTCAAACTGTCCAGCTCTGTGCCTACAATAGAGCCTGCCTTCCTCTCCAGTTTGTCCAGGCGTGAGGTGTTCCTCTTCTTTATGCTGTCTCCCCAGTTCAATTTATAATCCAGCTGCACTCCCAGGTATTTATAGGTCTGTACCCTCTGCACACAGTCACCTCTGATAATCACAGGGTCCAGGAGGGGCCTGGGCCCTTCTAAAATCCACAACCAGCTCCTTGGTTTTGCTGGTGTTCAGGTGTAGGTGGTTTGAGTCGCACCATTTAACAAAGTCCTTGATTAGGTTCCTATACTCCTCCTCCTGCCCACTCCTGATGCAGCCCACGATAGCAGTGTCGTCAGCAAACTTTTACACGTGGCAGGACTCCAAGTTGTATTGGAAGTTCGATGTATATAGGCTGAACAGGACCAGAGAAAGCACAGTCCCCTGCGGCGCTCCTGTGCTGCTGACCACAATGTCAGACCTGCAGTTTCCGAGATGCACATGCTGAGGTCTGTTTGTAAGATAGTCCATGATCCATGCCACCAGGTGTGAGTACTCCCATCTCAGTCAGCTAGTCACTAAGGAGCAAAGGTTGGATGGTACAGAAGGCACTAGAGAAGTCCAGAAATATAATTCTTACAGCACCATTGGCTCTGTCTAAGTGGGAGAGGGATCGGTGTAGCATACAGATGATGGCATCCTCCACTCCCACTTTCTCCTGGTATGCGAACTGCAGAGGGTCGAGGACGTGGCAGACCTGTGGCCTCAGGTGGTGAAGCAGCAGCCGCTCCATGGTCTTCATCACATGTGACATCAGAGCAACAGGCTGGAAGTCATTCAGCTCACCAGTATGTGATACCTTTGGGACTGGGGTGATGCAAGATGTTTTCCAAAGCCTCAGGACTCTCCCCTGTTCCAGGCTCAGGTTGAAGATGAGTTGTAGAGGACTCCCCAGCTCCAACGCACAGGCCTTCAGCAGTCGTGGTGATTCTCCATCTGGACCCATTGCTTTGCTGGCACGAAGTCTCCTCAGCTCTTTGCTTACCTGGGCTGCTGTAATTTTGGGTTGGGGGAAACTCTCCTATTCTGGTATCAGCAGAAGGATGGGTGGAGGATGCAGTACTCTGAGGTGAGAGTGGGTTAGGGTGGTCAAACCTGTTAAAGAAGTTGTTCATCAGGTTTGCTCTCCCCACGTCTCTCTCGATGGTGGCACCCCACTTTGAGCTGTTGGTGACTTATTCCCAGGATGTTGCAACTTGTCAGTACTATAGCAGTATTAAAAATACAATCTTTTGTATTTTTTACATTTTTGCAGTGTCATTTTTGATCACCAGATATACAAAGAATATTGAAGAAATCAAAGATTGCCAGTAAAAAGGAAAAAAGAGTGGAAAATCAGGGAATTGAAGTAGGTTTTTACTGGTTTAAGACGTTGTATCCAATAGGATGGACTGAATGTCCTATCAGATAATTTTTTTCTGAGTGGCAGATATTTAAAGAGGTATTTCTTTGAGGGCAAAAGGGTAGAACTGTCATTGTTGTAAGCAACAGTTAAAAGTTGTGGTCTTCCATGGCAATGATGTCTTGTGACGCAAGATTAATGTTGTGGCACCAACCCGGTCATCCCTGTTTCCTTCATATGTATAAACAAAAAAGTAACGCACAATGGCACAATAAATGACAGAAACTAATGTCTCTCAAGGACTCTTCAGAATATGTGAGGTCAAGGCACAAATGAGCTCTGCCTCTTCACTCTCCCAGACAGTGTGTGATGCCTACTTCTGGGAGGCTGAGCTTTTATGGTCCAGGCACAGGAAGAAGCAGAGGCAAATGCATTCACTGGGCTGTTTCTCTGTACTGTGGAGGAAAAGGAAGACAACACAATTAGCAGCAACGCCCCCTCTCAGCCTGCAGTGGAATTACATACCTGGGAGGAACCTGAAGGGTGACTCTCTGATATGCTTGCATGACAAAAGCAAAAGTCATATCTTTCACCAGAATCTTCTTCTTCTTCTTTCGGCTGCTCCCATTAGGGGTTGCCACAGTGGATCATCTTCTTCCATATCTTTCTGTCCTCTGCATCTTACACCGATCACCTGCATGTCCTCTCTCACAACATCCATAAACCTTCTCTTAAACCTTCCTCTTTTCCTCTTCCCTGGCAGCTCTATCCTTAGCATCCTTCTCCCAATATACTCGCCATCTCCCTTCTGCACATGTCCAAACCAATTTCGTCTCTCTGACTTTGTCTCCCAACCATCCAACTTGAGCGGACCCTCTAATGTACTCATTTCTAATCTCATTCATCCTTGTCACACCCAGTGCAAATCTTAGCATCTTTCACTAGAATATCAGGGACAAATCAAACATCTAAGTTTAACATACATCAGTTCCAATTTAACAGAAAACCCTGCTTCATCGCTGGACTTACCAATTACGGAATAGAAACAGTTGTGGAAAAAGAATGGTGGAAAAATTTGATGCCATAATAAAAAGTCCCCTAAATCCCCTCAATGAAATGTTCTCTTGGAGCAATTTTAGCCACAGACTCATTCCTCCAAGGTCTACTAAGAAACGCCTATGAGGATCTTTTCTGCCCACTGCTATCAAGCAAGTCCATGCTTCCTCCCGAAATCCCAGACTAAGTACTTATAAACTTTAATTGAATATTATTTATTTATTGATTGATTATATTATTTGCCCTGTGAGTCTGTATCATTTTTTTTTATTTTCTGCTGCTGCATGCCTCTAAAATTTCCCCTTGGGATTAATAAAGTTTATCTAATCTAAACTAATATAAAACCCAAACTTTCTGCTAAGTAGAATGATTTTTGGTTGAACAGTATTCTCTCACAAGAGTCTTTCCTTTAATCAATTCAAAGTTCAGACATTGTTCAATATGGATGGCTATCTTATACAGTGGTGTGAAAAACTATTTGCCCCCTTCCTGATTTCTTATTCTTTTGCATGTTTGTCACACAAAATGTTTCTGATCATCAAACACATTTAACCATTAGTCAAATATAACACAAGTAAACACAAAATGCAATTTTTAAATGATGATTTTTATTATTTAGGGAGAAAAAAAATCCAAACCTACATGGCCCTGTGTGAAAAAGTAATTGCCCCCTGAACCTAATAACTGTTTGGGCCACCCTTAGCAGCAATAACTGCAATCAAGCGTTTGCGATAACTTGCAATGAGTCTTTTACAGCGCTTTGGAGGAATTTTGGCCCACTCATCTTTGCAGAATTGTTGTAATTCAGCTTTATTTGAGGGTTTTCTAGCATGAACCGCCTTTTTAAGGTCATGCCATAGCATCTCAATTGGATTCAGGTCAGGACTTTGTCTAGGCCACTCCAAAGTCTTCATTTTGTTTTTCTTCAGCCATTCAGAGGTGGATTTGCTGGTTTGTTTTGGGTCATTGTCCTGTTGCAGCACCCAAGATCGCTTCAGCTTGAGTTGACGAACAGATGGCCGGACATATTACTTCAGGATTTTTTGGTAGACAGTAGAATTCATGGTTCAATCTATCACAGCAAGCCTTCCAGGTCCTGAAGCAGCAAAACAACCCCAGACCATCACACTACCACCACCATATTTTACTGTTGGTATGATGTTCTTTTCTGAAATGCTGTGTTCCTTTTACGCCAGATGTAACAGGACATTTGCCTTCCAAAAAGTTCAACTTTTGTCTCATCAGTCCACAAGGTATTTTCCCAAAGTCTTGGCAATCATTTAGATGTTTCTTAGCAAAATTGAGACAAGCCCTAATGTTCTTTTTGCTTGACAGTGGTTTGCGTCTTGGAAATCTACCATGCAGGTCGTTTTTGCCCAGTCTCTTTCTTATGGTGGAGTCGTGAACACTGACTTTAATTGAGGCAAGTGAGGCCTGCAGTTCTTTAGACGTTGTCCTGGGGTCTTTTGGGACCTCTCGGATGAGTCATCTCTGCGCTCTTGGGGTAATTTTGGTCGGCCGGCCACTCCTGGGAAGGTTCACCACTGTTCCATGTTTTTGCCATTTGTGGATAATGGCTCTCACTGTGGTTTGCTGGAGTCCCAAAGCTTTAGAAATGGCTTTATAACCTTTACCAGACTGATAGATCTCAATTACTTCTGTTCTCATTTGTTCCTGAATTTCTTTGGATCTTTGCATGATGTCTAGCTTTTCAGGTGCTTTTGGTCTACTTCTCTGTGTCAGGCAGCTCCTATTTAAGTGATTTCTTGATTGAAACAGGTGTGGCACTAATCAGGCCTGGGGGTGGCTACGGAAATTGAACTCAGGTGTGATACACCACAGTTAGGATATTTTTTAACAAGGGGGCAATTACTTTTTCACACAGGGCCATGTAGGTTTGGATTTTTTCTCCCTAAATAATAAAAACCATCATTTAAAAACTGCATTTTGTGTTTACTTGTGTTATATTTGACTAATGGTTAAATGTGTTTGATGATCAGAAACATTTTGTGTGACAAACATGCAAAAGAATAAGAAATCAGGAAGGGGGCAAATAGTTTTTCACACCACTGTATAACAATTAGTCCTTTTCACAAAATTCAGAAGTGATGCATTGATGAGTAAATCTGTTAGACAGCAATGGATTGTGTTTATTCAACCACTCTCTTTCCACACTGAAAAACTGATTTTTACAATGTAAGAAGTACTCTTGTAAAGCACCAGGTGACAAATGTTTTAAAACTGGACATAAAATTTTGTAGGTAAGTTTGTTAACTTCTTATGTCAGTATGACAACCATTTCACCTAATCTGTTTTTTAATATGTAATGTTAGCTTGATGTTGATATCTATACTAATTAAAGGCAAAGCCATCACTGACTCACTCATCACTAATTCTCCAACTTCCCGTGTAGGTAGAAGGCTGAAATTTGGCAGACTCATTCCTTACAGGTTACTTACAAAAGTTAAGCAGGTTTAATTTCGAAATTTTACGCGTAACGGTCATAACGGTCGACATCGTCCGCCAGCGACAACATCCGCCATGTTAAACTTTCTTATTTATGACCCCATCTTCATGAAATTTGGTAGGCGGATTCCCTGCACTAGCGAAACGATGTACTTACTTATTTCAGTGGTATGACGTCACTGTCAGCTGCCATATTGAACTTTCCAGTTTGTTGCCCTCACTGACTCACTCATCACTAATTCTCCAAAATTTGGCAGGCTCATTCCTTACAGTTTACTTACAAAAGTTAAGCAGGTTTAATTTCGAAATTCTAACGGTGATAACAATCTAACGCCCGCCATGTTAAACTTTCTTATTTATGGCCCCATCTTCACGAAATTTGGTAGGCAGCTTTCTGGCGCTAACCAAAACCGATCTACATACTTATTTTGGTGGTATGATGCCACTGTCGGCCGCCATATGGAACTTTCCAATGGTCTTTGTTACCTATGGGCCCATCTTCAAGAAATTTGGTACGCAGGTTCCCAACGCTAACTGAATCCTACTTACTACATATATACGTTCATAGCCTGCAGCTTGGTAGCCATGAGAGGCAGCGTTGGGTCCCCCATCTCCACGCCTCCAACGTTGTTGGCTGTCTGCCTACATAAGGCTGTCCGTCACTCTGGTCTCTTCTTTCCCTTCCTTGCTTCGCCACGGTATTCACGTCTCCCTGCTGATAACCGCAGCCTTTTTATTTAATCCACGGCTTCTCTGCTGTTTTATTGTTTGTTTATTACAATTATAGTTATTGTATAGGTATTTTAGACTTAGTTTACATTGTACAGGCACCCATTTCCTTTACCGTTCCAACCGTACCCCAATTAACATGTCTATCGAGGAGATCACCATCGATCAAAGAACTGCCACTTAATGAGTGGTTTCCATGCCTGGAGATGGAGCCTGCATTTTCCATTCTCTTTGTTACATATTGCACGGCCATATTAGGCTCACTCTTGATATCCGGAGGAACATTGTGTCTTATGTATTGAATGACTGGGAAAGGTCCAAGGTGTGGATTGATGACAGTACAGGAGATAATTATACTACACAGGAGCACTATAAGAGTGAAATGCTTAAGCCCTTCACCTATGTTTCTGCATCTGAGTTCATGGCTGCCGCTGAATTGTTTGGTTGTCACTTTCAAGTGTAGCGAAATGGCCAAATATTTTACACCTTTGGACAACCGCCAATGCCTCTTAAACATCCTAGATTCACAGGTGACGATTTGAGTAGTGGACACTTTGATGTTTATGAATGTTTAAACTCTCAAAAGCTGGATGTGAAGTTATTGATGAAACCAGTTGTATGCTTACAACGCTTGACAGATGCCGAATGTCACTTCAACACAAGTCCAGCAAATACTAACGTAATTGAAACAAACCATGAAACTCAAACTGATTATGACAGCAGCAATCCAAGCTGTGAGATTTGAGGTAAGATTACTTTTCACATGGCCAACTGTATGTTGCATGTTCAAGATTAAGCTCAGCGCACAGCTTGGTCATATTACAACTGGAGGGCCGAACTCACAATGTGGTATACAAAGAGATCCTTAACAATACTTATTGGTATATTTTCCTTCAGTTTAAAAAGGTTTACTTTTCTTCTTAGTAAAAATTTTAAGGCAGTACTTCGCCGCTGCAAAGTGCGGGTATTTTGCTAGTATTGTAATAAAAATAAATGATATAAATTAACCATAATCTTATAAAATAACTGTATTTGATTTATGTTTTACCTATAAATCATATTGTTTTTAAAAGTTTGTTTATGTGAGTTAGATTTCTGCCATGAAACCAACAGATTTACAGCTTTGAAACTTATGGTACAGTACATATTGAAAGCGAGAAAGAAATCAATTTAACTCTTTGAGGGCTGAATATTTTTTGCAAGCATCTCTATTTTCTGAAAAGCACACAAAGCAAAGGTTTCACATGTAAATCAATGTAAAACGTCTGCTGCTGTGGCTGCTGTGGACGCCTGTTCAGTGTCTCTGGTGGCTGTGTAGGGACAGTTCGGTGGTCAGTAGGAATGTGTGGAGGGCCAGCTGCCTGGCCTGTCTTCGAGTGGCAGTGCGACACAATCTGGTTTGTATCTCTTCTCGTCGTAAGTGGAGCTCCTCCCAGGCGAAAATTGCCATGGGCGCATCAGCTACACAAGCATGTTCAGCGCCATGATCAGTTGAAGCCGGTACCTCACTTTTGTTTTCAATCTCCATCTTCAGATCACTTACATCAAAATTGGAGTCCAACAAGTCAGAGTCCGATTTGGTGATAATACGCAAAATGCCGTCCATGGAGCATTTTACTTTGTGCATTCCCTTTGGTCTCTCCCCAGATGTCGATGACATTTTAGAGGTTGTATGCTCTTCGCTACTCACATATACGCAGGTAATTGAGGTCAAATCAACAAAGCTAACTTTACTTCTAGCAAAGAAAGTTGAACTAAAACCGATTACCGTCCTCTACCCCTGAATTTCAACAAAAGTCGACATCCGCCCTGAAAGAGTTAATTATGCTGCAATTCGATTAAATTGTATAAATTGACCAGGAGTAGGTGTCATCACATAGTTATTTTTCATTGAGAAAGGACCTTTTATGCTGTTTTCCATCAGAGTAGTCTCTCACACATTAACTCTAAGATGCCTTTTCGACCTTTTAAAAACTGAGTCCTGTGTCAATATGACAGCAAAGTTGTTCAATCTAAAAAAGCATAACATCAGTCTTAAAGCAACGGGTAAGCTTTATGTACTCAGAAAATTTGAAGTGTTTACTACAAACATAAACTTACAACGATGTATAGAAAATGTGGATCTTTATCTTTTTTGATTGCTTGGATCCATTTTCTTCTCTGTGTTTCATCAATTGGAAAGCCTTTGAAACTCGGGCAAGAATGTTTTTTGTTTAGAAGTTGAACACAGAGGGACACTATAAAAGCTCTTGTTTCATGATTCGTTGTTTAGGATACCCAGAAGAGAGTTTACCCGTTGATGGCTGCTCCCACAATAAAAAAAGGTGGAAGTGTGAAATGGTAATCCTGCAATAATTGCTATGGATTCCATGACACATGCTTCACATGCTTAGCAACCACACAGTGTCTTAATGATCAAATCCACAAAATAGTGAAAAAAGATAACAACAACAACATTTATTTATATAGCACATTTTCATAAAAATAATGTAGCTCAAAGTGCTTTACATGATGAAGAAAAGAGAAAAAAAGACAAAGTCTGAATTAAAATAAGACAATACTAATTAACATAGAATAAAACTGAGGTCTGATGGCCAGGGTGGACAGAATAAAAAAAAAACAAAAAACTCTAGACAGCTGGAGAAAAAAAAAAAAAAAATCTGCAGGAGTTCCAGACCATGAGATCGCCCAGCCCCCTCTGGGCATTCTACCTAACATAAATGAAACAGTCCTCTTTGCATTTAGGGATCTCGTGGAAGGACTAGATGATGGTGGTCATATAGACGTCTGGCTTTTAATCCATCAATGTAGGGACATCATGGTGCTTTGATTAGGTGGTGATGGCGCAGATTGCCACCACAGAAAACCGGGAAAAGAAACAGAAGAGAGAGCAGGGGTTAGAACGGATTTTAGAGTCACCATGAATAGTTATCATGATAAATTGAATATACAGAGTATCAGGATTAAATTAAAATGAAGGTATGAGAAGGCCATGTTAAAGTAATGAGTTTTTAGCAGTTTTTTAAAGTGCTCCACTGTATTAGCCTGGCAAATTCCTATTGGCAGGCTATTCCAGATATTAGGTGTATAGCAGCAGAAGGCTGCCTCACCACTTCTTTTAAGGTTAGCTCTTGGAATTCTAAGCAGACACTCATTTGAGGATCTAAGGTTACAATTTGGAATACAAGGTGTCAGACATTTCAATATATAAGATGGAGCGAGATTATTTAAGGCTTTATAAACCATAAGCAGAATTTTAAAGTCAATTCTGAATGACACAGGTAACCAGTGTAGTGACATCAAAATTGGGGAAATGTGCTTGGATTTTCTTTTCCTAGTTAGGATTCTAGCAGCTGCATTTTGCACTAGTTGCAAACGAGTTATGTCTTTTTTGGATAGTCCTGAGAGGAGCGCATTACAGTAATCTAGTCGACTGAAAACAAAAGCGTGAACTAATTTCTCAGCATCTTTCAATGATATAAGAGGTCTAACTTTTGCTATGTTTCTTAAGTGAAAAAATGTTGTCCTAGTGATCTGATTAATATGCGATTTAAAATTCAGGTTACAGTCAACAGTTATCCCTAAGTTCTTTACCTCCATCTTAACTTTTAATCCTAATGCATCAAGTTTATTTCTAATAACCTCATTATATCCATTATTGCCAATCACTAAAATTTCTGTTTTCTCTTTATTTAGCTTGAGAGTTACTATTCATCCATTTAGAAACACAAGTAAGACATTGTGTTAGTGAAATGACAGAGTCGAGGTCATCAGGTGCTATTGATAAATACAGCTGCATGTCCATCAGTATAGCTGTGGTAACTCACGTTATGCCCCAAGATAATCTGACCTAACGGAAGCATGTAGATTGAAAAGAGCAGCGGACCCAGGATAGAGCCTTGAGGAACACCATATAGGATATCTATCATGTGTCTTTGAGTTGTAATTACCAAAGAACTAACAAAGAATTTCCTACCTGCCAGGTAGGATTCAAACCAATTTAAGACACTGCCAGAGAGGCCCACCCATTAGCTAAGGCGATTTCTAAGAATTTGTGATCAGTGGTTTCAAATGTGGCACTAAGATCTAAGAGGATGAGAACAGATAAATGGCCTCTGTCTGCATTTACCCGCAAGTCATTTACTACTTTAACGAGTGCAGTTTCTGTACTGTGATTTGTTCTAAAACCTGACTGAAATTTATCAAGAATAGCATGTTTATTGAGGTGGTCATTTAGCTGTATAATGACTGCCTTCTCTAGAATTTTACTTAAGAAAGGCAGGTTAGAAATAGGTCTAAAATTTAAAATAGCAACACAATGGTAACAATGACAATATACCACATGGGTATGGTGGGGGGATTCTGCATTGTTGGTGCATAATTGGGATTGGCTCCAGCAGACCCCCCGTGACCCTGTAGTTAGGAAATAGCGGGTTGGATAATGGATGGATTGTCCAAGGTCTTATTTTGACGGAGCATTAAAACTATTAACAAAGGTGTTAACTAGTAAAGAGTAAAGGGTTGGTGAATATCTTGTAATTAGATTCCAGCTTGGTATTAATTTCCTGCTGTTAACTGTTAGTAAAATATTCAAATACACATGAAACTATTCAGTTCTTGTAGGCAGACGTTAACTGACACATCATTTTTAATCATCAATCTTTTATTTAATGATTTTCTTTCACAACACGCCTGCATGCCTTGTCTTTTTCCTTTGATCTTTATCTAGATCTGCATCTCCTATCTTTCCTTATATTCATTTCCTCCCTCTTTTTATAATTAGTAATGCACATGGTAATGAAAGCAGATTCACTGACACTGAGTTACATAGTCTATAATTATTTTAAGTTTATAAGATGTAGGCATATTTAGAAATGTCTTTTTCAAGAAGGGTTTCTTGAAAGGTAATATTAACAGAGACACACTTGAGAAATATCAAATCATTAGGATTTTTATGCCTAACTGTTTAAATACAGGACTAACATGCGGGCATTAGTTATAGCTCAAGGAAACTGGGGATGATCCCAACTCAGTCACTCATAACAATCAACTATAACCACTTTCGACAAGCTGAACTAAAAAACAACCAAGTTTGAATTCTGGGATGCTAAAAGGAAAAGAAATGGCTACTATATACAAACCTTAAATAACATGTAATAAAGCCAAATGTATTGAGAATTTATATTCAAATTACAAAAAGATACATATACCAAAACATCTAAACAAAACAATGTACTAGAGCAGAGGTGGGCAAACTTTTCTTGTTGAGGGCCACAAGGACATCTTTAAGGTCTCTAGCAGGCCCAATGTGACAAAAACCCAAATTTACTAAAGAATGAATGTTATTCTGACCTAAAAATATATTTATTAGTCATATAACTATATAACTTTGGCTCACAAAGAAAGCAGCAAATTAATAAATTTCTTTAAAACTTACTGTCCTTAGTCTGAAAACGTCTCTTCAATTTTAACTCCCGAAAAACAGCAAGACTGTCATGGCATATTAGGCACACTGCTTTACTTTCAACATTGTTAATTCATCTTCAATTTTCCGTTTTTTCACAGTAGCACTCATTGTTAGGGATAACAAATTTTAAAGTATAATATAGCACGACAACAGCAGAATTAATCCGACTGATTGAAGCACACTTACGTGAATATGTGAGCATACGTAGCAACCAGCCTTTTGACTACGTACAATTAAAATGTCTGTCTGTCTCATAACTCATGCAGGATTGGTTCCTGCCTTGTGCCTAATGCTGCCAGAAGCCCTTATTTGGCTTAATTAGGTCGTTATGTTACTTTGTTTATCTTCCGCATGTCAAAGTCATGTTAGTTAGATAAATTAGTGACTCTGAATTCACTGTGTGAGTGTAGGTGTGAAGGTGAACTGTGACAAAGTGGCTTTTAAAAAATGATGATTTCTGCTTTCCTTGCACTGAAGTTCATAAAAGTACTGGGTTGCATGACCCTGAACTTGGTTACAGGTTGAGTAATGGATACAAAACCAGATGTTTTACTTAATTGCCACTGAGAGATCTAAATGACAGCCTGTTTGATATTTTTTCCCCAATTTGCTTTAGGATATACTAGATCAAAAGATGAGACATATATTTTCATGTCATCTATTTTGCAGAACTGATGTAGCACTAATTATTACAAAAAGATTTTGGAAAATGAGCAGTCAGTCCAATTAAATACATATCCAAAGCCTCTCAAGTTTCATTAGCTTTTTTGAAAAGATAGACGGACAGGAAAAAGGAACCAGAAGTCAAGCTAAACAGATAATCACGCAGTATTCCTGACAGCAACTAAAAAGTTAATTGCAAAGGTGCCTACAGTGTCAAACTGCTTTTTTCAAATGCATTTAACAACAGTGTCAAATAGATTTTAATTAGATTTCCAAAAGTATTATCCTTTAACATACAATTCATAATAAAAACTGAGCTGGCCTTTTATAAATTAGATCTTGAGGGTCACATAGCCATTTACAATTAAAATGGTTTAGTTCATTGTAGTTAAAAGGATATTTCTTGCTGACAAAATTAATAATTCTGGTATTACTGAAATATAAAAGTAATGAATGAAAACTGACACACAACAAAAATTTTAATGAGTGTTCTTCTAATTGCTCCTTTTTGCAAAGTTGGGCATTGCAATAGATTTGTTTCTTGTTTCCTTTTTTCTGCTATTGTATAACATCTCCATATGTTATATTTATGTTACCTCAGCTAACAAATAATACTAATACTTCATGTTATATTTTTTATTTATACAATTACAATACCTGGTGTCGCTGCTTAGCCAATATAACATTACAACATTGTCAAATTATTATCTTTTGACTATAATTTGTCACATTATCCCAAATTAGGGTTGCCAGATTAGAAAAATAGAAACACTGGACATTTCTAATATTTCTCTATATTTCTATATATATAAATTTATACAAGCCCCAAGCAATATATTATATAAAAATAGAGACGTAAGTTAAAAACATAAAGCAAGGATTTTAATGGGTTAAACAAAAGTAAAATCATTTGAAAAGTATTTAATACAAGCTAAAAAAACTTCTGTAAAAGTGAAATATTATTATTATTATTTAATACAGGCAGTTATAAAAAAAAGTGGGCCATGGCAAGTAGTAACAACACACTTTGTTGACACTGTTATGTTGCAGTGCTGATACAGAACTGCACAGCGGCGCGGCTGGAGAGCAAAACGGTAACAGTGTTGCTGTCCTCAGCAAAACATAGCAACTGAACAAGTTGCAAACAGGCAGCAAACACTAGTTTCCTCATTACATTTGGGTTATTTTCATCAAGAGAATCTGAGAAAAGAAAGTATAATTACTTATAAAGTTACAACTAAGTACCCAAATTACTAAATTTGAAAATGAACTAAATATGGAACATTTAGGTGTTCCTGAAAGGTCAGTACGGGACAAGGGACAAAATTATCCAATATGGGGACATGTCCCATATGTAAGGGACGTCTGGCAACCCTATCCTAAATCAGTACTCTCTAGGCTTTGTCAAACACTAACTCACCTTTTACGCAAATTACTTTAGGCTAAAGCATGAAGCTGCCCCATGCTCATATTTTTCACGTGGTCCGATTTTACTGACACATCGTAATAATGTGTTTGTTAGGTTAAATGGCAGTTTGAAACTGATCATTTCTGTATCCATTGAGCTCTGCATAATAGTTGTGTCCTGTCCAGAGTTGGTTTCTACCTTGTATCCAGTGCCACTTCACGAAGCTGAACTGGTTTGTTACAGGCCTTGCCACAGGGTTAGTTTGCTTTAATTTATGAGTAGCTATTTATATTTTGTATTATTGTTCTTTTGTAAATAGTTATGTGGCAATTACCTTTGGTATTGAGGTTGTTGCTGTAAAATAGACGAAGCAGGATAGGGAATATGTTGAAATTTTGTGGGAACAAATGGGTATGCACACGTGTATGAGTTTTGGTCAATTGATATAAAGGTTTCTGCATGGTGTAACATGGGTTATGGCGGACAATTTCATTGCAACGGACAAAATAAGCATCAGCGGGGACTGGAGGATAAAATCTCCCAGCCTTATAAAAGTGAAAAACAGACCCTTTTGTCTTGTGTCTTTTGTATGTGTTTTTTGCCTCAAATTCTTTCTGAAAAAAACGTAGAAGGGAGTGTATGGTATAGGTCCCCTAGCGGAGGATGTGGGGAGAAAACTTATTTTTGTGTGCAGTTTTTCTTTTTTTTTAACCTTTTAACAAATTTTAACAAATTATTGACTTTTTTATTCAAGTTTTTCTTCTTTTATAATTTTGATTCATACATACACTGGAACAGTGTTTAATAGACACTGCACTTCAATTTTGCTGACACTTTTTAATAAAGGACTGTTATTTCTGTACAATCTGTTACTTTTGTCTGTGTCTCTCTCTTCCACCCTAGTTTATCTCAGTCAAGAACTACAAGATGTCCCATGATTAGGTTGGGGTGAGGGATTTGGTTGGCATGGGGCAAGTTTGGGAACAACAACAATTTATTTCTTGCATAAGCCAAAATCACACAATGAATACTTCAATGGTCTTTAACATGCCATTTTTGACAGCCCCCCAAGCTTTATTTTCAACTCCCAAAAAAACGTTGTAGGTAAAAAAATGGAAAATAAAGGTAATTCAGAGAGAGACACCCGTCTAGATGGTTGGGCGTGAAATGGGGTAAATACAACACACAAAACAGAATACAAGTAATCCTCTTCACAGAACTAGATGGCCATTTTTCAATTGCCACCTCAGTAATACAATAATAGAAACTACTTTGTCCTTGCACAGCACTCCTTATCAAGTGCAAGTACGGAGTACTATGACAACTCTCAAGGCAAAATACAAGAATCGATTATACCACTCACTAAATACAGAACTGTCACATATAAGGATACAGATTTGTTAAAAAACATCAACAACAAAGTAGAAACTAATTAACATAAATGCAAAACAACAATATCTGTCAATAAGCTAATTATAGAACGACAGCCGGAATGTAGAAAAGGAGTCCGACAAGCAAGACATAGTTCAAGTCTTGGACACATTGATCAATTAGCCACCTCCCCTCTACTGTCCATTTTTCACCTGAGTCAATGCTGAGTCGGCCAATATGATGAAAGGACCTTTCTACCTACTGATTCCAATGTTCCTTTATCAGAGATGAGTTTTCCATATCCAGGCAATCAAACTAGCAGTGGGGCAGTGGTACCAAGTGCCACATGAGGATACTGAGAAGAGAAACAGAATAGAGTAGGAATAATATCAGTTTATAAATATCGTATTACTTACAGAGATGCAGTATGCACAGCTAATCAGCAGCTCTAGTCTGGGTATGCTGAACTGAAGTAGTGAGTCTTCAGTCTGAATTTAAAAGCTGAAGTTACTGAAGGCAGACCATTCCACAGCTTCGTGGCCCTGTAATCTGTAGAAGTTCCTCCACTTCTGCTATATTTTTGGGAGGATGAACAGCTGAAAGGAGGAGTGAATTCCTGAACACAGACAAAGAGTGTCATGACCCAGATTTGCTAAGACAGTGGAAAGTGTAATGGGAAATGTGAGTGCTGAATGGTGGGGAGAGGGACTGCTCTTGTCTATGAGGCACCCTTAAAGACAGATTACCCGTTCGGCTGAATCCCTTTTACACAGATGACGAAGAAGCTTGTTCTGAATTTCCTAACATTGGAGTTATCAACTATAATTCAATTCAGCAGCCTTTAAGCTATTGACTAATGAAGCTGATCCTGAAAACACAAGGAAATTAGTTCAAAATATTTTTTGTCATATGATAAAACATAGAATTAAAATAGAATATAATTAAAGATACTATAACTAAAAATGAAAATAAATGCACCCTTTATATTGAGTGTAGAGCAAGATTCAAAATACACCCACATTTTCACCTATATGTATGAATGTCATTTGAAAATTAATGACCTTTGGATGTCATTTAAATATGAATGCCCTAACCCAATGTCCTTGGACAAGTACTATGTGATTGATGGCATGTTGCCTCAAGACTATCACTAAAATAAAATAAAATAAAATAAATTGTCATACCAAAATACAAATGATGCTGGTTGTAAACAAAACAATTTCAACATCAGACCTTTGTGCCGTTTCTTACCATGGCTATTTTTTGTTTTCAATGAAAGGCATTCTCTGAAATCAACACCACTCTACTTGTTCATCTTGCAGCACATTGAATAAATTACAGCACTAGATGGCAAGAGCACCTGTCATTTTTTTTAAGTACAGTGGTTTTACTTTAAGAGAACAAATGTACGGGACACAGTAAAGCAAAATAGTATTTCCTCAAATGAGGACACAGGGTTGGAAGAGGTTAAAATTTAATCTACAACACAATAAATGTGTAGGAAGTGAAGGGCTTTGAATATTTTCTGAATTCTGTATATGTAAAAGTTTGTTTTTGTGTCATAGTATATCTTTGACAAAAAATAGTTACGCTGATTGTTGCAAATAAAAGCATAAAGGAAACAAAACAAAAAACAAGATGAAGAATCCTAGCCTCTTTTAAGCAATTGTTCTGACTATACGACAAAAACATTCAAGAGACAGATTAAACAGACCAGGAAATTAGGACTCCTTGAATGGGAGAAACAAGGAACACTTTTTAAAAAACAGGTTGACAACCAGACAAAACAAAGAAAAAAAACATTTAAAATGTTACCCAAAAGTCACAGTCAAATGTGGAAGAATATAATTTCTTTGATTCCAAATTGCAAAAAAGAGCAAGTCTTCAGCACAATACTAGGGTACTGACAGCTGTTATCCATCATCTTTTTTATAGAAGAAATAAGATGACCTAATATACCATTTGACTTTGATGTTATTTGACTGGTAATGAAAGCAGTAACCTGTAAAGAGTCTGGAGATGGTCACAGCAAGGAATTCATACAAATTATCACAAATATTGCATTTGTGAAAAACAAAAAAAATTGAAAAAATCACCCATTACAAGCATGAACACTTCCAAATGATAGATCAACCGCAGCAATAACAATATTAAAAACACTAAACACAAGAAAAAAACTTGGGGTTTGGGAGTTGGGGCAAAACAAGCAAACCCCAAACCTTAACAGTAAACTTTTAGTAAATCTTTGCAAATCATTACTGAATCTTTTAGTAAAGGAAAACAAAATGAAGATAGACAAGTTTACTTAAAGGACAACAATACAATGGAGCTGAAAGCCCCAGAAATTAGAATAAAGATTGAAGAGACCTTAAATAAGCACCCCAGTGGCAACCCCAACAGCAGCAAAAACTGCACGTTTAGAAAATTCAATATTCCCAGGTTCAATTCTTCTTCTTTTAGCTGCTCCCATTAGGGGTTGCCACAGCGGATTTCTGCCAACAGTAGCCCAATTTCCACCAGCATCCTGTTGGCTAACATTACTGGTGCCGGTCGTTGTTAACCCGGGGCTTGACTGATCCAGTATGGAAATTTATATTGTTGTCTGCATATTGATTTGGCAAAATTTTACACCGGATGCCCTTCCTGATGTAACCCTCCCCATTTATCCGGGCTTGGGACTATGACGACGCGGGTTCAGCTCCATGCTCCCATCTGCTGTTTGGGAGTCCTTGAACCCAACACCATCGGTAATGTTACTGATGAGCTAGACAGTAAGGCAATAACAATGGAGCAAGGGGATGATGTACTGTACAAAGTGCAATGTGCTTTTATTTAAAACAGTAAAACAAAACAGTGTTCAAAGTAAAATAGAGTGCAGTGGTTCAAAAAGTTCAATAAATAATCCAATAAAAGCAGGAGTGAATTGTGGAGGTTTAAAATCAAAATAGAAAAACAAACTTTAAAACAACGAGGTTAAAACCATGCTGGAAGCTGTCCTTTTCAAAATCTGGTGCATTCTGTTTCTACTACTGGTGACCCCGTACTTCTCCCGTCTGGACTTCTCAATAGGGGAGTCGCCCTACATGCAGAAGACCTTCTCAATGTCTATTTCTGCTGTCACGATTGCCTCACCGATCCTTGGCTCTGACAGCGCTCTCATGCTGGGGATACCACGTCCCAAGTCCCAACTCCCGCTGCCTTCCGTGGCCTTAGAGCAGACAGTCACCCACCTTCCGGTCACTCCCCCCCTCCAAAGCAAACTCTGCAGGAGTGACCACAACTACTACTTCTCCCAGGTGTCAGCCAAACACCCAGGCTGCCTGCTCAGCTGCTGCGAGCCTGCTCTCGCTCGCTCTCCTGCACAGACTTGCTTGCTCGTTCGCTCGTTCGTTTCCTGCTGCAACCTCCATTTCCTTCTCTTCTTTTTCTCTTTCCTTTTTTCTTCCCCTTTCTATCCGACTCACGCTTCTATATATTGAGAGAGCATAGCAGTTGCAGCACATTAGCAGCCTCAGGAACAATCACGGATGTGGGCAGTCTCTCATCTGTGCACCTAGGTGAGAAACGCCCACACCGCAGATTGCCCCGAGACCATCTACAGCCACCATGCTCGGTACCCCCCCCGGGCAGGGATCGCGGTGATTATTTATTTAAAAAACTGGCCTTTGCTGAGCGAGCTGTGGACCCATAACACCACATGGACCGGCACGAAGAAACACACTGGTTTGTCCATCCCCTGTGGCTGGGTTTTTCTCAGGTTCAATTAACAAAACAAAATAAATTAAAACACAACATGTAAATAACAGAAAATTGAATAAATTAAACCCGTAGTGGGTTGGATGATGGATGGATGGAAACCAAACAGAAAATATTAACAACAGTAGGTGCACGTGGATAGAAATATTTAGCACACAGAAATAATCAAAAAAACAGAAAACAGTGATGGAGTACCCACCATGATACAAATACTTACAATGAAAGCTACTGTCTTGTCTCCAATAAGTTTTAAATAATTATGATACAACCATGAATTAATGTGATCTATAAAATCAATCAGTGAATCTGGAGGAGTGTCAGCAGTCAAAATAAAAATTTGAGTGGCATCAGAGTAAAAATTTATTTCAATCCATACTGTGTAATAATAATATTACACAACAGATGAACAGAAATTAATATAGAGAAAAGAATGTAGCCAAACACTAATAGGTGAGGAGAAGGTGAGAATTACTGCCTGCCAATAGACACAAATTGCTATCAGCTAAACAGATAGTACTGAAACCATGCCAAAGGGCCTAAATAACAAGGTGTTGAATGAACACAGAATGGCCGACTGTATGAAAAGCCACTGAAAGATCCATCAGTATAAGACCAGAACAATTGCCGTTATCAGCTGGTATCTCAGCACTCTGCTTTTGCTTTTCTTAATTAGAATCTGCATGAAGAACTGGAATAAGGACAATTTATAGAAAGCGGGACATGAAAAAAGTAACTGAAAAAATGAACTCTCAATGTAAATGTTGTACGTGGCAGCCATGACTTTAAACTTAGGTCAGTGCATAGTGTATATAAATATATTGAAGAGCAATTCTTACAACTTGTGAATGTGAAGTAGCATTTTCCTTTTGTGACATTTGAGTTATAGATATTTATAGATGTTCATAAGTTTTTTGTTTTATTTATATACTTTTAGCACATGTTGGAAATTTTCTAAACACCCCATAATAAATAATATGCAGTGGTTAAATATAAATCTTACCCTTATCATTTAAAGATTTAAATAAGAGTGTAGTATTGTGTACATTCTTTCAGCTTTATCAAAAGCGTTTCTTTTAATGGAGGCATGCAGGCTATAATGTATTTTGTTGTTCATACTTAATTGAGCTTAAAAGTTGAAGAGATTGATTCATTATTTAGATGGCTATTTTCTTCCACTAAACTGACATTCAAGGCTGTTAGTAAAATATTGCTATTCATTGTTTGTACAATAATGGGCATGAATTAGCACATTATTTCATTCCATCTATTTCAGTTAATTGGACTGTGGGACAGGCTATCTAATTACATTTTGAAGTGTCATGATGAAAGCAATCACACTGTATTAAATAACTATTGTAGTGGCACTAAAAAAGCCACCCAGTCAAACTTAAATACAATTAACTGTCAGCTTTAATTTAGAACATACAAATTTCAACAGCATTTTAAGGAATTTATATTTTTATGCCAACATGAATAATTGTGTATACATTATAATGTGGAAGCAGACATCAGTTACAGCATTAAGAAATGAACACAGCCTTAAAATGTACAGTTTTTGTTATCTTATTCTGCCACTTATCTCCATAAACTACATCTAGGCTTTTTGAACTATGCCATTCAAACCTGATAGTTATCTCATCTTACTTCATTCTGAAATCTATTTGATCCATTTTAGGGTCTCAGGGTACTAGAGTCTCAGCCCTTCTGGGTACAATGTAGGAATTAACCCTGGACCAATTTTCCTACATTTTAATTTGTGATCAGATTTTTATGTTGAAAAGGATAAAATTCAACCACAAAATTAGTGTATGTTTAATAGATATTTACAAAAAAAGAAACCACTCGGTGGCCTCCTAAACCTTCTAAAATTCCACTTTGAGGTTTAAACAAATTAATAAAGAACTCACTATTATGGGGGGTCACGGTGGTGCAGTGGTAGCGCTGCTGCCTTGCAGTAAGGAGACCTAGGTTTGCTTCCTGGGTCCTCCCTGCGTGGAGTTTGCATGTTCCGCCCGTGTCTGCGTGGGATTCCTCAGGGTGCTCCAGTTTACTCCCACAGTCCAAAGACAAGCAGGTTAGGTGCATTGGCGACCTTAAATTGTCCCTAGTGTGTGCTTGGTGTGTGGGTGTGTTTCCTGCGGTGGGCTGGCGCCCTGCCCAGGGATTTGTTCCTGCCTGGCTCCCTGTGCTGGCTGGGATTGGCTCCAGTGGACCCCCATGACCCTGTGTTAGGATATGCGGGTTGGAAAATGACTGACTGATGATTGACTCACTACTACGGAGAAGGGGTAGACCACCAAAAAGCACCAAAAGAAGACTACAAAATGAAGGGCTCAAAGAGTAGAAAAGACACAAGAAGGCAGTCAAAACGAGAGGGGCAATGAGACGTTTGCGCTACTGACCAGCAGTCACCCGACCATGAGCCAGTTTAATTAGATTACATCATAGAGTACTTACAGCACTAGATGCCCTTCTAGGCCACAGTGCAGACAGCTGCAGGGGGGGAGAAGGTCATACATAAAATTTGGCCTTCCAAAGAGAATGAAGAGACATGTACCAGAGAGAAGTAACAGTAGGGTAGTGCCAGAACACGTGAAGAACTGCACCACATAAATAGAGATGACAAAGAGGATCAGATAGCAAAATCCAAATGATTGCATTGTTTAGGTGTAGGTTACAAATGATGAATCAGTTTAAACTGATAATACTGGTGGTCTGGGTTTTGAGAACAGTTAGACTTGTTAGTGAAATAGTTTCCCAACACAGTAATGGTGCTTAAGTAAAATCTACTTGTCAGATCAGTGTAATGGACAGTGGTTTATGGTATGCCTCTCTAAGAGGGGGCTGTACTGTAGAAACTGGTTTACTATAAAGGAAGAAGGGAAGAGAAGATATCCAGTACGTGTCCAGACACCAAAGGGACACCACACAGTATATTCGGAGGTGGAATTAAAAAAAGATGGATTTTATTAGCAAATTCTTGGATGCCACTAGACCAGAGGAAAAGTACTAGTACCCCCAAGTGGCCTGACTCCTCAAGGCATCCAGAATGGAAATGAGATAGGACAGCCTCCATTCCGGATGGCAATGTTATAAAATGTCATCTAGAGACAGACCAGAAAGTTTTCCACCTGCCGCCAAATCTAAAGAGCATAACTAATAACTGAACTACAGGGGAATCAGGAGGATTTCAGTTTAAGGAAAACAAAAGAAGCAGGACATATTTAAAGAAAAAAGGGACCAATTAACAATCAACCATGGAGTAGGATTAGTGGGTGGTAGGGGGTTAAGCAAATGTTAAATAGGGTGAAGAATTAGTGTCCATTTGCCAATTGTGTTTTTTCCCTTTTTGGTCTGTTAATGCTGTTAAAAAATGTGTATTATTGAAGTAAGGTGCAAGCATTTGGGTCCATATGGGTCCATATGTTAGCATTCTGTCAAAAACTAGTCACCAAAAACCCTGTTGCTCTTAATGAATATTATTTTATGTTCAGTAGCAGATATTAAATGGTAAACAATGCCTTTGCAAATACTTAGTTGATAAATTCTTCAACCACAAAATATTTTTAATGGATCAATGAAAAACCTAAATCATTTGAATACTATGGTAAAAGCTTTTTAGAGTTAGTGCACTTGTGTGAAACTAAAAACTCTTTGAAGGAATAGAAGTCAGGAACAAAGTCAAAGCCTATTATCTGTTAAAATGGGAATACTTTCATGATAAACAGGCACAGGAATATATTTATATGCTCTAGACATATTGTTGAGTTACCAAGGGATTTAACAGTTACAGGCAGCAAAAAGGGAAGCAGCAAATGGTGTAAAAGCTCTCTCTCGCCCTCAATGCTAATCTGAAAATACTGTAGCTATTAAGAAGTTGGTCTCATATGTACTGTGATTGACAGACGGCAGCTTATCCCGGCCGACACATCCAAGACGTTCTCAATATCTTCCCTGCAGCCTAGAGGTGTCCCGGATTCCCACGGGGCATCATGGAAGATGGAGTTCGGCTTTACAGCCCTGCTGGGTGCCATGGGTGCCGCTGTGTGACGCTGCAGGGAGACAAGAGGATTGTTGTTTTCCCTATAGCCCGGAAGTACTCCCAAGTCACAGGGATGGAAGAACAGAAGTACTTCCGGGCTGAAGAAAAATATAGCTCTTTATCTGACCCGGAAGTACTATGGAATCACATGGACTGAAGAACAGGAGCACTTCCGGGTCAAGGACTATATAAAGGACTATGAGAGACCCAGCAAGCTGAGCTGGAGTTGGGAGGTAGAGTGACGGAGCTGCTGGGAGCAGAGGAGGATTTTATTGTATTTGTATTATTGATTTGTTTATTGTTTATGGTGGTGGAGGTGCTTTGGGGCACTTTGGAGAAGAAAATTAAATTACTTCTTAGTATTTTTAAAATAGTGTCTGCATCTGTCTGTTCGGTTTCACGGGGCAACAGTCACACCTAGCGTCCATGCATTGACATTGGCATAGTCTGCTGGATTCTGACCGTCGGTTTGAGTCAGAAAACCTTTGAAATTAAAACGGACACAAACCTAACAGACAGATGCAGACGCTGTTTTAAAAGCACTAAGAAGTAATTTAATTTTCTTCTCCAAAGTGCCCCAAAGCACCTCCACCACCATAAACAATAAACAAATAAATAATATAAATACAATAAATCCTCCTCTCCTCCCAGCAACTCCGTCACTCTACCTCCCAACGCCAGCTCAATCTCTCTTAGTTCTTTATATAGTTCTTGACCCGGAAGTGCTCCTGTCCTGATTCCATAACACTTCCGGGTCAGATAAAGAGTTATATTTTTCTTCAGCCCGGAAGTACTTCTCTTTTTCCGTCACTGTGACTTGGGAGTACTTCCGGGCTATACGGGAAACAACAATACCCTTGTCTCTGCAGCGTCACACAGTGGCACCCATGGCACTCAGCAGGGCTGTAAAGTCGAACTCCATCTTCCATGATGCCCTGCGGGAATCCGGGAAACCTCTAGGCTGCATGGAAGATGCCATCTAGTGTCTTGGATGTGTCGGCCGGGATAAGCTGCCAGCTGTCCATCACAGTACCTATAAGGACTTACTTCACTCATGTGATTCATTGTACAGGCATAAAAAAAGTGTTTTGCTGGAAAAATGAGTGTTAAATTGTGAAGGACACTAGCTGCCAGGACCACATAAGCCACAATGACATGAATTCACATACTGAATTTACATTTCTGTAATATGATTGCATTGCGGCCACCTTCTAATCCTTGAGCATTGTAAGACTGCAGGCCAAACAATTCAAAATGAAAAATAAAATAACAAAAAAGAAATGTGTAATGATTTACATTATGAGGTAGACCCAATTTCAGTCTGGTTTTAGGGCCAATCACAGAACAGAGACAGCACTTGTCAGGGTGACCAATGATCTCCTAATCGCAGCAGATCATAGTCTTTTAAAACTAATGACCTTTTTAGACCTCATTGCTGCTTTTGATGCATTCCATCACAACATTCTTTAGTTTAGACTTGAGAATGAGTTAAATATTGTTGGAGAAGCTCTTGCATAAATCATACCTTAAGGACCATCAGCAATTTATTGTGGTCGGTAGATTTAGGTCTGACCCATCTTACTTGCTCCAGGGTGTCCCTCAGGGATCAGTCCTTGGCCCTCTGCTTTTTATCATTTATATACTTCCTCTCAGTGCCATTATTAGACAGCATGGTCTATGGTTTAATAGTTATGCTAACAATACACAAATCTATGTACAGATTTAAACACAGGGCTTACACAAACATTACCTCGGCCTGCATTAGTTGCCTGTTTGGCTGACATCAAACACTGGTTGCCTGAAAACTTTCTCAGACAAAATAGTCACAAAACTAAGGCGTTAATTATTGCATCTCCAGGCACTTTAAAGAAAATAGACAATTCCTTTGTAAAAATCCCTGGCTTCATTACATCCTTGTCTGCACAGGTTAAAAACCTTAGTGTTATTCTTGCTCCTACACTCTCCTCTGATCCTCATATTAATAATATTACCAAAGTTGCCTTTTTTCACCTTAAGCACATTTCAAGGCTGCATCCATTGCTCCCTGATACTGCAAATCAAGATGCTTAATCATGCTTTTGTAACCTTGCAACTTGACTATTGCAATGTAGTGATGTTTGGTATCCCTGCTTGGAGTCTAAACAAATTGCAGTATGTACACATTTCAGCAGCTAGAGTGGTTACCCACTTAAAACCCTGGAAGCATATTACTCCTATAATCATGGCTATAGAATACCCTTCCTTTGGAGCTCTCTGCATGTACCTCATTTTCTGTTTTTAAATCTAGACTTAAAACCTTTTTAATATTGCCTTTTGTTGTTCTTATTATTTTTGTTTGTATATTGGATTGTTCGATTTTATGTGTATTGTTGTATGGCACCTTGAAAAGGCACTTTTAAATAACATGTATTATTATTATTGAACGGTATATCATATGTGGGTTTACTCATACCAGTAATTCAGGAGGTGCTGGACAAAAAAAAACTGAAGTGATTCCCAAGCATTCGTGAGTAATTCTTATGAACACCAAAAAAACTAGAAAATCTTACATACACCCAAACACTTAAACAAAGCTTCCTCTTCTTTTCCCTAATCTATGCAATTTATATATTTCCTGTGTCAGATTTCTTGTAGTTTACACCTGAAGAAGACATAGGCTATACATGTTACACCCCATGTGTTCAGGTGTCTCACTAGCATAATTCTCACTGAAATCATGACCTTATTTAGAACCCCTATATGCTATAATGAAGAAATTCACACTTGGGCAAACAAACAAACATTAAAGGCTGTTTCACTTTATGGACACTGATGATTTGTGTTTTATTCTAGAAAGCAGCCATTTTTTCCTTTATCTATCTAAAAGGGTTTGTGTTCAGAAAATGTGCCTCATTGTTTAAAATTATGTCAGGCAACTTAAAACTGTAAGCAGGGTATGGACAGTTACTAAGGGTGGAATGAAGGAAAATCAAAACCTAAAATGTTATTGGAAGCAACAAATTACTTCTGCTAAAGAAAGCAATCATCATGAGGCAGGGGAAGGCATAAATCATTTGGGGGCAGGCAAAAAATTCAAAACACCTGGAAGCTCTATACACAGTTTCAATTGCAAAAAAAAGTCAAGTCAAGAATTGTAGTCAAAATCAAAAGAAAAACTTTAGAGAAAAACATAACATAGAAAAGTAAAGAAATTAAGAGGCTTAAATTTATCTTATTAACATGTGCAGGACAACTGCAGTGATGTTATACTTACGAAGCCGTTTATATGACTAGCAGCAGTGCCATTGCTAACAAACAATATTCTTATGCCCAGGTTGCTGTTCAGAAAATGTCAATGACTACAATAAAAGGAACATATTTAAAATAGTGGTGTGGTGAAGTCATTAGATTAAATAAACTTTATTGATCCCAAGGGGAAATTCAGATGCATAGAACACAAGAAACAAAAAAAAAATAAGGATACAGACTCACAGGACAAATAATACCTCCAATCAATTGATAAATAAATAAATGAATGTATATTGTTCAGATATTTCAAAGTGAATTTAATGAGTATATCGGCAGGAAGCATTGAATTGTCTGAGAGCAGTGGGCAGAATAGACCCCCAGAGGTGCTCCTTAGCACATCATGGATTGAGACTAAACGTGCTCCAAGAGAATGATCATTGCAATAAGGATAAGAATACATCAAATGTACAAAAGCAATACTTAGCAAAAATAGAATAATTCTCAAAGGCAAAAAGAAAGCATCATCCCATCATTATCACCCATCAGAATCCACAAGACACCAAACATTATTTCTTTTGTTCAACAGTTCCCACTGATGAGAGTAAAAACCTAGTGTTATGAGTTGTTGTACGAAAAAGTACGAAAAAGTCAGGAATTATCAAAATGCAGGTTTCACATTAACAATAGTTAATAAGCAAACAGCTAACAATTAAAAAGACATAAACACTGCAAAAAAGGAAGAAAACTCTTAAATAAATAACCTGAACAAAGAATATTGTCAGTAATTAAATGTCAACTTCAAAAATATCCTTTAAACATATATTAAAAAAAAGAAAATCTCTGATGAGCAACAGACAAGTATGAATCAAAAATGCCACAGCCATTGAATGGGGACTCAGGTGGGTTCCTTTGGAGGCACACCCTCAATTTCCAGAGGCCCCACCTCCTTTGGGCTCAATAAAAGATGAAAAGGAACTAGGAAAAAGAAAAACAGAACAATTAGGAAATGAAAAGAAAGATAATTGTGAAACAATTAACAAAAAAAGAAGACATTTAATGACACATAATTAAAAACTAAAAGAAGAAAGCACTATTTCATGAATGATTTACAAAGAAAAAAAGGCCAAACAGATAACAATAAGCAAAACTAAAGCCAGGGATGGAGCACCAGCAAGAAACTGACATTTAGTTGTCGTCAGCTATACCTTCAACGTTATAATTATTAGCAAAATTAGTTTAATAGCCTCTGTCTCCCCTCTAGCCTCATTACAGCTGCACCACCAAGACAACAGACCTCTCTTTGGTGCATGCTTCTAATGATATATTGGGGGTGCAGGGGTGGCTCTAGGTTTTTGGCGGCCCTGGGTAGAGAAAGAATCGGTGGCCCCTTTGCCTGCCAATGTCAATATGGTATGTTATGCACGGCGGATGGCCACGTCCGTTGCGGACACTGCATAGCCGCCTCGTGCTCATGACACAAGCGTTTAACTTATGATAAAGTTCAGGATTGCTCCTTCCTGTGACGCAATGAAAGCCTCCTGAGCAGCCTTTCTCTTTTGTTTCGTGTCCTCAAAATCTCTTCATTTTGCTTAGAATGGGTATGCGAATGTCTTGTGTCCCCTATCCGACCAGATATTCACTATGACTATTGCGCTAACACTAATACTAGGTGAAACATTAACTTGTAAGATGACTCGCCCACTTGCACTAGCTTTGCTTCAGCTGTCAGCTGTGTCGTTATTTTCTCTTTCTGTTTTATATTCAATATACAGTATATTGGCATTGTGGCCCCTGGGATTTGGCGACCCTGTGCAGGTGCACAGTTTGCACATGCCTCAGGCTGCCCCTGGGGGGTGGCTTGTCACAGAAGATGTGTTGAGAGACTTTTATGTAGAACGATAACAGCAGTCTCACTAGTACCCTTGTCACCAAGTTTACCACCCATGTCCTATTCTTCTTTCCTGGTTTTTAATATAAACCTTTCAAAAGACCCTTTAAATGCCGCATTTATATCCTCCCGATATTGCTTCCATTTGTTTTTTTTCTAGTATGCCCTCTTGTAATTTGTCCCATCTCTGTTTCTTGCCCTAGCAGATATTTTTCTTCCCAAGCTAGTTTAGTTATACCATATGCCGCATGATCATATTAATGTTTTATGGCTGACACCATACACTGCATAAAATGTGAGATTCCTCAAGGTATCAATAGCATTGCAAACGCTACAATCCCAAATCACATTAAAAAAAATCACAAAAAACACATTTTCCTCGAGTAAAGGCTGGATGACTGAATCCTTAACCTGGGTCATGTAGCTTGATCCCCCCGCACCATAATGAACTATACTGTTCAAAGAAGCCCATTATTTTACATCATGCTTGTTACTAAAAAATCGCCCATCTGCAGATTTGGGCTTGTCTTTTATTGTTTGTGCTGCATATTTATTTCGTTTCCAAAGGCCAGAAGTTCTGTGTCATTTATTACACTTCATCCCACATTGATGCAATAATAACTCTGATATGTTGCTTAATTTGTCGCTACTTTGATTTAGGAAGTGCACACAATGTATGATTAATTTTGATCTTATTTTCACTGAGCACCACCACAGAAGCAGGCATGTGAAAAATGTTCATAGAAATTTGAGTCACCATATTTCTAGTGGAGACAATGCAAGGCAGCTTTTTTGCAGTTGGTTACATTTCCCTTTGTTTTTTCCAGTTGAGCATAGGCAGGTAAAGTGACATGCTCACGGTCATACATTGTGAATAGCGAGAATTTTTTGTCTGCCCTTAGACTTTGCTGTGGCTAATGTCTATCTCCTGATCTTTTATGCATTACTTATATCTGTCTTTGACAGATGCAACAGAATTGAGGTCAGAAGTGATCAATTAATGGAAATCATCCAGTCTCAAAACATTTTTAATGAACACTTTTCTTAACTGTAGAGTTTCTTTTAATGCAAAATAGTTTGACTTAGAAAGTCAGTCCACTTTGCTGTAACTAAAATTACAGTGTATCCCACAGAATTCAGTAAGTCTGTAACTCTTTGAAACCAGCATCATGTTTGTCAGTTTTCTGCTACTTTGATTTGACTTGATATAAGTTCATCATCTTTCATATGTTATTCATGTCCTATAACACTCAAAATAAGGGTCAGAAATTTCTTTTTCCGAATTTTTGCACTTCGAGAATGCAGTTATGTTGTACACATGCTGCAGTAACATTTTTACCAAAAATGTGCTTTGATTGATGTTCTTATTTCCATACATGTTGAATGTGAATGTGTTTGAACAGCCAGAAAAAAAGCTGTTATGAAATAAAGTAATATGTCTAGTTTTAGTGTTTTGAAGTAGCACAGAAAATAAGTTTTTTTTCTTCTCTTTTACTGTTTTCAAGTAAGTCCTGCGCATTATTGAAGACCAATGACAATGTATCATTTTGAAGGGTAGATTATACTGTCAGAACATATATAGTTGGTAAAGAAATTACGATGTGCATCCAAATTGCAACACTAATAATTGCAAGATTCAAAAACATCTTTGCAAAAAAAAAATCTGAAATATTTAATGTATGTAGTGCCATTTGAAACTTGAAACACCCATTTCATTTAATTCATAATAGTCTAGCCATCAAGTTGTACACATGTGAATCAGGACATTCAAGAAATCCACTGGGGAGGGTGTTGGTGGCAGGTGTTGCTGCAATACAGCAATTCGGCCATCTTTGAGGGAAATAATAAAAAAAAAAAAAAATTGCAACTGGTTATTATAGCAATGAGGGATTGAATGATTTTATGCAATTGTCTTCACAAAAATTGCATCATTGTCTGGTCCCATCAGTGCGTCCAAAACATTGGGGCCGAGTTTAAAGGGAAAAGGATATTAACAGAAATATTTAGCCATGGTATTTACCTTTGAGGTGACAATCCAACTGGCAACCTCTTAGGGTGGGCTAAGCTGGACTATATGAGTCACTCACTACTAGGTGCTCAATAGTGAACAATGGAGCAAGATCTGGAGGTTGAAGTAGGTCCCAATATGTCTGCTCCTGTCATTTTTCAACCATTTTACAATTTGCTGCCATGTTAGGTCCATAAAACCTCTAAAGGATGGTTGAGACATACAAACTCTTCCAACATGGCAAGTTTACAATGCTAGGAGGAATTAAGTAGAATGAGGGGGTTGTGAAAACAGACAGTTACATGATGCAGAGTATAAAGAAAATGTTGAACCAATTTTGAACAAACTCATCAAATGCCATTCAACTTTGGAAATATTATTTTTGACCTTATTGTATCTAATCATACAGTACCTGAAATACAGTTTTTCAGTTGAATTTTAGGGAATAATTTATGTTTTATTTTTTGTGTTTTGTTTGCAGATATAAAAGCAAATGCTGATTGCAATGCTAGCATGAAGGCTCTAACAAAGCAAGTGAAGAGACTATAGAAAATAGGGCAGGGGTGTGTACTGAAAAAAAGGAAAAAAATACACTAAAACCTATACCAACAAAGTTCATACATTATATTCTAATTACAATGGATGAATAACATTAATCCATCATCCAACCCGCTATATCTCAACTACAGGGTCACAGGGGTCTGCTGGAGCCAATCCCAGCCAACACAGGGTGCAAAGTAGGAACAAACCCCGGGCAGAGCACCAGCCCACCGCAGGGCACACACACACCAAGCACAATTTAGAATCACCAATGCACCTAACCTGCATGACTTTGGACTGTGGGAGAAAACCCACGCAGACACGGGGAGAACATGCAAACTCCACGCAGGGAGGACCCAGAAAGTGAACCCAAGCCTCCTAACTGCAAGGCAGCAGCGCTACCCACTACGCCACCGTGCCGCCTGAATAACATTAATGATTTATTTAAAATAAAATATGTGAAGATTGATAAAAGGTTAGGTTTATTATAAGTTGGGAGTATTTAAAAATGGGAGTCATATTTACAGATAGTTTGAAAAGAGGGAGCAATATTAACACACGCATACATAACTTATTTCCAGAAAGTAGAAGAGACAAATCATAAATTAATTTTGAAATGCAACTCCAGAATTTAATTAAAAAGGCTTAGAGTATTAAAGGGAACCATTAACTGAATGAATTAGAAATATAGCATTTGCATAGAGATAAATGGCAGGAGATGTATTGTAAAACACAATTGGGAAAATTCACTCTGACTTTCTGATACCTGCTTTTGGTAAAACAACTGCTTTACTAAAAATAATAATTTAATTTTAAGGCCACTGTTGCAAGCACATCTTCCAATGATTGAGTGAAGAGTAATGCAATTTTATTCCTAAGGAAGCATTTATTTGACTCCCACAGCAGGTGCCAGCCAAAGGCTGAATGAAAAGTAATAAAATCATGAATCTGGTGGTAAATCGGGAGGAGTATTGTTTTGTTTTTCATATGACTGTGTCAAAACACCACTTATGACTGTGTAATGATTAAAAGAAGAAATGTAGCTAAAAAATAGCTAGTAAAAGTTTTCATATCATTTTAGCACAGAAGGTTGAAAATTCTATGGAATTTGATAATAAGCACCATCTTCTATAACTATACATTTAAAGCTAATAGTTCAAGAAACATCTCAGGGGTGAAAGAGAGCCAATGGCAAAAGAGAGAAAGCATGAATTAGATTTTTTTCACTTGATACTCACTCCTGTTTCAAATTGTGGATGAAAAAAATACAGCCACAGTATGCTTATGCTACATATTTTATATATATATACAGTATAGTGATGGATGGCGGCCGGCTGGGAGGAAAGATTTAACCACGGCAAAATATCTAACTGTGTTTGGGATATAGGAGAGCTGGAGAGGGTCCTCCAGCCCGTAAGCACTTTATTACAACTATTAGATAATTTCAGTAAAATGATTGGGGGACTGGAGAAGATGGCTGAAGCACCGCTGAAGAGAGAAGAGCATAGCTCTTCTAAGCAAGCTCATTATAGGAGGCTCCACCTCAGTAGATGCAAAGGTATAGGTGAGTGGCATTGGTACTGTACACAATCCTGGAACTCAATGGTAATTGACTCGGGATAGTTGTAGCAGGGGTTCCAACAATTGACCAGGGCGTGATGACCAATCACCCCGCAGGGAATGAAGGGGCCCAGCTCGCTAGTGCTAGTGCCCGAAACTCTAAACATTCAAAACAAAGGAGGTGCAGACAGTGTGGAGTCTCCGTTGTTCCTGTAGAGAGACCCAGACCGTTGTTACATCCCAGAGCAGAAAGAGGCACCACAAGAAAAAGAACAGTTTCCCTAACATGGTAGTGCATGAGTCCATGTGCTCACATGCGTCGGAAGGTTCTGCTCCATGGGGGTGCAGGAGTTCCCATCCTGCTTCCATTCACGAGGCTGGCAGAGTGTGAGAAAAGGGCTGCAGTGTTTTGACTGCTGTCAGCTTGGCCATATTTGGAGGCACTGCCCCTTTTAGTGTTGTCAAGGGTGCTGTGGGGTGGCATCGGCATAATGTTTCCCTTTCACTTTGTTCTCCTGTTTCAGAAAGGGACCAAGAACAGGTTGAGACCAGGAGCCCTCCTTTGAGATGAACAGCCTTCGCAGGATAAGACGCCTCACCCTATAAGGCTCGGCTAGGAGGGGGAGAAATGTGACAGATGGCGGCCAGCACCATTACCCATGCCTCCAAGGTGGAAGGTCAGTTGGAGAGGACTTCCAGTGGACCCTTTCTTTCCCAAATTGTTATTTGGCAGCCCCCCTGGATTGCAATGGTGTCTCCGATTCCCGCAGGGATTTATGGTAATTACTATTTGCCAGCAGAGCCCAGTTAGGATCCATGGATGCCTCAAGGGGGAGCTGTGGGAACTGCAGGAGTTGTAGAGCCATAATCTGGGCTTCATCCACACCTGGGAGCAATTCCAGACCTCCTTAATGAACCACCTGGCGTGCTTCTGGGTATGGCTTAAAAGGAGCTAGTCACCTCCCAAAAGGAGCCAGAGTCAGAGGATAAGGCTGGTGAGGCTTGTACCTGGAAGAGAAAGGAGGCTGCAAGGCTCTAGAGAAAAGGGATGCAGTTTTACTCTGCTGGGAATTCTAGGTATCGGTTATTGGGGAGTACTCTGGATCTGAGTGCCTTTCCGTGAAAAAAAAGCATTAGACATTGTGTAGAATGCCTAGGAAATCTATAGAATATCGAAAATGGGATGTCAAAGTATGAAACAATTAAAATTTCAAACACTTCCTAGCCCAGGGGTTCTCAAACTTTAATATTTTGCTCCCCTTTTCTACCTGGAATAATTCTGTGCCCCCTGCATAATAGAAAATAGATGAGAATAACCCATGAGACATCTAACAAAGGTATGATACTTGTGCTCTGTCGCGGTATCCTATCATTTTTACTTCCATAAGATTTGCATGTGTTCGGCTAACTTTGATGAAATATTTGCAATTTATTTTTTTTAAAGTACTTTAATAACTGTTAAAATGCCTTGTGTAGTTTTTAGTAGTAACTAATCCCAAAAACAAAGAATAAATTATTTATTCTTATTTAATTATTTTTTATGTAAATAGATGATTAAATATGTTTTCATTTTTAAAAATCTCATAAACGATGACACCAATGAAGTCAATCTGCGCGAGACGAACGTATTTTCGTCTGACAAATATTATACCGCTGTTAGTTGTATCATGAAAATAACCCAATATGCAGTAAATTATTTCACTCAATTTGGCAATATTGGGGGCACGGTGGTGCAGTGGGTAGTGCTGCTGCCTCACAGTTAGGTGACCTGGGTTCACTTCCTGGGTCTTCCCTGCATGGAGTTTGCATGTTCTCCCCGTGTCTGCGTGGGTTTCCTCCTGGTGCTCTGGTTTCCTCTCACAGTCCAAAGACATGCAGGTTAGGTGCATTGGTCGATTCTAAAATTGTCCCTAGTGTGTGCTTGTTGTGTGTGTGTGTGTGTGCCCTATGGTGGGCTGGTTTCCGGGGTTTGTTTCCTGCCTTGCATCCTGTGTTGGCTGGGATTAGCTCCAGTGGACCCCCATGACCCTGTAGTTAGGATATAGTGGGTTGGATAATGGATGGATGGATGGCAATCTTGGCTACACTGCCAATGTGGTGCTGTCTCACCACATTATCACCTGATCTCCTGTTGCCCTAATGTTCGCAGCAGATACCGATACGTCTCAAACTTTCTGGATTGAAAATATGCGACTTTAAAAGCAGCAGCAGAAACAAACTTCAAATAGAAAAGGAGCTCAGAGTGTCTATTTGGAATATCAAACCAAACCTGGACAGCCTGTGCACTTTAAAGCAGGCACATATTAGTCATTAGATCTAGCCTTAGAAATGTTTTCTTTTAATTTTAGTTATAATGCATTTGTTGTGATTATATACTTGCAAATTTAAATTTGAAATAAAAATGTAAAAAATTTATTTTGATGTCTTGTTCATTTATTCGACGCCCCCCCTTGTACAGCTTCAGCACTCTCCCAGGGGAGCGTGCCCCACAGTTTGAGAACCGCTGTCCTAGCCATTCTATGCAATGTCAAAAGGCAAACTGGCAAAGTATAAATACTTCTGCTACTGACCAATGTTTCCTCTAATTATTTTTATAGGTTCACTGTATAATTATGCAATTTTGCAAAATATTTTCATGACAAAATTAAATATGCACAATATCTGTGTTTTATCAGTAGTTCATATTAATTTATAATCTTTTTTTTCATACAAAATTGTGTACGGCTGGGTCTTGTTTAAGCTTTATTTTGTATTTAATCTTTCATTTTCAAATACATCTTTTCAATAAAGGCCTTTTCCTTACTCACTTTTCATACTTTGCCTAAATAGTATTTGTCGTTCCGTAATGCCTAGCTATTATATACAATGGCTAGCAAATATATATAGCATATTAAAGTAGCACAGACATGTCATGCTTTGTCTAAAAATGTCATGCATTCTATAGATTCCTAGACATTCTATACAATACCCACTTTTCATACATTGCTGGTAACATATATATATATTGTGGTGGATGGCTGGGTCCCATGACTGGCAGGGGCACCCCTTCGACATAAGTTCCAGGGGAGCAACCATGGGCTGCTCTATACCTCCCCGGGGACGCTTGGCGGCAGCCTTCCTGCCTGACGGTGGTGCCTCAGCATCCCGCAGGGCTCCATGAGAGATGGAGTGCTCCACAGCCTGGTTAGGATCTGGGGTGGCCGTCAGGGGGCGCTGCATGGGTTCCTGAGCCCTAATGGACAAGTCTTCATCCCCACCCTGAAGTGCAGCTGGAAACAGGTGATCAAGCACCTGGAGCTCTTCTGGGAGGGCTATAAAAGGGGCCAGCAACCACCACTCATTGGCCAGAGTCGGGAGGACAGGAACAAAGCTTGTAAGGAGGAGTGATGGTGCCAGAAGGAAGTGTTGCATGTACTTGTGCATATTGGGACTGTGTTGTGGATGGGGGACACGGGAAAGACATGCCCTCCAGCTGAAGAAAAATAAAAGTCTTGTTGTGTTTTTACAATACCACCTTATGTTACTATATATATATATATATATTTATGTATATATTGTTGCAGATGTATGAGTAGGAGGAAGCTGTAAGGACCAAGTTAGGGTAATTCCACACCAGGCCAGGGGGTGGCAAACCTTCTTCTGTTATCTCTAGAAAAACCTGTCTGACTCATCCCTGAAGACTTCACTTCTGGTTCTGGTACCTAGAAGAATGTCACTTCCTGTTACAACGTCAGAAGGAGGTCACTTCAGGTTCACATCATAACATACATCACATTAAAAAGATAATACAGAGTGTGGGTTCAGAAAGGACTAAAGTATAGAGCATGCTGTGGTATCAACCTAAAGAAAATCTCTTTCCCTGTTCACTTATAGGTAGGATATAGTAGAGTCCATTTGGTGTGGTAGAGTTGGTCCATGGCTATGAAATCAGTGGCCAATTTTAAATAAATAATCATGCCACTAGAAGGTGCAGGCAAGTGGGTGTGGGTGTGCATGAGTGAGTTTTGCACCACGGTTAATCGAGGAGCTGGCTGACCGCATCACATACAGTTGCGGAGGGGGGTGAACCAGTCAAACACCTTGATGATGCTGTGGAGGAAGTGGCTTCTCGTACCCATAGTCAATTAAAGAGCAGAGGTTAAAGGAGCCTGCATGGGACACAAGGGGAAGACTCGGATAGTGAAAAATGGAGAGACAGAAAGAGAAAGAAAAGTGAAAACATAGCAGTGAGAACAGCATCAGGAGAGGAGGCAGGACAACTAAGCCAGAGTGTGAGAGGTAGTGTGGTCAAAGACACTGCAACAGAGCGAAGGATAAGCACTCTAGGGCAAATTGTTCCCACTGACGGTCTGGAGGAGTGTGCTTGATTGAGTCTGAGTCCTCTCGAGGGATCCGAGGTACACCGGGGAGCAAAAAGGATGATGAGAGGACAACCAACCACGAGCGGTCTGGCCAACCCCGTTCAAGGCAGCAAAGGTGGGTTGGTTGGGTTGGTGAGGACCATCGCTGTTAGTTTATCTGGCAACTGAGTGAGCAGTGGGTGAGCTGGGGAGACAAAGAGGAAGATGTGTTGGGCTTATCCAAAAAGGAAAGGAATATTGCCCCGATGACTGTGTTGGTGGGTTTTATTCTTAATTTAAGTCTTATTATTAACTGACAGACAGTCACCATTTTAAAGGATTATTTATGGAAGAGTTTTGAGCACTTATTGTTTATGGATTGTTTTAATTAAAGCACTGATGCAGATAAAGCACCTACCCCTTGCTATGTGAGAGTTCTCATTGGTTGGCCTCTTCCCTTGGGCATGTTACAGATGGTGGCAGGTTCAAGAGGTTCCTAATATGCAACCGGTAATGTGGAGTTGACCTGGACCATCACATTTGGCCAAATAACATGCCAGTGATGACAGTAGATTAACCAGCCATCCTCGTTATTTTATGCACACACCACATTGGACCCATGAATCTCAAGTTATACTTGTAATAAAAGAAGAAGAGGACTAAAAGGCAAACATGGCACTATGGATTTCTTATGTACACTCTGTATGTGTAGTTGTAGATATACTGTATATTGTCAGACAGGCAGCTAAAGGGTCTGAGTAAGTGTAATGAAACATCTGACCAAGGGCCGGCGGAGTGCGCTGACTGTCTTTGTCAGTTCCCTTTCATACCTTTACCAGGAAATCCTGCAAGGTTCCGGTGCCTCAGAAGACATCATTTCTGAAGCTGGCCCCTTTGATGACATCACTTCCGAAGCCGGCCCCTTTGATGAGGTCACTTCCAAAGCCGGCCCCTTTGATGATGTCACTTCTGGTTCCGGCCCCTTTGCTGACATCAGACCTTTAAAGCCTCCATCTTTGGCTACTATAGCCAGTTCTGTTGTGGACTCTGTTCTATGCATATCGTGCTTTAAAAACAAACTTTTGCAGCTGGGAAAAACAATATACGGGTGGCTGCCACAAACCTTTATGATGTTTTTGGCGTATTATTATCACAGTGGCGTAGTCGGCAGGATGAAATCCCAGAAGAAACCGGGACACAAACATGAAATCAAAAGGAAAGAAAAGTTTCTGGGGGGGGAGTGCGTTTGGGGGTCAGGAAGGACTCAGTACAGGCCCCGCTTCTCAAATACAGCACCGGGCTTATAACTTACCAAAGGGAGAGTGTGAAGGGGACATAGAGACGTAGGCTGGTTTTTGGGGAAACGAAAAGAGCTGAGCAGCCCATTGGGGCTGAGGTCCCAGATAAGTAAGTGCTATCCCCAGTCCAGCAGGCAAAAATAAAAAAAAATTGGAAATTTGATCCAGAGAGCTCAATCCAGGCACAGGCTATGACCCTCTGGGAGCAGGTGGCCTTATGGCTAAGGCCATTTGAACTATCTACCTGCCAAATAGTGCAGCAGGTAGCCTGCTTTATTTTTTTAAAGAGCCTCAAAAAAAACTTTCCCCAGCCGGACTGGGGAGACTTCCATTCTATGGAAGAGCTTATAAAGTTCATAAAATCATCCATGCCAGTCTTGAAATCTGGGAGAGCAGAACTGTCCTCTAGTGGATTTCCTAGAAATTACGTCCTACAAAATAAGTCTCTTCCACATAAATTGGAGCCTGTTTCTGAGTTCCCAGGTCGCCGGGTGTGCAACCTACCCAGGAACAATGCGGGATGTAGGTGGAAGGGGGGAGACAGTTTGTGTGCTCTTGCCAACCCTCTGATGTTATCGAATACGAGACCTGTAGTCATTAATGGTTACAAAGTCAATGCCTTGTTTGATTCTGGCAGCAACATTTCCATTGTTGATTGCCGTTATGTCTTACGCGACAAAGAATTAAAGAAAAGACCAGTATTAAATGTATTCATGGAGAAACCCAGATGTACACTACCGCCCTGTGTTTCATAAGTCAGGGAGGATTGCTAAGAAAAATTCCCATGGCAGTTCACCCCAATACTCCCTTTCCAGTGATTCTAGGGCGGGACTGGTCAGAAAATAAATGAGGTAAACTATTGACTACTCCCGATAAAAACTTACGCCTAGTTATAGATGGGGATAACTCGTCTCAAGCTGTCTCCATGCCGTGTACACAGCCAGCGTAGAGAGATATGGAAGCCCACGAGGAGGACGGGGAGATTCCTGGACCGTCACAGGCAAATACGTCATCCACCCATGCCTCGACAAGTCAGGAGGAATCCCCTCCCTTTGAGGTCAGACCTTATCCTCTCTCCGACATTCACTTTCAATTTAGACAAACCCCGGCTTCTTTTAAAAGGGAGCAGTGGAATGATGACTCCCTAAAATTTGCGAAAAATACAGTAGTCTTTGTCAACGGCCAACAGACATCTCAGCCCATGCCACAAGGACCTCACTTTGCAATAGAAAATGATCTATTATATCGAGTCGCGGAACATGGGTCGGAGGCTCGGAAACTGTTGTTAATCCCACGAACCTGCCGACGACAGGTTTGTGAATTATCTCAAGCCCACCTCCTTGGAGGCCATTTAGGCTCCGAAAAAACTTTAGAGCGCATTAAGCTCAGATTTTATTAACTGGGAATTGACGAAGAGGTTCGCAGTTTTTGTATTTCTTGTCCAGAATGTCAATTACGGCAAATTCCTGGGAGGGACCATGCTCCTCTCGTTCCCCTTCCCTTAGTTGATGTCCCCTTTGAACGAATCAGGGTCGATATTGTAGGACCCTTAGAGCCCTCAGCCTGAGGACATAAATATATATTAGTCCTCGTGGATTATACATCCTTTACAGTGGATGACCTTTCACAAGGAGTCGAATCCATGGGTCACTAGGTGGTTTCTTGACCTTAAGCCTTACAAGTTTTAGCTAATTCATCGTAAGGGGTCTCTCCATGCCAACGCTGATGCTCTTTCTCATGCCCACGACCTCTCGGTGCAGTATGCCCGACCCGATGGGTCTGGGCTGAGGGGGAGGCCTTGTCACACATGTGCGAGTAGGAGGCAGCTAAAGGGTCTGAGTAAGCATAATGAAACATCTGACCAGGGGGTGGCGGAGTGCACTGACTGTCTTTCTCAGATCCCTACAGACCTTTCCTGGGAATCCTGCAAGGTTCCAGCGCCTCAGAAAACGTCACTTCCGAAGCCAGCCCCTTTGATGATGTCACTTCTGAAGCCGGCCCCTTTGATGATGTCATTTCCAAAACCGACCCCTTTGATGACGTCACTTCTGAAGCTGGCCCCTTTGATGATGTCACTTCTGGTTCCGGCCCCTTTGCTGACATCAGTTCCTGTCCAGACCTTTAAAGCCTCCATCTTGGGCTACTATAGCCAGTTCTGTTGTGGACTCTGTTCTATGCACATCGTGCTTCAAAAACAAACTTTTGCAGCCGGGAAAAACAATATATGGCTGGCTGCCCCAAACCTTTATGATGTCTTTGACATATTATTATCACAATATACATATACATATAATAAGCACATACAGTACATTTCTTTACATGTGCTGTCTCTAAAGATTACAATATAACAAAAAGGCTTTTTTATTTAAAGAAAATAATTTATTTTAACTTTTATTTAATAGTTCACCTTTTTGATGGAGTTAAATGCACTGCAAGACATAAACATGCCGATGCAGACTAATTAGAACGACGTATTACAGTTCCACTTACAAATTTATGTCATGTCTGCTTTCTTGTCTTCAGCACATGTTGGTAAAGAGAAAGATGGTAATGCCATTTTGTCCTACACTGTAATGTACTCCTAGAAAAAATAGGACTAAAAGTGGGTGTGTTAAGAGAATATAATGCCTTCTTATTTTATTGTTGCAGATGCACTCTTAAAGAAAACAGAGCCATAGAAAATGGAGCAGGAATACAAAGGTATAACGTTTTTGCAGCCTGCTCAGTATAGCTGTATTTTAAGTGGAAAAGGGAAGAAAAAACACAATCCCCTGCTTTTATCAATGATGATTCAACCATTTAAAAACTGGCATCTGCAACTGAGTTGTTTTATTTCTGGGTAAAAAAAACTTGCTTCTTTACTTTAGCTGTGAATGTCAGTTTTCTTGTAACTGTAAGCAACTCAATGTACCCAGCCTTTCAGTGGTGTTTGAAGAACAGTCTACTTGATATGCCTGCGGGAGCAGCAATAAAACAGAATTTGCAGTTTTGCAATAATTTGTGAGCCTCATGTCAGAAGGGGACTTTTTGTACACTGGGTCATTCCATTTCTCTCTTAGGAAAAGAATCATGTACATTTTAAACCCAGCAGATGAACAGGCAACAGGCACCCATTGTTTGGACTGAGGCGAGAAGTTAAAAGGCAAATTTCCTGGGTTATCCTGTTACTGATTATTGTGATGGCTGTCTACAGGATATCAGTATTTGCTGTCTTGCAAAAGAGTCACCTCTTTGGACTTTTGGCTGGTTGAGTATACAAACAATACAAAGTTGTGATAACAGAACTACCTTGGAGGATGTCAGTATTTACCTGACTTGGAAATTAACATGTTTGACAATATTGGCTTCTAATCAGCAGATCTGTACTCATTGATATTTGCTAACAATACATTTTGTTAACTTGTGTTTTCATTATTTGTTAAACCCAGGAAATGTACATGTGCCATTGTTTAATCTGATTGTTCAGAACTGATAATGGCAGGAACTGAAGGAGATTTAAACTTCTATCCAGAAGAAGGCAAAAAGAGGGACAGTCCACTGAGAATGCTGCCAAGACACTCGGACAGAGCATAGGGGCTCACAGGCAGACGAAGGTATGTGGTTGGCACGACGTGAAGCACAAGGACGGCAACACTTACTTCCAGGGAGGAAGAGACAGCTCCACAAGAAGAAGCCAGTTGTGAGTCCAGCGAGAGAGGGACGGCACATGAAAGGACCAAGCAAAGCTGGCAGATGAGAAATGAGGCATGACTAGATCACAGCAACACAAGGAGCCCAGAGTGGAAAAAAGGAATGACAAAGAGACGCTGACAGGGATTCCACGATTTTGATAAAACTTCTGTTGTGAAACGAGTGTCTGGTGAACAGACTGCATCGTTGAGCAGTTGGACGGTTAATTGTTGAGGTAACAGTGTGCAAACTGGACTCTGCACCACTAAAGGTTGTATCCTCCAATTCTTGTTTTTGATGGATTTTTAGAGTGTGGACTGTGTGTTTTCCTTTTAAAAAAAAAGGAAATTCGTTCCTAGTATTTTTAGATTTTATGTTTATCTTTTAAATGTACTTTATATTGTCTTGTGTAATAGAAGTTAGTGTTGCTTTTCCTGAAATTACTGTTGTGTCTTTCATTTTGTGTTTACTCACCACCCAATTTAAACAAACCTGTGTACTATTATTGGTAAATTTCAAGAGTTCCCAGTCTCTTAATAAAACTGGGTGGCGTAGTCGGATATTTTAACGGTGTCTAAGTTAGATTACCTGTAAGTGTGACCAGACACCTGTCACACTCATAATATAGATATGTTGAGGCCATGTTCAATTTGTTCTGTATAATTCAATTCGAGTACATGCTCAGCAAATTTGCACATATTGATTATAACATAATAACAGCAACATACAAAAGTACACATTCGCATACATAAACACACATGTTAAGTTAATTAAACAGTAAAGCATACATAAATTATATTGGCTTAATAAAAGTAAAGTATTTCTAATATAAATTATTGTTAACAATTAAGATATGGCCAGTTGACAATGGACTAAATTAAAAACTCTAATTAGGATCACACTTAAAGAAAATAAATTTATGGGAGAGGAGACTACATGGTTATCTCTTACAGGTAAAGTCATAACTTTGCTGACATAGGCTAGCTGGCTGCCTTTTCTTCTCGGGCATTCTACAATATCCAGACTGAAGTTTACAACTGTATAAACTTTGTGATGTATGAGTCCCTGTATTGCACCCCAAAGATGAGGCTGAATCTCAGTACTTTAGCAAAACCATCTTTTTAATCCACTTGAAACAGGAACAGCAAGTTTATTTATTGTAGTGGGATCTTTTACTATACACAGACACAGCAAACAGACAAGGTCAGGGTCAGGTCAGTGGCCAAGTTATAATGTTCCCTGCATCGCCTGTTGGGCGACCAACAATTTGTGTGTGGCAGCGGTCAGCTTGTAGGTGTTTCTGTGGCACTGCGAACTTGCAAGCAAACCTCAACAAGTGTGGCAGTCGTGCTTTTCTGTGTCGTCCCATTGGGGAGGGTCTCTAAAGTTCTGACAAATTAAATAAAATAAGTTGACATGGTTCTGTTACATTAACCGTTAAGTAACAGTATAAATTAAATTAAAATTAAATAAATAAATTAATTAAAATTAAATAGTTAAATTAGAACAGTAGTCTGGCAAATTAGCAGTTGTGTTAAGTGCAACATCAGGAAACTCTGAAGAGAAATAAAATAGAAGAGACATGCACATTATTTGAAGTGATCGGGAAGGGAACATACACAGATGACTGGTTTAAGTTTTAATTTGTCATCCGTAAGCATCCCTAATCCCTACCAAAGTTTGTGTGAATTGTTAAAGCAGATAAATACTATCTCTAGTTTACTCCATTAATGACATTTAACCTCTTTGATTGTTTTTCTTAGAATTCAAATTTACATTTCTTCTATGTTATTATGTTCATCCATCCATTTTCCATCCTGCTGAATCTGAACACAGGGGTCTGCTGGAGCCAATCCCAGCCAAGACAGGGCACAAGGCAGGAACCAATCCTGGGCAGGGTGCCAACCCACTGCAGGACACACACACAAACACACACTAGGGCCAATTTAGAATCATCAATCCACCTAACCGGCATGTCTTTGGACTGTGGGAGGAAACCCAGCGCCCAGAGAAAACCCACGCAGACATGGGGTGAACATGCAAACTCCACGCAGGGAGAACCCGGGAAGCGAACCCGGGTCTCCTAACTGCGAGGCAGCAGCACTACCACTGCACCACCATGCCGCCTGTTACTATTTCACTATTTTGAAATAAATTATTTCATACTTTCTAGAAATCCATGATGTTAGTGGTAATTAATATGTTCTTACTAAGAAATATGCAGGTTGTTTTCTTAAGCACATACTCATCCATATATTTTTGATGAATCCATCCATCCATCCATTATCCAACCCGCTATATCCTAACTACAGGGTCACGGGTGTCTGTTGGAGCCAATCCCAACCAACACAGGGCGCAAGGCAGGAAACAAACCCCGGGCAGGGCGCCAGCCCACCGCAGGGCATGAATCACATTTTGAAATTTGTATTTTCATCAGATCTGAGGAGGATTCTCTAAACATTCCCAGTTCACACAATCAAAGCAGTCCTTCAGCATCTCTTTGGTTCAGAACTGTATTACATTTCTTGCTGGCTCCTCACATTTCACTTTCTCCTTGTAAGCTGGCTACAGGAATGTTGCGGGCAGTAAACATTTTTTGGGAGGGTGTAACAATGGTTCAGATTATTAGTACTCCTTGTGTGGCAGATGATATGTTGATAAATTTAGGACTAACATTCCATAAGCTTGCATACTTAACTCCCCAGAAACAATAAATAATCCCTCATGATATAAATGCTCACATTCATTTCACCATTATATTGTTATTTCAAAAATAATTAAAGTAGTATAAACTAGTACACTGTATTTTCCTAGATTTTGGTGCTTTTCGATTGAACTTTTCTAATTAAAATGATCATTCATTTTTTGGTGACATTTTATATATCATTAGCTTATCATATGTTTAAGAAAATATACCATTTACTTTTGCTTAAGCTGTGTTCGATAGTTTCTATTCACTTTTGGAGCTTTTACAATATTGTATTTACCTTCCACTTGTACTTGATTGCTTAACTTGTATAAAATCAGTGGGTGGCATGCTTTGTACTCCTGTCACTTCATTATACTTTAGATCATCAGTTTTAATAAGGTATCTAAAAGAAGAACACATTTGTCTTCCTTCTGCAGTTTTCCAGCTGCAGTACTTTTGACTATTACTATGATAGATTAAAACTGTTTATCAGCCTGTAATTTGCTGTTTAGATTATTTATTTGGCTAATTTTTGGGAAGTACACATTTTCCCTGAGTAGTAAGGCATACTACAGCATATTGCATATTTGTCTGTCCTAAATAATTGTATTTACATCTGACAATATTGACAATGGACTTGAACCTCATGCAGGATTGGTTTTTGACTTGTACCTAGTGCTACCAAGTCAGGCTCTTGTGCTAAAACTTTAGCAACAGGCAGGTATGGTAAATGAAATATATGGATGATGATTAAAATATAAATGGAATTTTTCTTCATAAATTAGTGTCATGGTGACCATCTTGTCAAATAACCTTGAGAAGCTTGTCTGGTTGGAGAGTTAAAATCAGCAATTTATTATATACTCCTCTTTTTGTGGTTCTTTCATCAAGTATGGTTTTGAAACTGCTCCTCTTAGCCTTTTTAGTGATACAAGTTGAGCTGTTAATTATTTTATCAATGAAACCCCTGTTGACATTATGCTCTTGACAGAGACATGACAGTAGACTAATGAATTTGTTCTGTTTAATTAATCTGTTTCTACTTGTCATGTCTGTCATGAACAGTTTGTGACTCTTGAGGATCATAAATTTCCAAAGGATCCAGGAAACCAAGGTGTGCCACACAGCTCTGTACTTTGGCCACATCTCTTTTTCATAAATATGCTTTCCTTTTAGGTTGTGTACAACCATCTTTTCCAGTTTTATTATAATGTCATTCATACCCAGATCTGTGCAAAAGCTGCTACTGTATTACCTTTTTCTGTTATTTTTGCATGTTTCCGTCATATCATATCTTTGCTGGTTGCTATTTAACTCTTTCAGGGCTAATTATTTTTTCATTTTTCTCCCAGGTCTGAATATTGTTCCCCAAAACTAAGTAACATTAAACATTAGCTTTCTAAGATTATCTGTAACACGGCTTACATACTTACTACATGTCTAACCATTTATATTCTGAAAGGCACTTCCCAAAAAGGAAACAGCTACCTGCCTTTCGTTTTTGATTTCCAGATCACTTGCATCAAAATCGGAGTTTGATAAGTCCGTCTGACATAGCAATAATATGCATAAAGCAAAAAAATATTAATGATGCCCAAAGAGTATTTTGCTTTGCACAATCGCTTTGCTTTTTTGTTCGACATCAATGCCATTCTAGATGTTGTTCACTCTACGCTCCTCATACAAACACACACACACACAGGGATTTGATATCAAGTCAATGAGTCTAACAGTCCTCCTAGCAAAGGTGGTCTACCGTAACGTGATGGCGAGTTTTGTCGACGTCTACAGCTGATTATTACCCTCTACCCCTGGATGTTAACTAAAGTCAACATTCAACCTTGAGCCATGCTGTTGACAAAAGTTGACATTAGCCCTAAAAGAGTTAAGGTGGAATTATTGCAAAGCATACATCTCTCTATTATAATAAAAAAAATCCTGGGACAAGACCTGACTGTTTCAGAGAGATACTTTTACGTCCCACAAGACGAGACTTTGTGCCAAAAGATTTAACCATGCCCAGGCTGGAAATAAAAGACAAAGAGTAGATGACAAAGTAGAATGTCGTAAAGAGTTTAAAAACATTGGCGCGATACACATGCAGAGCAGGCTAGAGATAATGAAAGTACTAAAATTCGAAAGTCTCAAAAAATTATAGTAAAGATTATATTAGTGCAAACAAACGGAAATTATTACTTGGAGAAATAACAGAATAGAGAAAAGAGATCGAACTTTAAGTCAGAGACTTGTAGATCATCTAATTTGTGTTGCCATCAGGGAAAAGTAGTGTTTCTTCCCAATGAAGAGGCATATCCACGAGAATTAAAAGATTTGTTGTTTGTTAAAAGTGAAATCTACATACGTGAAGTGGCGAAGGGGGCAGGGGGTGAAGTTATAAGAATGGGTGGGTCAGTGAAACAGTGTTTAACATTGTCTGTTACCTGATAACTCCTGAAACTTGTGCTTTACATTCATCCCTGTAGAGAGCTTGTATACTTCACCCTGGGTCCACAGGGTTTTATTTCTCTAGGTATTCTGATTTTCTTCTCACATCCAAAAAACATGTAGTTTAGGTTATTTTAAAAGATTAAAGAGACCCTGCATTAGTTACTTTGTATCTTTGGGTGAAAGTGCTCCAAGATATAATAGCTAATTTTTCAGGGCTGCCTTTTGAATGATTTAGCCAGGATACATAATGGTCCTTCATAAGTCTGATTTGGATTATGTGTATTTTAAATGGATGAATAAAATGATATGTAAGAGACCTACTCTCTCTTTTGGATGTTTTCCCAGTTCAGGCAGCTGAGACTGTCTAGAAGTTTGTGGTCTTTTTAATCATTTACTGTCATTTTATTATCACATCAATTTTTCAGAGTAAAAGCATCATCTATTTATAATCAAGTTTATTATTGACAGATGCACAATGCCTCATGCATGTATTTATATTATCTTGGCTTGCTTTTAACATTGTATGAGCTTCCAAACAAGCTGTGAGACTCTGCTGCCAGACTTTTAAGTTGCTCAGAATCTTGCCAAAATATCATTCCCTCATGGCAAAAAAAGAAAAAAAATCACAAGGTTATCATAAAACTATGCATCATATACAAATGATTTTAACGACAGATACAGTACACTGTGACATTGCACCATCATGCCTCTCAAGACAGTACAAAGGTTTTTGGTAACTGCTCTTTTCTATGTCATTTATAAAGTTAATTCAGTCATGTTCTTTTCTAAAAATGTAATAAAATAACAATCCATTTTATAGTGTCCACCTCCACAAACTCCAAACTACTACTGCAGAATTCAACACTCTGATAAAAATGGACAAGCCTGAGTGGACAAACAAGTTAGACACAAAGAAGAAGAACTATACTAGCAGCAAAGTAATAAGCTGATGATCAGGTCAAGAGGTTCATGCGCATCGACTAGCTGTAGATTTTCTGATCATTTATCAATACAGGGGACCAGATACTCTGTTGATTTCCTCTACCAAGAGTTCCAAAACTCGAGAAGGGGAATCAGTAGTTAAAAGTGTGTTTTAAGTTAAAAATTGATTTTGTTCATCATTTTATTTTCTAGATATGAAACATATATCTCTATTAAAAAAGAAAATCTTGAGATGAGACAAGACTATTGCCAAGAGATTTTTTAATGTCCCGCGAGAGGAGTCTATTGCCAAGAGATTTTTTTCAAGTGCTGTCCTCCTCTCAACCATTTATGGTTAACGGCCCATGCCCATGGTCTTCTCACCTCTCATTCGTGTGAATGCTTTTGTCAGACACAGTCCTGTGCTCTTAGCTCTTGTAAATTTTTATGTTTTCCTCACTTTACTTGTATTCAAAATTGGTCGAGCAATTCTGATATGTAAATTTGTAACAGACGATAAGAAAGGTAATGTAGTACATCCTCCGTGGATAACATTAGACACCAAAGAACATCTTGATATGCCATTTGTATTAAAACATTTACAGTTACCCATTAGCTTTTGCTATGACAATTAACAAATCACAAGAACAAAAATACAAAAAAGTCGCTTAATTTATTAAAGAGAAAGAAATGATATTCACTCACGGGCAGTTATATGTCGCATTGTCACAATTTAAGTTCAAACACGGAATCAAAATTCAATGCGATATCAATGAAAAATTAATTCCAAGTATTGTTTTTACTGAAGTTTTAGAGTAAAAGTGTACGTTTAAAAAGTATTTGCATGTAAATTTCAAAGCCAAACAGAATGAAAATATATAACGCAAAGAATACCTCTAACGCAACATGAAACATAATTTTCTTTAAATTTATTATGTTTTACAATTTTTTAATATGGTTAATTACTTGCTGTAATGTAAAATAGTTCAAACGTTCACTTCACCATACGCGAAATGGCTAGTGCACGGGCTTGGCGAATGAAGCGAGCAGGGGGAAGGGCCCCCTAGTATTTTTTAATTAAAATTACATGAAGTAGAGGTAATAAAGGGGATCTCCCATTCCAACACTGTCTTAATTGGTAGTAAGAGTTGGGTTGCCTTAAATAGCACTGTGCTTATAGTCAATACTGGATTCTAGCAAGAGGATATTTATTATCAATGAATAAAGCTTTTTGAATTTAAAACTTGGGTGCATTTTCATTAGAATATATTATAACTAGGCTTTGCTAATGTTTTTTTTATTTGTATTGTGTATTTTTAGTAATATATATTGCTTAGTTTAAAACTTCATTTTTTGTCTGAACATCTTCCTTATTGAGGTAATAAAGTATTGCATGGCATCTAATTGCCATGTCTTCACAACAGTGCTTAGTGGATGAGGAAGGTTGCCTCCAATACTGAGCAGCATGGGAAGAAGTAACATGTTGATTGGTAAGTGGTAGCAAGTGGTAAGGCACACTAGCCTCTCTCATCCTGAAGACACGAACATGTCCTTCTCTTGGCAAAGCTACTAAGAGCTTGTCACTAAGGAGTGGTAAGTTGAATTGGCTTATACTTGATGTGTTTGTATGTATGCATTTTAGTGTATGTGGATTAAGCTTGTGTAAGTGGTGTTCACATGTAGGCAAACTAATGAAGAATGCAGTGAGTTCCACTCACACCCCACAATAATAGACCTAGTGATAAAAACTCCTATAAAAAAGAGAAAGCACTGAGATTATTAACAAATTCAGTGCATTACAGGTATGTACTGTATATATATGTATATATACTGCATACAACCTGACACTTTGTTTGGGATTGCTTTTTGCCCCTCACTTGATTGTGCTATAATACATCACAGCCCGTGTAATAGGAATAAGCAGATTTAGAAGATCAATAAAAATATCTATCTATCCAATCCCGCTATATCCTAACTACAGGGTCGCGAGGGTCTGCTGGAGCCAATCCCAGGACGTAAGGCAGGAAAAAAACACCAAGGCAGGGTGCCAGCCCACCGCATGGTGCACACACAAAGCACAATTTTAGAATCGCTAATGCACCTAACCTGCATGTCTTTATACTGTGGGAGGAAACCAGAGCACCCAGAGGAAACCCACGCAGACACAGGGAGAACATGCACCACCGTGCCGCCCTCAATAAAAATATTAGAACAATATATACTGTCATCTCAAAGAAAAATTACATTTTATTATCTACTTGTCAGAGGGGAGCATTTTTTGTACACAGGGTGGTTTTCTTTTTTCTGTTAGGCAAAGAAACATGTAAATATTAAATGTAGAATCCAGTAGATGAAGGGGCAATAGGCACCCATTTTTGGGATTGGGGTGATAAGTGGAAAGTCAGATTTTCTGAGTAATTGTATTACAAGTGATTGTGATGGCTGTCTACAGGACATTTACCTGTGTTGAAAAAGAGTCACCTGCTTTGAAGTTTGAACTGCGTAAACATACATACAATACAATATTGTGATAACAGAACTACCTCCTTCCTAGGAAAATGTTTGTATTTACCTGACTTGAAAATTAACATGCCTGGGGACATTGGTTTCTACTCAGCATATGTGTACTCCTTGATAGTTGGCAAAAATAATTTTTGTTTAACCAGTGTTTACAGTATTTGTCAAGCCCGGAAAATTGGTATCTCTCATTGTTTAATCCATCTTCATGTTGATCTTGACAGGGACTGAAGCAGATTTATACTTTGGTCAGTAGATGGCAGGGGGTTAGGGACAGTCCACTGAGAACGCTGTCAAGGCCACTCACACAAGGCACAGGGGCTCAGTGGCAGACTAGGGAGCATGGCTAGCACAACACAAGGCACATGGACAGCAACACCTACCTCCATGTAGGAAGAGACAGTTCCACCAGAGAGATGTCAGTTGTGGGTCCAGCAAGAGGGGGAAGATTCATGTAAGGACAGAGCGAAGCTGGCGGACAAGAAGCAAGATGTGCCTAGGTTATTATAGCAACCCAAGAGCCCAGTAAAAAAAAAAAAAAAAGAACAAGGAAGAAACACTGACAGGGATTCAACGAACAGAGTCCAGCAACAAAACTGTATCCATGGACAGCTGCATGATTACTTGTTGTGGTAACACACCGTGCAAACTGGACTCTACACCGCTAAAGGTTGTATCATCCACTTTATGTTTTTAACGGACTTTTAGAGTGCGGACAGTGTGCTTTTCTTTTTTAAAAAAGAAAATATATCCAGGAAATATATTGTCTTGTGTAATACAAGTTACAATTGCTTTTCACCACCCAATTTAAAGAAATCTGTGTGCTATTATTTGTAAATCTGAAGAGTTCCCAGTCTCTTAATAAAACTGGGTGGCTTAGTTGGATATTTTAACTATGCCTAGTTAAGATTATCTATCAATGTGACCAGACAGCTGTCACATACTCATCTATTAATCTGCTAACAACTACATTTATTTCTATAGAACATTTTTATACAAAGGATGTAGCACAGTGTTTTATAACATGTCAAAGTGGTAGTTACATGCAGGGAAAATCTAATTAAATTTAGATGAGAACAGTAATGAATAAATAGCACACAAAAGATAAATAAATAATGCAGACTAACATAAGAAAGATATAAACAGTAAAACCTTGATTATCTGTAACTCGATTAATCAGTCTAGCATCTACCTATTACTACTGACGCCTGATATGCTGCAAGCTCTGCACATTGGAACAACTCTCCCTTTTTGCGTGTGGTGTTTTTCTCCAGCACAATGTGTCAAGCTGCATTTTGAAAGCACAGTTTCAGTTGCATACCTTCAACTTTAACAGCGCTGTGTAGCTTTTCTCTTTTGTTATAATTAAACTATTTATACATTATTATAGGCGATAAACATATGCATGTGGTGCTGGAATTGTCACAAAAAACTGTGACAATTTTAAATGTTTATGAAACCCCAAAAGCGCTTCAAGTATTGCTTCAGTTTACGGAGTAGGATTAACAACAGTGAACTATATTAAGCGTGATGCCTACAAAATTGAAAAACGTGTTGAAAATGTAAACACTGACAGTATTGTTATTCTGTATTAATGTTCTTCTGCATTGTAATTTTCTTTTTAAATTTGGTTATATTATGTTTTGTTAATATATTGTGATGTGCAGGCAGCTTCTGATGCACTATGCAGGAGCAGAAAGGGCGGAATGTTGTGTAATTGAAGGACGGGTCTTAGAAGATGAGAAGGTAAGAGAAAAAGAAAGGTGCGGCGGAAGAAAGTTTTGAGCAGAGAGTCAGGAGACAATAAGTAGGAGTGTCTTCAGTATACAAAATGACAGAATGTGGGTGATAGGAGATATTGGTATTATTGTTTTGGGGGTGTACTTTGTAACCAACATAATGGAGTATAAGACAGCACTGTTTGTTACGGAATGAATAGTCCAAGTAAAACTTCTTATGCTGTTCTTTGCAATATTATGTCTTTTATGTTAATACTATATTTTGTTAATAGTTTTTTTTTGTAAACAAATAAGACTACTCTCTAAACTAATCTACTGTGTATCATTTTTAATGTAGATGTTTTCTTATCTGTCTTTTCTCTTATTCATCACAGCCTCAGTCCCAAACCCTGATGGATAATTGAGGTATGACTGTAATTAAAAGAAGTGGAGTCCTTAAATATAGAGTTGTATTAATTAATAAATATAAAAATAAAATAAATTAATAAACCTGCTTAATCTGATTTTATGGTTATATCACTTTACCAAAATATAACAGCTTTTTGAATTTCCTCAAATGGAAATCCCAGGAAAATCACAACAGAAAAAATATATACATTTTAATTGTAGTTGTAAGCAGCCTTTATTTGGTGACATGAATGAGGTTTGAAGAAAGGTTCTTATGAGGATGCTACTACCTCTTTCATGCTCTAATTGTGTATGTGACTGTCTTTTGCTCTGTTGAGGATGTTTACAATGAAAACAATCAGTTAGCCTGTACAATTTGCTGCACTGTCAGCAGATGTAGCTATAATTCTTTTCTGGTCAGCCATGCCATGTGCCCACACTGCTGTTATCTTCCTGTCAGTCATGTTGCGTAGTCATGCTGCCATTTGCCATTAGATAGACCCAAACCCCAATTACATGGCAGAGGTAGATGGCACCTCCAATTCTTTGGTTGTGTATTACTTTCTTTTGCACTCAAGAGTTTATGACTTACATTTAAAAAAATGATGAATTGGCTTGTGCAATGTGCTTCTCAGTGTTTCTTGCATCTTGTGAGGGCGTAAACCTCACAAAAGCATTGTGGAAAGAACAGTTAAGATATGCTTTTGCACCCACTAACATCAACCCTTGGGGGTTAGAAGTGTTAGTAATTTGTCCACTAAAAAAAGTACAGGTAAGGACTTACATGTATGTTTCATTCTACATTTCCAGGAAGCTGCTTTCAAGTCATCATTCTACCGTGAGAATATACCTTGCATACACTGCACTGGGCTGACATACTTTTGTTTATGTTCACTGCAAGGACTGCAGCAATGTAGTTCATTTTCAGTTTTGTTTGTATAAGCTAATTTATAGTTTTAAGTTATACTAGTTTATTTAAATGTTTCTTTTTAATTAAGGTTGTATCTTGTTTTTGGTGGTGTTAACTCCCCTCTTGAAACATTCATTGGTGTTGAGGAGACTTTGACAGTTGTGAAGCACTCTGCTATTTAAGCCCCGGGATAATGAGGGGAAGGGGTCGATTGAGCACACACCAGAGTGTAGATGAGTGTTTTGGCAAAAGACTGAAAGCACAATAGGAAGAACAGCTGTATTTCTCAGCAATTGGCTGCTAGTTAGAGTTAACTTAACCTACTATAAGCGAGTGTGGACTTTTGTTGTCTTTCTATATTTATAGAGGAGCTTTATTTTCATTTGTAGGCTGCACCAGAGCCTGGGCTGTTTTTTGGTCTTTGTAAAATATTGCTGAAGTCAGTTAGTACCCTTGGGGTTTACAAAAAGGCTAGCCTAGCTATTTTATTGAATTTTTACACGTTGTTTGTGTTTTATATTTACTTTTTTTTTGAGACACAGGTTTAGTGTTTCTATGTCTCTTTTCTTTAATTTTTTTCTTCAATGTATATATATTTGCACCTTGTCCAAGATCTACCAAGTACTGCTATAAATAAACTCTTCATAATACAACACCTTGACATTTCTGCCTGCTTTCTGTGGTCATCAGTGGCCACGGCTGGTTTCAGCTACTAGTAGCACAATAGCTCCTGCAAGTGGGTTGTGACGCACCTCCAACTCGTGGGTCGTGTTACCTGTATCCCTGTATCATGTCATAAGCTCTTGATTCAGTCCAGATCCAGGATCAAGGCCCAGTGGTTCATGATTTTTGTGTGACAGATAGAGATCCCTATCCATTATATATATATATATATATATATATGAATGCAAAAATCAGAGTAAAAGTCAGGCAATGATTCAGCATTAACTAATCACAAGAAAGACTTCAGAGAATAATGATGAAAGAAGACATTAAGGCGTAGAATGTAGCAGAAGATGCAAATTTCAGGGAATACATGTATGGTGACACATTATTAAGAGACAAAAAAGATTTATAAAATACATGCTATGCAACACAAACTGTGCTTAGACAATATTAATTTCAATCTGATTCAAGAATAAAATACCTTTGTGTTTTCCACTGATAGAAAAGATGATAATAAACAAAAGTAGAGATAATTGTTTCCCACAGCTGACTGAGACAACAGAAATAAACAAAGGGTGACCTTTTCCTGTCACAATCAATAGTTCTTTGAAATAAACAAGTTTTCCATCCTCAAGGAAGACTAGAGAAAGATTGCCAATTAAACTAATCTACACATCTTTGGGGATGTGGGAAGAAAACTAAACTAAACATGGCATAAAATGTGCAAGCTCCACTTGGACAAACATAGCATCATGTCATTCCCTGACTTATAATCTTTTTATTTATTATTTAAAGCAGGGGTCCCCAACTCCAGTCCTGGATGGCACCAGTGGCTGCAGGTTTTCATTTTAACCCTTTTTTTAATTAGTGGCCTGTTTGTATCGCTAAGTAATGTCTTTTGAATTCATTTCAATTGACTTGTTTTTTAAGATTTGTTCCTCTGAATTTCTTCATCGTTCCTCTAAATTGTTTCATTTCTTTCCTTAAATGGCTCCCAAACACAAATTAAATGTGAAGTGAGTAAGCCAACAGAAGACCAACTAAGTCAGGGCCTCAAACTCCAACAAATTTCACTCCAACCGATTCTTTTTGTTAATTAAACTCATTCTTTAATTCCATGGCTTGTTGCTGCTCTCATTGTGCAATAGCATACATTTCTGAAACTGATGATTTTTCTTTTTTCTTAGAGCATTGTTAAAATGTTCTGTGGACCTGAGCAGATCAACATTCCTGAGACCTTTATCTTTCTTTATTTTCAGATATATTGTTATTGTTTGGCTGATAATTAAGGAAAAAAGAAACAATTAAGAGATCTGAGTCTGCAAGAGCAAGTCAATTAATATTAATTCAAAAGAAGTTAATTAGGAGCAAAAACAGATCACTCATTAAGAAAAGGGTTGGATTAAACACCTGCAGCAACTGCGGCCCTCCAGGACTGGAGTTGGGGACCCCTGATTTAAAAAAACTAAATAAAAGCAAACTTCCTAAAGTCCAGTCTGAAATTTCATAAGCAGGGCACTGCTATAATGACATTCCTTGGTTTGTACATTTTGTGCTGAGGTGATGGAGCGACAGTAGACAATCTGGATGCCAAGCTTTGGAAGTGCTACTATTTTTGCTTTATTTTAATGTTTATTTATTAATTGTCTAACTCCTTCTTTTTCACATATTCATGTCCTTACTTTCTTACCTGAATTGAATAACAGATTGCAAAGCTAATGGATGTTTTATAAAGCATATTGAAAGCAAAAAACAGTTCTTGAACCTTTGCTCGTGAAAAGCAGTTCAGGTTAGTGCCATTTTTTAGTGGATTTTAGAAATAAAAAAGAAAGCCTTAAATAGAAGAAAGGTAGGTAGTCCTTAGTTTATAAGAAGAAAACTTTACCTTTCAGGAAATGCTTTATCCATCCATCCATCCATCCTCTTCCGCTTATACGGGGTCAGGTCGTGGGGGCAGCAGCTTAACCAGAGAGGCCCAGACTTCCCTCTCCCCGGCCACTTCTTCCAGCTCTTCCGGGTGTATCCCAAGGCGTTCCCAGGCCAGCCGGGAGACATAGTCCCTCCAGTGTGTCCTGGGTCTTCCCCGGGGCCTCCTCCCGGTTAGACGTGCCCTGATCACCTCACCAGAGAGGTGTCCAGGAGGCATCCTGATCAGATGCCCGAGCCACCTCATCTGACTCCTCGATGCGGAGGAGTAGCGGCTCTACTCTGAGCCCCTCCCGGATGACTGAGCTTCTCACCCTATCTTTAAGGGAAAGCCCAGACACCCTGCGGAGGAAACTCATTTCAGCCGCTTGTATTCGCGATCTCGTTCTTTCGGTCACTACCTATAGTTCATGACCATAGGTGAGGGTAGGAACATAGATTGACTGGTAAATTGAGAGCTTTGCCTTACAGCTCAGCTCTTTTTTCACCACGACAGGCCGATGCAGAGCCCGCATCACTGCGGATGCCGCACTGATCCACCTGTCGATCTCACGGTCCATTCTTCCCTCACTCGTGAACAAGACCCCGAGATACTTAAACTCCTCCACTTGGGGCAGGATCTCTCTCCCAACCCTGAGACGGCACTCCACCCTTTTCCGGCTGAGGACCATGGTCTCGGATTTGGTCTCGGATTTGCTTTAAGAGAAGGAAAAACTGTTTTTAAGAGCAAAAAAAAATGGTGAAAACAACTAAGTACACTCAAAAAATATTGAAAAAGAAATAACAAACATAAATCACTGTGGAGACAGCAAAAGGTATTCAAAAAGACACAGACATTCTTCAGAACGGTGCAAATACCTTGAAAATATGGTATAATACAGGCCAGTAGCGCAGGCAAAAGAAACATTACTTATAAATACAAAATAATGACACTGACCTACAGAATCTCAGAAAAGGACAAGTGGGTTTATGTTGACACAATTCTATTATCCTTAAGGTAATGCACAGGATCAATTAAATAGGCATGGGAAATTTTAGACTATATTATTAAAAAATAAAGCTGTGCAGAAAAAAGTAGCTAAAAATATCCTTGGACTCCGTAGCATGTTCTAATATGAAAGGCTAAGAAAATTCAACTTGATTAGTCTTCAACAGAGAAATCAATATGGGGACTTTATCTAGATCAGATTAGTTCTCAAAGGCATTGATAAGGCTGATCCAGCAGAATTCCTTTATTTGAATATTCAGTTATATACTTGACAACAATGCTGGAAATTTAAGTCAAGTGTATTCAAGCACTTCTTTGCACATAGTGTCATTGGAATCTGGAATTAAATTAGTTGAATCAAGTAGCAGTTGCAGTATTGCCATGTGTGCAGGGTACAATGAAATTCAAACTTGCATGTCCAACCAACATGCTGTATGCAACCACTTTCTACCACTATGTTATTTAATAGAAAGCACAAATCAACTTACTATATGTTAGGAGGGTCCAATTATTGGAAGGATAGTGTGAAGGACAGCCGGGTCCCATGCCCGGCAGGGACGCCCCTGCTACTTATGTTCCGGGGGAGCGGCCATGGGCAGTCCAATACCTCCCCCGGGACGCTTGGTGGCAGCCTCCCTGGCTGACGGTGACTCCCCAGCCACCCGCAGGGCTCCATGGGAGATAGAGTCCTCCACAGCTTGGTTGGGCTAGGGGGAGCTGCCTGCTTCCCACAGCCCGGCTGGACGAGCTTTCAGCCCCACCCGGAAGTTAAATAGCCAATTAGGACCAGATGGTTAATCACCTGGAACGCTTCCGGGTGGGCTATAAAAGGGCCCAGCCACCACCACTCGGTGAGACAGAGTTGGGAGGAAGAAGGAGACAAAGCTTGTCTGGGAGGAGTGGTGGAGCAAGGTGGAGAATTGTGGTTTGCTGTGAGTTTGTGCTTTGGGACTGTGTTTGGGCTGTGTGGCACGGGGAAGACGTGTCACACAGCTGAAGAAAAAATAAAGCCTGTGTGTTTTTGTACACGTGCCTCTGCGTGGTCTGTGCCGGGTCGGGTGCTATATAGCACCTTTCACAATATATATCTTGAAACTTACAAAATTCTGTTAAAAGGGCAAACATGTTGATTTTCTATTTAATATAAATTAAAAAAGATTTATTTTTTTAGGCACAAGTAGGTATTCAAATTTAAGTCAATTCAATTTACACTTAAAAAGTGCCTTTTTGCGTAAAGGTTTATTGGTCATTACACTGTTAAATACATAGTAAATTAAAATAGAATCTAAAACTAGATAGATAAACATACTTACAGTATATAAATTTTATTGTCTTAAACTGTAAAACTTCCATTGGCGATCTTCAGCTTCGTCAACAAGCTGCCCGGCTTTGCTACAGAAACTACAGTATTCAATGAATGACAATATAGTCAGGCAATAATGATTCCAACAGAGTTTCACAAGGGTCTGGCGATGCTTCCATCACTGGCCATGACACATTTATTCTTGACCCCATTTCAAGATTAGACTTTGGTACACATTTGCATATTTGTTTCTTTGTTGAACTTTAAATTGTACTTGTGAGTCTCTGACTTCTTTGTTTTATTACAAAAATTGTAAAATGTTATATTTTAACACAATTACATTATTGACAGCTTTTAGAAGTTATCTAGATCACATGTTTTGAAACCATAGATGTTAAGCCTTAGTCTTTTTTTTTAGAAGTGCAGTACCTACTATGGATGGGAAGATCAATCTGTGAGCAGCACATCCAGTTTGTGTAAAGGCTGCATATGGTTTGGCTCAACCAGCTTCTTGCTTCTTGTGGCTTCTCTCCTTCTGAAGCAATGCTCCTTTCTTCTCACTGTGTTGAATTGTACTGCTAATGGACATGTTGTGTGGTTTGTTGTTACTGTATCCAATTTTGTGTCTCTTTTGCATACATATTAGTAGCAAAGTTTTGAATCATTAGAGGCAGTCTTACCGTATAGTATTTACTTTGTAATGCAAGTATACTCTATTCTGCTCCCTTGGTCTTGACAGTACAGGCAATAGATGAGACATGATACATGGTTGGGATATCGACTTTATCCAGAACATCTCTGTCGGTCACTTTGTCTCTCCAGGTTATAAGAAAATTAGAGAAATTTAGAACAGAACTGGTCATTTGCCCCAACCAATCTCGCCAGTCAGTCCTATCCACTTAATTATTCCAAAATAACACAAACTCTAGTTTTAAAGGGTCCTATAATCCTACTGTCTCTCATACTGCTTGCTAACTTATTCCATTATATGACTCTCTGGGTGAAGACAAATGTTGTAAAGTTTGTGTAAAATTTACCCTTAACAGGTTCCCAACTGTTCCCTGTGTTGAATTTGTTCTCAAGTAACAGTCTTGAGCCACTGTACTAATTCCTTTCATAATTTTAAACACATGAAAGATTTCAATCATATCACCTCTTAATCTACTTTTACTGAGCTCTTGTAATCTTTGAGCGACGGGCTTCCGGGGTGAAGAAAAAAACATTTTACCAGACCCGGTAGTGATACAAGATCACATGGACTGGGGATTGGGAACACTTCCGGGTCAGGATATATAAAAAGACTACGGGAGCTCCCAGACGACGAGCTGAGCTGGGTGGAAGGGTGGCAACTGGGAGTCAGAGGATTGGTTTATTGTATTTGTGATTAGTGATTTGTATGAATATAGTGGAGGAGAGGGTGCTTTGTGCACTGTGGCGAATTAATAATGTCAAGTATTGGACTTTTACCTGGTGTCTGGAGTCGTGGACAAGGGTTCAAGGGAGCGATAGCGCCCCCTATCTGTCACAATAGATAGAACTTTATTTATCCCCAGGGTAAATATGGCAACCTGGGCATCCAAGCAGAGAGAGACCCCAGACAATCCACATCAAAAACACAATTTTCAAAGCTATCATGCTGAGCACTGGAGCCCCTCAGGGCTGTGTACAGAGTCAATTTTGGTTCACTCTCCTTATTTTCAAGCTCTCTGCCTACACTGTTCTCTTTCCTCTTAATAAACACTTATGCTGTCACCATCTAAATATCACTAACCTTCCTTACTTTATCAAGTAAAACATTTTACACTCTATTATCTTACTAAGAAAACTCGCTTACTGAATATATGCCACTGACTTTTTCAACCAATGACCGGTGTCCCCTCATAAGATGCCTGCAGGTGGTGTAGCCTTTACTGGTGTCAAGTCAGACACCTGCCTGTTCTTAAAATTAATGCTTTCTTCCTTATGAACAAGTATGCCTTGGCTTTCTACTAGTGTTGATGCTTTACTGTACAAATGTTATATAGTACTCGATCCAATTATTCTTTGTATACCCTAAATTCTTCCCATTAACAAATTGCTGTTACTTTTAACTATTTGGCAGTGCAACAACGGTTATTTACTTATGGACTTGAAAGTTTCTCCAACTATTTTCTGCCCTACACTGTACCTCACAAATGATAGTTTTGAATACAAGTAAATTTTCCAAACACTGTTCCAAACACTCAGCTACCTTTGCTCCTGTGTGGATGAAAAAAAAATCTTCTGAAGAAAAAAAAGCTTTCAGGATTCTTACATTGCTCTTTAGTGACAACCAAAAACCACAGCTTTTAGGAGCAGAATTTGTATTTTAATTAATTCTCACCCAACAGTAACACAAAATCTCTCAGTCCACCTTCCTCTTCCACTCACAAGGATGACTTCAACACATCAATAAGTCACTCTCAGTCTCCAATCGTTGGATCATCTGCTCTTTAATCACTGGATTGATGTCCCATTCAAAGAGGGTCCCTGCCTTTCTTCTGCTAACTCCATCTTTGTGTGACCCTGCAGTGGATTAAGGAAGTTAAGAAAATGTTTGCGAAGGATGCATCAATTTCTTGTTTTTAATTCAATCAGATGCACTTGATGCTTAAGATACAGTACATACAGTAGAGGTAGAAGATGCATAATATCCATGTTGCAAAAGAACCTTCACAGTGAAATCATGGAGAGAAAGTTTTAAGGGGTTATGATTATTTACAGCTGCCTGGAACTTTGTTCTGTCTTTCATTCTGCTGATACAGTATGTTTTGATAGATTAAAGGATAAAAAAGAACTGAGTTTAACTGATACATTATTTAATGAAAAGAGAAAGCGAGGGACTCAATTGACTACAACAACAACAACATTTATTTATATAGCACATTTCACACAAATAATGTAGCTTAAAGTGCTTTACATGATGAAGAAAGAGAAAAAAGACAAAATAAATAAGAATTAAAATAAGGGAACACCAATTAACATAGAATAAAAGTAAGGTCCGAAGCCCAAGGAGGACAGAATAAAAAAAAAAACTCCAGACAGCTGGAGAAAAAATAAAATCTGCAGGGGTTCCAGGCCACAAGACTGCCCAGCCCCCTCTAGGCATTCTACCTAACATAAATGATCAGTCCTGAGCTGCGTAACTTGAGGGCTTTGTTCTCTGAGTGCTTTGTTTAATGTGTGTTCACTCTTTCTTCACTTACAATATGTGAACACACTTATCTCCAATTAACCATAAAGTATTAATCTTTCTTCTTAATGCAGCCACCTTTTGGCATATACTGCAACTTGGCATTGCATCACCTATCAGTTGGGTTGGGGAAAGAAATGCTGGCGTAAAGTTTTTCGAAATCACCCTTGAGAAGACAGGCATTGCTATCAGAGTGAGCTGTAGAAACTGGTGGGTACAGCAGGAATACCTTTATATTTACAGCTGATTATATCAATTGGTATTTCTTTGCGATCAAAATTAAAGTAAGAAGTAAGCTAAACTAGAAGGTAACACCCTAGTTAACAAAATAGCTTCTGTGCACACTCATGTCTTATCTACTCTGGAGTCATAAGAGGTTTGTTTACTGATTCTAAAAATAAAACAGAAGGGAGATAAGGACATCTAGCTGATTTTCATTTCAATGTATGTGCACTATTTTATGGATTATACCACCATTTGGTAGGCTGGAAAATAAAAAAGTAATTCTTCATCATCCCATTCATTTTATTTTGAAAGGCAGACTTTAACATAGGTGCTAGAGAAAGCTATAATTGAAATACTGAAGTGGAATTTTTAATGAACAAAGACAGAAGATTTAGTTAGGGAGAAAGACAGCAATCTTTACAGCAGGCCAAAGTCAGGACTTGTTACAGTTTTATAAATCAGTAAATTAATGAAAAGGAAATCCCAAGTCTTGTTAATGGAAAATGAATAATCTGGAATTTGAGGGCTCTGCACATCCTCAGACAAACACTCCTAAACTTCATCAAAGTTTACTTAAGATGGTCCCTTAGATCTCTCAGGGACCAAGAAAGAAGGGGGATGAGGATATCTAGCTGATTTTCATTTCTGTGTTAGTGTACTATTTTATGGACAATGCCACCATGTAGTAGGCTGGAAAATAACAATTTAATTCTTCATCACCCCATTCATTTTATTTTGAATGGCCAACTTTAACATAGGTGTTCGACAAAGCTATAATTGAAATACCAAAGTGAAAGATTAAATGAGCAAAGACAGAAGATTTAGTTAGGGAGAAAGTCAGCAATCTTTACCACAGCAGGCCAAAGTCAGGACGGGATTACCATAATGCAGAATCAGTGGGAGCCCTGAGCTTGTTTTCCTGCAACCAGACGATCCCATCTGGGGACGATAGAAGATAGTGACACGCGAAGTGTGTTGCTTATGTTCAGTCTACTCCATAGTCTCATTTTGGTTGCTGTCACTGCGCAAAATATTGCCTCACAAAGAATAGGATGTTGGAAATGGAAACAGCTTCAATAGCTTCTTTTGTGTTATTTTAATCTTCTCCTGTCTACAAGTTATGCTGACAAGACTTTTTCTCAGCATTTCAATAATATACTTTCAGGGTGTGAATGATGCCCAAACCCAATGGCTGAAGCACTGCTGTGCAAATGGGTGGGAGGAATTCAACGCGAACATTATCTAAATATGGAAGCTTGTTGTGGGCAGCACAGTTATCAATCAGATGCTAAATCATCCTTTACTTCTTCTTCATTTTGTGAGGTTTCTGAACTCTTTTGGGATGCCCCCCACCCAATGGGAACGTCGCGCTGAAGTGCGTCCTGAAGCATGACTGGTGCGTCTGTGTAAGATTGTGTGTTGCCGGGGCAGGGCAACCGTGGGCTCACAGCATGTTGTCCTGTTGACAGAGGTCCCAAGAGAGTTCAGTAACCTCACATTTTCTTGAATGAGTAATTAATAGCAATGTTTCTTGAACAAGCATCACTGAACCACATAAAAACTGCTTTACGGCATCTTCAAATGCAGCAGTTCGCATACATTTGCAACCCGAGATTTTTCTTCTTTTTGTGCATATAACAAAGACATATGCATTGCATTTGTCATTCCAACAGATTGCATATCACAGACATTTTTTCGTGCCTGCCGTTTCTATAGAAGGGTGACAATGAGTTAAATTCCAATGGATGTTTTTGAAATGTTGACGAGCAATGAGCAAAAGGTTTTACTGAAAACTATAGAAAACAAAAATAGCAAATAAAAAATTTAAGGAAAGTTCAAAGAAAGACATTTTTTTACAGTGTTTCTGTTTGTGGACCGTTGTGCACAAATGAGCTGCGGCCACAGAACTAACTGCTCTATGGATGATTCATTCAAGCATTTCAAGGTCACTGCGTTGTAATGAAAGTATCTACTGAATGTACTTCATAGTAACAAGATTTCTATATACTCGTGTCATATGGGGAAACTGTCGGGACCATAAAAATACTTTGTTGTAATACTCTCTCACCTCAGTCTCTCTCCTCTCTTTGCGCCTCTGCAAAGCCCCGCCCGCCTAGTGTTCTGAAAAGTGACCTCAGTGAAGGGGGCAGCCTTTTTGCTGTAGCCCTTCACTGAGTGAGTCTCAATTGCTGGCAGTTCTCTCGCAGCCCAGCTGTCAGACGGCCGGCCGCTGACCAGGGGTTGGGGACCTCTGCTCTACACTGCTTTCAGAATAAACACAGCAAAACCTCTGTCTTTTTAACTAAAGTCTACTTGTAGGGTCCTCTATTTCCTAACAAGAAACTGAATCAAACACTTTTATTTCCTTTTTAATTTAGGACCTATTCATCTTTTTTTTCCCTATTATCTTTTCCATAATTTTTTGCTTGAAAACCAACTCTTTCTCTTGCTTATTAAAGAAAGATCTGATAGCAAGCTGCTTTGTTCACCTTCTTATATGGTTCAAATGGTATCATTTACTGACATGTATGTACTTGGACATAAGAATGACACACAAGTATATCTGATCATTTCACCAACTTAAAGCCCCAAGATTTAAAAAAAGACGAGAAAAACAGGGAAGTAAACCAAAAAAGCTTCCAAAACATACAAGGCATCAAAAACAGAGTGCAGAAATGCATTCTCAGAAACCTCACAGAGCCCACCTCTTCTAAGATGTTGTAAGAGATGGCCCTGAGATGGAAAGATGGGGGAAGGCAGCTTTTCGAGGACACTGTCTCCCCCAAAACGCTAGATGGCAGCTTCCCTGGACTGCAGCGGTGCTCTGGATTCCTGCATTGCGCTATGGGACACGGAGTTCGGCAACACAGGCTTGCTGGGTACTGTGGGTGCCACTAGGGGATGCTGTAGGAAGATGGTGGGAGAATAAATTCTCACCTAGCCCGAAAGTACTAATGGATTACGACAACAGAAACCCCAAAGTACTTCCGGGCTGATTAAAGAACTGGGATTCTCCATTTGACCTGGAAGTGCTGGCAAGTCACATGGAAGGAAGAACAGAAGCACTTCCGGGTCAAGAACTATATAAAGGACTGCTGAAGAACTAGCGGGCGAGCCAGAGCTGGGTGGCAGAGGATAGAGCTTGCGGGAGAGGAGTGGAGGCGACAAAGAAAAAGAGAGGAAAATTTAAAAAAAAAGGACTGACCAATGAGCTTTAGTGGTGATTTGTGCACTGTGTGCAATAGAAGAAAATAAAAGCGTGTGTTTTTGACTTCTGTGTGTCCTGGTGTCTGTCTGTGATCTGGGCTTCTTCAACAATGTGAATTCCTCATTCACTGGGATCTATAACAAGCTGTTAGTAAAACTGACACACTCAGCAGGTGGATGGATCTGAACAATCCTCCATTTTTACCAAGTGTTTTCTAGTTTAATCCTGGAGGGATTAGCAGCTAATCCTTGTAAATAGCAGAATTTACAGTATTTCATTTAATGGCTTGTTAATGCCAAAATGGGACATTTTTATTATGTAGGTGTTTCCGCCCGAATTGGAGTAATTTACTAATTCTCAGTCCGTTCCTTTTTTATTACCAATTTCTATTATTAAAACAGGTACTGTATGATGAACACATACAACTGTAAATTGGACCATGTTAGATGGTGAGTTGCTGCTTCCTTTGTACATCTCATTGTAAATTGGCAGGTGGGTAGGAAAACAAAAATAAATTATGCGTTGTGAATCTTTATAAGAGAGTTAACTAAAATGAAACACAGAACTAATGAATGAGCAATTAATTGTTTAAACAGCACTAATTGGCTTCTAAATAAGAAAGTGTTAAGACAAAATCTTGCCGTCACTGCAGCCCTCCAGGACCTAACTTCAGCACCCCTGCTCTAGACTGTGTAACTATAACATATCTCCAATTCTTAAAGAGTCAAGCATATTCTGGACCTGTTTTGAAATTATTTTAGCTTAAGTTATGGGTAATATTCTTCACTAGGTTTCAAGTCCCTGTGGACTTCAGCATTGAGAAGTTAAAAGGAGGGTGAACTTGAAATGTGGACCTTAAAGTCAATATAAGTTATATGACGCATCCCATCTACAAAGCATGTACTGTATCTAAGCGCTAACACTGGTAATTTAAGTCTCAGGTACTTAGTGAAAAATGACTCTTTAACTAAATCAGAACCATGAGTATTTCTAAAAATTTTAGCCACCAAAGTACTTTTTGTGAGTAATAGCATTTTATACCTTTTCCCGTACTTGGGCCGAAGTCCTCTCTTATTTATAGTGTGCCTGGTTGGAACTAGGAACTTGTAAGAATATCAAAGAAACTGAATAAACGAAAGGACTGAACCAATAAATACTGAATAAGAATGAGTAGGAGATGCACATAGTCTTGAATTTATGAGCCTTTCTTGAGAACTCCACTCAGGACAAATATTTGATTCAGTCTAGCTAATATACAGTATCCTACCTGATCAAAAATAAAATAAAAATGCGATTAATCAGACTATTTTTGCCCCATGGTTCAGCTCTGATGCTTACATGCACATTGTAGGTGCTTTCACCAGTGGACAGGGGTCAGCATGGGCACTCTGACCAGTCTGCTGCTATACACATCAAAGCTACAATGTACTGTAAGTTGTCACACCTTTATCTCATGGCCAGAATTAAGTTTTTCAGCAATTTGTGCTACAGTAGCTCTTCTGTGGGATTGGACCAGACTGACTAGACATTGCTCCTTACACACATCAGTGAGCCTTGGAGACCAATGACCCTGTTGCCAGTTCTCCAGTTATTTGCCTTTGGACCTCTTTTGGTAGGTACTAACTACTGCATAATAGGAGAGTATGCTGGCAAGACCTGCTGTTTTGGAGATGCACTGAATCAGTCTTCTAGCTGTCACAAATTGACCCTTGTGAAAGTTGCTCAGATCCTAATGCTTGTCCATTTTACTTCTTCCAACAAAACACCTTCAAGAGCTAACTGTTCTCTTGCTATGTAATATATCCCACTCCATGACAAGTACCATTGTAACAAGATAATCAATGTTATTTACTTCAGCTGTCAATGATTTTAATGTTGCGGCTGCTCAATTTAAAGTCTTTGTTTTTATTGTAGTATCTCTGGACATATAGTGTCTAAGTGTCTTAAATTAAAGGAAAACTAATAAGCTTGGTGTATTCAGAGAATGGTAGGGTGGGCAGTTGTGGTCAAAATCACTGAGCGAATAGGTTTCAAGTTCTAGTATTGATAAATAAATCCATGCCAGCTTTAATTGATTGTGGAGCTGCACACAATTGTATTAGTTCTGGTTTATTGGAACAACTTAAAAGAAATCAAATAAAATGATCATAAAAATAATTACTTTTTTATTTAATATTCTCCTTACTACAACTACAATTATAAAAAAATTGGAATGGCCAAATGACAGACTCAGAAAGCAGCTTGCATTGTCCTTTTCCTCCTTGGCCTGTAGAACACAACAGCTGTTTTTTCCTAAAATTACTTGAAACATTTGCTTGTCAGACCACAAAACATAAGTCCACTGTGCTACTACAGGTCAAATCCTGTAATACTGAATACTGAAGTAATGAAATTTTCAGAATAATGAATACTTTTTGTGGGCCTGGACAAACGTTCATAAATGCAAATTTCAGTTTAACGAATGTTTTATCGACAAAAAAATGGCCATGGAAAATAATAATGCAATGCACAAAATATTTAATGCTGCATCTACACTTTCACTGAGTCTCAGGAGCCCTGCAACAGCTGTCTCTTGTTAGACCAAACAAAAATGACAGTCTGTTGCGAAATGTCCGTTCTTGGGCAGTCTCGGTGAGGCTCGGCAAGAGTGTAGGTGCAACATCATACACATAGGTAAATTCTGAGTCAGTGCTCCACCAAATTTCCGCATGGGTAGTTGTGTCGTGTGCAGATACTGTACTGTTCAAGTTTCGTAGCGCTTCTCGATGTTTTCTTTGACATGAACAGAAAAAGTGAGAAATGGCATAAATTTAAGCTGAAAGAAAAATTAACAATCCCAGAAAAAGTTGACTCCGAAATAAAGAAAAATGACACAGCAAAATCATTCGGAATCGTGCCTTCATCTTCATCTAATGTCTCGTTTTCATTCTGTATTTTCAAACCTGTATTTCTATAAAAAAAAGTTACATCATCTCTCATTTTCAAATACAATATTTTTTTGCAGTTTAAGAAGTGCTGTTTTTTATATAGGCATTTTTTTTATTCAAGCTTGGGTCACAGTGTTGCATAAGAGACAGAAAGATGAATACTGGTTTTCAAAGAAAATAATGGTACTTTATTATTAGGAGCCGCAGCATGGGCCAGAGTCCCGATTTAGCTCCCATTGTCAGATTAACAGAACACCAGTGGCACAGAATGACCACTGTGGCAGATGGTCTGGAGAAGAGAGATCAGGAAGGACAGGGCGAGGAAGAGCAGATCAAATTTTCTAAACATCATGCTACAAGCAAGTTATGTGGTAAGCCTGCTTATGCAGAGGACAGCCAGTTATTTTTCCCAAGTTTACTGTTTACCAGAAGCAGCAGAGTAGCTACAGAGCTGTTCTTGTGCCTCTGCTGTTAGAGATTGAGAATCACATCATATTTTTCCCATATTCATTGTAACAGAATTTCCATTATAATGAAATATTTTTATGGTCCCATGAGTTTCGTTATTATGGGATTCCACCTATATCCATTTCAGATGAGACCGTGCCCATAGAAGCCAGCACAACATCTGAACAATTCTGACGTATCACTTCTTGTTTGTATAGTAAAACCTTAACTTGTATCTGTGGATGCACTGGCAAATAATGTTATTTTTTAAATAAGGTTAAGAAGTGCTGCAATCAAGGCACAGTTGAATGAATGACATTTCAGTGACAGCTGGCTTATTTGATCAGTTCCTGATTTTACTTCTCAGTTATGGGGTATTCTTCCAGTCCCTTGTTACAGAATTGTAGAAATGTTTTATATAATCCATCTAAACTTGCACATTCTCTCTGTGTCTGAATGTATATTTTTCTAGGCAATCTAGAATTCCTAATTCTCAAAATCGAGTGTACTAGGTTAGTTGGTGATTCTTAACTGGCCTACAGTAAATAAGTATAGGTTTATTCATTCATGTGCCCTGTGACCAACTGGTCTGGAACTGATTCCTGCTTTGTTCTCAGTATTTTCAGAACTTGCTCAGGCTACTCAAAAATTTGGGTTGGACATAGTGGGTTCTGAAAATAGACAGATAGAGCTGACCATCAGTTCTCTTGGTTTAATTCATAAATATTAGAATTCAATAGGTGAAGAAGTAAAATTTCAGATGGAAAAAAAATCAAAAACTTACTGAAAATATTTTTTTTTTCCTTAGCAGGGAGGAGAAGCTAAAATTGACTGCTGAAGCCAGTCTTACTGCATGAATTATCACAATGATTCTGCAAGGCAAAAGTTTTATCCATTATTGCATGTTACCAAAATATCATAGGCAAGTTTGAATCTCGAAAAAGATGTCGACTACTGCTTGTTCCTTACGGCATATATTTGAAATGAAAAATTAGCCTTTGTCAGATTACCATGACTGGAGGTCACCTATCCAATTATATGAGGATAATGTTAGCTGTAAGTGGTGGCATGCTTTCCAGTGGAGTTCTATTTCTGTGTAGCACCACACAAGTGGAAAAGTTACATTTTATTAATTCCTGTGGGAATAAAAACACAAAATCTTTTTTTTCTGAAAACTTCCCAGGGCTATAATATACAGTATAATAATATGTTCAAGTCGTCAGTTTTTCGTCATTTTATACAGGTTCTTTCATATTGAGCAGTATTATAAAGCAAAGTAGAAGCAAAAATCTGGTGAAATTCTGATGTTAAAACACAGATAAGACCAAATTTTAGTATTACCAATAACAGTTAAGTTTAGTCTCAAGCCCTTTATTAAGCAAGACAACAACTTTTGACTGTGACACCTGTCACTTTTTTAATGATTAACAAACAAAATAATATAAGCACAGTCCAATTGAAAATTAAATTTGATTTAAACTTAATTCCTTTTGGAAATATATGCTATTAAGAAATTGTATATTGTAGCATAGTTAGAAAAATAAAGTCTTCTTTAACTTCTATTGTTATCATTTCATACATGGGAAGGAAAAATTACAATGTTCTAATAAATTGAATAAATGAAACACGAAGAACTTATTAAATGTTAATGAACATTATTAAAATAAATTTGTTCTGAGGAACAGGTTAATTTTAATGAAGTCCTCCATCATCTTCTCCTTTACTGTCTTGTCTTGGGCAAGCCTATGAGCTGAAGTAATTAGGTGGACTTCACAGTTCAATGCAGGTAAGACTGAGAAAATCAGAAAGTTTAACATGTGGGTTCCTTTTTAGTAGCAGATACAGGGTATGGGTTTATATGACATTGGGTTTCTGAGGTTAGTCAAACACTGTTTATACTAGGGATTGCAGGAGCAGGAATTTCTGAAGCTCATGTAGAGTAAAAAGCCTATTAAAGATAACTTCAAAATTAATAGCTCACAGCCAAAATAAAATCAGTAATATGCTAAACATTGCTTTCTTCATCATGTAAAGGATTAATGTGAATTAATAAATTAAGTTATATGAAACTGCACATAATTATGATGTTTAAGCAGTAACAGAATCCAGACCAAATGTTACATATTGGTAATGTAAAATGAAGTTCAATGTGCACTGTGTAAATTAATGAAAAATTGGTACAAATACAGAAAGCAAAGGGGGTGCAGGTATGATCACTAAATAAATTTCATATAAATAATGTAAGTCAAATTAAAACCCACCAGGGTGAGCAGCTTTACATGCCTGTGCCAAATCCCAAAAATGCTTCTTTGGGTCATCTATCTATCTATCTATCTATCTATCTATCTATCTATCTAACTATCTGTCCCAAAAACGAACCATAGACCTATGGCCTTTCCCTGTCTAAAAGCCTGTGCAAAATGTCGCGAAGAAAGGTTCCCTGGTATTGATTTGCATACCTGGCAAATGCACATTCAGCTTTACAATATTATATGTTGACAAAAATGAAACTAATGAACTGGTTTTCCAATGGCATTAAATTAAATTTAAGTAAACAGAATTCAAACTTGGGCAGAAATGCAGCAGATTGCATTAAATCAAAATAAACATATATTTAAATGTATAAATAATGTATCATGTACATAAATGTAATATATTTTATTTAGGGAATACAAGTGTTGCACAATGGAAGTGGGTGTCTGTAACTTGATTGGACACCTTATGAAAAAGACTTAAAGACAATAAAAAGTCTTAATGAGAAAGTCTTAATGAGACTCTCCACATCCAGAATGTACAGAAGCAGTTGAGAAGGCGAATAGTATGGTCAGTTTTTACAGTAGCATATGATGGTTATAAATCAAGAAAGGTTATTCTTAAGGTATACAATGCATTTCTTTTTTTTTATTTTTTTATTATTTTTATTAATTTTATTTCACTCCATACAAAGCAATCAAGTTTTTACAAAAAGAAAAATAGAGTTAAGAACAGATCGATCCCCACCCTTGAGAGAGAGAGCAAGCCAAACGCATAAAATTTAAGCTTTTAAACATACCTAAATTAATAAATTCTCTGTGCTTTATGAACTTATTTTAAAATATTACTGATTAGATCCTGCCATGTTTTGAAAAACGTCTGTACGGATCCTCTAACTGAGTATTTGATCTTTTCCAACTTCAAATAATATAACACATCAGTTTCCCACTGACTTAAAGAGGAGAGTTTGGATTCTTCCAGTTTATCAGAATAAGTCTGCGTGCCAAAGTGTAGTGAATGCAATCACAATTTGTTTGTCTTTCTCCACTTTAAGCCCCTCTGGAAGAACCCCAAACACAGCTGTTAATGGGTTAGGAGGGATTGTGAGTCCAAGGCTATCTGAAGGTAATTAAAATTTTTGTCCAGAATAATGTTAATTTGGTGCAGGCCCAGAACATGTGACCTAGTGAGGCTGGGACTTGGTTTGCAGCGTTCACAGGTTGGATCATGCCCTGGAAACATTTTGGAGAGTTTTAGTCGAGACAGATGTGCTCGATATATAATTTTAGTTGTATAATTGTATGCTTTGCATATGGAGCTCGAGTGAATTCTCTGCATTGCTACTTTCCACTCCTTTTCTGATATATTAATTGAGAGATCTTTTTCCCAGTGTCCTCTTGGATCTTTGAAAGGAGGGATTGTAAAATGATTTTATATATTGTAGAGATGGAGTCTAAGTCCTTGAGATTGAGCAATATTTTTCCAGCATGGATGAGGGTGCAAGATGAGGAAAATCTGGAAGGTTCTGTTTAACAAAGTTCCTGATTTGAAGATAGTGAAAGAAATGTGTAGCTGGAATGTTAAATTTGGAATGTAATTGTTCATAGGATGCAAAGACGTTGTCTATATAAAGATCTCTAAGCAAGTTAATTCCAAATTTTTCCAGATATTAAAAACTGCATATGTTTGTGAAGGTTGAAAGAGGTGGTTCTCCTGCAGAGGTGCCACAGATAGAAGCTTCTCCGTCTTAAAATGCTTTCTACATTGGTTCCAGATTCTAAGTGAGTGGAGCACAATTGGGTTATTTGTATATTGCCGATAGCGTGTGTTTATTGGAGCACAGAGCAAGGAATACAAAGAAGTACTGCAGGATTTTACTTCTATTGTGGTCCAAGCCTGTGTATGTTCTTCTATTTGTGTCCAGGTTCTTATCACTGTATATTTGCTGCCCAGTAATAAAACTGGAAGTTAGGTAGAGCCATGCCACCTTCTGCCTTTTGTCTTTGTAGGGTCGCTCTTTTGATGCGTGGATGTTTTGAATTCCAAATAAATGAGGTTATTGTTGAATCTAATTGCTAAAGAATGATTTATTAATGTATATTGGGATGTTTTGAAATAAAAAGGAGCTTAGGAAGAATATTCATCTTAACAGTGTTAATTCTTCCAGCTAGTGTGAGATGAAGGGTTGACCATCTATGCAAGTCTTGTTTAATTTTTTCCATGCAGACGCGAAATTTTGTTGATAAAGAGCTTTATGTTTACTTGTGATGTTTACCCGAGGTATTTAAACTGTTCTGCAATGATAAAAGGCAGGGTGTCTAATCTAATATTATATGCTTGAGAATTCACTGGAAAGAGTACACTTTTATTCAGATTAATTCTGAGACCAGAGATCTTTTGAAATTCTGTGAGTGCTGCTAAGACTGCAGGCACAGAATTTTCTGGGTCTGATATATACAGTACCATGTCATCTGCATATAATGAGATTTTCTGTTCCAGTCCTTCTCTGCTAATCCCCTTTATCTGATCAGTATTTCGACAATGTATTGCCAGTGGTTCAATGGCAATTGCAAACAGCAGCGGTGACAAGGGCATCCTTGTCTAGTGCCACGTTCTAGTTTAAAGTAGTCTGAGCAAATGTTATTGATACAAACTGAAGCTTCTGGGTTAGTATACAGTAATTTAATCCATGCACAAATGTTGGGCCAAACCCAAACTTCTCCAATGTAGTAAAAGGTATTTCCATTCAATCATGTCGAATGCTTTTTCTGCATCCAATGATAATAATATTTCTGGGGTGTTTGATTTAGTTGGTGAGTATATTACGTTAAACAGGCGTCGAAGATTTGAAGATAAGTGCGGCCCCTAATAAATCCAGTTTGGTCTTGTGATATTACCGAGGGAGCACTTTCTCCATCCTTCTAGCTATGATTTTAGAGAGTATTTTAACGTCGTTATTCAGAAGTGAAATTGGTCTGTATGATGCACATTGTAATAAGTCCTTATTTTGTTTTGGAAAAACAGTGATTAGTGCTTGGCGAATGGTTTGTGGAAGAGATTGGTTATCTCTAGCTTCTGTAAATGTTGCTAATAGGAGGGGAGCTAGCTGAGCAGAGAATTTCTTGTAAAATTCTGCAGGGTAGCCATCAGGGCCTGCTGCTTTCCCGCCTTGGAGTGACTTTATAGCATCTAGTAATTCTGATAACGCCAGAGGTTTATCAAGTTCCTCTGTACTAAAAGCGTCTATTTGTGGTATCTGTAATGTATCCAGAAATGCATTAGATTGTGTATTGTCTTCTTTAAACTCAGTAGTATATAGGGATTTATAGTAGTCTCTGAAAGTGTGCATTATATTTTTGTGTTCGACGATTTTATCTCCGTTCGTGTTGGTGATTACGAGATTGCGTTGCACTTCTTGCTTGTGAATTTGTTGAGCTAAAAGCTTATTAGCTTTCTCTCCATGTTCATAATAATGATTAATAATAATAATAAAGATCATAGGTGCATGGTCAGAAATAACAATAGCATCGTATTCACAAGATTTAATCATAGGCAAGAAGTTATTGTCTATAAAGAAGTAATCAATCCTTGAGTAACAATGATGCACTGGTGAGTAGAAAGAATATGTTCTTGAATTTGGGTTTAAAAACCTCCAGGGGTCTTATAAGTTGTGTTCAGTTATAAACTTTGTAATTATCTTTGCGGTGTTAGATGCCGTTCCCCCTGTGGAGGAAGTCCTATCTAAAAGTGGATTTAGAACACAATTGAAGTCCCCCGCCATTATAACTTTATGAGAGTTCAGATTGGGAATGGATGCAAATAAATTTTGTATAAATTCCTTATCATCAACATTAGGTGCATAAACATTTATCAAAATCATTTTACAGTTAGATAAGTCTCCCATGACCATTATATATCTCCCTTCAGGATCCAAAATTACATCTGATGCTACAAATGGTACTGTTCTATGTATAAGAAATCCCACACCTCTAGTTTTCTTTGTAAAACTAGAATGGAACATTTGACCAGTCCAGTCTTTTTCCAGCCGGAACTGATCCTTACTTAGTAAGTGGGTTTCCTGTAAAAATACTATTTTAGCATTTAGACCTGTTAGGTGAGAGAGTACTTTCTTTCTCTTTAATTCGTGATTCAGGCCTTTAACATTCCAACTTACGAAGTTAACTGTCCCGTGATGGAGACACTGATTCTGAGTTTTTGATGTCATTTTATAGTCTTAACTGGAAGTGAGACAGCTTCGGCCTTAATTTCCTATTTCCCCTAGAGTTGTTGCCATGCAGCTTATTATTACGTTGGTAGTTATAATTATTAAGATTAATAGGATAGATTAGGTATAGATCAAGCCTGCTCTCTTTCTCTCCCCCCCTTAACCCCCCACCCTCCCTTTTTGCCTCCCAAGTGAGGCTAAAACCCACTTCACATAGTCCCAGTCCTCTGACATACCCAGAGACAGAGCACGTCCAAAGCAAAACAAGCCCCAGTGCAGCGGCGCTTTAGGGTTAAAAGATAGAGATATCTGTTACCAATATAGTCTTTAAAAAAAGAAAAAAAAAAAAAAAAAAAGAATTTTGCACTTAAAATATATATATAGTCTTCAGCAATTTTAGTGCATTAAGATGATACACCCAGATAATAAACCCGGGTGATGGTGTTAAAGATGTGTCCAAAATAAGCATAACAAGTCTTAATGCAGTAATAGCAATAACAATAAACCAAGGGTATGATATTGAACAGTCTTGTTTAGGGTAGAGATGAAGTAATTAGAAAAAGAAAAAAAAAAGGAAAGAAAAAGTAATTAAGCACAATAAAACATAAACAGATAGCGCCCTAGTAATACTAAGTAATAATGAGAACAAATGAGAATATGTGCTGATAAAAACCCTTATTTTAAAATGAATAGATCAGACAGTAGATTATTAACCGCCATGACTCACTATTATGTATCAGAATTGTCCCGGGATCAGCTTTCTTAATCCCTTTTCTGCATCTTCCTTGCTAGCGAAGACATAGAATTGACCCTGCCATTCCACTTTCAGTTTTGCCGGATACAAGAGGCTGTATTTGACGCTGGCTTGCCGTAACCGCTGTTTGATGTTGCAGAAGGCAGCGTGTTTAGTAGCTGTTGCTGGAGAGAAGTCAGGAAAGATACGAATGTGGTTATTTTCAAATGTAATATCTTCCTTTTTCTGAGGAGTGCCATTACCTCTAGCTTAAATGATAATCGTTCAAAACGAACTATAAAAGACCTTGGTCTGGGTCTAACGGTGTTTGATCCGCGTACGCGGTAAGCTGCTGCTATCTCAGATTCTGCTTTAAAGTCGTCCCCGATTATTTTAGAAAAAAGTTCAGCAGCGAATTTCACCGGGTTTGAACTTTCTCGATTCTCAGGCAGACCTTCAATTCTGACGTTGTACCTTCTACTTCCATCTTCCAAAGCAGCCAGTCTTTCTCCGAGTTTTTGCATTCGGAGCTGACATTTTCTGCTTTTTCTTCAGCACTGGTGGCTAAATTTTCGGCTAATTCAATCCTAGTCGTGAATGTCTCCTTGAGATCCTCCAATTGATCAGTAAGCGTTTCAATTTTACCCAGCACCTGTCGGATTTCCACTTGCATTTCTTGTCGCAGCCTTTCATTTGCCTGTTGCAGCATCAGCCGTTGCGTTTCGTTTGCTTGCTGCCATTCCTGTTTCAATTCAAGCAACTCTTGTTTCAGCCTCTCATGTGCCTTTGCCCTTGCTTTCTCATTTGCCTTCTCGGTTTTCTTTATATCTTGTACGATCTCAGCGAGCATCACCTCCAGTTTAGACAATTTAATTGTGTCTTCTTGTACCGTGGGTGAAGTGTCAGACTCTACTGTAGCCAGTGCTCCCGCTATTCCCGCTCGCGTGGAGTAATTGAGATCGCGGACTGTAAGGCCCCTTCCAGTTTCAGGTGTTCTCCGATCAGCGAGCTATTGAGATCTGCACTCCCGATCTTACATTCGCTCCCCTTTTCACTCTCAGCCGGCGACGATGTAGCGGACCTTGGTCCCGAAGAGTCTGTACTTTCGCCCAGCTGTTCCAGCTCTCTCTGAAAGGCCGTATCTTGAGCTAGGGCTTGCTGATCTTGGCTTGGGTGCAGCTTTAGTTTTCTTTTCTTTCGGACCCCCTTTCTTGCTGGCCATATTTATATATGCTTACATATATAATGTAGCAGTGTCCTTGGGTTGAATAAATGCAGGATATCTCAGGATAATAAGCAAATAATATGAAAAATAACACCGCTGCTAGCGGAGCTCCACTTCAGATGTCCATCTCTCGCATCGGACGAGACCAATTCCACAATGCATTTCTTATTATCCTCTCGCCATGTTTGTATCACTGATCCAATGCACATTTAAGACACAATATTTGCTCTTCTCTGGACTTCTTCTTGTGCTGTAATATCTTTCTTGTAATAAGAAATGCATTTCTTGCAATGCATTTCTTATTACAAGAAAGATATTACAGCACAAGAAGTCCAGAGAAGAGCAAATATTGTGTCTTAAATGTGCATTGGATCAGTGATACAAACATGGCGAGAGGGTGTAAGTCTTCCATAACAACAACAACAACATTTATTTATATAGCACATTTTCATACAAAAAGTAGCTCAAAATGCTTTACATAATGAAGAAAAGAAAAATAAAAGACAAAATAAGAAATTAAAATAAGACAACATTAGTTAACATAGAAAAGAAGTAAGGTCCGATGGCCAGGGTGGACAGAAAAAACAAAAAAAAAAACTCCATACGGCTGGAGAAAAAAATAAAATCTGCAGGGGTTCCAGACCATGAGACCGCCCAGTCCCCTCTGGGCATTCTACCTAACATAAATGTAATAGTCCTCTTTGTAGTTAGGGTTCTCACAGAGTCACTTGATGTTGATGGTCATACAGACTTCTGGCTTTTAATCCATCCATCATTGTTGGAACATCACGGTGGCACAAGCCACCACCAAAAGGACACCGGAAAAGGAAACAGAAGAGAGAGTAGGGGTTAGTACAGATTTTAGAGCCACCATGAATAGTTATTATAATGAGTTGGATATACAGAGTATCAGGATTTTAATTACAGTGAAGTTATGAGAAGGCCATGTTAAAGTAATGTGTTTTCAGCAGTTTTTTAAAGTGCTCCACTGTATTAGTCTGGCGAATTCCTATTGGCAGACTATTCCAGATTTTAGGTGAATAACAGCAGGAGGCCTCCCCACCACTTCTTTTAAGTTTTGTTCTTGGAATTCTAAGGAGACACTCATTTGAGGATCTGAGGTTACGATTTGGAATATAATGTGTCAGACATTCCGATATATAAGATGGGGCGAGATTATTTTAGGCTTTATAAACCATAAGCAGAATTTTAAAGTCAATTCTGAACGACACAGGTAACCAGTGTAGTGACATCAAAACTGGAGAGATGTGCTCAGATTTTCTTTTTTTAGTTAGGATTCTAGCAGCTGCATTCTGCCCTAGTTGTAAACGATTTATGTCTTTTTTGGGTAGTCCTGAGAGGAGTACATTACAGTAATCTAGTCGACTGAAAACATGAACATGAACTAATTTCTCAGCATCTTTCAATGATATAAGAGGTCTAACTTTTGCTATAAACTCCAACGAAATAGGCTTGGACCTTAAATAGCCTGCCCAGATATGGCCATACCCCGAGCCACCACAGGTAAGCTTGAGCCTAAATTTGGACCCTGGTTATTATAGTTCAAAACATATTTTTAATGTTTGAAAATATACCACAATATCTTACAAGGTAGAGAAAGCATTAAACCTCTAGCTTGAAAGATAATACCGAAACCAATCTTTATAAATGAAGAATGTATTTCATAATCAAAAAAGAAGGAAACACTTGAAAAAAGGGAGAAAAACAGAAGGCAAAAAGAAATTGCTTATAAGGGTAATCCAAAACCAGAAAATTAATTATGCATTTCAGAAATTATTAATCAGAGAAACAGAAGCAATATATCGAAAACCAGAAAATGAAAATACTCACAAAAAACTCTGCAAAAATAAAAAAAAACACTGAAGAGCCAACTTCTAAGCCTCAAATATAAAGGCTGGGGGTGGTCTTTCCGCAGTGACGTCAGGGTGGCCTGCCTCTTGGGGTTCTGTCCATAAAACACATAAGTACATTTAAATATACAACACATTAATACTAAATAACAAATAAACATAAAAGAAGTCTTTTAAAAACATGAAAAATAATTTAAAAAATAACAAAAAGAAAAATACGCAAAAATTCAGAATGTACTATTAGCACAATAAAAAAAGGCTTATCATAAAAGGACAAAAAGCAGATGGACTAAGAAATGATCAATGGGTTTAAAGAGGTGCTCAAAAGAATGGTGAAAAAACATACAGAGGTTCATTATCAGAAGATTAAAGGCTGAAAATTACAAAAAACAAAGTCCATATCAAAAATTGAAGCTCAATAAGAACAAAGTAAAAAGTCCTGGCTAATACTAAAGATACTTTCCCTAAACACTAACTAAACACATATTCAATCCAAAACGTTGAACAGACAAAAAAATTTTTTTCAGTAGAAAAGATAAACATTAATTCTTCCAGGGAAGTTATAACAAACCATTAATTTCAGGATAATATAGTATGAGCCACTAGGAAACATTAAAATAATTGAATCTTCTTGAATTAAGCAAATGGAGGTTAAGTGGAGATTAATACAGTGGGTTGCAGCTGTTACTTCAAAACGAGTTCAACAACAAGAACAAAGACTGTAGAGATTATATGTCCTCTATATTGATGAATGGGTTTTTCCTTTGGCTTTCCTTGACATCCCAAAAATACACGTTAGATTAAACTATAATTCTACATTTATGCTATTTGTGGTGATTGTGGGTAAATTTGCACCCCATTCAAGACTGATTCCTGAATTGTGACAGATGCTGTTGGCATAAGCTCTGAATCCTCATAACTCTATGTTGGAGTAAGTGTGTCCAGGAAATGTTAAAACTGTAAAGGTCTTCATATCATAATTTGAACACTAAGTAATGTTGAAGGGGTGGTATTTGTCCGACTTGCAAAGGTGCAATTGACAGTAACATTTCCTCTTGCATATACCATTTAGAGTTTTTTTAACAGAGATTGTCTCCTATTCCATATCAACAATTTATAGTTAACTACATTCCTTCAAAATAATATTGAATGAAGAGGAAAAGGTTTGAAAGGTTTAAAAATTTAGGTTAGATATCTTTTTGAGATATGTATCCTTCCATCTAGTGACAGATAAATAAAACACCAACTATCAAGGTTCGGTTTGACATGTTAAAGAAGATTGTTGAAGGTGATAATTTGAATGTCTCTTGTAAAAACAGTATAGTTAAAACCAATGGGTATGTAAACTGACTCAAAAGGGGAAGTGCTCAATATTACTGTATTATGCAGAGCCATTTATAGACAATAAAACTCTTGTATGCATCATTAATCATATAACAAATGGTTTTTAATTAAATTATTAATATACGCAAATGAAGCCATACTTGTTTTGGAGGCACCAGATACATAAGACAGATGGTGGTTAGCCATTTTCTAACTGGTTCATTCTTGAGCAGTGTGATGTTAGGAGGATCATTAAAATACACAGAGGGGATTGGTTTTTGGTTCACTTATGTGACAGTTGGAGGTTGTGTACTATAACCCTTCCTCACAGCACTGCTAGAAACTCTTCTTCATTATTGAGCAACCAGACATTCTACCACAGGTGACTTCCCAGATTCCATGATGCTGCGATGGGAGCTGCAGCTAACTTTGGACACATTGAGCTCTTGCCCAATGATCAACCTTTCCTCAACTTTACAGTCTTCAGTTAACAGTAAGTAAGCCAGAATGAAACAGAGAGTGGATAAAACTCGCCGTGCACTTTCTCAACAGATTCAGTTGCATGACTGGGTACGTGTAAGAAGACTCCAAAGACATAACAAGTTGTTGCCCTTTTAGTCAGCACCACTCTGTGCTATGTGCTGTATAGGCCCTTCAACTGTTTTACTGGAGAATGGTTGCAGATGGCATGCTAGCTGCCACAGGAAAGTTTTATCACATATGCCACTAACATCACAACCAGATGTTTCAACTTTTCAGCCACATCTGGCTTGAGTAATATGGTTATTCAAAATCCAAATCTAATCGAACCTCAGAACCCAAGTATTCTTACACCATCCACCTCTACTGTCTTTGATCCTCCTTCACCTGGAAAGCTCACTCCAACTCCTGCAGAACTGCCGACACACTCAGATCAGATTTTTGATGTGGTTGTTCAGCCTACTAGGGCCCGAAAACAACTTGCCAATTTGCAAAACCATGTGACTACCTTTAGTAAATAGATAATTTTTTCTCTATTTTTGGAGTGGGAGCATGTGATATTGGTAGAGTTATTAAAATACACAAAGGGGATTGGCTGTTCATTCACTCCTGTAACAGTTGGAGGATGCACACTGTAAGAAAACATTAGTAAAAGACTGGAATTTGGAGAAGTAACTGGTATTGTATGTTCTTTGATCTCCAACACAACACGCAAGGTTGGGGTTGGGGTGTTAGAGCCTATCCCAGCTACCACAGGGTACAGGGCAAGAACAAACTCTGGACAGGATGCTAGGCCATCACAGGGTAAACACACACACACACACACTATGGCCAAATCAGTACTGCTAATCCACCTAACCTAAATGTCTTTGGACTGTGGGAGGAAACCCATGCAGACATGGGGAGAACATACAAACTCCATGCAGGGAGGACCCAGGATGCGAACGCTGGTCTCCCTACTGTGCCACCGTGCCACCCTGCAAAAGAGAAAACTATAAAGCATTATTAATGAAACATAGATGATGGAGCATAAACAGTTAAGGTGGCCTGGGATAATGAGTTTTTTTCATAGGCTTCAGGGATTCTTGTGTTAAAGAAAATGAAATAAGGTGATTAAGAATTACTAGGCAACACTTTATTCATCATAGTGCATACACAAACACTCTTTAATTAACAGCTTTCTGTAGAACATTCCAACACTTCAAATTTTTTTTTAAATATTTAATGTATCAACTGCTATTAATTTCTTCTAAGAAAATAAAGAATTGCGAATCACCATTACAAATGAAATTCAAAATGGATGTCCCTTATTTACACCAGATTGGTTGAGCACTGACATATGAGTAGCTGAGTCATTCATGGTAAGACTGTTTAATCTATACAGAACAGTTCCTTTCACAAGTTAGGTTAACATACATAACATATTTAAATACTGCATATGTTAATTTACACCAATCAGAGAACAGAAGTATAGGTACTGTAACTGCCAGGTATATTTTAACAACTTCCCTTCTGTCTTAAATGTATGTAAAAGTCCACATGATCTCATCTGTAATTTAAACATTCTGTACAAATAATATCACGTTGACTTAGTTAATTAGGCAGGCACAAGCATTTTACTAATTCATACAGTAAGTTTTTTCCATTACATTTTTCAAACTAGGTAGAACTGTAAAATCAGTGCACACCAGGCCTAGGTAGATATCAGGGAGAATTTTATACCAGCGTCAGTTAAAAATGATCACCCTTAATATTATGAATGTTTCAGCTATATTTAAGTACTGAAATATTATTGGAGATTTAAGTTCTTCCACAATAAACATTGAAATTAAATGAAATTTTTTATTGTTCCTTTTGCTCACAAAAGCACTACTTCATTGTTTGTTTGCATTTTGTTTTTTTGATTTCTTTAAGTTTGTGGCTTAGCCTTTTCAACTCCCATTTTGGGTTTGGTTTTATGATTTTTTTTTTGTTACTTCATATTGTAAAAGATTCACGCAATGCAGGAAAAGGTTTGGGTATACTTGAAATAGGCTGCCAAGATGAGGATTTGCTTCAATAAATTAAAACATCTTGAAAGACTTCAATCCAAAATAGAACAGTTCAAACAGAGAAAACATGGGGGTTTTAAAGTCAGGCAGGGGAAATTACATCATTCTGGCAGGAATTGGAAGTGATATCTGCTGGGCCGAAAAGGGAAGCGATGTCATCGGGTTCAGAGTTAGAAGTGGCATCAACCAGAAATGATGTTATCAAGGTAATTTCCTGTGGTTGGTCTGGAGATGAAAAAGAGGAAGGATCAGTGCATCCACTGGACCAGCATGGTATAATCCCTTTTTGAGCCCTTCAGTGGGCTCTCATGCACACATGTGTGACACAATTTACTATTTGGAAATGTTTGCTTTGACAGTTCTTCTGGTACTGTATTTCCACTCAATTATTTCAACTCATGTCAAATCATTTTGGTTCAAATTATACAGATTTTTTACTAAGTGATGATATTACACAAGGATGTCCTCTTTCTTTAAATATCTTCTCAATCATCACTAATTTCTTTATTATAGGCTTGCTTCTTCTTTTGGCTGCTCCCGTTAGGGGTTGCCACAGCAGATCATCTTCTTCCATATCTATCTGTCCTCTGCATCTTGTTCTGCTACACCCATCACCTGCATGTCCTCTCTCACCACACCCATAAACCTTAGGCCTTCCTCTTTTCCTCTTCTCTGGCAGCTCTAGCCTTAGCATCCTTCTCCCAATATACCCAGCATCTCTCCTCTGCACATGTCCAAACCAATGCAATCTCACCTCTCTGACTTTGTCTCCCAATTGTCCAACCAGAGTCGACCCTCTAATGTACTCATTTCTAATCCTATCCACCCTCATCACACCCAATGCAAATCTTAGCATCTTTAACTCTGCCACCTCTAGCTCTGTCTCCTACTTTCTGGTCAGTGCCACCATCTCCAACCCATATAACAAAGCTGGTCTCACTACCGTCCTGTAGACTTTCCCATTCACTCTTGCTGATACCCGTCTGTCACAAATTACTCCTGACACTCTTTTCCACCCATTTCACCCTGCCTGCACTCTCTTTTTCACCTCTCTTCCACAATCCCCATTACTCTGTACTGTTGATCCCAAGTATTTAAACTCATCCACCTTCACCAACTCTACTCCCTGCATCCTCACCATTCCACTGACCTCCCTCTGATTTATACACATGTATTCTGCCTTGTTCCTACTGACCTTCATTCCTCTCCTCTCCAGAGCATATCTCCACCTCTCCAGGGTCTCCTCAACCTGCTCCCTACTATCGCTACAGATCACAATGTCATCAGCAAACATCATAGTCCATGGGGACTCCTGTCTAATCTTGTCTATCAACCTGTCCATCACCATTGCAAATAAGAAAGGACTCAGAGCCGATTCCTGATGTAATCCCACCTCCAACTTGAATGCATCTGTCACTCCTACCACAGACCTCACCACTCTCACACTACCCTCGTACATATCCTGTACAACTGTTACGTACTTCTCTGCCACTCCTGACTTCCTCATACAATACCACAGCTCCTCTCGAGGCACCCTGTCAAATGCTTTCTCCAGGTCCACAAAGATGCAATGTAACTCCTTCTGGCCTTCTCTAAACTTCTCCACCAACATCTTCAGAGCAAACATTGCATCTGTGGTGCTCTTTCTTGGCATTAAACCATTCTGCTGCTCACTAATCATCACCTCACTTCTTAACCTAGCTTCCACTACACTTTCCCATAACTTCATGCTGTGGCTCATCAGTTTTATTCTCCTGTAGTTACTGCAGTCCTGCACATCCCACTTATTCTTAAATATCGGCACCAGTAAACCTCTTCTCCACTCCTCAGGTATCCTCTCACTTTCAAAGATTCCATTAAACAATCTGGTTAAAAACTCCACTGCCATCTCTCCATGCTTCCATAGGTATGTCATCTGGACCAACGGCCTTTCCATTTTTCATCCTTGTCCTTACTTCCTCCTTGTTAATCCGTTGCACTTCCTGATTCACTATCTCCATATCATCCAACCTCTTCTCTCTCTCATTCTGTTCATTCATCAGCCTTTCAAAGTACTCTTTCCATCTGCTCAACACACTCTCCTTGCTTGTGAATACATTTCCATCTTTATCCTTTATCACCCTAACCTGCTGCACATCTTTCCCAGCTCGGTCCCTCTGTCTAGCCAATCGGTAAAGGTCCTTTCCTCCCTCTTTAGTGTCCAACCTCTCATACAACTCATCATACACTTTTTCTTTAGCCTTCGCCACCTCTCTCTTATCTCCCTTATCTCCTTGTACTCTTTTCTACTTTCTGCATCCCTCTGACTATCCCACTTCTTCTTTGCCATCCTCTTCCTCTGTATACTCTCCTGTATTTCCTCATTCCACCACCAGGTTTCCTTTTCCACCTTCCTCTTTCGAGATGTCACGCCAAGCATCCTTCTTGTTGTCACCCTTACTACATCTGCTGTAGTTTCCCAGCTGTCTGGTAACTCTTCACTGCCATCCAGTGCCTGTCTCACCTCCTCCCTAAAGTCAACCTTGCAGTCTTCCTTTTTCAAATTCCACCATTTGATCCTTGGATCTGCCCTCACTCTCCTCCTCTTCTTGATCTCCAACATCATCCTACAGACCACCATCCTATGCTGCTTAACTACACTTTCCCCTGCCACCACTTTGCAGTCTTCAGTCTCCTTCAGATCAACTCTTCTGCATAGGATGTAATCTACCTGTGTGCATCTTCCTCCACTCTTGTACGTAACCCAATGTTCCTCCCTCTTCTTAAAATACGTATTCACCACAGCTATGTCCATCCTTTTGGCAAAATCCACTATCCTCTGACCTTCTTCATTCCTCTCCTTGACACCATACCTACCCATCACCTCCTTGTCTCCACTGTTCCTTTCACCAACATGCCCATTGAAATCCACTCCAATCACCACTTTCTGTCCCTTGGGTACACTATTCATCACTTCATCCAACTCACTCCAAAAATCTTCTTTCTCACCCATTGCACACCCAACCTGCAGTGCATATGCACTAACAAAATTCATCATCACACCTCCAATTTCCAGCTTCATAATCATTACTCTGCCTGACACACTTTTCACCTCCAAAACATTCTTGACATACTGTTCCTTCAGAATAACTCCTATCCCATTTCTCCATTTCTCCTTCCATCCACATCATGATAGAACAATTTGAATCCACCTCCAATCTACCTGGCCTTACTCCCCCTCCATTTAGTCTCTAGCACACACAATACATCAACCTTTGTTCTCTCCATCATATCTGCTAACTCTCTCCCCTTACCAGTCATACTGCCAACATTCAAAGTTCCTACCCTCAGTTCCACTTGCTTTCCTATCCTCCTCTCCTCCTGCCTCCGGACATGTCACCTCCCTTCTTCTTCTTCTTCTTCTTCGGCCAACAGTAGCCCAATTTCTGCCAGCACCCTGTTAGCTAACAGTACTCGTGGATGCCCTTCCTGACGTAACCCTCCCCATTTATCCAGGCTTGGGACCAGCACGAAGAAACACACTGGTTTGTGCATCCCCTGTAGCCGGGTTACTAATTTCTTTATTATAGGCATTGCGCATTAATTCAGATATTGGAAATACTTGTATTTGAAGAGTGAATGTAGAACAAAAGATTTCCTTCTATTCATTTATGAAGATGAACATTTAAAAGTTCTTTTAAAAATTATGTGACAGATGTTGTTTTCTTTTTCTAAGGGTTGTAGAATATGTCAAATTAATTTCTGTAATTAATCTTATCATTTGGGGTAATTTTTAAGTAAAAATTTTTTTTTCTTTAATGGTGCTACTTTTTGTGTACTGTTTGTGGTTGCTAAGCCTGTGCTACCGCATTAACAGATGATTTAATCATTACAGCGATATGAAGATCAGTGTCTTTATCTGACCAAGAGTCTGGATTTGTGCTCTTTACATTATTTTGCAAAAAAAATTCTTGCATGTTACTTTTAACTTTAAACATTTTACAAATTGGTTTAGGTGCACAATTATTTTGTTTTCCCAGATATTGACCCAAAGTCTCTAAACTTTGATTACTATCCATCCATCTCCTGATCATTTTTCCTCTAAAGTTTTTTGGCTCTAAGACAGCCATGTAATGATGTTACAGGGCAAGGCCATTTGGCCCACATTTGATGTCACATGGCCATTTGGTCATGGTTTTCATTTTTCTCCACTATAAAAGCAGGTCTGAGACAATGACAAGACTGTCAGTGCTTATAATCTTTTTAAAATTGTCATTGTCTGCCTTATTTGACCATTACTTCTGAGAAGTGTTTTAGCATCTGGTCATGTGCACAATTGAGTGTTCCCATTTCATTGGCACAAAAAAACAAAAACATGCTCAATGGCATCAACAACAGAAAATAACACCCTATTTGCAGACTCAAAAGAAAAAGATTCCCCTTAGGGATGCTTGGAAATAGTCTGGGTTTTGGGTCCAAAAACAGACAACCTCCACTAGGGACCGTTGGGTTTTATAGAGCTCTGTCTGCTGCAATCAGGTTAGTTGGACTTTCTCAGCAGCTTCTTGGAGCTGCGGGTGAAAAGAGAGAAACAGTTAACATTTGCTCCCTCTCTCGTTCTATTGTGGTACTCCTCACAGAGCCTGGAAAGTGATCCCCAGGCACACATGCGTGACAACATGAATTTCAATTTTTTTTTTCAACTATACTGTATAGCTGTATGTTTGTTCAAGGCTTTTCCTTTCTTTCTCTTTTTAAAACATGCTGTTTTACTGTTTTTGCTGTCTAATTTATGTTTATGGTAGGGACCGATGAGCAAAGCAAATCCTTGCATATTTGACCCTAACACCTTCATAACATAGCCCTATTTTTACACTAGTTACAGTCTATCTCAGAGCTTTTACACCACATGCTATTTTCTGCATTTGGTCTCTCAATTACTCTTAAAATTTTAATGACTCAACAGCATGTATTATGTATTATAATATATGCATCAACCCATACACCATTTCCAAGCAAGTAGAAATGCTATTAATAGTAAAAGCTAAATTTAAACAAAATAAAAAGGCAATTATAAAGTCTTTTGACTTGCAGTTCCCAAAGTCTATGTTTACTTACCAAGTTAGCAGAGTAAGTAAATAATACCTCTTTCCTTTTGGGAAACATCCATCCATCCATCCATCCATTTTCTAACCCGCTGAATCCGAATACAGGGTCACGGGGGTCTGCCGGAGCCAATCCCAGCCAACACAGGGCACAAGGCAGGAACCAATCCTGGGCAGGGTGCCAACCCACCGCAGCTTTTGGGAAACACCAGTCTACTATTTGACAAAGTTTTCAGGAACAAGGACCCTCCCCTTAATCAAACACCTTAGAGGAGAATTTTTCTGCCCCCTACAGCAAGAAGTGAACAACTGCTCCGGCCTCTTTGGGTCTTTCATTTTTCAGATTCACAGTTACCTGTGAAAAGAGCTGGTCCACTAAGCCTAGATGACTTTATTTGGTTTATTTGGTATTTGGTTTACCCCTTAGGGGCATGGGTCTGTTGTGCCATTTCCAGTATTCCATAGAAATGAGAAAAGAACACACTCTGAGTTATCAGAAGTTCCTTGCATTTCCTACTATTGTCCTTCTCTTTCAAGAACATAGGACAGACTAGTAGCCGGCAGGCAAAGCACTAATGGACTAGAAGAGACCTGCAACATTTAGTGGTCAGTGTAGTTTGGCTGGTTGGGGTGGGCTGGGACCAGCTATCTGCGCAGTTAGCAACTGCTCCAGAAAGAGGTGAAAGACTTTTCACCATATTCTGAAAGTTTCTTTTCAGAAGGTCAAACAACCTTGCAGGGGATTTAACCTCCTTAAGCATTAGACCTGAGCGTTTTTCGGGCTGTGAAAACTGTGCTAAAAGAGTTAGTCCTGAATGTCACTCGGGCAACTGTACAGGTCCGTCTTGCGTAAGCATTCGAACCAAGAATCACTTGGGCTCTAAAAGTCTAAGTTCAGGTTTTCACTAGATCTCTTGGTGTATAAGGCTTATAAGGGCAGACTGTCATGAATTAAGTACATCGCATCAAAAACAGCAAGATTTGGCATAAAGTTTTACAAGCTTTGTGAATATCAGTACAGTGTTGCTATGCCATTGGTACTGACTTTGATAGATACTCTGCTGGATCAAGGTTACTGTGTAACCATGGAAAATTTGTATACTTCATCAGAGTTGTTTGACATCTTGCTCCAAAGAAAGATTGACCCATATGGAACAGTGCGTCCCAACTGTCATGGCATGCCTAAAGACTTTAGCAGAGCTAAATTACGGCGAGATGCGCTAGTAGCTTAGCAAAAGGATGAAGTGCTTGAGCTGAAATGGAAAGACATGAAAAATGTATGTCTTCTTAGCACTGTACATAATACAACTACAGTAACTGTACAGGCAAAAGGCAACAAGCAGGTTATGAGGCCTTGTGCTGTTTTCGACTACAATAGCACGATGTACGGTGTAGATGGTGCAGATCAAGAATTGATTTTCTATCCCATTATGTGGAGGTAACAAAAGAAATGCTACAGAAAGATATTTTGTCATTTGGTAGAACAGTGCATTTTGAATACATTCGGTTTATACAAACAAAAAAGCTGGCGAAACTGTATCTCATGCAAACTTTACATGCCAGCTTATAGAACAAATCATTGCCACATATCCTCCGTCCACACTATTGCTAAAAAGATGCGGTCAACCCAGCACATTATGGATCAATTCAGAGCGTCTTATTGATACACATTTTATTGATTATATACCTTCAACAGAAAAAAAAAACAAAATCCAACTCATACCTGTGTAATGTGCTGTTTATAAACTGATAAATCTGGAAAGAAAATCTGAAAAGAAGCATGCTATTATTGTCCCAACGGTGATGGTAGATTGTGTCTTTCACCATGCTTTAAGATTTTCCACACAAAGAACTCGTTTTGAGATTATATACTGTTTTGGCATCATTAGTAGTATTGTTATTGCTGTTATTATTGTTCATTTCATATTATCATTTGTATTCATTATTAGTATTATTATGTGTATCAGTGTTATACTTTTAAGATTTAATAAAAATATAATTTTTCATGCCAAAAAAAATGCTAAGGAGGTTAAATAGGAGTGTTAGGAGATAATCCAAAGAAGATGAAACAAAAATTGTGGCATTACTACACTTGCTGTAAAATATGTTTTATTTAGTATTACATGACCATAATGACCTGCGTCTGCACCTTGCTGCATGGATTTATGAATGTGATTCATCAGTGCACAAAGTCAAGTGACAAAGTAAGTAATGTCAATTTCACTTGTATGGTTTTACAAATGAAAATTGTGTTTTCTGTGTATGTCTCTCTCCCTTATTTGTTTCAACATTTTCATATTTTACGTACAAAGTACATCCTGCCTGAAGACAATGCAGTCAGATGATTCTAAGAATCTGTAAAATTCTTAGTGACTCCAGATTCTGTGGCTTAAGGTGCAAAGGTCACACAACAACAAGCAGGAGGAAAGGAAATTCTGCGATAATTGTAAAGTTTAAGTGGGTTATGATTAGTCCTTACTGGGTAAGGCCAAAGTCGTAATTGTCATTAAAGCTCAGCTGAAAAAACTGACCTCCTTTCCAATCACTTAGTAATAATATCATTGTACCGTCTTCTTAATATCATTATACCTTCTTCTTCTGCAAGGAATCTTGGTGTCATTTGGCATTCCTCTCTTTCACATTCTACTCACATAAATCACATTAGCAAACTTCCTCTCTTCTGCCTCCATAACAAATCCCATGTTTGCTAATTCCCATCCTTTTCTAATGCTGATATACTTGTATATGGTTACATCCTACCTAAACTACTGTAACTCCCTACTGGTAGGTCCCCCTTCTAATCTGCTATCACAGCTCCAGTTGGTTCAGAACTCTGCTGCAATTAGCCTTACACAGACCCACAAAAGCAAGCACATAACATCCATCCTGATTTGTCATCACTGGATTAATGTGTTTTACAGGATTGAGTAGAAAATTCTGCTACTAACCTGTAAAGCTTAAATGGCCTTGTATCAGACTACATCATTATTATAAATGACTACACTCCACTCATTTTGGTGTTACTTATCTTTTCCAAATAATGTGCACCCATTTTGGTTTTGCATTTCTTTACTATATAATGTGTACCCATTTCATGGATAAACTATACGTGGATGTTTAAAGGATTCTCCCTAACTGAGGTCCATTAAGTCTAGTTGTGTGCTTACATTTACACCACAGATTGGGTAGTTATACTACACTATCAACAAGAACAGTGCATGAAGTAATCATTTTCCTGCAGATTGTCTAATGTGGTCTACCTAGTTCTGTGCATAAAATTTAGACAGGTTTCACATTAAGCATGGTAATAGAGATGTTCCTGTAGGATCTTTCATCAGCAGAAATGGACACTGCAAGAATTTTAAAGTCACACTGCTCATGGGCAACTTCAAGACACAATAGAACAGAAAGGAATGAGAAGTTAAACTGATGTTAACACAATACAACATGCTTTGAATGGTGAAAACAGTTTTATGACCAGATATAAGGACTATGTAAATCATTCTGACTGACCCAGTAGACTTGATTACAGATCCTCATTGTAAGGAAAACTCACCAAAGACTTTAAAACACTTTGTTGGACAGTTCTTTTATCAGAGGATGTTAATAATACATTGTTGTCCTCTCTTGCTAAATGAATCTTAGGTTGGAGAGGTTTGTTAATATTTGACAGTGAAGATGTCTCACATAAGGGTTTTAGAATTGTGTTTCTTTTCTGGTGTGTATATTAACACAGTGTGAACCACAAGGGAGTGCCAGACAGCCCCAAACCCCAGACACAACCACACAAATGCAAGTCCCATTTAAAAAGATGGTTTCTTTTCACAACTGCCTTCCAAAAAAGGTTCCAGTAGTGCAATAAACACAAATCTCTTCACGTGTATTTTTTCTTTTCTACTCCTCTACACCTCCCAGGCAAAGTTTAACCACTTCCACCTAACTCCAACTTGTCTGAATGAGGTCAAGTGGCTTCCTTTATCCTGGACCCAGGAGTACTTCTGGTGCTAGGACACAGCCTGATGGAAGAACTTCCAGGTCTTAAGGAAGTCTCATAAAGTAGGGATTGGAAATCCATGTAGCACCCTCTGGCGGCCCCTACTGAACCTGACAAGGTTGTTTTAGAGAACTACAATATCCAGTGTACCTTTTGGGTATCTACACAGGTACAATTGCCCAGGGAAGCTGCCTGCTATTGTGTCAGGGAAACCTGTAGTCCTGGTGGGTTGCCTCCCCCGTCCTTCCATTATACTGTCTTCTCAGATGAATATTGTTTCCAGGTCCAACCCAGCCAGGATGCCACTGTACCCACTCTTGCATTGGCATATTTTGCCTGTCGTCTGGGTGACATAGGACAATCTTCACTCTGTTTCTTGTGGTAGCATAGGGCTGGCCTCCCATTTAATTAAGGAATCATGCTCCATTCCAGCTGGGATGCTCACCCATGTGTGTCATCCATCACAAAAGGTAACTCCAATTTCTGTATCACACCTTGTGATTCTTCAATAAAGAGCACTACATGTTTAATAACTTGGAACTTTTGTTCAAGTTCAGGGATGGACCAGATGCCACAGTAGATGGCACCCTCATTCTGAGTGTGTGTGTCTTCTTTTCTTACTAATAAAGATGTTTTTATTGTACATGTGGCAAGAATTAGACAGATTAAAGGTTTAGAAAACAATTTTGTATGTTGTAGTCCCATTGCAAATATTCTTTAAAAAATGAATAGTATAAATAATAAGCATTAAAAACAAATTCAGAAATGTTGGAAAATGCTGAAATTTGGCTTTGGTTCAACAGTGTACATATTAGTTAATGTTAAAAATGTATTTCAGTATTATTTAAGCACATTCAAATCCTCATTGTAAAATCTGAAGGTTTCAAGTTAAGGATCATCAATGTTAATATAAAAATGTAATTGACTGAGAAGAGTTAATTACATGATGGTGAGAAACTTTGATTTTAGAGTTAGTACATTCATTTTATTCACAGTGCAGTCATTTTATATTTGTCACAGTAATTTTTAAGACTTATAAATAAAATTCAAGATGACAGTTTGAGAATCATAACTGGAGTTAATTTTATTGAATAAAGTGAAGTGCTGATTTTAAATGTATAATTTGGCCACTGCTGAAATAGATTGTACACAAAGATGCAGGTTAGTTTTACACTTGCACGTAACATCGCTGTCTGTGCTTTTCATTTAATATTTTTCTGCTGTTGGTTGGAGGTAGTATTGACAAGTCATTGACAAGCCATGATCTGAAGTTTATGAGGAGGTCCCTCTGCAGTGGTAATGTAGGTTAGTAGCCACGGTCTGGGGAATCTATAATGTGGGTTGGCAGCTGCTAGATGGTTGTGTAACCCTTATGTTTATGGAGTGTTTCGAAACCAATTGGATACAGTAGATTAACTGAAAGGTTGTTGGGGATGGGCAGGAGTCTAGTGGAGTTTATCGAAAATGCCAGGCAGACACACCAATCTCCTATTTAGTACAATGGGGTCCCTGCAAATTGTTAAGGCGTGCAGGTGGTGTCACAGAAAAAGGGATATACAGCATAACAGAATTTTGCGTCTGGGATGCAAGAAGAGAGACTTTTGGCAAAGCAGTCCCAGAAATTTCAGAGGGTGTACCTCACCTGAAAATAGATTGAGGGATTGCCCATAAGCAGACCCTGCATGAACTATAAGGTTTCCCCTTAAATAGATGACTTTTGAATTTAGAGTCTAAAGGGGAGTTTCTGCAAGGGCTAAACCTGGTAGAGGAGTACCAATAGTGCTGCCAGACCAAAAAAGAGAGAAAGGAAATTTTTAGGAGGTGATTTTAAGGGTGGTTTGGTGAAAATCGACAGAGCACAAAACCAAAATAGCTAGAGGAAGGGTGGCAGCTAAGGATTTCTTTTTGTTTAATCAGATAAAGCCTTATATGCTGTCTAGTCCTCTAAAGTGTTTATTTTGGATAATAGATGGCTTTTTTTTAATAAACAGCTTGTTTTTGGAACTAAAGCTGTTTAGTACTCATTATAGTGTCACCATATTTATATCTATTATTTTTGTTGTGTTTTTGTAACATTTGTTTACTTTAATATTAAAAATAAAATATTATCTGATATTGTTACTTTTGTCATTGTTCATTGCTAACTATCCACATGTACAGTAGTATGTAGACAAGACTGACTGAAAGGACTACTAACACAGAGGTGATTGTGTGCTTCTGTACTGCTTACAATATAAACTGATTGTGACATCTAGCCTCAAGCTATAAGAACCTCAGCAGCTTGATGGAGTATCTAGAAATCTTCACAATGGTATTTCTCATGAATTCTCTTTGACAGAAACCTTTCTATAGTGTCCTAATAAATGGTTATTTGTGACTTCTACATCCAAAAAATTCACTTTCTACAGTACTAGACAGTTGAGGGGTGGCACGGTGGCGCAGTGGGTAGCGCTGCTGCCTCGCAGTTAGGAGACCCGGGTTTATTTCCTTGGGTTTCCTCCAGGTACTCCAGTTTCCTTCCACAGTCCAAAGACATACATTCTAAATTGTTCCTAGTGTGTGTGCTTGGTGTGTGTGTGTGCGCCCTGCGGTGGGCTGGCACCCTGCCCGGGATTTGTTTCCTGCCTTGCACCCTGTGTTGGCTGGGATTGGCTCCAGCAGACCCCCGTGACTCTGTAGTTAGGATGTAGCGGGTTGGATAATGGATGGATGGATAGACAGTTGAGAGTTATAATACATTAGGATCTTATGTAATATTAGACTTATCATATGCCACTTTCATGAATTCATTTACTCAGACCTCTCAAAGTGTTTCCATTCAGGCAGTATGAAATTATGCAATCTGTCAAAAGCAGATAGTATTCTTACTCTTTCTCCAGTACATATGTATGCATTAGCAATGGCAGTAAATAACAATATTTAAGAAGGTTGTGTAACTTCCTATTATGCTTTGCAGGGGACATAAAACTCAGAGAGAATTCACCTCCAGAACTAGTGTGGAAGAATTATTTTAAGGTAACATAGCTTTCATCTTAAATAAATAGCATAAAGGGTTAATAAATGTCAGAAACATTTGCAGGCATGTCAGGAAACCAGATAAAGGTGAAGTGAACAACAAAATGTACTGACAGTTGACTAAGAGATGATTAAGAAATCAACAGATGTCCTGTAAAACAACCAGAATGGACAGTTGTTCTATGCACAGAAATTTCAAGGGTGGTGGCTCAACTCAATGTATAAAAAATAACCCGAATATATATAATAGACTTTTATTTTATATAAGTCATTTGGGTGTAAACCAATGAACCAACCAGAGTAAATGTATGCATTGATTGACACTGTATGTAAATTCAATAGTTTATAAAATGAACCTCTTTTCTTTTGTTCTCTGATCATTCTAACCATACTGTAACAGACTTCTTTTGAAGAATGCTCCCTCTAAGGCATTTTGCTGAGGAGAAATTAAAAGATACCATGAATAGGTTTTCTCCTGTTTGATAACTGATTTTTCCTGTTAGATGATATTTCTTTCATTAATAAGATGTTACATTTCTACCACAGTAGGCCTCAAGGCTCCAGGGTGGCCTAGAAATAAGATAAACCTGGCATCTTTGCAGTCCACCCAGGCCAAAAAAAGCCATGCTTATTATATTTCGTACAAAAAATAGTGATGTGATGTTTGATAGTGAATCTTTGAAGCTTGTATCACTTTAATGAAGCACACTGTGTTAAAACAGTGTACGTACTAACGCTTCATTTCCACGTGACTGGTAATGAAGAGACTTAGCCAGTAGCCACGCTTTTGTTTCCTCATTCTATGCTGCCTCTGTCACCTTCCATCTGGAATTGTAGTCTACTGAGATGCTGGCGATCTGACTAGCTTTGCTGGGATGTTGTAATCCAGGTGCTCTTTGTCAAAAACACAGCTTTCAGCTGTATTTGATGTTCACCTGTGAATATATGACATGTGGTAGAAAATAAACTAACAAAATTAACAAAAAGCTAATTAACGAACATCGTTTCAAGGAGTGATGAGCCACTGCATGTGCGCATGCCGCTGCCATGTTGTGTTGGCATCAGCTAACAAACAAGGTTATTATGATTCAAAAAATTCCTATGCAATTATGTTTTCATTTATTTTATCACCTGTGGCCAACCATAAAACCCATCCAACTCCAAAAGTAGAGATGGGGCACTTTCCAGTGTCACACACATGCACATGGGAGGCAGTTAAAGGAAAAAAGAAGGCAATTCCCAGTCAGACCAGGGTGTGACAGAGTGCACTAATCCTTTCTCTTATCTAAAGCGGGAAATTCTGCCTGGGTCCCATGACATCACTTCAGGCTTTGCCCCAGAAGACATCACTTCCGGTTCTGACCTACAAGACGTCACTTCCAGACCAGCAGAAGAGCCCTCCTCCTAATGATGTAATTTCCACATCCCAAGAAGTCACAGCCCGATGACCTCATCTCCAGTTCCGGTCCCAAGATCACTCCTCGTCCTGTTTTTCCTCTATATATCCGCCATCTTTCCTAACCTTTTCAGTTCTGTTTTGGACTCTTGTCCATGAAGACCATCAAACTTTTTGCATCTGCAGCCAACTTTCAATTATACAAGAGGCTGCCATAAACCTTTTTGTTGTGTCAAGGCTTGATTAATTACCACACCAGAAAAAGTTCACAAGTTATTGCATTAGATTAGAGGTATAAAGAGCAATTGGCTTACTTGGTTCACTTGATTAAAAAAAATCTTCAATAAAATTTAGCTCTCTAAGTAATCAGAAAATGGTATGAGACAAACGAAACATAAATGAGGTCCCAGCAGAAAGCATCAGAAACTGCAAGTGTTTCGAAAGCAGTTCGCTTGAAATTGTCTTCTGACCCTATAAAACTAAATTAGCATACCATTACAACACTACAGCTATGTAGTACCATCTAAAGATTAACAAGTTTAACACAAGGCATACCAGAATGCCACATAGTGAGCTATGGCTAACCATGAACTGAGTACAGGTGTAGTCTACTACTTAATTTATAGATTGTCAGTTATTGTATTGGCTGTGAATATCTAATGTCTCTAGCTATTTTCTGCTCTTTCTTATGGCTTTTCCAGGATTTTATCTCTTACTCAAGTACATTTTCTTTATGATTAAATATGTTTTGTTTGTTAAATATTATTTTGTACATTATATTATTGTGTTTAAGTCTATTATGCTTTGAATATTATTTTGACTAATAATTATTACACGTTTATCTATTATGCGTATTTACTTTGTGTTTCAGGGTTTTTAGTTATATACCTTGTGTTTTATGAGTGGAACCTTGGGAGGCAGGGCCACCACTTACACATCTGTGTATATAACAACAACAACATTTTATTTATACTTAGACCAAAGTCACACAAGGAATGCCTCAATGGGCTTTAACAGGCACAGATTGTAACAGCCCTCCAGCCTTGACATCCTAATAAAACAAGAAAAGCAATTGCTTTGGTAAAAGCAATTCAGAGAGAAACCCCCATCCAGGTTGGTTGGGCAGGCAATGGGTGTCAACAAATCGGGTAAATATAACACACAAAACAGAACACAAGTAATCCTTTTCACAGAGCTAGAGCTAGATGGCCAAATCTATCATTGCCGCCTCTAAAAATACAATACGATAGTACAAACTATTTTGTTCTTGCACATCATTCCTCACCAAGTGCAAGTGCAGATTGCTGCAACAACTCTCAAGACAAAATGCAAGAATAGATTATACCACTCACTAAATACAGAGCTATCACATTAGAGATATATAGTCTTGGCAAAAAGTTCAATTCTTGAAAAAGTTTTATAGAGAATATAGTGGATATAACCACTGAGTGGACCAGGTATACATGTATGACAGGTTATGGTATGAAAGCATATATTATGTGTTTTTTAAATGCAGAACGCTTGTCATAGCTGGCTGAAACAAAATTGTCACATTCATTATATAAAGTACCTCTGTGGGAAGTCTTAATTTCTCTGCTCAAAGGTAAAGAAGTTGCTCTTTTTGTGTGTATTTGAAATTCATCTTTGAGGTAATTCCTTGCTGGATTGAATTCATGAACACTACTTTATATTTCCTGGTTCACTATATTTTCACAAATACATGCTTAATCCCACACTAAACTGGATGAATAAATGAATCTATGGTCTTTAGTAAGCACCTACAGTAGAGGGGGCTAGGGGGATTGGGGTTCACAAACAACTGTGTTTTATTAGAAGAAACAGGACCATTGGTGGCATTCAATAATGTTAAAAAGATGATTCAAAGTTGATTTATTTCACAATGATTTAAAATTCATGCAAACCACAATGCAGTATTGGCATCAAAGGCTAAAATTAAAACTATCGCATCATAAACTGGACTTGAATATATGTCTGGAAATCAAAAAACAGTAAAAGTTACTAACGGCATCCAACTCGGCAGGGGGAAAAAAATCTTTTGTTTCATTGTGACTTATCTCTGTCACACATAGTGATATGCTCGTATACAATACTGGCTTTTTCAAAAAAGTAAAGGTTTCATTTTGACAAAAAAGGAGTGTCAACAGTTCATTTCAGAGTTATTGTCATGTGTACACAGTACAATAAAATTCTTATCAGCGCTCTTGATCAACACGCATCAGGGAATCCCTGTCTTTGCCCGGTGGCAATAATCTCCTTTAGAAAGTTGTTTAAATATAACATCACAAAATTATAGGTAGTGGTGAACAAAACAGCCAGTTTTCCTTTTGCAATTTTCTTTTGTGAAGTTGATAGTATGCTTCGTTTCTCAAGTGTAAAATTCACTAAAAAGGGTATTTTAGAGTTTTACTAGATTTTGGGTGGTGGTTTGGACAGAAAAGAAAAATTCTCCTTAAGAGTTTGAGAACATTGTACCCCTCTTCTGATTCAATGTTTTTTCTCAGAAAAAGGTCTAGGTGAAAATAAACAGGGAAAATAGTCTTTTGGAAATTCAACATGGCTAAACACAGCCCATGATGAGACAAAAAGACATTGTGTTAGGCATAAGTTGTAATTCAGCATTGTTATACAAATCACTTGAAAAGAAAACACAGTACCTGAGAAGAGATTTCTCTTCGGCAAGTAATAAACATTGCGTATGCTGATAAATGTGTCCTCCCATCAGCTTTAGAGCACACCTGCTGCCTGATGAGAAATGTACTTGTCACATCGGCACTGGATTTTGGGTTGCCACTCTTACTACAATCCCCATCCTTGCTAAGCCACATAGTTTGTAGTTTAAGTTGAACCAATCGCAACGTCCATGCAAAATTTCTTGAAAATCAGCTCAGGTACTTTTGTGTGATTGGTGACAAAAAGACAAACAAATAGATTGGTCTTAGATAATGAGAAGAAAAATGGTGTTTTGTTCAGCAAGTAGTGGTAAATATATCACTGGATGTAATATCAACCAACCATACAAGTGAAAAAAGAAGAGTATTTCAGAAGATGCTTGTTCAGCAAATAATAAGGAGTTTTACAATTTTATTTCGAAAATTAGTAAACTGGGAAAAGTGTCACTGAACATGGAGGATTAAATTATCCAACCAATACTTTAAGTGTTAATATTATTTTTTTATCTAAATTTTTTATATTCCTTTCGTCTGACATTCTTTGACCTTTTTTCAGATTCTGCATACAGTGGGATGGAATAAAAATGCCAGCTTTAGGAACCAGGCATGGACAAGGTGGACAGAACACTGAACACTTAATCTATACTAATAAAAGGCAAAGCCCTCACTGACTGACTGACTCACTGACTCATCACTAATTCTCCAAGTTCCCGTGTAGGTAGAAGGCTGAAATTTGGCAGGCTCATTCCTTACAGCTTACTTACAAAAGTTGGGCAGGTTTCATTTCGAAATTCTATGCGTAATGGTCATAACTGGAAGCTATTTTTCTCCATATACTGTAATGGAGTTGAGCTGGATGGCCGTGGGGGGCGGAGTTTCGTGTGATGTCATCACGCCTCCCACGTAATCACGTGAACTGACTATCAATGCAGTATGTAGAAAACCAGGAAGAGCTCAAAAAAGCGCTCAAGAAAACATGTATTATATAATTGAGAAGGCAGCGAAACAATAAGAAGCGAGCGACTGACATATACAACCATATTCATGAGTGCTGCTACTTCAGAAACAAAGCACGGTGTAAGCTTAAAGTTTAACTTAAGTTCATAGACAGGCTGCCGCTGGTGTTTGTAATTTAGTGCCTGCCCATATAAGGCCGTCCGTCAGCGGCAATCCAATAGAAACACTGCCGCTAAATATTCACGGGTGAAGGACTGTGCTTATGCAGAGGAAGATGAGATGGTCAGGGTGGTGTTTGGCACAAACTCAGCGAAACTGCGAGAGAAACTTTTAAGTGCCGGGTCTTAGCTGACATTACATACAGCCGTGGGCATCACACGAGATGGCACCAGCACAGCTGGGAACCTTCCATGCAAGAACACCAAGCGGCTCACGTGAACTGACGCAGTGCACAGACAAAAAGCAACAGTTCCAAAGAGTGCTGAACAAAAACCGAATTACACAATTGAGAAGGCAGCAAAAAAATATGAAGCATCTGATACATACAAGCATATTCATAAGTGCAGCTACTGCGGAAACAAAGCGCATGGTGGAAAAAGTGAATGTCCCGCTAAAGGAAGACAGTGTAAAAAAAAAAACCGTGCATGCAGTGTGTCGGGTCTCAGATAAAGAAGAAGACGAGCTGTTTATTGATGCAGTAAGAAACGAATCGATGAATGAAACCTGTTATCTTTACAACGATTGACAAACACGGAATGTAACTTGAACACAACACATCCTCCAAATGCAAACCTGATTAAAACAAATAATGATAATCAAATCCTTGATGACAGCAACACTCAATAACAGTCACAAAACAATTACTGTATATTGACAATCATGTTACGTTATTTTTAAAACGTTCCCTTTTGTTTTTCATAACTTCTTCAACACACTACTTCTCCGCTGCGAATATATATATATACCCTGATCTACATACTCTCAAAAAGACAAGCCACACGCCATGGCACAATTGTAGTGCTGACATCTGAGGTTCGATTCCCAAGAGGGGATGCACTGAGTATGTATGCGCGCTTCCCGATTCATTTTAACCTCGCATCTCCTTGGTTTGGGACGTATGAAAAAATATGCGGTTAATGCAGAATCATGTTACGTTATTTTTAAAATCTTTCCTTTTCTTAGCACTAGCACAGCACAGCTGAGAAGCTTCGATGCATGTAGTCCATAACAAAAAATAACGCATTTAATCACACTTTCAATTCCAAGCAAAGGGGAACTTTTGTCAATGCATGATTTCCTGGTACATCGATCACATTGATGCACACATCAGAGCTACAAAAATGTTAGAGTCGGAATGAAGTGCGTTCCTACGACTGATCGAAGGAAAATTTCATTTCAAAAAACTACCCGAGCAAAGCCTTGATAAAAGCATGGTTTTGTGCATACTAAAAAGCAAGTAAAATTAGATGCATTACAGAAAGCGGACTTTGTGGCTCTTACTGGGGATCATTGGACTTCCGTGACTGTTAGTAATTCTAATTACATCTTATTACAAAATGTTCAATGATCACACTGTTTTAGCCTAATGTACAAAATAATTTTGGCTAAGGTTACTCAGAGTTTAAAGATTAAGTTGGTCAAATTACCTTTTATGTTTCTGACTTATTTTTTTAAGAAGAAAAACTGCACTTTATGTTGAAATTTTGGTTATTATTATTTAAATCATTTATCATTTCCGAGTGGCAACCTTTCCAGCAGCTCCATATATGACTTTATCTTTTTACCTTTTTATCTCTATTTTTCTCTATTTCACTGATCACTTCTACCACTTTCTTTTATGTGGAATTGCTCCCTGGACACTTTTTACTATTTTTACTACTTGACATGGATTTTTACACTCCGAGAATCGCCTATTCAAGTAGTCAGCTTAAAGCACTGAGAAGAAATGCTTATGCTGGTGTGGTTCCTTATTTACCTGACGAGGTAAGAAGACGATATCGGGGCAGCCGAGCCGAGGCGTATAAAAGATAAAAGATAAGATTAAATCAAGACAACTTGAGAGAAAATGGTGTTATAAACTGTCGGTGCCTTCTGTGATCCTGGGAAATGTGAACTCACTATCTTATTTGATCGATGAACTGGCTGTGCTGGTGAAAAATGTCAGAACCTACAGAGAATGCAGCTTGCTGTGTTTTATTGAAACGTGGCTAACAACTACCATCCCAGATGCTAACGTGGAGCTACCTGGGTTTAGCATAGTTAGAGCGGACAGAGACGCAAGTACTTGCCGAAAGAAGAAAGGTGGAGGACTCACTCTCTATATCAATACAAAGTGGTGCAAATCAGGACATGTAAATGTTAAAATCTCCACTTGCTGCAGGGACATCGAACTGTTGGCCGTAAGTTTGCGTCCCTATTACTGATGGTGTAACGCCACGACTGCTGAAGGCCTGTGCGTTGGAACTGGGGAGTCCTCTACAGCGCATCTTCAACCTGAGCCTGGAGCAGGGGAGAGTCCCAAGGCTTTGGAAAACATCTTGTATCACTCCTGTCCCAAAGGTATCACATCCTAGTGAGCTGAATGACTTCCGGCCTGTTGCTCTGACGTCACATCTGATGAAGACCATGGAGAGGCTGCTGCTTCACCACCTGAGGCCACAGGTCCGCCATGCCCTCGACCCTCTGCAGTTTGCATACCAGGAGTAGGTGGGAGCGGAGGATGCCATCATCTATATGCTACACCGATTCCTCTCCCACCTGGACAGAGGCAGTGGTGCTATAAGAATTATGTTTTTGGACTTCTCTGGCGCCTTCAACACCATCCAACCTCTGCTCCTTAGAGACAAGCTGACTGAGATGGGAGTAGACTCACACCTGGTGGCATGGATTGTGGACTATCTTACAGACAGACCTCAATATGGGCGTCTTGGGAACTGCAGGTCTGACATTGTGTTCAGCAATACAGGGGCGCCGCAGGGGACTGTACTTTCTCCGGTCCTGTTCAATCCATATACATCAGACTTCCAATATGACTCGGAGTCCTGCCACGTGCAAAAGTTCGCTGATGACACTGCTATTGTGGGCTGCATCAGGAGTGGGCAGGAGGAGGAGTACAGGAAGCTAATCAAAGACTTTGTTAAATGGTGCTACTCAAACCACTTACATCTTAACACCAGCAAAACCAAGGAGTTGGTGGTGGATTTTAGGAGGCCCAGGCCCCTCATGGACCCTGTGATCATCAGCGGTGACTGTGTGCAGAGGGTGCAGACCTATAAATATCTGGGAGTGCAGCTGGATGACAAATTGGACTGCACTGCCAATTCTGATGCTCTATATAAGGAAGGTCAGAGCAGACTATACTTTCTGAGAAGGTTGGCATCCTTCAACATCTGCAGTAGGATGCTGCAGATGTTCTACCAGACAGTTGTGGCGAGTACCCTCTTCTACGCGGTGGTGTGCTGGGATGGCAGCATAAACATGAAAGACGCCTCACGCCTGGACAAACTTGTTAAGAAGGCAGGCTCTATTGTGGAGTAAAGTTGGACAGTTTAACATCTGTGGCAGAGTGACGGGCAGTAAGCAAACTCCTGTCAATCATGAAGAATCCACTGCATCCACTTAACAGTTTCATCTCCAGGCAGAGGAGTAGCTTCAGTGACAGACTTTTGTCACTGTCCTGCTCCACTGACAGACTGAGGAGATCGTTCCTCCCCCACACTATGCGACTCTTCAATTCCACCCAGGATAGTAAATGCTAACATTACTCAGTTATTGTCTGCTTTTTTATTTTTATTTTTTTCATTTTTATTACTATTTAATTTAATATTGTTAGGTAGATTGCCCAGAGGGGAACTGTTCAATCGGATAACTGTTTCCAGCTCCTGCCGTTGTCTGGGACTTAAGTCCGTACCGAAGTTAAGGCGGTGTGTGTGAGCGAAGAGTGAGCGGGGCTGGCCGGAGGAGGGATCGGGGTCCCTGTCCTTCCACGGTTTCAGCAAGTTCACATGATAAACCCGCTCCTTTGGCCGACGATTGGGTTGACTCACCAAATAGTCGACCAGCCCCTTCATCTCCTTAACTTCGTAGGGGCCTTGCCAATGGGCAAGCAGCTTAGAGTGGGAGGTAGGCACTAGGACCATGACCCGATCTCCCGGGTGGAACTCCCGAAGAGACGTGCCGCGGTTGTAATAACGGGCATATGCTGCTTGTGCTTCTTCCATGTGACTTTTAAGGAGAGGCCGAATCTTTCCCAATCTATCGCGTAACTGCGCGATATACTCTAATATGTTTGTAGAGGGAAGAGCCTCTTCTTCCCACCCTTCTTTTAGAATGTCTAATATGCCCCGAGGTTGTCGCCCATACAGTAATTCAAAAGGGGAGAACCCGTGGAGGCTTGTGGGACTTCCCGATAAGCAAAAAGGACGAGGGGGAGGAGCTGATCCCAGTTCCTTCCATTCTCGCTGACCACCTTACGTAGCATTTGTTTGAGAGTCTGATTAAACCTCTCTACTAACCCGTCGGTTTGAGGATGATACACCGCGGTCTTTAAATGCTTTATTTTCAGCAACTTGGCAGTCTCCTTGAACGTCTCCGAGGTGAAAGGTGTCCCCTGGTCTGTCAAGACTTCCTTGGGAACACCCACACGCGAAAAGACCCCTAGTAATTCCCGTGCGATAGCTTTGGATGTAGCTGAGCGCAACGGAACAGCTTCGGGGTATTGTGTAGCGTAATCCACGAGGACTAAAATGTACTTGTGTCCTCGGGCTGAGGGCTCCAGGGGTCCAACCAAATCGACCCCGATTCTTTGGAAGGGAACATCAATCAGGGGTATAGGGACAAGAGGAGCACGGTCCCTCCTGGGAATTTGTCGCAGTTGACACTCCGGGCAGGAAGTGCAAAAGTGACGAACCTCCTCATTGACTCCCGGCCAGTAGAAACAGAGCTTGATCCGCTCCAGAGTTTTTTCGGTGCCCAAGTGGCCAACTAGGAGGTGGGCATGTGCTAGCTCGCAGACCTGCCGCCGGAAGGTACACGGAACTAGCAGCAGCTTTCTCTCCTGTCCATCATGCATTGCTACACGATAAAGAAGGTCATTGTCTAATACAAAGTAAGGGCCCTGTGGTATAGACTGATCAGTGCGCTGGCCATTTACAAGGACCACTGCATTTTTGCAAATTTCAGGAGTCGTCGTCATTCCATTGCTCCCTTCTGAAAGAAGCCGGCGTTTCTTTAAATTGAAACCGCAATACAGAGAGAGGGTCAGCGTCGACCTCAAGGGGCGTGGCCTCCTCCCGTTCCGTCTCGGCTTCAGTGGATGACGTACCAGCACGCGACGGCCCGAGGGTAACCACGCCACTCAGGGAAGCCGCGTCTCTCTCTGCCGGCTGATTACACGGCTTGGAGGCAACCTGAGACGGCTCGTGCCCGTCTATAACAAGGCTCAAAGTATTCCCGGGAGTGGTATGTGTCTCACCGCATTTAATTTCAGGCCAGTTCCGCCCCAGTATCACCGGGTGTGGAGGATCAGGAAGGATTGCCACAGTTAATTTCCGAACCGATCCCCCGTAACTGATGACACACGTGGCGGCCTTGTACCAGCGGGTTTCCCCGTGGACACAGGTTATACCGACCTTATAATTTAACCACTGTCGCGGTAGCACAAAACGGCGAGCAACAATGGTAGTGTTGCTGCCGGTGTCTAACAGAGCAGAAGTTTTGTACCCATTGACGACCACCATGCCTGTGTGTGGAACCGCCAACGGGTTTATCAGAGCACACCAACCCCTCCTCCCCCTCCACCTGCATTCCGCCTCATTCCCAAGCGGTTTGAGCGCCCGCGACCCCGGGACGCCGGCACAAGCTCTGGGTTGTACGGGGGGCTAGGTGTTGGGACATACCCCGGTTGAGTCTGGCTAGAGGACGGTTCAGCTCCCTCAGATTGCGAGGCCGTCCTTTGTTTCTCTACGAGCTCTATGAGCTCTGCCATATTTGTAAATTCTCTACCCCAGACCGGCTGGGGGAAACCACGGGTAGTGTGTCCAGAAGCAGGTAGCAAGCCACCTGCTCTATGACTTGGGAGGGCTTAAGTGTCTGTGGCCGCAGCCACTGCCCTACTTTTACCCATAGGGACCAGGCTTGCTGTGGGGTTGGCGCTCGGGTCAAACCTCCAGTTTTCAGGTTACTCACCTGCCAGTCTGGGGCACCCCTAGGTGGAAATCGGGGCTCTGGCTTCACAGGGAAGCAGGCACTCTCCTCCGAGAGAGCACAAACAGCCCTCTTCGCCTCCCTCTTCCGAAGCAGCCCACGTCTGTGAGCCCCTCCCGAACACTCCCTGGCCTGTCTAAATTGCCTAGTGGAGCATGCGGGGAGCAGAGCCTGTACCAGGCCACTCCGAAACATGGGCCACCCTCCCAGCCTGAAAACTCAGCCCCGGTACGATCCCACCTGGACGTGTTGCAGGTCCTGTCCCCTTCTCTTCCAGGACTTCTCCATCCTGCCGACTACACCAATGTCACAAAGCTGAGACATACTCAAAGAAGTTTTGGGGCAGCCACCCGTATATTTTGGTATCCTGGCTGCAAAGTCGTTTTTTATCATAACAACAGCACTGAGGGCTGTTCCACGAAGTGAGCTAACCTCAAAATCCAGGTTTATTTCGATAATCCCGGCTTAATTTCTCGAAATTCGGTTCCACGAACGAGGCTAACCTGAAGCTCCGCTTAATTACTATGCCAACATATGCTCTTGGACAAGCCTGCTCCGTGGCAGGTTAGTTGTGAAGCTTATCTTAGCTTGATGAATATGATTGGGCAAGCCATGTGATGTCACAGCACGACATTCTGCGGGGCTGGGATTATTCTGCTGCTGTTCACTCCCTCTTTCGCACACATCGACCCTCCAATATAAAATTATTACAGATTACATGCAGGCGATTCTAATTACTTAGAAAGTATAAAATGACAAGGAGTGCATTGAAGGCTTTTACATGAATAACCATGGCGTGCCCATTTATTCATAATCCAGTTGATAAAGGAGCGAGGCTCATTCGTAGAGCTTTAAGGCAACAGGTTCCACAATTACTTCGGCCCAGGATAGATCCGTTGCATTTGGCGGATGATTATTTATACGAGCACTATAGATTTAGTAGACACAGTATTGCATATTTGTGTCAGTTATTGGAACCTTACATTTCTAAAAACACACGTCGCTCTAAAGCCCTTACGGTTGCACAGTCTTTGTGTATCGCTTTGCGTTATTTTGCCAGTGGTTCATTTCTGTACAGTGTGGGGGATGCTGAACATTTAAGCAGTGTGCCGTGAAATTAGGAAGGTTTGCGTTGCATTAAAGTCCTTTTTAAATATATTCATTACCTTTCCTGGCCACCGAGGAATTGTTGCCATTAAGGAAACTTTCTTTGGAATTAATGGTGTTTAATCTTTAAACATCTACTCATTTACAGCACATAAATCATTACCTGATAAGTAACTGAATTTAATTTGTCAGGCTTTCCTAACGTCATTGGAGCCATTGACTGTACACACGTGAGGATAAAGGCTCCAGCAGGTCCAACAGAGCCTGATTACATACGCAAATCATATCACATTATTAATGTACAGGTAAGTACTGATAATATCTCACATTTATATACAAGAGGTGAAAGTGTAGTCATCCAACATTAGCAATGTATGTCATTACCATTTCCTAAAATGTTTCAGATGGTATGCACTGCTGAACATCTAATTTCAAACATTGTGGCAAAATGGCCAGGATCAGTACATGATGCCAGAATTTTTCGCGAGTCTTCACTGGCTCAAAGCCTCAGACAAGGCAAGTCAACTAAAATTCACAAATATACTATAGTTTATTATACTACAGTCTAATGTGTCTACTTTCCATTATAGGAATTTTTCCTGGTGTGCTGCTTGGTGACAGAGAATACCCATGTCTACCGTTTCTTCTCACACCATATACAGATCCTGCAACACACGCAGAAAGACATTTCAACCATGCCCATTGTAAGACAAGGGCACGCATTGAAATGACATTTGGACAGTTAAAATCCAGGTTTAACTGCCTGCGGCATCTCAGAGTTACACCAGACAGAGCGTGTGACATTGTAGTAGCCTGTGCAGTTTTGCATAATGTGGCAATACTGCAGCAGGAGCGTATGCCAATAATGACGCATTCTTCACTTGCTGCCAGGACCTTTTCGTTCCACTCATGTTGCTCCTGAAACCAAGCATTATTAATAATTATATTAATAATTACAATTATATATCACTTTTTATCCAAGATGAACCCATATAATTAACATGCTGTCCTGTTTATCAATGTGTTAAAATAACCTTAAAGTACCTTACAACTGGTAACAAAATGCATATGTAAAAGGAAATTTTAATGACTATACATTTTGAAGGCTTGAAACTGTTCTCATTTAGTTGTTAAATAGTTTGACATCCTTAACAGAAAAGTTACTTAAATCATGTTCTTACGCATTTAACTTGTCAGCTATTTTCTGCCATGCAGCCTCACGAGCTTTGATAATACAGCTCGTGTTCCCCTTTCTAGTTATTATAGCTTTGTAGTCCTCATAGGCTTGTAATAATAATTCTTGCTCCTAAAAAACGCAGCTCTTTCCTTAGTTTCCATTCTTACTTATCCAGCATCAATTAACAAGGCTGCCTTTTATATCGTGTGGACGCGCACGAGCCTCGCTTATCAAGCTTGGCTTGAATTAGCGGAGATTAAATACACCTGAATTTTGTTCGTGGAACTCAATGAGCCTGAAGTGAACTGTTAGGCTAACTCAAGCGAGGCTATTACAAATAATCCTCGATTTTATAAGCTCGCTTCGTGGAACAACCCTCTGATGTGCATAGAATCGAGTCCAAAACAAGACTGAGGGTAAGGGGAAAAAGGGCAGGTTTTTAAAGGGGAAGACAGGAAGTGAGGTCATGGGAATCGGGCACGTGTTCGCCACTCATTGGATCAGGCCCGGACATGACATCAGGGGGGCCGGCGCGGGTTAGTTCTGTCTCCATTGGTTCAGTCCCGGAAGTGATATCACAAGAGCCAGGTGGAGTCTAACAGGGATGGTCTACAGGGAAGTGAGAAAAAGAGTCAGTGCACTCTGCCACAGCCCGGCCTGTCTTAAAACTGCCGTCACTCAAGCCCTTTAGCTGCCTCCCATGCGCACGTGTGTGACAATATAGATAGATAGATAGATAGATAGATAGATAGATAGATAGATAGATATGACAACAACACTTATATCAATGACAAAACAATTACATTAACAATCATCTTACGTTATTTTTAAAATATTTCCTTTTCTTTTTCATAACTTCTTTAACACACTACTTCTCCACTGCGAAGCACGGGTATTCTGCTATCCCCTATAAAGCACAAAATCTACAGGCTCAGTTGGCTATACAGAAGAATCTCTGAAAAAAAGAACTTGAAACCATTAATGTTTGGAAAGTTAATGAAAGTTAAAAAAAATCAACCTTTTACATTTTAACTATTATGCCTGGCATCAATTACCATTTCTCCCCAAAGAAAAATAAACCTTTTATAATGCACATTCTAATAGTCTAATTTCTTTAATGAAAAACAAAGATTCTGGCCAAAGTTCTATTAAATAGATTAGACAAAGTGCTTTCCTTTATAATTTTCCAAGATCAAACAGGATTTGTTAAAGGCAGACAACTACTAGCAAATCAGTAATGCATGTTTAATGCAATACAGTATATACCACAGCAGCAATGGAGCTCCCTGAGGTCTTGTCATCTCCGGAGCCAGGAAAAGCCTTTCTCAGAGTTGAATGGAATTATTTAGTCACTACAGTCCTCAAATTCAGATTTGGACCAAATATATGTGAATAGCTTAAATTATATTACTACAAAGCAGAAATGTTAGTTTATATATTGTCTAAATTCTCATTGTTTAACTTTGGAAAGGGCAAATCAAGGACTTCCCTCGTCAAAAAGAAGTGTTTGTCATCACCATTGACTCCCCTTGCCATTTATTTGCATAAAAAAATTGAGGAATTATAAGTGAAGGACCTAAAAAGTTATCTGGTGGTGTATGTTAACTGATTCATACTTCTCACTGTCATTTGAGAAAAAAAAAGTTTGAAATGGAAAGAGTTTGATTTGTTTAAACGTGAACCTTCTTCTGACTGACCCCAAGATACCATGTTAGAGTTATGAAGTATGCAAGCTGGAAGGGGTGGGTTCAGAAGGGCGGAAAGTGGAAGTGACACCAGAGTGGGAGGAACTGTCGATCATCCTTTCTGCAGAGGGGAGAAGCGAGAAAGCATTAGACAACTCCACCGACTTCTGATTTGGAGCATAACAGTTATTAAATGAGCCCTGAAGTTGTCTCCCAGACACACACGTGTGATTCTCTCTCTCTCTCTCTCTGTATATAGAGCTCAGCTAAGTGAGTGACTCTTTTTCACAGGATTTGCTTTGCTGTTGTGCTGCCCTCACTTGTGTATCCTCGGAGGTGGAACCTTTAGCCCAACTCCACCTATTCGGGCCGGACAGACACACACACTTCCACGTGTAGACATTTATATATAAGACTAGACATTAAGCCCGTTACAATAACGGGCGCTAGAACAGTAATGCATAAACATTAGTAGGAACAGTCTATATTAAATGGCAAGGGACCTTGTATGTGGCTGTAATATGCGTCACTGTATTATTATGTGCCTTTAATTTTCTCTCTCAGTAATGCTGGTTTGTATTTCCATAAAATGCCTGTAATTTTCTCTGACAGTAATACAGTGGAACCTCGGTTCAAGACCATAATTCGTTCCAAAACTCTGGTTGTAACGCGATTTTGTCATGAACCGAAGTAATTTCCCCCATAGGATTGTATTTAAATACAATTAATCCGTTCCAGACCATATGAACTGTATGTAAATATATATTTAAGTTTTTAAGCACAAATATAGTTAATTATACCATTGAATGCACAGTGTAATAGTAAACTAAATGTAAAAACATTGAATAACACTAAGAAAACCTTGAACAACGGAGAAAACTAACACTGCAAGAGTTCGCGCTATAGCCTTACGACGTAGTGTTAAAAGTGTTGAAAGTGTTAAAAACACTTTCTTTAATGAGTTTTAAGCACAGGGAAAAAAAGAACATTTGAAAAATTCGTAATTTAATAAACAACCAAGAAAAGTAACATTGTAACAATGCACGCGCGCGCGCCTATGTGTGTGTTTCTCACTCTCGCCTGTGTGTGTGTATCTCTCTTGCACGCCTGTGTGTGTGTGTGTCTGTCTGTATCTCTCTCGCGAGCGCCTGTGTGTGTGTGTGTGTCTCACTCTCACCTGTGTGTGTCCGTCTCGCGTGTGTGTGTGTTTGTCTGTCTCACGCACACCTGTGTGTGTGTGTTTGTGTCTGTCTCCCGCGTGCCTGTGTGTGTGTGTTTCTCGCACACGCACCTGTGTGTGTCTCTCTCTCTCTCTGCACAGGGAATGCACAGGAAGAGACCGAACACGTGCCGTGTGGCCCCGCGCATGCGCACTTCACCAGAAGACACATACACACGAACACCTGGATGCACACAGGGGTTTTATTAAAGAGGATATGTATATACAGTATATATATATATATATATATATATATATATATATATATATATATAGTAAAAAGTTGCTATATGGGCACCAACCTGACACAGACTGACACCGTGAGGCACATGTAAAATAAATAAACGTTTTATTTTTCTTCCCCTGTGGGGCACATCTTCCACGTGACCCCCACAGGCACAACACGGTCCAGCAACACAGTACAGCAAACAAAACACTAACACGCACAGTCCTCCTTTGCACCACCACTCCTTCATCAAGCTTCGTCCTCCTTCTGACTCTGGCCATTGAGTGGTGGTTGCTGGGCCCTTTTATAGTCCACCTGGAAGTGTTCCAGGTGGTTGATTGTCGAGTTCCGGTTGCACTTCCAGGTGTGGCGAATATGCTGCCCATACGGGCTCAGGTGTCCCAGCTGCAGCTGCACCCAACTCCAATTCCCATAGAGCCCTGCGGGAAACTGATGCACCATTCTAATCCAGGGGGGCGGCCATCTAGCGTCCAGGGGAAGGTATTGCACAGTCGATGGCTGCTCCTCCTTAACATATAATGAAGGGGCGTCATGCCACAATATATTTGCATTATATATATATATATATATATATATATATTTTAGATATTCTTTCAGAACCATAGTCTCTAAAACATTGATATTAGGATTGTTCAAAACACTTATTTTATACCCTATTTTGCTATGGGTCTGTCTATTGATCCCTGGTGTCCCTGCATATTGATCCCTGGTGTCCCAGGTATATCTGCATATGTTTTGAGAATTTGGAATGGCATCAGTTTCAACCAGTTTCATGGATGTCTGTTGTTAATGTTCTCTCACATATCCTTCATACTAACATCCCTTTACAATACTAGATTTTTCTTTTACTGGATCACTTCTCCCACTCCCTTTTCAGCTATTATGTCTAGTTACAAAAAGCTACAAAGGTGTTTCTAGCATATGGCTCCAAACGTTATGCCTGTATCTTCTATACATCTTGGCAAATTTCATTTTTTAATCCTACTCTTATTGAGCGGTCAGTGGTGATGACCAATGAGTCATCTGGTTCATATAATACAAACCTGGGTGTTTGTATTATATGGGTGTTCTGATGCAACTTCTGCAAAGCCAAATTGTTACAGTATGTATTAACAAATGTGTATGTATTTTATTGTCATTTCTGTGTAATTATGTGTTTTATTTTTATGTATTTTATGTCATATTTATTATTGTGTACTTCCTTTTTAATTTACTTAGATTGCATTTTCTTAGTGGGTAGTGTCTCAAGAGGCAGGACCACCATGATGTCAGCACTTCTGAGCTCTCCATCAGGTTATTTAAACTGACTTAATGAAGGCTCATGTAAGGAGTTTCAGTGAGTGTTGATATTTTTTGTTGTTGAATTTGTTGTTTTTTTCGATAATTTTTCACTTCATTTTAAGGATGCAGATTTCTGGATTGTGATTATGATTTGCTGTTGATTGCAATTGTCAAAGCCTTCTTTTTTGTCTCTTTTTGGTCTATTGAGCTTTTGAATTTTATCATGTATATTGTGTTAATACATTTTTGATTTACAAAGATCCCTTGTGGCCCTTTACATGCACCAGCCAATGGTTAACTGTTATCGTCCTTTTTTGGGGCTTTGGTTTGGTTTTTACCAATTTACAGTTATTTTGCCAGCTCCTCATTTTTGACCCTGCTCCAACTGATGCTACATGTAGCTTTAGGAGTCTGGCTTAAATCAGGTGGGCCTCTGCTGGGTAAACCAGATAAGATTCTGGCCTGCTTCCTAGCTTCTTTTGGAAGCCTCACCCCATCTTGCCTTGGAGGAAACTTCGATATCATAATACAGATGGCCTATGGTTGCCATCGTTGTCTCCTTTTGTACCTAAATGTTATCCCAGTAGTGCCTGATGCCTAGGCTGTGCTTCCCTCATAGTTTTTGCTGATATTTTCTTTTCACCTTTTCAAACAGGGCAAATTTTGTGCAACAGGTGGGTGGTATTTCTCACTGTTATTACTGTTGCTAATATTGTCTTCTTATGAGCTTGGTATTTTTTAAGAAAATCCTTGTTAATATTTGTTCATGTTGCTCATTATTGTAACTGTTGTAATTTAAACTCTAATTGATATTTGATTACAAAAAAAACACCTTTGTCCAAATGGAACACAAAGACCCAAATGTCAAAAATACGTTTTGCGGAGGTCAAAAACAAATGGAATAAGGTATTGTTTAATTTCGAACTCTCCTACTTTACTACAAATATATTTACAGTGAGATTGTGAAAGGAATAATAAAAAAAATTAAGCAATAATGAGTTGGCTAGCCATGTATGCTTTGCTCTGTACTACAGCAGCCACTGATTACCATCAAGTAAGTAAAAATCTGGTGTCTCAGCCCTCATGTTGTGTTTTAAATAATGAGGCAAGGCACATTTCTGGTGCACCTCACAGTCATTTTATTCTTACTAGGCTTGAGATGATACACTTAATCCACATTAAATGTTGTGATACAGGCTTCAGAATGCATTAGTTTCTCAATACAATGCGTCCTCAAAACAATGGATACAATAAAAACAAATAAACAATATATATAATTTTGAGAAAATGTTTGAAAAATGCTAAAAGTTAACTTTAAAACAAACACACAAATAGGCATTAAAAATAATAAGATTGTGTAAATTCCTCAATGCTTTTGTTTGACTCCTCAGAAGAAGAAAAAAAAGGTTATTGAGTTTTGTGATTACAAAATTGAATGTGAAATCCCACAAGCTTCTCTGAGTACTTGGTGGCTTCAAACACCACTCTGCAAGCTCAAAGGTGCCCTTTTAAACAGGACATGGACTTAAGAGACATTTAACAGATACTGTGCCTGTGACTGACACCTTATCAACATTCCAGAAATTAACAAAATGTTAGAAAATGCCAAAATAATATATATAAAATATAATATTTGAAAATCTTGGTGTGGGTGCATCATTTTAATTCTTGGAAGGTCGCAGCATAAACTGGGATATGCAAAATTTGAAATTTTTAAATAGAAAATATTCCTCATAATTTTTTACTTTAGTATATATATATACAGTATATATATATATATATATATATATACAGTATATATATATATATATATATATATATATATATATATATACTGTATATATATAGTGATGGATGGCCTGCAGCTTAGAGGTGTCCCAGAGTCCCGCAAGGCACCATAGGAGATGGAGTTCAGCTTCACAACCCTGCTGAGTACCGTGGGTGCCGCCGTGTGACACTGCAGGGAGACACAGGGATTTTCTTTTTCCCATATAGCCTGGAAGTACTCCCAAGTCACGGGGATGGAAGAATAGAAGTACTTCCAGGCTGAAGAAAATACAAGTCTCCATCTGACCCGGAAATGCTAATAAATCACATGGATGGAAGAACAGGAGCACTTCCAGGTCAAGGACTATAAAAAGAGTTAGTGCCGCTCGCCACCCCCTGGTCTGGCATGGTACTACTCTTATTTATACCCTTTAGCTGGCTCCCATGCGCACATGTGTGACAAGATATATATATATCTATGTACAAAGTATATATATATATATATATATGTAAAGGCACTGAACATATATGTAATTCACCTCAAGCACTGGCTCTAGGTACCAGTACAGGAGACATAAATTATAGTCAAGTTGGTTTTGAAACATTTACAGATTTTAATAATAACAATATGTTTGCATCCTTTTAATAACTGAGCCTCAAATATAATCTTTTTTTCAGTTCACATCTTTTACTTGAAAGTTAGAATGTTTTCCAAAAAAAGTTGCCCAACTCTTCTAAACTTATTTAAATATCTACAGTGGTAACTATACTAACTAGCAATATTTTAAGTCATAGATAGCTTCTCTAAACACAAAAGTGTAGACCCATAAGTACTGCTGTGCAATATTGGGAATTAAAATCTCAAATAATGCATTTTTTTTCTTCAGTCTCCTGTGGAACTCCAGCTTTGCATGTTTATATATATATATATATATATATATATATATATATATATATATATATATATACATATATATATATATATATATATATATATGTGTGTGTGTGTGTGTGTGTGCGTGTGTGTATGTGTGTGTGTAAATGTCATTCTACACAGGTAGGTCTGCAAAACAGAATGAGAAGCTTGTAGGCTCAATATTGGAAGCTGTATTGCTTGAATGTTCTTGTTTTGTGGGTTTGTGACTAATGTGTTGTAATTTATTTGTAATATTTAAATAATTATTTAAATTTTCTTTGCAGTTTTTTGCGACTGATGTTAATATTGCAGTGAATTTTTTAATGAGATGGTTATTGACATGCTTGTTATATTCAGCTTTACAGCAATTTATCTTACCTAGAAAATGTGTGATTTCGCACCCCCTACAAAAGTAATATCACATTTGAAGATGAAGAAGTCAAATTTCTAATTTTTGAACCACATACAGCTCTGCAGGTGAACAAATTCAACTCAAAAAACAAGTTTTTAACTCAGTGCTTAATATTTAAATATAAATTAAACAATTTACCTTTAAAAATCTCAATAATTTTGCAAATGAAGCTTAGACACAGATTGGAGATCTGGGGTTTGGGGTATCCCACAAAACATCAAGCACAAAGAGGAAATGAAAAACTATCAATGACTGAGGGGTTTGGGGGATTGGAGACCCCCATGAAGCAATGGGTACCGTCACACCGCTAAGCAGAGAAATAAAGTTGATTAGCATTGTGCCATGATAACACTTGCACCATGCACTACACAGTTGAAATTGCTGTGTAACTGCCCAGAGATGGGCTGAATGTAAGCAGCAGCTGTAGCACCCATTTCAGTCTTCCTTGTCACCCCCTTGCAAAAATGTCAATAAAAACCTAAAATTAGTAATGTTTCACAATCAGGGCTTGCACAGAAGTCAATCCTAGACATTAACCTTCTCTAAGGCTCATTGCAAGGTCCAAATTCCATTCTCTTAAAAAAAGTTATTAATCTTTAATAACACTCCACCTGCAGTAATGCACACTTCTGTGGCTCATTCTCAGGTGACATTTGCATGTGCAATGCTTGATTCTTTTCCTACCATAGAACACGAGCATTAAATAATAAATGACCTACAAATGACGCTGCACTGCAAGACACTGATTGCACCACAATAAAGTTGAACAAAGCACGTCACTCACTTTTGAAAAATTGCAATACAGCCTTCCTGTTTATTGCACCCAGGTTGGGAACTCCTGACTTACTGGGATCTGATATTTTCATTAGACAAGGGAATCATTATTTTGGGGGTGTCACAGGTTGTTTTAATATGCTTCAACTGGGGATACTACAGTACAACATTAACTGGTATAAACGGCATCAATTGCTTTAAGACAGTTACAGTAATTGTTCTAAAGTGAATCATAATCAAGTGAGCTCAACAAAGCAGGGAATAAATAACACCCCAGCCTACAATTCTGATTAGGCAGTTTAGTTCTGAAGGTGCCATGTGGATTTTTGTGTTGAATGTTTGTCCTGTCATTGTGAATACACCAGATGAAGGTTCATTGTCTGTATGTAAGTGCCATCAGGTTGCTTATTCTATTGTCTTTAAAGGCTGACTGTACAGCCCTGAAGAAGCCTGTATTACATGTTAACGACTAAACATTGTTTTAAATTCAGTTTCCCTGTGGAAATCTCACTTTACATATTTATGTGTATTTGTAAATGTCATCATACACATTTATGTGCACAAAACACAATAAGAAGCCTGTGAGCTCAATATTGGAAGCCGTATTGCTCAGCTATACTGTTTGTTTTGTGGTTTGTGACTACTGTGTTTATTATTTATTCATAATGTTTAAAAAGGTTTTTATAAATACTCATCTAATTTTTTGTGATTAAATTTTCCCTTAAACATATCGCAGCAGAAGTGTACAATTCTGCCCTGTAGAGTCTAAACAATAGTGGTTTTGTTCGTGAACATATTCACACTCAGCAGTAGTGGTCTGAGATGTCCTGTCCAGGTTATGACCACAAGACATCTCCACTTCTTTCATGATAGTAACACACACCAATCTTGATGAGAACAATTGTGCACAATGACTCTCTACCCAACAGTGTGCAACTAAAGTTTACATAAACATGGCTTAAAATATAGTGAAAACAAGAAAAACAGCCAGACAAATTTTTATGTTATTGTGGAAAGCTACTCTATTAAATTACCTATTTTAATAAGAGTCATCAGGGCTATTTTATGTAACAGAACTACTGCAGGCCCCAAAAATATACTGTACTTACATTTGACAAAATCCAATTATGCCATGCCTGGTGATGTATGTAGACAAGGACTAAGAAGAAAAGAATGAGGCATCACCTTATACCCATTACTTCAAAATAATATTCTAGAATGTAGCTAAAACCTGACAGTCCTGGTTACAATTAGGACTTGTGCTGTTTGACACTGCTGGGTGACAGTGACAGTCTTTCAAACAAATAATCATTAACCATGACACATGTGGAGATCAGAGCCAGGAAATCAAGTGACAGTGGCAAACCTGAAAGAGAATTTCTGTAACACCGTCGAACACTTTAAGTCAAAAGTCAGTGGAAATACAATTTTGAACATCAGAATAGCTGTGACTAAAATAAGAGTTATAATAAAGCATACAACAAGATACCCAAACATATCAAAACAAACTATAAACTTAGGAGAGATTTTAAACAGCCCCGTTCTGGTTGAGGGAATATCAATAATTTATTTTAAACTACAATAGTGTAACACAAATAGAGCTGACACGTGTGGCGCAGTTACTTTAAAATGAATCTATCTATTTTTGACAGGTTTTGTAAAAACAATTGACAGAACAGTATAGGACCCAGCCTCGCAGCTCAGTACATGAAAGGCCATAGTAGATGCTGCTTTTCCCCACAGCTAGTGGGTAATTTGGCTTTCAGCTTTGTCTTTGTATGATATTTAGGGTGCATAGGTTCCTCTTCTCCAGATAAACTTGTTAGATTTTCAGTGGCAAACATTATTCATGACTGTGTTCTACTGAATATAAACTTTTAAATTTATGTTAGTTCTGATAACTTTCCATTGCATCTAGTACTGCTTTAACTTTACAGAATATAAAAAAGTCTGGATGAGAAGTGTCTGCATGATGTTGGTATGGTCTGGCATTTTACATAGGGCTTGAAAATGTGCATGTTAGGCTGAGTGGAGTCTATAAATTGGCTGGTTGTGAATGATAAACCTAGACCCTCTCAAGCTTTTCTTCCTGATTTGCCTCAAGTGCAGCTGGTATCGTGCAGCTATATAGTATATTGGAATAAGTTGGTTTGGCAAATTAGAGTACACAAATGGATTAATAAATCAATAAGCCATTAATTAACTAAGATGATTTAGACTTGGGACATTACAGAACACTATAATGTTAACTTGGAACACTACACAGCAACAGACAGGCGGCCAGTTGGCCGAGATCTCCAGTGTTGACTGTTTATTTTTGACTTTCTCTCGTATGATTTTAATGTCTCCTATTATCAACTGGCCATAGGACTTCAGTTAATTAATGGACAGATATTTTTGGTTCTCGTTTTTTGTTTAATCACTTTCTACCTTAGTCTTTGTGTGTTTTAACAAATCTGTATCTAAATGTGTACCAGTTCTGTATTTAGTAATTAGTATAATCTCTACTTGTATTTTATTTGAGAAATGTTCACTGCAATCTGCACCTGCATTCAGTAAAGAGCGCTATACAAAAAATAAGTTATATTATATTCTGTTATATTTTGCATTTGAATGCCATGTTCAAAAAGATGACTTCATAGTATTTTCAAAGACTGACTGGAGTCCAATGAAGGACTGTTATGGAGTATACAAATGAAAATGCTGAAGTAAATATTGCTCCGTAATTAATTTAGGTAACAGACATTGAATCATAGTTGTCCTTTTGTCCCTTTAAAGTGCCCCTAATCTCATATATTTTAATTAAGCATGTGTCAATTTAGTCTGTGATTACTACCCCTGTTTTTGGTTTTTAATTTCCTCTCTTTCCTTTTGTTCATTACAATGTTCTACCATTACTACTTTGATCCTTTTTACATAAACTGGTATTTACTTTGTCTTACTTCATTCCTTGCAAGTTCTGTCTTTTAGATATTTAGCATTATATTATGCAATTACACTTAAGATTGTTTTCTTTTTTCTCTACCCTTTTGCTTTTTCTTTCTTTTTTGAAATAGGGAGAAATATATACTTGAATGTTAAGGATCGGGTGGCACGGTGGCACGGTGGGTAGCGATGCTGCCTCACAGTTAGGTGATCCGGGTTCATTTCCAGGGTCCTCCCTGTGTGGAGTTTGCATGTTCTCCCTGTGTCTGCGTGGGTTTCCTCCGGGTACTCCAGTTTCCTCCCACAGTCCAAGGACATGCAGGTTAGGTGCATTGGTGATTCTAAATTGTGCTTGGTGTGTGTGTGCCCGCCCTGCGGTAGGCTGGCGCCCTGCCCAGGGTTTGTTTTCTGCCTTGCGCCCTGTGTTGGCTGGGATTGGCTCCAGCGGACCCCCATGACCCTGTGGTTAGGATATAGAGGGTTGGATAATGGATGGATGGATGGATGTTAAAGATCAAAGTCCAGTTTAGCTTAACACCTAAAATGACACTGTTTCTCTTGAAATTTCTTCTTTTATACATTTACTGTCTTACTGGGTGTAATGAGGATGACAATTAGACTCAGGAAAGTAGAGAAATTAACTGACTTAAGGACTGCACAAAAGTTTTTTGAAACTTTGTCAATGCCATGCTTGGTCGCTGCTTATGTGTCCTCCATTTTTGTCTGTTAACTTTGTTTTTGTAAGATCAGTTACTGACTATTAAGAATGGTCTTTAAACAGCTTCATCCAAACAAGGACACTTACAAATGGAATTACTATTTGTGGACCTTCCTGGATTCTAGACAAGGCAGTGCATACCTGAAACAGATGCGGAAGGAACTACGCAAGGTCTCACAAGTGCTTCAGGAGTTGTGGGTCTCAAGTGCTTCTTCCTGGTCTGTTGTTATCTAATATTATCACTGAGAAACAAAATTGACAAACTTCATCTTCTCCTCTCAACAAATAAGAGATATTTCCTCACTTTAGCATATTGCTTAACGGAAATATGGCCTAATGCATCACTTTCTGACTCTTTATTAGAATTGGCAGGGTTCCAGCTTTACAGAGCAGATAGAAACACGGATTAAAATGTGGTGGTGTTTCTGTATTAATAAAAACTGGTGCAGTGACTTTTCCATATTGTTAAACCACTGCCCTGATAATCCAGGATTATTAGTACAGGTCGTTCAATTCAATCCATTCAAGCGATAGTAGGGAGCAGGTTGAGGAGACCCTGGAGAGGTGGAGATATGCTCTAGAGAGGAGAGGAATGAAGGTCAGTAGGAACAAGACAGAATACATGTGTGTAAATGAGAGGTAGGTCAGTGGAATGGTGAGGATGCAGGGAGCAGAGTTGGCGAAGGTGGATGAGTTTAAATGCTTGGGATCAACAGTACAGAGTAATGGGGATCATGCAAGAGAGGAGAAAAAGAGAGTGCAGGCAGGGTGGAATGAGTGGAGAAGAGTGTCAGGAGTAATTTGTGACAGACGGATATCAACAAGAGTGAAAGGGAATGTCTACAGGACGGTAGTGAGACCAGCTATGTTATATGGGACGGTGACACTGACCAGAAAGTAGGAGACAGAGCTGGAGGTAGCAGAGTTAAAGATGCTAAAATTTGCATTGGGTGTGACGAGGATGGACAGGATTAGAAATGAGTACATTAGAATGTCAGCTCAAGTTGGATGGTTGGGAGACAAAGTTAGAGAGGTGAGATTGTGTTTGTTTGGACATGTGCAGAGGAGAGATTCTGGGTATATTGGGAGAAGGATGCTAAGGATAGAGCTGACAGGGAAGAGGAAAAGAGGAAGGCCTAAGAAAAGGTTTATGGGTGTGGTGAGAGAGGACATGCAGGTGATGGGTGTAACAGAGCAAGATGCAGAAGACAGAAAGATATGGAAGAAGATGATCTGCTGTGGCAACCTATAACGAGAGCACCTGAAAGAAGAAAAGAACTAAAGGTCATTTAATTCACACAGTGCAGAGTTACTTTATACTTGTTTATCAAAGTGCTGGAGATTGCTAATGTTTTGTGCACTGATTGTACTCTGTTCACATGATAATACTGTTATTACTACTACTACTAAAACATTAGCCTTAGCATACTGACTTGGGATGCCGCAGTGGGCAAATCATATCACACAATTATTTTCTTTTATGCTTTTGTCACAGCATGCTTCATGTAAATATAAAGCAGAGGTACGTTGTATAATAGTAATAGACTTAATAATCTAGAATTTGATTTTAGCTAACCCACTTAAGAAGCTCATGGCAAGTGTTCAGAACTACTGATGAACACAGCTGATATACTATGAATATGACATAGAGTAAGTGGTGAAAGAAAAATAATAAAAGTAATAGGGATTCATAATATATTGTACATACAAAGAAAGGGCAAATCAAGAAGATTCTAACAATAGCTAATGGCCATGTTTCCCAGAATTCTTTTCAAAACTTGACATTAGGGGTATGACAGATGGCAGCTCTTATTAATGGCACAAGTGTATTTTTAAGTAAAAAAACTTCATTTATAACTGGAATGCATAATTAGAATAATAAGGGTAAATCAACATTAACAGAACAAACACTAGCAGTCACATATTCCAAAACTTGTTTCATGGTATGACATTGGTGGTATGGTATCTGACATCTCTATTAATGAGCATTAATGCATTTGTTAAACTGAGCTCTTTGTGTATTTTGCATTGAATTTTCTGGTTAATATTGATTATAAATAAGTATTAAGTGAAACAGGAAAAGCACAAACCTGAATCTAAAAGCTCTTCAAACCGACTGTTGAAAAAAGAATACTACCATTTCAAAGGTTGAAATTCCTGTAAAGAATATCATATGTCAATATGGCATTAAAGAAAGTTAAGCTTTCCTAATGATCTCTTTCAATGTGTTTATCATGTCAGCCTTAGTAGGAAATAGGAGCCTTTGGACAATTAATTTTCTATTTTTAGGTATGAATCTGTTTCCATCTTTTTGAAGTATAATCCAGTGCTACTTGACATTAAGCTACACATTTGGAAATGTTATCTGAGATTAAAATATTGCCAGAGACAATGAGCGTATGTTCAACTCAAATGTTAAACAAAGAAAAAAACTGTGAAATAGTCATTGAAAATCATAAGAAAACTAAACTAGTTGTAAGGGTTTGCCTAATCGGCAAGGAATTGAGAGGAAAAAAAGTATGAACAAGGTAGCACAGGACTGGAGTACAATGAAAACCCAAAAAGGTAAAGGTCATGATACCTCTAAATGGCAGTACACGCAAAAGGGGGCTGTCAGCATAGGGGGAAAACTTGGCATCAATGTGACCACATTTGATTTTTAAATCAAATATTAATATTTTTTTCTTTGAAATATTTAATTGTGTTGTGGTTTTCTATGGGTGTGACCCTGATGTAGACGTCTGAGCGGGACTGATTTTTTAAACCCACACCCACCCGCTCCCGCAGCAATTCATCCTGTACTTGGCCTTATCTTTCCTGCTCCCACCTGACCCTAACGGTTTTGTCCCGCTCCCACCTCCAGAAATCATTGCTTCCATTAAGGGAAAAAGTCATGTATGGTTGATAAGCCTGCTTAACATAATCTTGCACAAGGAGGTAGCTGTAGGTTCCCCTCTTTGGCTCAATTGTCATTTACACTTTGCAACGATTCTACTACATCAGTATTTATTACAGATTTTCAGATGGGACTTAAATAATAATTAGTCAGCACAAATCAGCACGTCTTTTTGACAGAAAGGAACAAAAAAGAGCAGTGTAAGCAATGTGTCTTGTTAAAGCTTTGTAAGTAGGCAACCGCTTGCTATTCTATATTGAAATAAAGTATGATCTATGTTAATAACGGACACAGAAGGTAGGTGCTGCATACAGACAAGTTGCACATACTGTATAAGTTTTGCTTAAAACATACACTTTTCTAGTCACTATATTACTGGTACCTTAACAAACACTTCCCACTTTCTCAGAGTACTCTTTGCTTATCAATACAAGCACACTGTAACCAAGCAAAGCATTGAGAACATACTGACATTTTCTCGTGTGTTCACAACCTCTGTGAAGAAAGGGGGTTTACTAACAGCTGTCCAGAGAAGTTCACTGCACTCTTTGATTTAGTGCAACTACATTAATTTGCGACTATTACAAATTATTACAGATCTCTTCTTGTTCCTGTGCCTTTGCAATCCTCTTAAATGAAAATACAGAAACAGAAGGCTTTGGGTTGAGAAATGATGCTCCTTTGTAGAGCATGTGGATAAGAGCTGGTGCTGAACAGTTTGTTGACAAATTCTTTAAAGAAGTCGCAATATCTGATTCTAAATTAGTCGTCGCATCATTGAACGGTTTCAGAAAACAGGCCACATTTGTACCTTTTTCTTTATATGACCAATCATCAAATTGCTGCAGCACTGAATTTTGGCTGCTATATCTAAGTACGGCTTAAGCTGAATATAGCCTTGTTGTAAAACCCAATATCCTTGCGAACAAAATCCGCACATTTATCCTGTGCTTTGCTTTTAGCATTAGTTGTTACTTTTGACAGGTTTGGCAATAATGTCAGTTTAGTTTGACCCTTCGGTACTGCACCCTTCACTTTAAACCAGAGGTCCCTGACTTGTGTCCACTGTATGTTAGCACATTTATCGCAGCATGCAAATGGAACTTGGTTGCCATCACCATCGATAACAATTGAAAATGACTGCCAAATGTCAGACTTCCCTTGACCGAGTTTTGCAGTCTGCTTTTTTAATGCTTTTTCCACTGCCGTGGATGTAAGGCCGTATCCGGGCCCTGCAATCTTGAGGAGACAGTATATGCATACATCCTAACTGCTTCGGCAAATGAAGCAGGATGCCTATATAGTGGAATGCTAGATGGAAGCCCACCTGGGCTGCAGCAGTGCTTCAGACTCCCACAGGGTTCCTAGGGAGTTGGAGTTTGGAGCAGGCCTGCTGTGTTCTGTGGGCACCGCCAGGGGGCGTTGCAGGAACAGTTGAGCCCTGTGTGTCATTGAGCACTTGGAGCACTTCCTTCTATGATGGTGATGTGATACACTTAAGTGTGTTAAGTGATGGTAAGTGAATGGAGTTATTTTTTCACTTTGGATCTGATGGAAAGGAGAGAGAGGCGTTAGTACCATAATTCAACCCTTTATCTCGCAATGTTTCATTTTATATATATATATATAAAATGAATGTACTGTACATTATGTTCTAATTTAATTTTAATTTCCCAGATGCTAGCTTCCACCCGCTCCTGCTCGCAATACTGAAAATCATTTCTGTATTGCAAGCAATTGCACTGTGTCCCACAACTCCTGTGGATGTTTAAATTAACCACATTCATTGATGGTCTTGTGCTTTGGATGTTTCTCAGTGTGTGACATTATAATGTTGAGTTTTAAAAGAGCATAACATATAGTAATGACTTGCAAGACACGTAGCTTTCAAGTGATATAAAAAGGTTTTAAAACTTTATAGGGAACAGTTTTTATTTGAAATTACATATTTCATTTTGACTCTGGCAAAAGATCTTCCAAAACTCCACATACCTGATACTTGACTGTTCCTGATGATTGCGTAAAAAAATACAGTATTAATAATTTTCTTTTCTTTTCCTTGATGTAAAAAACTCCCTGTTTGACTGAACATTACTTCCAGTCCATAATAGTCAGGGACAGTGTGCTTTGTAATGTACTCCTTCAAGACAAAGTAAAAGGGGCACACTGGGTGAAAGAAAGTGAGTAGAAGGTAAAGGCTCACTGTCAGAGAGAATCAAAGACCAGAGCTATGAAGAGATGCAGAAGGTGTAGAAAGGTGGATACATTGAGAAGTTCCTACCAGTCTACCAAACTGTGAAAACCCTATATTAGACACATCTAATGACAGAGTAAAACTGTGGGTTTATACAAATAGCCTTCAGTAACTGGAGTAAAAGAGCTAGCAGTCCTTTTTTTATAACTCTGCACTTCTTATAGTTTATTTAAAGAAGAAGAAGGTTATTAAAAGTCTATCCAAATGGCTAGGCTTAAAAATCTCATCAAGGGGTTCATGTTTTGCTTTACTAGAAGTCCTGCTACATTATCCACAGAAAGTGATCATGGCCATAAACCATCAGTCAGTATTCTTGCTTCTATGATTGTGTTTAAGCCTATATTCAAGTTGGCAGCAATAAGCACAAAGATCTCATACATTAGTGGCAGTTTATTGTATGACTGTATTGTCTTATATTGTGTATTTTATGCAATATATTTTTCACTACTATGGTATATCATGTTGTGATGGTGTCACATATCATATATTGTCTTGTCTAGCTGCATCTACCTTGTTTAGTGAAAGAAATTCCTAGCAACTGTGTTGTTCAAGAAAATGTTCAAGTTCATGCTCTGATTTGGTGTGGTATGATAATGCCTCTTCACATTTCTTGGTTTAGTTATCATCTGTGGCTTCCATGGGAATGGTGGGAAGAACTTAGACTACAAAGACATACTGTACTCTCAAGTTAAATTGAAATGTATTTCCCAGTGGGACTGAGTGTGCTATAAGATGGACTCAGATCCCTTCCAGGATTAATTCTTACCTTGCATTAATTGCTGCAGGGTTATGTATGCACTGCTCATCCAAAAGTGTGACTAGAACACAATCGGTACTGAAAATGGTAAGGAATTCCATGATTGATAGTAAAGCTTTTTTGTGTGTGTGTATTTTGTTTTCTTTTTATTTTTCTAAACACATTTGGAACGGTACATTAGTAGTGCCACCAATACAGAGGCATGTTTGTGTAACGTGAAAGTGAGCTGAACATGGGTTATTTCATTATAATGAATATATTAATACCATAAGACATGACTAGGGGGACAATGGGCATGACTGAATAAATTATTTTCTGCAAATGCCTTAAAGCTACAGTCATGAGAATAGTGTTTTATGTACTTTTTTATCTTTATTTTTGGAATCAGACAAGTTGTCATTTTCCAATTTGTAACCATAAGAGCAGTGGATGGCCAACGGCAATAGAGATGTCACTTTTTATGTATTCTCTAACATTCAATGATGAGCTGTGCAATTGTACCTTTTTATAAATATTTCTTTAGCATTTCGCTTTAATCATGGATAGAAGCTAAATCAAAAAAATGCATGTAATGTTAGGAATTCATGAAATAATAACCTTATGATTAAGAAGAAACATTATTATAAATGATTGTATAAAGTATAAATGCTTTATTACTGAACAGTTTAGCCTGCTATCCACTTAGCTTTATATGCTACTGCTGTTTGCTACAACATGTATAAATAAGTTATTTTTTAAACTTAGGATCAGAAAAAATGTCCACACAATATGCAATAAGGTTACATCAATAACTCAAATCCACTTAAATCAGTCCTGTTCAGGACCTGGAGCCTATTCCAGAAATACTGGAGGAAGGAAGGAAGAAAGAAAAGTGCCATTCCATTATAGGTCACACTCACGCTAGGGCCAATTTGAAATCACCAACTCACCTAACCTGCATATGTCTGAGCATGTGGAAAGAAAATCAGGGTATCCAATAGGAAATCCATTGAGCCACCGTGGCAAATTTCACTGCACAACAATTTTTTTGAAAAGCTTCCTGAAAAGTTTTTGCTGCTGATTTTCTTTTTTATTCAATGTCTGGAGCATCACATTTCAGTGTCCAACAGTAGTCAGTAAGCATTGACAGATTCCAGTTGCCCTGGTATCGTTTCTCCATCGTAGCAATGTCCTGGTGAAACGTTTCGCCCAGTTTGTCACTGACAGCTTTGCAATTTGCGGGAAAGAAGTCCAAGTGTGAGTGGAGGAAATTATTCTTGAGTGACATGTTGCACTTAATTGTCTTGTATGCTTTGAGAAGTTTGTCTACCAGCTGAATGTAGTTTGGGGCTCTTTAATTGCCCAGAAAATTGTCAACAATTTCTTTTAAGGCTTTCCAGGCAATTTTTTCCCGCCCAACTAACAGATCTTCAAACCGCTTGTCACTCATAACATGTCTAATCTGGGGGCCAACAAAAATGCTCTCTTTGATCTTGACGTCAGTTATTCTTGGACAAACAATTCATGTGCCACATTTTTCTGTCCTGGAACTAACTTTTTACGGAGGGGCCAGTTCTGTTGAGAATAGTGCAACTTTTCTGTCCTATTCACAGATGAAACAACAGTACTTTGTATAGCCAAGCTGCAGTCCTAGTAACAGAAACTTTAAGATCTCCACAGATATTCCAGTTGTACCTGCTATATTGGACGTACTTCAGCAACAGTTCCATATTCTCATACGTTTCCTTCATGTGTTCTGCATAGCCAACAGGTACTGAAGGATAAACGTTGCCATTATGTAGCAGAACAGCTTTCAGGCTTAACATTGACAAATCAATGAAGAGACGCCACTCTTCCAGGTTGTGATCACAACCCAAGGCCGAGAACAATCCTTCAATGTCACAACAGAAACAGAGACTGTCAACTTATGCAAAAAATTTGGTTATATCAAACACAAACATTTTTGTACCTGGTGAGAGCAAACACCATTCCTGCAGTCTCTAACCCAGCAGCTCGGTTTTACTTTTGACAGACCCAAATCTCTGACCAAATCGTTCAATTCGGACTGCGTTTTCCGATGTGGATCGCCTGATGAGTACGGTTCAAAATCCGGGTCAATGTCACTGTCAGTACCCTGCATTGCAGTTTCTTCATCTGGTTCGTCTAAGGTCCAATCCTCTGATGGTTTCAGAATTAGAAGACTGTCGTCATGTGGCACAGGTCTTATTGCTGAAGGCAGATTAGGATATTCAATGGACTTCTTGTTTTTGGCAGAGAAACCAGACACATTAGTCAAACAGAAGTAACAGTCCATCACATGGTCTTTCTGTTCTTGCCATATCATCGGAACAGCAAACGGCATTGTCTTGCGAGTGCCTCTGAGCCAGGCTCGCAGACTGACAGCACATGTCGCACAGCAAATGTGAGGCACCCATTTCTTGTCTTGATCACCAATTTTGCAGCCGAAATACAGATGATAAGCTTTCTTCACAAGAGCAGTCATCCAACGTCTCTGAGGCGCAATAGTATATACATCACAGATATAGCAGAATGTATCGTAGCTGTTACAACATTGACAAGACATATCGCCGGACACCAAAATGTCTATAGCATCAAGCTTATTTACTGTTATTTTGATACAGATACTATACTTTACTATACTGCTACTATACTGTATATACACCCTGACTATCTATATAAACCAAATGAGCAGGATCGGTGTATGCAAGCTCATTCAGATGTGCCCAGGCATGCCCAGGATGTCAACTTCCACAGAACAGCTTCCAACCTGGCCTGATTCCATGCCTGGACATGCCCAGGCCGCACAAACCGTTGTTGATCAGTCACTTACGGGAGCGAAAATGTTTAGATACAAATATAAGAAAAAAGCATGACAAAACTGAAACGGTACGTGATGGGTAAATTTTGATGTGATATTCGTGATCAGCACCCAAAAATCTATAAGAAACGCCCAACTGGGCACTTCTGTAGACCCTGCAGTTTTGTAAGAGTCTTCAGCATCTGCCCACGAGGATGTGATTGATCTCCTTCACCACACCACCAATACTGGCTTACCAAGTCCAGAGATGCGGCTCAGGCCGTCAGAACCAGGATCCAGCAATCCACAGCCCCAGACCTTTTGCAAAGTCAAAGAACATGGAACCACTTTCACCACAGTCGCCAGACCCATGGGGACAGATACAATCCTCATAGCCAGCCCTGTCAGTGCCAGTGGTTGTATTGGAGTCACCCATGACCAAAGGAGTGTCACCTCGCAAAGTTGAGAATAAAATGTCTCCCTCAATGAGACATCATTCATCACAGTTGGAGCATACACAGAGACAACAGACAAGGCACCCAGAGAGTGCCTTAATCTGAGTCTTATAATACACCATCAGAAAGACCCGATCCCCCACAGCAGCAGCTACTCCTTGAGTTTGACAGCCATCAGATCGACCAGACCAATAAAAGGTGTACCAACTTATAGAGTTCTGGCCAGTCCCAGGTTTCCGCACCTCAGAGAATGCTCCCACTGAAAATGCTGAGCTTCCAAAGCTCTTCCAACAACAGAGCAATATGATCATAATGCCAGAGAGACAAGATGTTCCACGTGCCTTCCCAGATGGGCCGCTCAAATTAATACCCAATTGCAGCCATGCAGTGGGCAACGTCTCAGTACCATACCAGTTGTAATCCCCAACAGGCCTGAGCCAGGGATGAGCAGAACTATTCCCATGGAGTGCAGAAAGGAGTCCTGTTTGTCATCTCAGAGCTGCGTGAAGTTTTTTTTTACGGTGGCTGAAGTGCCAATCTTGGCAACAACCCCCATGATTTCCCTGGGTTGGATGCAGTTTAACATCATACCCAGGAAAGTGTGCCATAGAAAAAGAAAAAGTTATCCTTAAATATAATTTTCTTAATTATGCACATAGTTAATTTCGATGACTTGGAGTTTTCCCGTGGATAAGTCAGGGCTTTCTGGTTGGCTGTATAAATTGAATGTGGAAAAGTCATGCTATTGGTCCAAGAGATTATGATATACTAACACCCACCTGAGAGAGTAACCACAGAGCACACTGTCTTTTTTTCTATGTATGATGCCTACACGAACACACAGTAATACCCAAACTATTCCGAAGCAACATTTGCCCTGTTTTGTGTTTTTTGTATTTCACACCCTTATACACCTTTATCATAAGAGCATCCCTTATCTTCGATGGAGCTTTCGATGAGAAGAAAATATGAAGCTTGTTTTAAATTAGAAGTCATTGAAGTGGCAAAAGAAATTGGTAACTGTGCTGCTGCAGCAAAATTTTATTTGTCTGAGAAACTGGTGCAAGATTAAAGGAAGCAAGAAGATGTAAAAAAAAAAAAAAATCAAGTGTTGTATTTTTGAACGGGTGTATAAGTTGGGGTCTGATTTTATGATCGATTTTTTGGGTTTCAAGACTCGACTTATACGCGATTATATATGGTAAAAACATTTTTTGTGGTTGAAAAAATGTAACGCTTTTGGCTTGTTTACCCTTGGGTCAAACATATTGCTAAGGAGGTTACAATGGGTTCCGAATACTTTATCAAATTTCAGGTACTGCCATTGACTGTACTCATGTTTCAGGAACGGGCTTAGGCTCCGTCTTAGCCTTTCCTTTTAACTGCCTTTGCCTCTTTACTATCCCACATTTGTTATGCGGCAGTCAAGTGATGGAGGCAAATGAAATAAATAGTGAAGGCTCATATGGTGATGTTGCTTAAAAAATGTGCAAGTTTACTTTTGCTCCCATCAAAATCTACTGCTCTCCTTTTTTATTTTGAAACATCTTAATCATTTACAGTATGTCTTTTGACCCTTATTATGTTTTTTGAATAACACACTTTGTTCTTCTACTTATATCCTTGGTTTTGAGCTTTTGCTTATTTTTTGATCACCCAATGATTATTTACAGTTTTTGTACTTTTAAGGTCCAATAAAAATGAACAGTGACCATTTTTTTTAGTTGCCTGCTTCTTTTGCTATATTAAGTTTCAAAACAAGAAATGTAATGCAGGTTTTTAATGCAACAAAAAGTTTCACAATGAAAAGCAAAAAACAGAAATTTAGCAGGAAGCTCAAATGTGCATTTGAGACATTTGGATGTTGGCAGTGACAGGGAGATATAAATGCGGAAAATAGCATATGATGTCTTTATATGCCCTATCATTAGCTTTCATATGAAAATGTAAGTGGAAAAATTATGTTGAATTTGCAATTTAAATGAATATAGTTTTTGGACACCATGAACCAATGCTTGAAGTGGATTTAAATTTTTATGGCGATACAGTGACATTCGATTGAAGAGATATTGTGTAGGGTAGGGGTGTCTCCCTTGAAGATTCATAAAGATGTTCCAGTGCTTACCGGGTCATTAAAAAGATGCTGGTATTATGAAACATCGATCATCGGCAGGATTGAGGATCGAAACCCACTGCGTGGAGTATGGGTGTGTTTCCCTCCGTGGAAATTCACACAAATGTATGAGTACTCAAAGGTACACTAAGGAAAGGTACAGGAACTCTGTGTTGAAATTGGAAGAGGTTCCACCACTATGCACTGGTGAGTACCGACCCACTTCAAGCATTGCCTTAAACCAGTTTTTGACTTTTTTCATATTATTAAACTTTATGTTGCTTATGATATTGTAACACTATTTTGTTGCCTCTATCAGATGACACCTTTTTGGACTTAATTTTCATGGTTCCAGCCATTTGTTTATGGCTATGATTCCTATTGCCAGTCAAAAGATAACTGTAGTCACTTCATAGGAAGTCCTTGCACTTTCATTTTGTAAATGTTGGTGACAAAAGTTTCTTAACGTTCAAGCTTTGGATAAAAGCTAACAAGCAGTTAGATAGTCTTTACCATTCCCAGAAAAGTGGTCACAAGTCTTTCTGTATACAATTTTCATTTCTGATCAAAGTTATCATCAGGAGAGTTATAATGGATTTATTAATTATGTGATTGTTTAGAAATGTAGCTATTAAAAATGATCATGTGCATGGACTAAGCTTTTACTGAAGTTTTAATGACATTACAATTATATTTATGTATTAATTTTACAGTGTAACACATAATATTTAGGGACTACCTCTAACTTAGCTCTAAACTTGACCACATTTGAGAATGAAAAGTATTACAAAAATGGCTTTAGGAAAACAGAAAGCTGTGGATTTTATTGACCAGATTTTATAAGAGGTTTCCTGTGTGTTTTCAGTTAACAGAGTACCATAGTAGGTACGTTGCTGCTCTGGGAGCTCTTGATGTTGGTGTGTATGTACACTGTTGCTGTTTATTAAATTACTGCCAATAATTCTAATCAGTTTTCCAGTTTGTGCAATTTCTACTGTACATATGGGATCGATGCACACTGATGTAGTCAAGTAATAGAAAATCCATCTAGTGTCTGATCTGTCTTATTAGTGGAAGTATGCTTCTAATACCACCATGTCACATAGAATGTTGGTTCAGTTAAAACCACTTTTTAAAGACATCACTTATACAGTACACCAAATACATTTAAATACATACTGTATCTCACAGAAATAACAAAACAAGCAAAACAAAAATATGCAATTAATATACAGCATTAAATAATGTTTTAACTGTAGTGAGCACACCTATTATCAGTAACACCATTTCAGCTTTCCCAGGCTGTGACTAAAGTTTTGGATTGTAAATATTTCTGTATTTTTTAAAAGGATACATAGATTTTACCCTATAGTTTATAGAAAAAATTGATAGATTTATATATTCTTTTTTGTCATTAAACTTTAATAGATGATAGGGGATCATTTATTATTTAACAGCAGGAAATTAATTCTTCATTTCAACAATTATCTCTACCTACATCAGTTTGCCAAATTCATTCAGAACCTGAAAGTTTACTGTGCCACTGTACATGATTACTAGAATTTGATGAATATGAATCTATTAAAATTTATTTTACCATATTTGATTTTAATCTGTTTTGTAAGCCCTTCAACATCCATTAAGAAGATAATGTGTTCAAGAGAACCAATTTTAATTAAGAATGTGTTTCACTCATTCAAAAGAAAATAATTCAGCACTTCTCCATGACTGTTGCATTTCTGGAGCATTTCAGCTAAAACATAACACTTTCTTAAGATGTTGTAAATATAATGTATTAGGAGAGGAGTTTTTGGTTATTGCTCGCACATTTACCTCTATAGGAGGAATTTATAAATATGCATTCTAGCTTTCAACAAATAAACTGTTCAAATTTATGCTGATACATTCTCTACAAATACTTAACAATTTCACCTTTAATTATAATGTTAATATTCATTCTTATGGATTTAGCTAAGACTTGAGCTATTGCTCGTCCTGTTTTCCTGCCTATCCACTACTAACTCTCAAACAGATTTCTACTGGTGTCCCCATTTATACGGTATAAAGTCTAAATGCTAAAATTTGTTACATTTGGTGTGTGTGTTGTCCATTTTAACTCAGAGATGTATTGTTTTGTACAAGCAGTTCTACACTGACTATGGTTTCATATTGATTTTACACTTTCTTGAGTAAACTCTTCATTGCAGCAAAAGCTGTCAGTTTTAAATTACTAAAGGAATAATAAGCTGATTAGCACCTATCTTTATTCTAACACAGAATTGAAATGTTTGTAACAGTTGGCCTTTTATTTGACCATAAACATCGACTACAATAGAATTAATATTCGCACTTGGCTTTAGGAAATAAATTAAGAGCTCTTATGGCAGCAATTAAATAAAAAACAGACCAGACACAAACTATACAGTATGCAATGCACAAAACAAGGATTACCAAATTTTTAAAAACGCCAAACAGGGATGACTTCAACAAAGGGGAGAAGCATCAGAAGATTAATGGTGGCTGCCAAAGATGGACGTGGCTTTTTGTAAACTTTCTACACACATGTTCTAAAGTTACAGAATGTCCTTTTGAAGGGTAATAGTAAATGGTAAGAATAATAATAGAAATGATGAATTACCTGAATGCTGCATTTAGCTGATGTATGGTTTAAGGGGAATATAGGATCTCACATTACAGATTAATCTAAGTCACACAAGAATAAAGTGAGCACAAACTGGACACTGCAGAGGATGTGAGTGGTCATGGACTGAATGGAAATTTAAATATTTCTTTCTTCACTGGATGTGGTACAGTATTTATCAGAATATAAACTTTATCAAAGCTATGGGCAACACCCACATAATTGCTGACTTACAGTGTTTGCTCCTGTGTTTTTCTGGCTAGGGTCTTTTAGTGCAAAATCAGTACAATAACTCACTTTCTTGTAATTTTTTAGAACACCAAAAGACTAAAACAAGGAAAGTCACAGTAAAATGTCATAGTAACCGCACAGATCACAAAACACAGTATTTTTATAGATAATGATTGAAAATTCAAAAGTATGCTATTAATCTTTATTGATTTAAATCTTATGTTTATCTTTAAGTTGTGCATTGCTTTAAAATGTTAATCAGTAACACTTTAGTTTTGGAACTGCAAAACTGCATTTATGACCCATTTACTACTAAGGAACAAGATCTCTGGATTTTCGTAATACATATTAAGCATCAATAAATGGTTTATTCATCTCTGCAATGTAACATACTAACAAAAAAATCACTTTGGTGTGGTCTAAGGTGGCTTAACTGAGACATATTTCTCTTGATATAAAATATTTAATATAAAACCTGTGAATCCTTCATATTAAAATGACATTTTAACATCATGTCAATATTCCACACTGCAGAGAGACAAATGAATTCTTGCAGCTCCTAAACTTAACTGTTACCTATTTTTCCATTAAAGAGGCTAGGATTATGGTGGATAATGCTGTACTGTAACTGATAAAAGTGAGCTGTTCTAGTCAGGTATTTATATTGGATAATAACACAAATACTACACCAATAGCCATGTCAACAGTTTTATATCAGACTGTCACGCATGTGCGAGTAGGAGGACATTGTTGGACCAAGCGAGGGTAATTCCACGCCAGGCCAGGGGGTGGTGGGGTGCGCTAAACTTTCTTCTGTTGTCTCTACAGACCAGACGCGGGAAAACCTGTCTGACTCATCCTTGAAGATGTCACTTCCGGTTCCAGTGCCTAGAAGAATGTCTCATTCGAAACCAGTGTCCAGAACAACGTCACTTTTGGTTCCAGCGCTTAGGACGACATCACTTCCGTTGTGACGTCAGAAGAAGGTCACTGCCTTTTTCCATATGTCACTTCTGGTCTTGGCATTTAAAGCCACCATTTTTACAACCTAATTTCAGTTCACATCTGGACTCCTTACAAGACATGTCTGTCTTATCCACAAACCCTTTGCAGCCAGGGATTATATACGGGTGGCTGCCCTAAACCTTTTTGTGTGAGTTGAGTCTGATCTTTTCACAACTGACACCTTAATATTAGCTGATACTTGGCCCATGTTTCCAGTAAAAGCATTTTGAGCATTATATGTATCAATTAAACTATGATCCATTCAAAAATAATTTGTTCATAAATGATTTTACAACTGTGAGCCAGTTAACATGACATCTCAGATCTTTGCATTTTCACAATAGTTAACAAAAACGACAGAAAATTAGCAACATTTGTTACTGGGTATAAAAATAACTTGGTTATTTTCTTCTTTAAGCTGCTCCTGTTAGGGGTCACCACAGCGAATCATCTTTTTCCATATCTTCCTGTCCTATTGGTCTGTTACACCCACCACCTGCATGTCTTCTATCACCACATCCGTAAAACTCCTCTTAGGCTTTCTTCTTTTCCACTTACATGGCAGCTCCATCTTTAGCATTCTTTTTCCAATATATCCAGCATCTCTCTTCTGAACATGCCCTCTCTGACTTTGTCTCCAAACCGTCCGACCTGAGCTGACTAATGTACTTATTTCTAATCCTGTCCATCCTCATCATACCCAGTGAAAATCTTAGCATCTTTAACTCTACCACCTTCAACTCTGTCTCCTGCTTTCTGGTCAGTTCCACCGTCTCCAACCCTTACAACATAGCTGGTCTCACTGCCATCCTGTAGACCTTACCTTTCACACTTGCTGATACCCATCTGTCACAAATCACTCCTGACACTCTTCTTCACCCACTCCACCCAGCCTGCACTCTCTTCTTCACCTCTTTTCCACACTCCCCATTGCTCTGTACTGTTGATCCCAGGTATTTAAACTCATACACTTTTGCCAACTCATTTACACACATGTATTCTGTCTTGTTCCTACTGACTTTCATTGCTCTCCTCTCTAGAGCATATTTCCACCTCTTCAGGGTCAACTCAATAACTAATCTTGCTACAGATCACAATGTCATCAGCAAACATCATAGTCCATGGCGGCTCCTGTCTAATCTTATCTGTAAACCTGTCCATCACCATTGCAAATAAGAAAGGGCTCAGAGCCAATCCTTGATGTAGTCCCACCTCCACCTTGAATGCATCCGTCATTCCTACAGCAGACCTCATCACTGTCACACTTTTCTCGTACATATCCTGTACAACTCTTACATACTTCTCTGCTATTCCTAACTTATTTATACAATACCACAACTCCTTTCTAGGCACACTGTCATATGCTTTCTCCAGGTACACTTCTGCAACATTGCATCTGTGGCGCTGTTTTCTGGCATGACACCCTACTGCTGTTCACTAGTCATCGCGTCCCTTCTTAACCTAGCTTCCACTACTGTTTTCCATAACTTCATGCTGTGGCTCATCAATTTTATTCTCCTGTTGTTACCACAGCTCTGTACAAATTCTTAAAAATTGGTACCAGTACACTTGTTCTCCACTCCTCAGGCATCCTCTCACTTTCCAAGATTCCATTAAACAATCTAGTTAAAAACTCCACTGCCACCTTTCCTAAACACCTCCATGTTTTCACAGGTATGTCATTTGGACCAATGTTCTCTCCATTCTCCATCCTCTTCTTAGCTGTCCTAACTTGCTCACTTCATGATTCCCTATCTCCACATCATCCAACCTTCTCTCTCTATCTCTCCTTCTCTTCATTAATAAGCCTCTCAAAGTACTCTTTCCATCTGCTCAACACACTCTCCTCACTTGTGAGTTCGTTTCCATCTTTATCCTTTATCACCCTGACTTGCTGCACATCTTTCCCAGCTTGGTTCCTCTGTCTGGCCAATCAGTACAGATCCTTTTCTCCCTCCTTAGTGTCCAACCTCTCATACAGCTCATCATACGTGTTTTCTTTAGCCTTCGCCACCTCATTCACCTTATGCCTTATCTCTTTGTACTCTTGTCTATTTTCTGCATCTCCATGACTGTCCCACTTCTTCTTCACCAACCTCTTCCTCTGTATACTCTCCTGTACTTCCCCATTCTTCCACCAGGTTTCCTTTTCCTCCTTTCTCTATCCAGGTGTCATGCCAAGCAGCCTTCTTGCTGTCACCCTTGCTACTTCTGTTGTAGTTGCCCAGCTGTCTGGTAACTAACTCTTCATTGCCACCCAGTGCCTGTCTTACCGCCTCCATTAACTCAACCTTGCAGTCTTCCTTTTTCAATTTCCACCATTTGATCCTTGGCTCTGCCCTCACTCTCCTCCTCTTCTTGATCTCCAACATCATCCTACAGACTGTGATATCCCATGTAGTGGGAAAGTGGCTCCAACCTTCATTCTGGACATGTGATAATTCATGAGCTGAACAGAATCAGTGGAGATATGAGACACAGACAAAAATTGAAGGGTGAAATGTGCAAGTTTATTTACAAGAGTATTGTACAACAAAAACACAGTAGTGTCAGTACTGTATATATGAAAAGAAAAAAACAAACAATTGCACCAATAGGTATATATATATACAGTATATATGTGTGTAACCTGAGTCTGTTTTCAAAAAGAATATATAATTGCAAATTTGTGTAAATAAATTTTATTGAGTGAAATGGGGTACCAGTTGTGGGGGTTGTGTAAAGTTTAGTATATATATAAGTGTCGCCTGATTGGGTGTGGGAGTGTCAGATGAAAGAGTTGCAGTTGAGGCAGCACGCTGAAACAAGACGGAAAGAAAGAACGACAAAGAGAAGTGCTGTAGAGGCAAAACACCAAAACAAGACGAAAAGAAAGAAGGAGAAAAGAGAGGCACTGTTGAGGCAAAATGCCAAAACAAGACAGAAAGAAAGAAAAAGAAAATAGAGGCGCTGTTGAGGCTAAACGCCGAAGAAAGATGGAAAGAAAGAGGAATTAACTTTAGCAAACGGCTAAAACATAAAAGGAGTTGGTTGATAAAGGGAAAGACGGCAGGACACAAGTGCAGAAATGGCAATCAGCAAGTAGAGGGTGTTGGAAAAAGAGGGAGACAAGAGGCCTAAAGGAGGTACCAGAGTCTAAAGAGGAATAAAATAAAACAAGGTCAGTGTTTTTTTTTTTTGCTTGTTTTAAAGTGGCTTGAATAAACTTTCAAGTGAAGGGGCCAGTTTTTGTTTGTTTGGCCACTACGCACCCGAGCTACGTTTGCGGCCCCCAACGGAGTGAGTAATATTTACTGACTGTGGAAATAAGTCCGGGTGAGCTCACCAGTAGTTTCGGACCCATGATATATGTATAGTTACAAATAATTTAGTGTTTGTGTTTTATGTATAGTGTATATATTTGTAAATATCTCAAGTTTGGAAATCTATTGTTTCATTTAAGTAAAGAGAGTTTTGTTGTAGTAATATCTGAGTAACAGTGATTTGAGTAAATCACTGAAGGTGGGCTATAGTGAACCTGGCAACAATAGAGGTGACAACACCGTTATAAAGAGCTCAGGTCCTTGCCTACTGATAAAGGAATGGTGGTGCAAGGGGGTTCACCCCTTGCTCACTTTACTCGCCAACCCCCCTGGTTGGCGCATAGAGCCAGACACTTAGTTGAGTCTGGAAGGTAATCCTCAGATGTCCGTTCATGATGATGTATACCATGATTGCAAAGAAATAACTTAGACTCAAAAAATGCAAACTTATCCTTTAAGGCAAAAAACACTAAACTATTTTCACATTTGACTGCTGATACTGATCTTTTTCTTTGAGTTCTGTATTTTTATATTTTGGCATTGACAATTTAACAACACTCTTTTTATCTTGACTCTCTGGACACTGGTATTGAGTCCCTAAAAGGTTGGAGGTTGAAAAATACTGGAGAGACATAGCTGGAGAGATTAGGAGCACGCGCTGATACAGTGCATTGTCACACCCACCACATGACAAATCAACTCAGAATCCCAGATTAGGACCCTAGTGCAGCCATGCGATGGATGACACCTCAGCACCACATTAGTTCAGATGGAATGGAACCAGTGCGAGGTTTTTTATGGTGGCTGGAGTGCCAATTCTGCCAACAAGGTTTTTCCCTGCAGGGTGGAGGGCATACATGCAGGGGTGGATGCAGAATCATGTCATACCCAGGATGGAGCAATTGCAGGTTAAGGGCCTTGCTCAAGGGCCCAATGAAGTAGAGTCACGTTTTACCATTTATGGGATTTGAACCAGCAACCTTTCGATTGCAGGTGCAAATCCCTAGCCTCAGAGCCAACATTCTGCTGGACACTGGCATTGAGCCCCTAACAGGTAGGAGGTTGAAAAATACTGGATAGATATAGCTGGACTCACCTCTAAATACATCATTGGCTTTGAAACTAGCTTGAGCAAGGTTGCTCTTTCTCTGTCTGTCTCACTCTTGAGATGGCCTACAGGAGAGGCTCCAGGTGGAAATGGAGACACTCAGAAACCATCAGCTGGGTGCCATACAGCTGGAGTGTATTTCAGTAGAGAAGATGGACATACCTGAGTACCTAAGGGCAAAATGTAAATGACTGACTTTAAAGTTGTATCATGTGACCTGATGCCACAGTTAGAATGCCCTGAAAAAAGAGAGACACTGACCTGTCAACTTCTTATTTAAAAATGAAGGATATCCATATGTAAACCATTTGGTGTGTTGTCATAGGGTTGAAATGAAAAATTAGAGGCAAGTTTTTTCACATTTTTATATTTTTTAGATCTTGTTACAATAGTAACTATTCTATTTTAATTTTTGCTACAGTTAGCATTAGTGGATTGTGAAGATAAACAACAAGGCATGCAGACCTTCTAGTGTTGTATTCTTCATTGGCTATAAAAATTAGGATCTTTATATACTAGTACTTGCTATTTGTGAAAATAAATTATCACCTCTATAAATGCATTCAAAATAACAATATTTTATCAAATATACTTTACTTAATTATACTCTCTTTTCAGGGTAATTAATGCTAAAAATAATTTGGTCAATAAAGGTACAATCTTTCATTCCTTAATGCGATACCATATTCTTATTTTGTAGAGTTCTAGCATATAACCCTCTTGTTGAAAGCTGTTATGCAGAAATGTGAACACTTGAGACAGATGTTCCTTCTTGTGGTCTCAGAAATTCTTCCGATAATTTTACTAATGTGAAATCACCACAAAATGGCTATAATTTTTATATGTACAAAGTAGTTCTAATGATAGTAATTTTACATCTTTATTAAAAAATGCAATTACACTATTTTCAACAAACAAAAAAGATGCATAGAGAATAATTTTTTAGGACATATCTGTCATTACCAATCTGTATAAATTTTAAGTTGAACTGCAGCTCCTAATCGCAACACATGCAAAAGACTGCATTGTAATCTATTTAGACATTTTTACAATCTTTTTCATATACACTGCCTTCTGTTTTCTAACTAAAAATAATTCATAAAACTTTAAGCATGCTATAAACTGTGAAAACATTTTAATTCTTAGAAAATTTCTTTGATACTTCATTTATAGTTCTCTGTTTTTCAATAATATGTAAAATAGAACACACTTTGAAGAAAACACTACTTACACAGATTAAGTTCATATGTATCCAAGGCAATAAAAATGTTTTTATTTTTTTCACTTTCATTTATACACGCAAGGTTTGTTTTTTGCACTGGTGTGCTTTCTTCTGCTTAACAGTCGGACTGGCCCCAAGGCTTGTACTAATTTGGCTTGGCTTGTTAATGTTGAGCATGAGAGACAGTGCAAGCAGAATTATCTCGGCATGCGGTGACATAAGGCTATAACAGCTTTAAGCCTTAGATTGGTGATGTGTGTGTTATTAAAGGGTTGAGAACCCACTGTGAATTAGTATTTGGAATTAAATTGGGAAAAGACATTCTAGATGCCTTCATTACTGAGAAACCATACATAAAATAATAGAACCATGGAACTGCATCATAATATACTCTGCATGTGTTGGCAGCATTAGGTGTCCATTTCAAGTGAGATATTTAACTTGAACAATTTTAGTTCTAATAATAAGAATTCTTTGTATTTATATAGTGCTTTTCTCACTACTCAAAGCGCTCAGCAATTGCAGGTTAAGGGCCTTGCTCAAGGGCCCAATACAGCAGAGTCCCTATTGGCATTTACAAGATTCGAACCGGCAACGTTCTGATTGCAAGTGCAGATCCGTAGCCTCAGAGCCATAGTTATCTAGTTTAGTTTCTCACAATATGATAGTAATAAAACAAGAGCAGACCTGTATCTCAGCTTATGTTTTCAATCTCTCTCCAATGTACTATTGTCCCCAAAGTACTATTGTCTAATAAACATTTTGGTAACTTTTTCCACATAGGTGTTCTTCTTTGTGCAAAAAATAATTTCTACCATTAGTGCAAATTTATCCTTAATGATGTATCTACAATTCCAGATGAAAAACTAATTTTAAAGTACAGTTGGTATCTAACATACAAATTCTCCATATAATCATACTTCTTTAATGTCACTTAGTAGCCATTGTTTGCTTAAAGTGAAATGATTCATCACTTTCAGTCTTTCCTTATAGTTCATTCTCCACAGTGATGTTAAATCTTGTAAAAGAGGAGACATAGCCATGATAAAGAGTTGGTGGCACTACCCATATAATTGAAAATAATAAAGAATGCAATATGTTGTGGAGTACTTCTTTTCAGATAGGAGCTAAGAACTGAACTGGAGCAAAATGTCAGGTTCTGGGGTTATATGGTGACTCTGCAAAAAAGGGCTGGTCCAGGAGGGTGGAAAATGGAAATGATGTTAGCGTCGAAGTGACTGTCAGTCTTCCAATCTGTAGAGGGAGGAGGATAGAAGGCATTTAGTCCAAAGCGGCAACCTTTGGTTTGGTGGATAATTACCATCGTCAGAGCCCATAAGCTTTTTCCCATTTGCACACACATGGCAATCTTATTTATAATATGGAAACAAAAAATTAACACAATATTTAGTGGCGCTCACACATTGAATTTTACTGTTTAAAACTTGTCCTGTCTAGGGATACCAGCAGGTATTTAACTTGAGACTAGAAGATGAAATATAGTCAAAAAGCAAGCCAAAGGCCATTTATGAGCTAAAAAGTGAGCTATTGCATTAATTATCTTAAATGAATGTACAGTAAGTACCTTTGTATGTACAGTATTATAAATATAGAAAGACACATGTCATTAACCACCTCTGGATCCCATATTAGGACACAAGTGCAGCCATACAGCGGGTGACAACTCAGCACCACACTAGTTCAGATGGAATGGAACAGTGTGAGGTGTTTTAGGGTGGCTGGAGTGCCAATTCTTCCACCAACCCCCAAGTTTTTCCCTGCAGGTTGGAGGGCCTACTTGCAGGGCTGGATGCAGATTAACGTCACACCCAGGACCGAGCAATTGAAGGTTAAGAGGCTTGTTCAAGGACCCAACGGAGCAGAGTCACTTTGGTGTTTACAGAATCTGAAATAGCAACCTTCTGATTACCAGTGCAGATCCCAGGCTTCAGATACATATAATGGGAAACTGTGTCTGAACAATAAGAGAAAGCACCTTAGGTATGTACTGTATATGCACTGAATATGTGAAGGAATTCTGCAGTCTGGGTGTGGGTGATAAGAACCGTTCACTTCAGAAAAAGGAAGGATATGCTATCACATACACACACATATGAGGATGGAGGTTAAAGCAAGGACATAAAAACAATGTGCATAGTTAGGTTTATTGAGACTGATTGCTTCATGAACCAGTTCCAACTCTGTTCCATATGAATAAAATCCTGTGTGATTTCACAAGGCATCCAGACTCCTAGTGTTACTGACAAGACAAAGCCATAAAGCAAATTAAAGCAAGTAATGAAGCTATAATGTGAAGCCCAAAATGTAGCACAGAAAACAATGCAACATGATCTAAACTATAAAATGTTAAGAACAAAGTGGAATCTGTAATCTTAGATAACCAGGAAAAGTGTGATGAAGACCTTTAAACTGTTACATCTTAGGTCACAACAACCCAGCATCCTTAGTGGTGTTATGATTGATTCTTTCTTTGTTTTTGTTTTTTTTCTTTTTTTTGTTTATGGTCATTCGGGTGTCTTTTCTAAGGTTTATGAATCCAAGAAATTAATTTCAAACATTTTTTTTAAATATCCTGGAAGAGCTGGAAATTTTTGCAATCATGCAGTGACACCATTTTGTTTTTCTAGTGGACACCAAAATTTTCTGCATTTCCATGCCAGGCTGCATAGCCTGTGACATCAACAATGCAACCATAAAACTGTCTGTGAGTTCTAGGTAGAAAGACAGAAGCTCCTCAACCACTTCTTTGTAGTTTTCCTCCATTGTATTCCCAAGAAAACTGTGGCACAGACCTTTTTTAATAATGGAAAAGTGTGTTTTCTTTTACTATTTACTTACTGGTTACTACTGATGAGTGAACTTCGCTGTGTTCGCTTTGCCTCAGGTTTGGAGAAATCACAGAAATGCTCGCAAATATTGCAGAACTTGAGGAAATGTATTGAAGTCAATGGGATGGACTAACTGAATTAGATTTGACTGGGTTATAATGGTGCAGTCATCTTTAAAGTGTCCCTGAAGGCTAGGAAAACATCTCCCATCTATACTCGACTGATTATTGTGGCCCAAAAGGCGACCTGAGCTGTGTGGCAGCCATGCCAAACGTGTATTTCCTCAAAACAAAGTGGACATGCTGAAATCGTAGTCAACAGTCAGAAAAAATATGTAGGTTATTTTATGTTGATTTATATGAGAAACTATTGCTATGTGTGCTTTTCAGAAAATTGAGTTTTTTGGAAAGCAATTCAGACCCAGGGGAAAAGGAAAAAATGAAATTCAAAGTTGTGTGTCATGATTGAAGACACTGGCTCGTTCTATTCTTTGAAGTCTCACTGAAGGCTCCCCAAACTGTCTGTGCTGATGCTTTGCACATTTTCTTCTTTCGAAAGGATAAATACAACTGGTAAATTGTAATAAATATTTTATTATTATAATTTCATAATGTTTCCTGTGTTTTTTTGTGCATCAGTCTCTTTCAAGGTTTGTTTTCATTCTCCATGTGGCTAATTACACATGCATTGGGCATGTGCCTCCTTCTCTTATATTGGTGTGGAACTCAAAGATCGACCTGCATATTTGGTGACAAGCAGAGATAACTCTGTTAAGCTCCTTAAATTGAGTTCACCTACTGTACATAGTATTAATGTGCCTTTATGGCTTTACATTTTACAGCATTTGGTTTTATGAAAAAAGTAAAAAACTGGTATGAATACTGATGCTGTATTAGTTCACCAGCTGCCTTAGCACCTTTGGTTTTCTGAGGTTTCTTTGCTAAATCTGAGTTCCTCCCAGTGTTCAAATCTGCAGTATGTCAGCCAGTAGACTAGCAATACTATCCACGATCATGTGCTCTTCATAGTGACAACCACTGCATGACCGTGCCTCCATGAGATCAAAGAAAAAAAGAACATTAGAGATGCACAAGCTTCTTAATCAGTCTGTAATGCAAATGATCAGCATTATATACTTTACCTGAGGGGCAGTCCCATCCAGTGTTGTCTGTTACAGCTCTGGGGAATGTCACACTGGCTTCAAAAAGAATTATGAGATGCCAAAAAAAACAAGTTCTCCTAAACTGACCAGTTTTTCAGTAAATAATTAGACGAACAAGGGTAAAGGTGAATGCAGCAAATTCGCTGAGTAACGCTTTGGCAAAATTCGCTGATCACCTTTTCCAGTTACCTGGCGAAGACTGTGGATAGATCAACCTGACGTTACATGTTTCTATAAAAAGCATATAAAGAACAACTTTCTTTCTTCTGGATAATAAAAGGGCATCTTTCTAACATTCTATATATAAATTCTTGGTTATTCTGAAGGAATAGAAAACAAGAGAAAAAAGTACTGATTGAAAGCAAAAGATGTGTTAACAAATATTTGATTTTTGGTTATGTACACCTCAACTAACGTTAAAAACAAGGAAGACTGCAATTTTTCACTGTAAGATATACCTCAAATAATATTCTGAGCATGGAAAATATTTTTGCCATAAAACAAACCTAACACCTCAAGCCCATGTAATTAATTTTATGTTTAGCTTGGGATTAACAGATCTAATGTTTAAAAAGAATATGATGCCCCATTGATACATGAAAGTAAAAAGGTGTTGACAAAATGTTTTCCTTTGGCAAATTTGATGTTATTGGGAGTTTGTTAGTGATGCGAAGGAATGTTTTGAAATCATCCTTATGTCAGATATCAACATAACGAAAATACCATCAATATGGCTAAATAATAAACAAGTGTATACAGCAATGGTTATTACCTCAAATATTGTGGTATTTGAGGGAGACCTCATACCACAATTTATACCAGCATATTAGACTGCCTTGCCCTCGCTCTAACACTAAACTTAAAGTCAGTAAAAAGGCCCTTATGATAAATTACTGTATTTGGGCTATATAAAAAAAATTAAAATAGACAATATATCCCTACTTACAATCCCGAGGTTAAAAATTAATATTATCCCTAATCTTAAAAATTAAAAAGTACAGCCCTGATGTTAAGTCAGTAAATGGGGCAAATAATAACCCTAGATAAGTCCCATATTATTATTTATTTTATTTTTATAGTGTTATTTTAATATAAATATTTTAAGACTTTTAAATAAGTACCTTATTTAAATCAAATTTATAATATAGTATATAGTGGATATTCTATATGAAATCCCTAATATTTATAAATATTTTATAAGATTTTTATTAGGGTCCATAAATATCTTTTAGAAATATTATTTAACACTATATTATAAATTATATTTATTTGATTAAAAATTTCATTGGTTGTATCTAATTGGTAAGGCTAAAATTTAATACTTAAATCAGTGTGTCCGTACATTTCCCTTCTTGGGATCAATCACCACTAACCTAACATATTTTTACAAAATCAACATTTTTTTTCAAGCTAGCGTTTTTCTCTGAATATTCCTATATGTAATGGGAATGGTTTGTGGTAGAGAAATTCCAATTCCAGAAAAGGATTCAGCACACCTAAATCTATAAAATACACAGATTTGTTTTCATTTTCAGGAGGATTTTGATGTAGACCAGTGTAATAAGCAAAAAGAATCGAAAAAAGGAAACAATTATTCAAATCTGACAAAAACTACAATGAAACAAAAATAAACATAAGTTAGGAAGTAAACACTGTTTGCAACATCATAATATCTGACTAATTCTAAGCTCTCTGATAGTTTTCCTGTAATGATATTACTGATTCTTGGGTATGCACCGATTTACTAGCTTTGTATCATCTGCAAATATAAGTTCATTAGAAATATCTCTATCAAGGTAATGTATAAAAAATTTAAAAAATCCTACCAATAGCTCCCAAAGGATTCCATTGTTTAATACAGCATGTATCAAGTAGGGAAACATCAGAAAATGTTAAGTAATCACATCCTGTACAAAGTAAACAGGCAATAGTTGTATTTGAGTCCTGTGCTGCTAGGAGGGCTGACCTCACTACATTAGTTAAAAAGGGTTATCATGGAAGAAAAACAGAGTTAGGGCACATAAAGTGTTTTAGTATACTTTCCACATTAAAATATAGCATCCATGTTAGAAATAATATAAAAGGGTTAATAAATGTCAGAAACCCATTCAAGCATATCAGGAAACCAGATAAAGATCAATTGAACAGCAAAGTCAAGAATGCACCAGCAGAAGGTTGATGTCATTAACAGGATGCTCTAGCATAGGGATGTTGAACTCCAGTCGAGGAGGGCTGCAGTGGCTGCAGGTTTTCATTCTAAACATGTACTTCATTTGTGACCAGTTTTTGCTGCTAATTAATTTCTTTTACCTTAGTTTTAATTAACTTGACTCAGGCTCTTTAGTTGTTTCTCTTTGCTTAACTAGCAGCCAAACAACAATGAGACATAAAACAAACTGCCAAATGACCAGCTAACCTGAAAACCGGTCACCGATTAAGAAAAGGGTTAGAATGGAAACCTGCAGCCACTGCGGCCCACCAGGCCCAGAGTTCGACATCCGTGCTCTAGTAGGATTAAAAAATCAGCAGATATCATGCACCCAGCAAATACTGGACAGTTGTCACATACACAGAAATGTCAAGGGTAAGTGCTGAACCTGAGTGATATGAGAAGAACAAGAATATAATGGAAATGAGATTTTAATTTAGATATGTTATATGGGTGTGTAAGCCAATCACAGTAAATGTCAGAGGTTATGTATACATTAATTCAGCACTGATATGTAAATTGTTTATAAATATAGACCTCTATCTTAATTCTTTGACCATTTGCTGCCAACCTCTGCTCAGTACACTGTCCTTTAGTAGATTGTTGTACAGGGCGCTCCCAGAGTAATAAAAGACTCATTGAACAAACTTCCTCCTGTCTGGCTCCTGACTTAAAGTCATCCTAATTGAGGGCAAGATTTCTTTCTTTAATATATCTCCCAATTTAAGTCCTACCACATTACTCAAAAACAGATCCCTGAGACCAGTTTGGCAGAAGACATTCCGTGGGGGCCAATGGCACACTACAGAAGAAACAAAGCAAAAGAAAAAATCATATACATCAATCAGATTAGAAATACCCCTGCACATTTAGTGCCAGTGATTTTTTTTCTTTAGTTCATCTTATCTTGGACAGCTGCAATGGCTTTAGGTTTTCATCTCTGACACTTTGTTAATTAACAACAAATCACTACTGATGACTGAACAAAAGAACTAAACAAAAGCCACTTCTTACTGCACATAATTTCTATAGCTTCCTAATAGTCTCATTTCTGCCACACCAGACATTTCCAAAACATTTGATTTTCTTTTTTCTGAGAGTACCACACAAGTGTTTTGAGGACCAGAACACATCAATACATACTGCTGACCAGTGTGAGACCAGCAAGCAACTGAAAAAAATATTTTTTATATACATACCTGTTCTTTCCACACCAGGATTGTGTACTTCTTTGAAACCAGAGCATCATACTGCTGGCTTCTTTTCCACAAAGTGAAGGGGAGTGCAATTTAGCAAGGTCCTCCCCAGCAAGGGGTGAAAATGAAAATGCAGCATAATGTCTTGTGAACGATGTAATCTTTATATTGATTTCCTTCTTTTTTTGAATTGTTATGGCTGCTTAAAGGGAAGAAATGTTACTGGCCTTTTTTAGCCTCTTTGCTAGTGTGTGCTGCATGGTTTTGAGTGAGAACAGGAAATGCGAACATGTGTTTAAAAAAAAGAAAAAAAAGCAGTCCTCATTTTAATACAGGCAGTCATCCTCCAACGCCATTGCTAAACTGACAAGTTCAGGTTGCATATGAGGACACAAACACACAGAGAACACTACATGGCCAATTGGTCCAGCCTCTCAGCCAGAACAAGCATGCAGCAGCTGGCATAAAGACATTTTTGTATAATACAAGAAGCAATCATTTTCTGGGTAAGTAATTATATTTAGCATAGGAAAGAAAGTTTAAAACAGTTTAAGAAGACCCTAGCCTAGGGTTGTTTGGTATCACTTTAAAATTAGGTGTCACTAATTACACTATACTTACCATGTAATTACCAGTAGTACTAGGGGGTTATACCATGCTAGCCATTATGAATGTAGTGAGAAGTCAAGCAAAATGACATCTTTTACTGGCTAACGGTCATCATGATTACATCTTGCCTGAAGAAGGGGCCTGAGTTGCCTCAAAAGCTTGCATATTGTTATCTTTTTAGTTAGTCAATAAAATGTGTCTTTCTGCTTGACTTCTCACTACATGTAATTACCTGTATGATTACATAGTAACTAGGTGTAATTATGTTGTATTTTACTGTGTAACACAATGTAATGCTGTTGTTAAGCACTGTGATATATGGCCGGCCGTTCATCCCGGCCAATACCTCCACACCGCCAGGTGGAGCCCTCCCTGCAGCATGGAGGTGCCCCAAATGCCAGCAGGGCATCATGGACATTGGAGTCTTTATTCAAAGCCCTGCTGGATACCATGGGGGCCGGTAGGAGGCGCTGCAAGAAGGAACAGCGATTATTTGCCTTACGGCCTAGAAGTACGCCTGAGTCACATGGACAAGGGGAATGGCGTGCTTCCGGGGTGAAGAAAAGGACGTTTTATCTGACCCAGAAGTGATAGGAGATCACATGGACTGGGGGATTGGAAACACTTCCATGTCAGGGACTATAAAAGGACGCTAGGAACTCCCAGACAATGAGCTGAGCTGGGTGGAAGGGTAGCAACGTGTCTGGGAGTGGAGGATTATTGTTTATTAGTGATTTGTATTGTGATTTATGAATATATTGTGCACGTTACTGGAAAATAAAGTCAACTATTTGGACTTTTACCCATCGTCTGACATTTTGGTCAAGGTTTCAAGGTAGCGATAGCGCCCCCTATCTATCACTTAATTGTAATTGTTATTCCACAGGACAATCTTCTAGGAGACCGTGAAGGCAAGCAGCCTTTTCACCAAACTCCCCCTACCTCCCCTACACTCAATGAAACAATCACATGTCACCATGCCCTAATCACCAAAATGGCCCAATGACTCGATGAAACAATTGAATGTCTGTGCACTGAAAGCCAGAGTGGGAATTAGCATGGGGCATTAAATGACCAAGTTGCAGCATGCCGCATTGTTAAAAGTATGATCAACTCTTTGTTAATGAGCTCTGTTCTTTAAATTACCTGTGGAGGTCTTAATCTAGGTTGATATCCCGGAAGGCATGAACTGGATGTGCAGTTTTGAAAATGAAACAACACAAATGGCACCACATCTGGGGTCTGCCTCTGACAGAATAACTTCTGGGGTCTATGACCCTGAATTGAATTAAATAAGCTTGATAACAGATGGATACAGGGTGGTCCAGATCTAATTATGCAGATCCAGATCGTCTGGATGACTTTGATTTATGCGAGGACTATTCCAGTTTGGCGCGAAGACAATTCTTCATTTCGTCAGTTCGCACACTTCTCGATGATCTGGGATTTTTTGGGTGATTTTCTATGTAATAAGCTTAATAAGTTATAGCGTAATGAAAATTGTATAATTAGTTCTGGACCACCCTATACATATAAGAATTGTAGAATTATAGCTTTGGGATAGCTCTACAGCGTCCCCGGTGTTGGGTTTGACTTCTAGTGTGAATTAAATTTAACTGGTCCCTACCTGTTGAGAAGGAATATAATGTTGTGCATGTAGGTATCTCTCAAGAAGCAGCTGACTTTCAAGCTATGTAAAAAAAAGATTCCAGGGATCTGTAGTCATTCTGTTCAAAAGTTCAAAAGAGTTTACATTCTGAGATTTGTATTTGAATTTTGTACTGCCAGAATTCAACTATCTACAAAAATTTGTTAAATAGTTGTGGATTTTTCTATAATTTATATTGTGAAGTTTGTTTCCTCGGTACAGGTCAAATCCGGTTATAACAAATAACGAAGTAACAAAATTTTCAGAATAATGAAAAAGTTTTGTTGGCCTAGACAAACATTAATACAATGTCATGTTTAACCAATTTAGTTTTAAAAAATTGTAAATTTCAGTACAAGAAACTTTTTTCAACCAAAAATGGCCACCAAAGATAATACCTGTACTTTCGCCGAAACTTAGGAAGCCTGCAACTGGTTGTCTCTTTCTTGTTAGACCAAAAGAAAGTGACAGTCTGTTGCAAAATTTCAGGCACGACAACATACAGGTATAGCTAAATTCTGAGTCAATGCTCCACTGAATGTCTACGTGGGTAGTTGTGTCGTGTGCAGATACTGTACTGTTTGATTTTCAATTTGCATAGTGCTTCTCAAAGGTTTCTTTTTTTTTTTTTTTTTTTTTATTTATAAATTTTATTACAATCAATACATAGCAATTAAGTTTTTACAAAAAAAAGAGTTATGTTAAGAACAGATCGATCCCCACCCCTGAGAGAGAGAGCAAGCCAAACGGTGTAAAATTTAAGGCTTGTAAAAATACCTAAATTAATAAATTCTCTGTGCTTTATAAACTTATTTTAAAATATTACTGATTAGATCCTGCCATGTTTTGAAAAAAGTCTGTACAGATCCTCTAACTGAGTATTTGATTTTTTCCAATTTCAAATAGTATAACACATTGGTTTCCCACTGACTTAAAAGAGGAGAGTTTAGGTTCTTCCAGTTTATCAGAATAAGTCTGCGTGCCAACAGTGTAGTGAATGCAATCACAGTTTGTTTGTCCTTCTCCACTTTAAGCCCCTCTGGAAGAACCCCAAACACAGCGGTTAATGGGTTAGGAGGGATTGTGAGTCCAAGGCTGTCTGAGAGGTAATTAAAAATTTCTCAAAGGTTTCTGAACAAAAAAAGTGAGAATGTTTCACAAAAGATCATTTTTGTCATCAACCACAGACAAATTCAATTATGAAAGTTTTATAAAATGTTTCATATAAAAACAATTTATTTCCTGACAAATTCTATCTGTGTAAATTACATTTTAATGAAGGTCAATGTGTTATATTGAAAATCGCATCTCTTTTGTGTTTGCACTTAAATTGAATCTTAAATAAGCATGCATTCCTACATGAGTTCAGAAGAGAGCTGTAGTGTTGGTATGAAATCTAATTAGCCCATGAGTGTCAATTTACATATTAGAATAAACAGTTCTGGTACTCCAAAAGAGAGATATATATATAGACAGCAGGATGTCTTCATCTTGGCGCAGGTGAAACTTTGAAAATTACACATCACTGAGTCTGCACACATAAGTTACCACTGGGCCATTTAAGACTTCAAATGTTTCTCTTAAGAGCTGGAACTATTGCCCTTAAGTATTAAAATTAAATATTAAAAGGAATTAGAGTAGATGGATGAAGATATGCTTTGCATTTAAAAAAAAAAACATTCTAGCCTTCTGTGACAGATTTTCAAATACAAAATATGGCATTTATGTTTGATATCTAATGGTAATTTAATAAGGAGTATAAAGGCATTAAAGTTTTAGAAATAAAGCATATGGCTGTCACTTTGTAGCAACACTCTCACTCTACTGTGTAAAATGCTAATAAGAGGTAATCAAAAGATAATTTAATAGAAAAGTTTCGGTATGTTTTAGATTTTCCCAGAAGAGTATGCGTTGGTTTTGAACTGATGCAAATATTATCAGTAAAGTAGCTTATTCTTTTGTAATTTACATGTTATCCTTTATTTATTTTTTAACACTCAGATTTTCAATTACAGGACCATAAGGAGTCAAGCCCCAGTCCATCATATGACATCCTAATGGATGTTAAAAAAATAGCTGTTAAAAAAGGAATCTCCACCTACAAAACCACCTGAGGGGAAGAACAACCTGTCTAAGGCTAAACTCTCTGCTCTGCAGGTATTACCAATACAGGTAAAAAACATTGCAGGTCTTCATTATGGTAAAAAGATATCAAGCCTTTCTGTAAAGTTTTTTTTTCTGATGGATGGAGTGAAGATATATCTGTAGACAACATGATGACCTAAGTGAAGTGGTATGTTCTGGAGGACTGGTACATGACTATGTTCTCTGCATGTAGTGTATAGCTTTTTGACAAAGGCCTGTCTACCTTGGCCAAGACTTTGACAATAGAAAACTCTGTCTTAACAAGCACATGAAGTCAGCCTGCTGAAATGGAGTCCTTTTTTGTACCAGTTGTCTGAAATGTTGACAGAGAAGTTGACCAACTAGATCCATATCATGGGCAATGTCCCAATATTGCGCCCAGCATATAGGGTCTCACCACAGAAGAGGGCTTTTATTAAAGATGATGCTTGCTGAGGGGATCTTTGAACTTTCAGCATTGCCTTATGACACTTTCAACATTGCCTACTGATTCTGTGGGAAGTGGGGGATATTACAGTATATATTAGGACTTACCATTATGCCTTCCCCATGCCCCTGGCATTCTTGAAGTGCTGAAATGGTTACATGGTAATAATTGTTTAATTTATATTGATGGAATAAATGTCTGCTACATTTTATTACAATAGCATCTCTGGGAAAAAAGGTCAGGTCGTTGTTCAACCCACTATATCCTAACACAGGGGTCTGCTGGAGCCAATCCCAGCCAACACAGGGCGCAAGGCAGGAACAAAGCCTGGGCAGGGCACCAGCCCACCGCAGGGCACACACAAAGGCAATTTAGGATTGCCAATGCACCTAACCTGCATGTCTTTGGACTGTGGGAGGAAATGAGAGCACCAGGAGGAAACCCACGCAGACAAGGAGAGAATATGCAAACTCCACACAGGGAGGACCTGGGAAGTGAACCCAGGCCTTCTAACTGCAAGGCGTTAACGCTGCCACTGTGCCACCGTGTTGCCCATATAAAAAAGGTGAATGATGCAAAAAGGTCTGTGATACTAGAGATCAAAGATGTGCTTCACGTCTTCAAAAATGAGATCATCTCTTGCTTGGGGGTTTCTCAGATATATTTACTCAAATCAAGGTCCTGACATGCCTAGCTCACTGACAGAAGAATTGCATGCTTTGTGGAGTGAAAAAGCTGACATTGCCTTACCATCCTTAGAGAAACTTAACTTGGAATGGAAGTTTAAAGCAGTAATGCACTTTTATATGGGTGATTACTTTCAACTCTTCTTTGCCTTAAGCAACTGGACTCCTTAACCCATAACACCATACATCATTTTGAGCAGCTCAAACTGAGAGTTCAGAAGAAATCTGTAGAATTTACATGAAGATATGCCAGGTATTGTAATAACTGTCATAAGGAAGCGCACTTTATGGTGAATGGCCAGATCCAAATATCTAAGCCCTCTGATGTCCATACTGCACTGCATGTATGAGAGATATTGGACATATAAGGGGTTTCCAAGTTCAGTACAGACAATGGCAAGCTAATGATTGCTAAAAATTTCTTTTGGAGGTGGGACTTTTTGTTTCTTATCCCAGCTTTATAGATTAAATGCAAACAATTGGCAGACTAGCAAATTTAGAGAGAGAGAGAGAAGAAATGTGAGAGGAGAGGGAACATGATAGATTTCACAACTTCATTTCATCAGTTGCAACCACAACTTTATGGTGGACAGAGAGGAGTAGGCCAACCAAATGTCACAAGCTGTTAAATCTGATTATTATCTTTTATATAAACATCTACGCGTGGAAGTGTGTGTGCCTGTCTGTCCAGCCCAGAAGTGCAAGGCTACAGCACGAAACTCAAACAACAACAACATTTATTTACGTATATAGCACATTTTCATACAAACAATAGCTCAAAGTGCTTTACATAATAAAGAATAGAAAAATGAAAGACACAATAAGAAAACAAAATAAGTCAAAGAAAGTGACTGTCGCCAAAGTGAAACCATCGATCAAAGAGAAACACGTTTAGCCGCTAATGCACAACCGAGACAAGCACATTGGCAAAATGAACCCTCAGAGGGGAGAGAAACTCACTTAGCCACTGATAGACAACAGAGGCGAGCACATCGGCAAAACAAAACTGCTGAGGACGGAGAACCTTGCTTAAAACGAATCCTCCAAGGAGAGAGAAACCCGCTTAGCTGCTGATGGACAACGGAGGCGAGCACATCGGCAAAATGAAACCTCCGATGAAAGAAAACCTTGCTTAGCCGTTAATGCACAACTGATGCGATTGATTGATTGATTGAAGTGCCAGAATCCATGGTTTCTAGGAGCTTACACAGCTAGTAAAATATAATAAACATAACAAACATAAATCTCTGACCCTTGCAACTAGAAAACAAAGCTAGTAATAGGGCCAGTTCAATAACTTCAAAAAAGTGCAACACCACAGTCTATATTAGCTGTATTTACAGTTTACAGAACAATGTGATCAATGTGTGTTTCTTTTTCCTTTTAGGGTTTGTGCCATCTTCTTACTCTGGAATTTCTCACATTAACCAGTATCCATCTCAAATAATATTGTGAACAGTGTCAACACCAATTCGTTGTCACTGACGGAGGAGGCAGCTCTACAAAGACAACATGGTAGCCACACTGCTGCGTTTGCACAGTATCACAACACTCCAAAGAAAAACTCCCTCTCTTAGACTGTATTTCAGCGGGAAACAAGCACACTCATAACTTGCCCTATTTGGGATCAGGTGCAGATTTTCAGCCTTAGCATGTAACATACTTGTTGCTCGGTGTTTAGAACATTTAAAGCTGAGTGCTGACATGTCCATTGGCTCACTCTTCTGTCCTCTTTCCTCCAGAATGCTTTTTGTGTTTTTTTTTTGTTTGTTTTTTTTAACCTTAGGATCCTATTCTGTTGGGTCCTTGAGCAAAGCCCTCAACCTCAAAATTGCTCCAGATGTGCTGTACAATGCCTGACCCTTTGCTCTGAGCCCCAAAGGTCATGCGAAAAGACAATTTCCCCTCAGGAATTAACAAAGTATACCAAAACAAAAAATCAAATTTAGATCTGCATTGACAAAGTTAATTTTCATTCCTATATTGATTTTCTTTGTTTATGTGACATAATTTGAATACATCACATGACCACAATCGCTACACTAAACAGATCACAGAAGTAACCCTATAAATATAGCAGCAGTCACACTATGTGTTATTCTTTGATACTTTTGTTTTTGATTTTGACTTTGTTTCGTCTTCGACTTTTTATTTGCAATTTATCCCTTTGAATCATAGTTGCCTGGTGTATAAGGGATATTTTAACACTTTCAGATGACAGATTTCAGGTAATAGACCCTAGCCTCCAAGTATTGTCAAGCTGAACAAGAGTGCAAAAGCTAAAAAGCAAATCACGAGTTAAAATATTTTGCTTAGTTAGGTTATGTAACTTTTGATTCCCATCGGAAAATATCCTTCAGCTAATGAGTATGTAACATTTTTTGTTTGTTTTAAGAAACAGATAAAATGTCAGCGTACTCTGCTAATGCACAAAAAAAGTAAGTCAGGTGTTTCATGCATGTGCTCATTTTTTGGGAAAGAAGGTAGCGTGAAAGTGGCTGTCTTTTATTCCTGTTTTCTGAGGTGATGCACACTAGTAAGAAAGCTTTCACTCTCTCAGTTGCTGCTTTTCACTGTCTTTTTCTAAAACTTCAGTTGCTGCTTGGTAAAAAAAAATTGATCTGCTGCTGCTGAGCACTTTCCATACAGCTCTGTCTCTGGCAAGAAGTATTTTCTTTTCTTTTTTAGACTAAGGATATACGATTTGTAATTAAGGAAAAGGACCATCTGGGAAAGTGTCATCTGCATTTTTCTACTGCAAATGCATGAATCATACGTGACTGCATGAATCCACCCAGGTTGTGTAATTCTTTATATTTGCTGCTATTGGTTAAGGTGCAAATAAATTTAATTTTTAGGTGAAAGCTGAAAGCAACTCAGCATTACCGAGAGGTTTAAATTGTTCATTTCCTTTCTAATTTCATTCCCCTATGGGCATGAGAGGATGCTGTTGTGAAGCTGTGTATTGATGGTACACTGTGGTGAAATAAAGGAGTGAAAGAAAAGACAAGCGAAGCAGCCTACCAAATGGTTAGAAAACAAGAGCATCAAAATAAAAAAGCCACCATGCAAATAAAAAATCAAGTAAAAATAAAGTTGAATGTCATGGTTTCTAACTCAGTTTTAGTACTTCTGCCATTACTAGGAAAGTTAACTTGTATTTATCATTTTTTAGGTCAAAATTAGGACACTCTGAGTTGGGTACCATCATCATATATAAGGAAAAAAAAAGATCAGACACCACAATGCACCACCACATCACATGACTTACAATGGCCATAGCAGGATTGCACTACCAGTAAATGACTACACAAAATAGCATTGCCCTCAAACAAAACAGAAAACCGGAATCTTAACAACATGAAATCACCATCACAAAGTCCAAATTTAGGAAAAAAATATTCTACAAAGATAAAAAATGACATTAACATGCTTTACAATAAATAATACCACAACATCTAAGCAACTAAAACAAGCAAAAATATAAAAACTGCATCCTTTCACAGGAGAATGTACCATCACACGCAGACTGTGTCATAACCCTTGCTACAGTGTGATATCTCAATGTCACAGCCTTCTTGGATCTTGAAAAGTTTGCAGTTAGACAGAACATTATGAATAAAATGTAGAAAACAAAAAAAAAATGTTGTAGGATGACACAAGTGAAATCTTTCTCCCTAAACAGAGCTACAGAAGAGTGGACTGTTGGTTTTCTTTCTCTCCTGATGACATCTGTCTACAGTATGTCTTATGTTAGTTTGGTTTCTTGAAATGCTATTTCATTTATTCAATGGGTGTTTTATAATAAAAGTCTTCTCCTTATATAGATCTCTACAGTATTTTGCTACTCCATATTGAGACAGATATACCGTTTTTACTTGTGTATAAATACAAATGCTCTATGGGTACATAATTGTCTGCTACTGTATATCCAAGAAAAGTGCTATTTAACAATACATTTACATAAAATTGCAAAAAAAAACTAGTTACATTGTCTGAGACAAAAATTGTAATTATCTAGATAACTAAAATCTAGGTGTTAAAACATGCACAATATCACTTAATCAGATGTGCTCCAATCAAAGAACATAAATTATTAAATTTTTCATTACCTGCATCATAATTAAAACAAAATTAGGTTACTTATGTACTTTATGCAGGTAATTTAGGTAAATCTCTAATGAATTATAAGTAGAAATTAAAGTATTTATAACATAGTATACATAGACAAAGGAATGGGTGTACTGAGGATGCTGTATTACCACTGTGGTGGTCCTCAGGGTACTGAACAGTGAGAAACTTTACAGTCCAAAACTTTTTTGGTGTTTTTTTGTTTAGGGAAATTAACAGTTTCTTTATTCATTTGCATGTGATGCTGTCCTTCTCTACTTTAATATGGTCCACTTCACAAATGTGCTCTGAGAGTAAGGAACAGTCAGAGATAAAAACCAAAATAGCCCTAAACTGAATGGTCTGGGTGCAACCTATTTCACATTTTCTGTAACAATGTGTTATCTAGAATGATATTCCGTGCAAAGCATTCTTTTAGCCTCTCTGATCCTACCTAAATTTTGTTGAACCTTTTTATCAGGTAGAGTAACTTGTCTACTTACCCAGACCAAAGAGATAGGATTAAACATTAAGTGTCTTTAATAGAAAGTGATGACTATGCCCATATTACACAAAGAACATAGCAATATTAAAGAAGCAATATTAACAATATTAAGGAAACTCCAAAGAGCTACTAGGATTTGAGAGTGCGAATTAGAAAAGACTAAAGGAAGTCTATCTTTTGCACAAATGGATATTATATAATATATAGGCATACATTGAATTAATATTAAAAATTAATATTGTATTAAAGTATTTCTGTTTGTGCATTCCTGTTTATGTAACTAAGTCTAGAAGATGTTATATGGGATTTAATGGAATATATATGGCATGAGTTGACACTTAGTTACCTTACTAAGTGGAAAACATCTGAAATATGGAACTCTGGAGTGAGTCATATACAATATTGATTAGTCTTTCTTGGTATTTGTTTCAATGGTGAAAAATATCTACTCCATTCACAATCCGACTAGGCCAAGGGTTCTTAAATATTTTAATCTGAGGACCCATATTTGGGTGCATGAAAATGAGTATTATCATAATGAGAGCAAAGTTAAAGCTAATGCAAAATCTTCTTTGAACCACTGCTATTTATTGTGGTACAGCAAACACACAATAAAACACTGACCACTTGTCTCTGGCCACTGAACATGCTTTTGGAAGAAAACATATACAGTATTCAATCCTATTCACTCACCCTTCATAACACCTCAATAATTGTCACATTCATGTGCTGCATCTGTTATGTTCACTTTGGCATATCAAACCAGCACTATGGCTCCTTTGGCCCACAAACTTGTCTGTGTCATTCTCTCATCTCACCCCCTTTCTTATTCATGTTCTTGCTTATCAGTCATCTAAGTTTGATTGCTTCACTGGTTGTTAGAGGGTAGGTAGTATTTTTTTTATATTTTCTTGCCATAGAAATGAAAGCATGTTGCCATGCATCAACAGAATTGTTTCTCATATTACTATAATAAATAGTATGTTAAATAGAGGCAGGTGGATCACTTAACACAGAAAAGAATGTGCTGAACTTTATGCTGCTGCTTCAGATGATGTTGCACGTTACAAACTCCTGAATGACTGTGAAGGATCGCTTTTGCAGCAACTGATGTGATCTCATAAACAAAATGAAGTCACAATAAGACTTTATTAAAGTCCAACTTTTTAAGTATTGTATAAGGCAATATTTAAGAATTTAAAGCAAAAAATGAGTACTAAAATCATATGAATTGATTTCCAATGCCCAGTATTTGATGTAAAACTGATATTCAGATGTCATAGGGTAGGTAAAAAACATAAAGATATTAGCTTTTTATAACACAAAATACATAAGGTCAAAATCCAAATTCAAATTTCAAAAGAAATTGAAAAACAGAAATGAAAAACAGAATGCTTTAGGTGGGGGACTAGAGGAAATTGGCCCATTTTAAGAACTGAGGTTCAGCAGTAGTGATTTAAACACTAAGTAAGCTGACAGCTGCTATGAACTGCATACTGTAAATTAAAACAGCAACACCTCAAGTTCAAAATTGAACAGTACATTGTACATTGTACAGTATGGTGTTATGCTGCATTGTTCATCTCAGCTTGAATAATCCAATCTTATTCTTTATGCGACAATGCCTTGGGGGTATTTTTTATTTTCTGAAACTGGAAAAAAATAAAATTTATGCATTCAGGTATCAAGGGGTGGCACGATGGCGCAGTGGGTAGCGCTGCTGCCTCGCAGTTAGGAGACCAGGTCCTCCCTGGTTGGAGTTTGCCTTTTCTCTCCGTGTCTGCGTTGATTTCCTCCGGGTGCTCCGGTTTCCTCCCACAGTCCAAAGACATGCAGCTTAGGTGCATTGGCGATCCTAAATTGTCCCTAGTTTGTGCTTGGTGTGTGCGTGTGTGTGCGTGCCCTGCGGTGGGCTGGCGCCCTGCCCGGGATTTGTTTCCTGCCTTGTGCCCTGTGTTAGCTAGGATTGGCTCCAGCAGACCCCCATCACCCTTTGTTATGATATAGCTGGTTGGATGATGGATGGATGGATTCAGGTATCACTCTAACTATTCAATGGAAGAAGTGGCATTATTCTGTTGGGCAGAGTTTTCCATTATTTCTGCAGACCTCTCTAACATTAACATTAAGTTGTTTAACTAATAATATCTGTTCCTGTTTTTTCAGTGACTTGTGAGATGTGCAAGTTTACTCAACATTCATGTCACAAAAAATCAATCAACGAGATTCTGCTGCCTGGTCTGTCTCGATTGGTATCAGATCACTGTGATACCCTTTGACATAGTCATTATGTGCCAAAATACAGCAACAAAGATTTAAATGTTAATAAAACTGACAGCCTTGCAACCACCCACTGCTCAAGAAAACATAATGACTATGAACTGCTTAATTTAAAATAGTTTAGAATTGAAAGGATTATAGGTGAAAAAGGATATATCCACAATAACACATACAGAAGACTACTGTACACACTCTTCATTACAAGACCAGGTTTGGCAAAACCATGCTGAAGTAATTCACTAAGGCCTAAAAATATATATCTGAAATATCTGAAACATCTTGAGGTTGTCAGTCAGTCATGGCTGTCCGTCAATCTGATGCCCATGCTCTCCATCCATTTGTCCATTTCTGTCACTCCCCCACCTGTGTGTATACTGGTGGGAGAGAAGCCCAATTTCGGAAAGGCCGACCCAGGGACACGATGGGCAGGGGAATTACCCTCCAAGTGCAGTGGATTAATGTCTATAGTAATGTCTTGCCACTCTCTTCTCCTCTTGCTAATGGGTATGTTGTTGTTCGAAGAAATGGACTTCTTCGAAGATAGTCCGATTTCTAAGTCCACGATTGCCAGTAAGAGTCTCGAGTTACTTATGTGGAATGGGCAGGCCTTCACAGAACGCTTCAAGTAGTCCTTCCAGTGTTGATTTGGGCTACCCTGAAGTCAGGATCCTTTGGCAAGTTCACCATACAAGACCATCCAGGGAAGCCAAGACTCATCCATGCAGATAATGTGTCTGGTCCAACGAAAGAGACTGCCGAACAGCAAGGACTCAATGCCGATTGATGAACAGTATACCAAAACTTTAGTGTGTGGAACCCTGTCCTTCCAACTGGAACACTACTAGGATGTGCTTTTGCTTGCAGTAGGGAGTCCAGGACTTGCTTCCTTAGAGGCACGTTGATATACACACAATCTAGATAGACCACCATCTTGGTTGCTGTGCACAGATTTTAGTTACAGAAGACATTCTTTCATAGGTGGAGAAATGCAGAGGAGGCTAGTAGGAGACAGTTTACAATCTCCTCAGTCACAGAGTCATTGCTAGAGATTATGCAGATCAATAAAGGCAAAGCTGGTGTCTTGCTGGCATTCCAGGAGTTGGTGGGCGATAAAGATCATATTGATTGTTTGAGCTGAAAGCCAGCTTGCGACTCCAGAAGTAATCTGTCTGTAACATGATGGAGTAGCCAGAGAAACATGATATGGACAAGAACTTTCCCAGCAACATTCAGCAGTTAAATACCACGGCTGTTGCCGCAGTACTATTGGTTCCCCTTCTTCTTGTAGATGGCAGCGAATTGGTTCCCCATCTTCTTGCAGATGGCAACGATTTTAGTGTGTTTCCAAGAATAAATAATACAATAACTGATAAAAATAATGTTACAAGAATAAACTCACAAATGTCACCCTCTTTTTGCGGACCCCTTGTATAGCCTAAAGTCCTTCTAATGCTTATATAGGACTGACAAAAGTAAGTTAACAGTTGTTCAGATGGAAGAAGACATACAAAATGATGGTAATTCCAGTAGCTTTATTAACTTTATTAACTGAAACAAATTTCACTAATAACAGTCAATAATTGGTAGATATGTAGTCTATTTAATACAGACTGTAATGATGCAGACTGTAAAGCAGTCCATAATAGATATGTAAATGAGACTATAATAGATATATAAGGCAGTCTGTAATAGATAGATATAGTATGTAAAGAAGTCTGTAATAGGTACAGACTGTAAAGCAGTCTATAATAGATATGTAAAGCAGTGTGTAATAGACAGATATGTAAAGCAGTCTATAATTGATAAATACGTAAATCAGTCTGCACTGAAAAAAGTATAACCTCCATTCAACTTAAAATAATTAAGGTAATGATTCACACCTAATATTTTCAATCTGAACCAAAATATAACTCTTTTTATCTTATTGAACCCACAATTTTGAAGTTGAGGCAAATCATTTAGAGCGATTGGGTGCAATTCATTTGTTTTATACTGAAGCAAATCTATTTTTTAAGTTGTTACAATTTAAAATGGTTTATTGGTCGTAACCTGCTATTAGAAATATTATGAACATAACACATTCCAATGCTGTACTTTTTACATTTATTTAAAAATCTAGTGCAAATACACAATCATTTAGCAGTGTAAATATTAAATATACAACAAAAAATAATTAACTTTTTTACAGCTTTCTTGAAAGTATGTTTTGTTACAAGTTCTTATACTTAAAATTAACAGTTGAGAAACAGGGTTACTTACCAGAAATCCTCCATTATAAAGTCTGCTGCTGAAAATGACCAGACCTGCATAGCCACGTCCACTCCACTCGGTAAAGTGTTCTTCTTTATTGGCAGTTGGAAAGCCAGCACACTGGAAAGTTCGACCGGTAGAATATACAAACGGCCCCTCCCACATAACACACAAACTACCTAAAATATTAGGTTAACTGAAATAGGATTTTATGTTTATTCCCTCCACCATAACTTACTTTGGTACAAACAAATTTTTTTACTTTGATTGAGATCTGAAACCAAATATTTCAAGCTACAACACTAAATGACTAATCTTAAGTTGCTTGAAAGAGAAAAATTACGTTGAATGAACAACATCAATGTTATACTTTTTTCAGTGTGTAATAGATAAATATATATGTAAAGCGGACAATAATAGACATGTAAACCAGTCTGTAATAGATACAGACTTTAAAGATACAGATTGTAAAGCAGTCTACAATAGATAGATACACCATATGGCCAAAAGTATGTGGACACCCATCCAAATTATTGAGCACGGGAGGTTTAGCTATACAAGTTGTTAAGAAGTGCATTAAATCAAACACATAGTTATGCAATCTCCATAGAAAAAGCATACAGCAACATGCGGGGACTGGCAGGAACACTCAATGAAACTGAATAAAAAGAAAAGCAAGTGACGGTGAGATACGAAGAAGGCAGCTTCGCCAGCGTTTGTGTGTCAGAACCGGGGGGTGTTTGGCGTTAGTATGCATCGTGGTACACTGCAGAGCTATAGCGTGTCTTTAGTGAAAACAGATGGGGTTGTATGGATTGATTCTGAACGCGACTGAGAGAGTGAAAAGTGAATAAAAAAAAAAAAAGCTAACCTTTACAAGGATCATAAACTGCACCGGCTGTTACAGACTGAAATCAAATGTATGCTTTTATTCTAAAACAGTAAGACTAAGAGCAGTTTACTTCTCAAAACGGAGGGGCGCAGAATCGAACTCGTGACCCCTTGATTCGCAAGCGGGGGCTGAGTCTATTGAACCACGGAGTCAGTTACAGTAAACTGGTGTCAATGTCGCATGTTAAGGCGGCTTTTTGTTTCTGCAGTTATATGTTTGAATAAAAGTGCAATTGTGTTATTCTTGTGAAAATGTTTCTTTGCTATTTGGACTTCAGGCTTCATACATTATATAGTTTATGCCTACATTTTGTCATCTACTACTAGAATATAAAAAAAGTTTCTGTTTTAACAATGTCTTTACACAGATTACTGTAGAAACAGAACAGACATGAAATGCGTGTGTTCCAAACAACGATCTATTATTTCCACTCTAAAACTCCACTTCACTCCCAGATACTCAATCAAGGCATGAGCTGAGAGAAGTTCGTGCACGTTCTAAATTGGTGGGGGGATGGAATAGCCGGCTTCTCTTTATCAGCACATTTAGAAGACAAAGGGCGCTGGCGGAGAGGTGTGAAGGGATTTAAGAAGCAGTTTAAGGTGGGACGGAATTACAAGTTTTTTCGTAGGCTCTGGTAATTCCATAGATATATGAAGCAGTCTGAAATAGAAAGATCTGTAAAGCAGTCTGGAATAGATAAATAGATATGTAACACAGTCAATAATAGATGAATACTAAAACAGTCTGTAATTGATACAGACTGTAAAGATACAGGCTGTGAAGCAGTCTATGATAGATAGATAGATCTGTACATTGATCTATAATTGACAGATATATATGTAAAACAGTCTTTAATAGATTCACTCTGTAAGGATAAGCAGTCTATAACAATAAAGCAGTCTATAACAGATAGATATGTAAAGCATTTTGTAATAGACAGAACTGTAAAGCAGTCTATAATAGATATATAAACCAGTCTATAATAGTAATTAGTTATATAAAGACATCAGTAGTACATAGATTTTTAAAGCAGTCTATAATGGATATGTTAAACACTCTGTAATAGATTAATAGATATACACGTAGTAAAGATACAGACTGTAAAGCAATTTGTAGGAGATATGAAAACCAGCCTATATAAGATAGATATGTAAAGCAGTCTTCAATAGATAGATCTGCATGACAGTCTATTTTTGATATGTAAAGCAGTCTATAATAGAAACAGACTGCAAAGATACAGACTGTAAACCAGTCTATAATAGATATGTAAAAGAGATTATAGTAGATATATAAAGCAGTCTGTAATAGTTAGATCAGCAAAACAGCTGATAATAGACATAGAATAACAGATATATGAAGTAGTCTGCAATAGGCAGATCTCTAAAGCAGTCTATAATAGATATGTACAGCAGTCTGTAATGGATAAAGACTGTATAGATAAGTAAAACAAACTGCAATAGTTAGATATGTGCAGCAGTCTAAAATATATATTTAAAACAGTCTATATGAAATAGATATGTATGTAGTCTATAACAGATATATAAAGTATATACAGTATGTCTGTCATAGATTTGTAAAGCAGTCTATGATAGATACACAAGATAAAGAAACAGACTGTAAAGCAATCTGAAATAGTTATGTATGTATATATATATATATATACACACATATATATAAGCCAGAAATAATAAACCCTGGCTATAATAAAACAACAACAAATTCCATTAACAGATACAAACAGGACTGGCATGACAAAACCGGAGTTTGAGATCCCCAAAGTCATGCCATCTGCCATTTCCCCTCCATGTTACAGTACTTATCTTTTTTTTATTTTCTTTTATTTTCCTTATACATATTGTAATCGGTATGCGGTGGAACCCCAAATCCCAGACATAACTTCACCCAACACATGTCTTAGGCTCAAATTAAAATTTTTATTTGACATATTACCTTAAAATAGGTTTCATTGTTCTTTACCCTACAACAAAATATAATCCAATTATTTTTTTGTTTTATTTTACCTTCACTTCTTCATAATGGACGCCTCAAGGCTGCACTCTGGTGAACCACACCGTCACAAGCAGTTCTGGTGCTTTGCCACCAGGAAGTACTTCTGAGACTGGTGGAATTTACATATGATAGGGGAGCCCTATGACAGCTCACCCAGCAGTACCCAAGTACCACAGCAGGGCATGGCAAATGTAGTCCCCTTATCAATCAGGGCTACAGTTCACATGTTGCCTGGTGGGTTCAGAAATGGGAGACACAGCAGAGAGATGTTGTCACCTAGTGTACTTAGCCCCAGGAGGCAGTCTCTCTCTGTCCATCCATTATGCGAGCCTCTAGACCATCCTTCCCATCTGGGATATCTATCCATCTCTGTTTTTAATCAAAGTATATTGTATAAGCTACAATAAAGGGTAACTTGCATCAAGTTAAAACCAGTTTTGCTGAAATTCTGAGAAAAGTGCTTTCAAATTATCACTCTGACCAAATCATCAAAAATATTTATGCACAAATATTAATAAAAATATGCAAAAAAGAACTGCAGAGAATGCATGAAGCTTGACAAAGTTAATCTCCGGAACAGCAAAAGGTAAAATTGGAAAGATAAGGTGCAGCAAGCCATAGAAGGTGATTTACGGATGAATACAAGAAAGTGAAACATAATTACAAATCTGAAGAAATACAAATTTTCAAATGCCACAAGTGAAACTCTACACCATCATTAAAACAATTGTAACAAGATGCCAATTTTCATGTACAAATATAAATCTCATTAATTAAAAAACAGTAATCCTAAAAAATCTAGAAGAATTTGCATTAGCAAATTAAATTATTTCAGAGTATTACTGTGGTGCCATGGATCCCTGTTGTGAATACTGAATAAACGTAAGCTTAAACCCTTGAGCAATAGTCAGAGCCAGCTATTTACCTTGATATGTTAGTTCTGACTTTAGCAGATCTCTTGTCCCAAAACTTCAGGGCCACGCAATCTTCACTCTTCCAGATGTCTAGGATTTGGATCAAATCTGGCTTAATGATGAAGTGAAGGGGTGCTGAGGATGACAGATTGGCACTGTTTGAATAGCACTACCGCTGATTTTGCACAGTTAATCTAAGCTCTTGAGATTCAGTCAAAATCTTTGTAGGTGCCATTACTGACTGCCTCTCTAGAAACAGTTGAGTGAACACTTGACTTCTCAACTGTCTGGTCTCACTGTGAGTCCTGTGATATCTACCAATCATCTGGCCTGGATGTCTCTGGTCTTTAGTGAGAAACTCTGTGCTTCTGCTTTAAAAGTACATAAACTTACAAAGAACTTAAAAATCTTAAAAACTGAATAATTGTCCCAAGGGTTGAAGCATTATCACCTCCATCTCCATCCCTGTGCAACATTCAAATGCTGAAAAGGTCAAAATTGTTTGAATCAAAGGCTGATTCGGCTGTACTGACAAATATTCAGCAGTCTGCTAGGTCCCCTTCTTACATTTGACATGATTAAAAAAAATAATTTTCATATATCCATTCTTGCTGTTCATTCCTTGTCTTCAGTTATTTGTAAAAATATTTGTTTAAAAATATATAAATATATATTTATATTTAATAATACATTAATAGCATATTTAATAGTAAAATAATATCCAGCTGTTTTCACTCCCAGCTGAAACAGTAACCAGTTGTAACTAATACTTTTACTAAACTTTTTGCACTGCAGTCTCTTCTCAGGGTACACCAGGCCAAGAATTCACCTACCTGGTAACAAAATACCTACATTTTGTGTAAATAAATAATATTCTTTTCCAGAAAAAAAAACTGGTCAAACCTTACAAGAACAATAAAGTGTACAGGAGAATGGAGAACAGTGCCTATATAAATGTTCACCTCCCCCTTGGACACTTTCACATTTTATTGTTAAATAAAACTGAATCACAATGGATTTAATATGGCTTTTTTAAATGATCAACTGAAAAAGAATCTGTAATGAAAATTCAAAGTGTAATTACGAATATAAACCACAAAATAACAGATTACATAAGTATTTAATAGTACACACCTAAATCTTCACTGATACAGCTAACTGGTTTTAGCAGTCACATAATTTAGTTAAACAGAAATCACCAGTCTGTAACACAGAGGTTTCAGTTGATTGTCGTGTAATAACATCTTATCTGGAAGGTCCATCTTGTGGTGAGTCAGTATTGTGGCCTAACCTACACAATGAAGACTAAGAATTTTCAAAGCAACTCTGTGAAAAGATGATTGAAAAGCACAAGTCAGAGGATGGATACCACACAATATCTAAGTCACTGAATATCTTGTCACAATAATGAGACATACTCAGATAAAGATTTGGGGCAGCCACCCGTATAATCTGGTATCCTGGCTGCAAAGTCGTTCTTTTATGAAAATACACAGTGCATACAAACGAGTTCAAAACAAGACTGAGGATTTAGGGAAAAGGGACAGGCTTTTAAAGGGGAAGACAGGAAGTGAGGTCATAAGGATCAGGCTCATGTTCTTTAGTCATTGGCTCAAGCCCGGACGTGACATCACAGGGGCCGGAGCCGGTAAGGTCTCCTTCCATTGGCTTGATCCCGGAAGTGACGTCAAGAGAGCCAGATGGAATCTCCCGGGAATGATCTACAGGAAAGAAAGAAAAAGTGCACTCTGCCAGCTCCGGGCATGCCTCAGAACTGCCATCACTCAAGCCCTTTAGCTTCCTCCCATGCGCACGTGTGTGACAATCTCTTAGAGTCCAGTTAAATAAATCATGTAGACATGACAGAGTATAGCATGGCTGTAAATGTGCCTAGAGCCGCACATCCAAAAGAATGTGATCATGCAAGAAGAAGATTCTTTACAGTGGTGAAGATTATAGAGACGGTGCATACAACAACTGTTCTCACAGCTTTACGGGAGAATGGCAAAGGGAAAAAATGCACATGACATCTCAGCTAGAGCCTGCCAGAAGATACATAGTAAACTTTGGAAATCAACTGAAAGAAGGTTCTGTGGTCTAATGAGACCAAAATGGAATATTTTGGACATCAGATTAAACAACATGTTTGCAATAGGCCAAACACTGCACAAAGTTCCATTCCCACATGAGAATGTGGCAACATCATGCTGTGGGGATGCTTCCCTGCAGCAAATCCTATAATGCTTGTGAGGGTGGAGGGTAAAATGAATGCAGCAAAATTCATGTAAATCCTGGACAATCCCCTAATGTAATCTGTAAGAAACTGCCTTGGGTGAAGATTAGTATTCCAGAATGAAAATGACAACCAAGCATAAAGCCAGAGCTGCATAGAAATGACTTAACGACAATGATGATGTCTTGGAGTGGCAGAGTTCAGATTGCAACACAATTAAGAATTTGTAGCTGGTCTTGAAACAGGTTGTTCACTCATAATCCCCATGCAAGTGAACAGTACTTGATCAGCATTGTAAAGAAGAGTGGGGAATAATTGCAGTATCCAGATGTGCATAGCTAATAGAGATCATTGCACACAGACTCAAGGCTATCATAGCTTCCAAAAGTAACTCTTCTAAGTACTGACATGGTTGTGAATACTTAAGCAATTAATTATTTTTTGTTTTATATTTGTGATTACTTTAGACCACTTCACAGTGATCTGTTTTCACTTTAACATTAAAGAAACTTTTCTGTTGTTCAGTGTGAAAAACGACAAATCCACTGAAATTCAATATTGTATAATAATAAAATGTGGAAACTTCCAATGGGTGAGTACATTTTATAGGTACTGTATCGTGGGAACACAAGGCAAAGGAGTGTATGCAGCTTGTTTCACATTGGGTCATATTTAACATGAGAGAAAAGGACAACACATATGAGCGGTGGAAGTGGCAGAGTCATTACAAGGTTAGAAAATGGAACAATAAATGGATGGCAATACGATACAATCGTCTATCTCATATGGCAACTTTAATAAAAGATCATAATATGAGTCACATGTTTTGAATGAGTGGTTTAAAGAATATGACAAGAAAGGTAGAAATTGAATTAACATTACTTATGTGCCGACAAGAACCATTTCCTCTGCATGACAGCAGTATGAACTGGTGAAATTCCTTTTAGAAGAATGGTGTCAAATTCCTGCACAGCAGCTCCACACACTTATAGCACCTGCAATTCCACATCATATACATACTGTCCTGGCTCGACATTTTGTTACTTCACTTTACTGAATGCAATGTTGCTGAGGCTTAGATAACTTTTTGCTTTGTAAGTCATATGTGGTCTAAAGAAAGCATACTTTTAAAATTTGTTCTACTTAGGGAATATTATTTTAATGTTAGGGTATTATATTTTGAGCATGTTCTCCTCTTTTTTAAAGATTAGATATTTTTCAGCGTTGTTTGAATTATCTGAGATTTAACCTCATGATGGCATGGTGGTACTGTAGCTCCCTGAACTTGAGGTCAATTCACAGCCACTTCAGTGTCTTATTGGAATGTGCACATTCTCCACATGTCTGTGTGAGTTTCAAGGCGCTTAGCTTTCCTCTCAAACCTGGAAGTTTTACAAATATTGTTAATTGGTGACAGTTAAGTAGCCCAGTGTGTATTACTGTGCGCAAACATGTAGCAATGCTCTGTGATGAACTACCATCGCATTTAGGGCTTGTTTCTGTCTTATGCCCAATTTTGCAGTACTGGCTCTGCTTACAGGTGTATGCAAAAATGCTTGCACAGAAAATGTGGAAATGTTTTAGATACATTTCCTATGCACGGTGTTAACAACCTGTCTGTAGCTGCATGCATAGATAAGTTTGCAGTTGTCTGACCTTGGCTCTTTGTTAAATAAATAATTGGCACAAACTATAATTCTGTTGCACCTGCCGGCCAAATCCCCAAAAATATATCTGACTGGTGTCAGATTAACCTAAAACAATAATAGAAAGATTGAGAAAAAACAGCAGAAAAAAGGTTCTCAGTGGGAATGCGATGTTTGCTATGGACAAAAGTTGGGAAATCGGAATTTCAGATCAACAGAAGCCAATGGAGGTGATTAGGATATGTAATTATGGCCATGTCCTGGGAGGTCAAGGCTCTACAAACTGGAAGGGAAACATGAGGCAAACCCACAAGTCATTTGATGGGTTGCATCTCTTAGAAAGCCTGGAAATGTTTGAGGGGAAATGGGTTATAAAAAATATGATCTAATATGCATCACTGAGTAAAGTGAAGTATTTTCTGCCATGTTGAGTATGTTTTTCCTATAATCCTATCATGAAAAATGGATTGCCCGTAATTTACAGGTTTTAACACATTCAAATAACAACCAACCAGGGAAGTATAATTAGCAAATAGTGGTAGTAGTAATATTGTCACATGTACAAAAGAAAGGCTAAGAATTGGCAGAAGGCCAAAATGTCAGGGAAGGTCAAAATAGCCCAACATGTAAAACAGAACTCAAACAGAAACAGAACAAAGAATTCCTAACAATAATTCCAATATGCAAGCTTTCAAGGCAACTCAGGCCCTTTCTTCAGACATCTTGCCTGAAGAAGGGGCCTGAATTGCCTTGCAAGCTTGCATATTGTAATCTGTTTAGTTAGCCAATAAAAAGTGTCATTTTGCTTGACTTCTCACTACATTCATAATGGCTAACACCGTACAACACCCTAGTACTACTAACAATAATTCCTAAACCTAACTATGGTATTAGTTGTTTATTTTTAAAGAATGAAACCCTAAACTAGGATGTTCTTCTAATGATGTTACCACCTAAAATAGGTGGACACCATGGTGCCACAAATCAAGGCATATACTCTTCTAGTTTTACTTATTATAGATCATTTGTAGGTATAACGGTTTCAGTTCTGCGGTTTCTACATGTGATACTTGACTCCACAATGACAGCATCTGAAACACTGCTTCAGGCCCAATTTTCCTGGCACTGGATGATAGTACATATATTCCAAGCTTAACTTATAATGGATTTTAATACTGTGCCTCACTTAAATGTGAGTTGAGCAGCTCCCTTAATAACTGCACATATGGCATCCAGAGGATGTTAAGTGAATTTCATTGTCAGCCATTCAAACTGCATTTTTTAATTTAAAGACTTCTTTAGTCAATTGTTAGATGGAATACTCTGTTTTTTAGCCTCCCAGAAGCAAAAAACACACCAGATGTACAGACCTTAGATTGGGCCAGCCTCTTCACAGCAAGTAATGATTGACCAAAAGAAGGAGACTTCAGAAGTGTGGAATTCCATTCTCCTCAGAAGCTGGTCACAAATTTAACACAGAGCCCAGATGAGAATGCAGAATATTTTTTTATTAGCAGAGTTATGCAAAAATGTCTCAGTCCATGGAGTGAGCAATCATTTAAACAATCCATCGCTTTTATACTTTTTTAAATTAGGGTTACCTCATCTAATACATTACGTCATCTGACTCTTAATATGTATGACCTTATTACCTCCTATAATCAACATAACCAGTAATTTCTGACTCATGTCGATTCTCCTATTATTCTAAACATCACTTTTTAAGAGGAGTGTTTTGAGGATTGTCCTATTGATCTTAGCACCGCTCCATAGGAGGGACCTTTGGGCTTTTCCTTCAGTTTATTCGCACTTTCGGGAGTCGTGTTTATAATTTATTAACCTCGTTCTAACCTTGAAAAATTACATTGGTGGCTTCTCTAAGATGAGGCAGAGACTTCATGTGCTTAAGCTTTAAGTTACATTTAGTTAATCCTTGAGATACATTCAGTCCTTTTCCTTGTGTTTAATCATTTATTCTGTTATTGCTTCATAATTTAAAAGGGCTAAGACTGGAATTGGTGTGATTTTGCATGTAAAGGAAGTGAGCTCATTGATCTTCTTGGGTTTCTGTTCCTCCATTCTGAAGGAATCGATGGAACAAATATTAATGTCAGTGTCACACTCTTTTCCTTCCCTGCATTATCTTTTTAGTGCACATTCTTAAAACATTCCCCATGCTCATGTGTCTGTTATTTTTTTACAGTCATGTCAGAATGGCGTAATTTTATATTGTATAGTCAAACTGATTAGAGTTGACAGCTGCATTTGTGATGAATCAGAGCACATAAAGCACTTGATGATAGTGTAATCAATTGCTTCTTTAGAGTAAAATACAAGGATATGCCCTGGAGGAGAAAAAGAAAACAAAAATGTCTAGGAGTAGTGCAATATAAATTTTGGTATAAACTTGTAAAGACCTACAGTAAGCTTCTAAAAAACAAAAAAACAAATATCAATCCCCCCAAACCTCCAAACACACATAAGAACTTCTGGCTTGGATAATGAAGGGATACCGCTGTCAACAGACTTGTAGGTGGCAGTACGAAGACAACACCTTGTCAAGATGTACCACAGGTTTACATTTACATTATATTTTTGTTACATACATTTTTTAAATGTAACTATTACCGTGTTACGTGTATGTTCATTATAAAATTACATTTAAATTATTTAATTAATTTATTTATATATTATTTAATCTTTCCTCTTCATAATGAAATATTATAGATCTGATCATTATTCACCCATTTATAATCATTATGTTTTCATGAATAATAAAGTTTTAAAGAATAAATATATGAATTTTAAAAATTCAGATCTACACTGTGTTTTAAATAGCTACAATGGAAGCAGATCAAAAGATGGTCCAATTTTCCATTATTAAAACTGAGGAACTGACTGGAGGAAATAGTCCATCATAGAATGCATGCAAACAGATACATGGGCATTAGCCTGCTCTGCCTTTGAAGTTTAAGATCTGGTAACTACTTGATTTAAATAAGTCAAAATGAAAGCAGAGCTTCGTTTAATTTCATCTACTTATTGAGAATGATTGCATCCTCATGAAAGATTATCACATAATACTTCTTTGTCATTCTAGATGATTTTATAGATGCACTCTTATGTTTAAATTGCCACAGTGCACACACACACTTTTAAGAATATGTCTATAAATAATAAAGTTGAAAAACTAATTCAAAAGACTTTCAGTTTCCTTTAATTCAGCACATCCAAGCAAAAGAGATTATTTGAAGTACATCTGCTTGCAATATTCCTGAGGCAAATGGCTGTTTGAGATGTGACCTTTTCATTACCTTATAAAACAGATTTCTTCTAGGCTTTCTGTGAGCAGTTGCCTCAAATAAATGTAAACATTGATGCTTCAACACTGGCAGCAGAAAGAGTGAGCCTCTGATAATTCATTTACATGGGGAATTATGGTCAATTCTAGTTACTGCAGATTTATTTTTTACTCAACAAAATAGTTGAATCAATGCTATTCTGTTACGTAGGTACCTTCTGTGAATATTACACTTATGCTTTTCTGAGTTTGAGAAAACACCATTGTCCACATAAGCGTAAAATAATTTGTTTTCAGGAATATGCTAATTCGAGAAAAATGGTTAGTAATAGTGGCAAAAATACTGTATATGCAGAAGAGTTCTCATTTTCATTCAACAAAGAATTTTTTTTTTACTTAGGGACTGTCATAAGTATTTTTTTACACTACTGTTTCTTTCTTTGGCTTTGGCTGATTCACAAACAGACAGGGATTTAATTGATTGCATTTTGTGGTTAATTTTTACATTTTCTTGTGACCATATATCTTATTTTATTCTTGTGTTGGATGATGAGACCTTTGAAAAGCTCTTGTAATACAGTTGCCACACACATGCGAGTAGGAGGACGTTGTATAGACCAAGCAAAGGTAATTCCATGCCAGGCCAGGGGGTGGCGGGGTGCACTAAACTTTCTCCTGTTATCTCTACAGACCAGCCGCATGAAAACTTGCCTGACTCAGAGCTGATGGCGTCACTTCCGGCACCCAGCATGATGTTACTTTCGGTTCTGGTGCCCAGAAGAATGTCACTTCCGGTTCCGGCAGCCAGAAGAATGTCACTTCTGGTGCACAGACTAACATCAGAAGAACATCACTTCCGGTTCCTCCATGTCACTTCCGGGTTCTACACATCACTTCCGGTCTGATCCTTTAAAGCCACCATCTTTGGAAACCCTCAGCAGTTCTGTGTTGGACTCAGTCTTGTGAATAACTCTGTTCCTTTCAAAGCCTTTTGCAGCCAGGGATATTATACGGGTAGCTGCCCCAAACCTTTTTAAGTGTGTCGAGTCTGATTTTATTTTTTTACACAGTATATTCATTTATTAACTCTGTATTAATAAAAATTTTCATTTTTGGCAATGCCTGGGCAGGCAGATTACCACAAAGTGTGACCCAGTTGTCTATTGCATTTGCTGTTGTAATAAGGTTTTTAGTAATAAATAAATATAAATAAAATGTGTATCTTGTCCTTTTCTGTAATTAAACCTGGGAGTTCAGCCATCCTAAAAAATATAGATACTGACTTCAAAATATTTTCTTTATTTATTTCTCAGAGTAACACAGAGTTAATGTTTTCATCAACTTTGCTAAGAAGATTATTTTCACATTAAAAGATTAAAAAGATTATTTTAACAGTAAAAATGATACATTTTTTGGAAGATGAATGTTTGTAAAAGCAGATTAAATCTGACAATGTTGAACCCATTAGAATGTAACCGTCTGTTTAGAGAAATGCTTTCAACTCAAACTATCTTATTGTACAGTAGTGGCCAAACGTTTTATCAGTGACAATATTTGGCAAACTTTGCTACTTCAGCATTTTCAAATTATTTTTTACATATTTCTATTGTATAGTGAAGAACAATTATAAATATTTCATATGTTTCAAAGGCTTTTATTGGCAAATACATCAAATTTATGTAAAGAGTCAATATTTACAGTGTTGACCCTTCTTCTTCATAACAGTTTTCTCTGGCATGCTGGATATCAGCTTGTGGGCCAATTCCTGACTGATGGTGATTAATTCTTGCCTTTTTAGTGCTTGGAGTTGATCACAATTTGTAAGCTTATGATTGCCCACCCATTTTTTGAGAATTGACCACAGGTTTTCAATGGGATTAAGATCTGATGTTTTTTGGCCACAGGTCCAAACTTTCAATGTTATGATTTCTGAGCCACTTCATTATCACTTTTGTCTGGTGACATGGTGCTCCATCATGCTGGAAAATACACAGATCATCACTTAATTGCGGCAGGATTGTTTGGAGAAGTTGCTGTTGGAGGACGTTTTGATACTATTCTCTACTTATGGAAGTGTTCTTGGGCATCACTGTGAGTGGGCCCACTCCCTTGGGTGAGAAGCAACCCCACAAGTGGATTGTCTCTGGATGCTTCACTGTTGGCATGACACAGGACTCATGGTAGCATTCACCTTTTCCTTCACCAGACCATCGATTTTCCAGATGTCTGAAACAGTCAGAAGGAAGATTCAATCAAAAATAACTTTGCACTTGTCTTCTGCTGTCCAGTCCTTGTACTTCCTGCAGAATTTCAGTCTGTCCTTGATGGTTGTCTTGAAAAGATGTAGCTTTTTTGCTCCCCTTGTTGACACAAGACCGTTATCCAAAGTCTTCACCTCACTATGCGTTCAAATGCACTCACACCCACCTGCTGCCAATATTGAGCAAGCTCTGCACTGGTGGCAACACAATTCTGTAGCTGACTCCACAGGAGGAGATGGTCCTAGCACTTGCTGGACACTTTTAGCTGATCATTTTGTGCCAGGGTAAAAATAAGTGAAAATGGGTTTTTGTGATAAAGTGAACTATTTATGCTAATAAAGCTCTTTGGAATGACTTAATATGCATCTGATCATTCTACACAATAATATAAAAACAATGTGAATTGCCACCACAAAAAACTAAAGCCACAAATTTTGCAAAACACAACATTTGTATCACTGCCAAAACATTTGGCCACTACTGAACAAATGAGGCTAAAATGCTTTAGTCATATTTTTCTTCCATCCATTTTCTGAACCCAGTTTTCCAGTGTAGAGTTTCATGGAGTTAGAGTCTTTTCAGGGATTAGTGAGAGCAAAGCAGATATCAGTGCTGGGTGAGAAGCTCACTGTTCTCACTGTGAAGTTCTACTTTGCATATTTGCCATTAATGCTTTTGATGAACAGTTTCCTCTGTTCATCGCTGCCTACAAAATATGCACAGATACAATATTCGTAGACTGATGCTGTTGAGGGATGGCATACCCAAGCCCAGCCAACCCTCTGTCCCACTGTATCAGCCTTTATGTTTGCTTAGTGTGTGCAACCAATTCTATGCTTTGTGGACAATGGTCGTCTGTTCATCCCGGCCAATACCTCCACGCCGCTAGATGGAGCCCTTCCGGCAGCATAGAGGTGCCCCGAATTCCAGCAGGGCATCATGGATATTGGAGATTTCCTTCACAGCCCTGCTGGATACCATGGGGACCGCAAGGGGATGCTGCAGGGAGGCTCAAAGACTTATATTTGCCCTATAACCCGAATGTATGTCCTAGTCACATAGACAGTAGAAATGACGTACTTCCGGGATGAAAAGAAGAGTTTTGATTTGACCAAGAAGTGCTAGGAAATCATATGGACTGAGGGTTCAGAAGCACTTCTGGGTCATGGACTATAAAGGACTCTGGTAAATCCCAGACGGGTGAGCTGAGCTGGGTGGTAGGGTGGCAACGCGTCTGGGAGAGAGGAGGATTATTGGAGAATTGATTTGTTATTATTTATGAGAATTGTGGAGAGGAGCGTGCTTTGTGCACTTATTTATAATAATAAATATTATTATTGGACTTTTACCTGGCGTCTGACGAGTGGTCTGAGGGTTCAAGAGGTCAAGAGAACAGAAAAACTGTCACAGTTGGCGTAGTCACGGCAGGATTCTCTGGCCGTCGGTTTGGCGGAGGACCTGTATTTATAAATTTACTGTGAACAGAACCCTAAGAAGGCAGCATCACGATACGCGGGAAAAATCGGCAAAACTCACCTTTATCAAATCTGTCATGGAGAAAAAGAAGAACAAGCAAAGTGTTAACACAAGCAGAGGTCTAGCACTCGGCATTGCATGCGCTCAAGGCGAGCCATGGAGCAGCTACATGCTTCGGGAGAAGCATCCGGAAGAGGACGATGGCAATGAGGTATGTGCCTGGAGCAAATTTAAAAACTTATTTAAAATCACGCATTTTGTACCGTGCGCATACATCCCAGGGGTCCATCCGGAGGTACTGCAGGAGGCAGGAAAGAATCCCGAAGACAGTGGGATATTCACAACCATGGAGCAGATGAGCGAGAAAGACTTCCGCATTTTGGGTGCCAGCGACGAACATGTGAGCCACCCCGAAGGATTGTGGGAAGGAGAAGGTCCGTGTCCAGCTGCTTGTGGCTTCACCCAGGAAAAGACGGACTTGGTTTTTCCGAGGGGGAAAAGGGAGGCAAGCGAAGCACCGCTTTCCCTACAAAAAGGTAAGGAGGTCCGGGAAATAACTGATCTTTCTGTCGATAAATGGAGGCAGACGGATTGCAGTGAGCCAAAAGCGGCACCGCGGACCTGCAAAAAGAACTCCAAATCCCAGGCTCCCTTGTGGAACCCATCAGAGCACGTGCCAGGAGCAGGCATGCTCATTGGCTCCCGACCAGAAGGTAAGGCGAATGATGGCTTGAGCCTGCCTCCAGCTGAACTAAATAAAATAGACGTGCACGAGCTGGAGAAATTGCTTCAGCCCATGCACAGTTTCTTACAGGTCTTGCAGACAATCCAAAAGATTGTTGCGGACTTGGGATCAGCTGCTGAAGCTCCTATAAAAAGGCCTGAGGAGTATTCCTGGGAGCCACCTGTATTAAATAATGCCGTGGTACAGGTAAGCGAGACCCGTACCGTATATAAAGAAATAGGGACGCAGAGTGACACGGGCCTGCAATTAACCCATAACGGGTGCCAAGTAGCTGTGAGCCCTACAAGAGAGGCGGAAACAATGACAGTTTGCCTGGTGGAGCTAGATGGTGCTGCTTCCCGGAACGATCCGATCCTGAAGACACCAAAGCCGGTCAAATTTAAGTCAAAAGGGGTTCAAACAGTGAAGGGTCTCTCTCTGGATAATAGAGAGACTCAGACTGTAAAAAAACCCTCATTAAAAAGGAGATCCCAAATGAGAAATGGGGGTCTCCTAAAACACTAGAGAAGGGAGCTGAGAGCTCAACTGCAGCGGTGGAACCCTCCTCAGCGAACAAAGGGGCAGAGCAAAACTTTCCACGTTGTTTCCAGTCACGCAGAGGGAGACCAGTAGGAGACCGGCGGCTGTGCTATGAGTGCCGCCAACCGGGCCATGAATGGCGAAGTTGTCCTGGGAGGACGTGGAATACAAATCTTTTTTTATATAATATTTCCTCAAGGTTCTCCCGGAAGTTTGGACTTCACCAAGGCCCCAACAATAGCTCCTCCTGGTGGACGAAATCCCTCGCGGGGCTGGCCGCTTCAAACCCTGGGTCTTCGTTGAGTACTGTGGACAATAGTCGACTGTTCATCCTGGGTGAGCCCGAAACTGTCACAGCTTTTACATAAATCCTGAGCTTCCACACTTTTTCTACATTCAATGGGGCTCCGGGAACCATATAGCCACAGATACGATGTTACCTTGCAACATTTCTCTGCATGTGCAAAAGCATAGGAAAACGTGTTCTGCTGCAAAACATGGAGAGGAGGCATGTGGTTAAACAACAAATAACCTGCAAACATTTCAGATCATCTTTCTAAAATTCATTTGTTGATTGTGTGACTTCCAGAAGGATCCTTGCTTGGATTTCCTTATGAAATTGATAAAAGAGACAGCAGATAGTGTTGTCTCTGATTTCAGATGAGTAGTGTAGTAGTGCAGCCAGTGCATGAGCCAGAAATTTACCATGTGGAACCGCAATGAAGAAACTCTTTAAGATCTGGGACCTCATGCATAATGCCATGCGCAGAATTCACACTATAACATGGCATAAGCACAAAAGCGGAAATGTGCTTACACACAAAAAAATCCAGATGCATAAATCTGCGCGAACGGCAACTTCCACATTCTTCCGCTACATAAATCCTGGTCAGTGTGAAAAGTAACACACGTACACGCGCCTGCTGTCCTGCCCCGTTTCCTCCCAGAATTACGCCTCTTTGAATATGCAAATCAATAAAACTAGCCCTTAAGCTCAGCATTCTGTGAAAAGACAATGGCAAAAGCACGGGAGGAAATAGGACAATTTCAGCAAATACCAAGTGTAGGCAAGGAAAAACAAGTAGTATTTGTCGGTTTAAACAGGGGTATAAAAAACAAAAGGAAGTTGATCGAGTGACATAGAGTGTTGGAGAAACTCGAAAGCTCAAATACCATTTTTATGATGATAGAAGTTAAAGCATGTTATTAAACATGGGAACAAGGTGGCACAGTGATTGTGCGCGACCTTCTATGAAATAATTTATTGCAGCAGTACTGTCTCTTTCAGATATACTAACACCCAATTCCTGTCCTTTTTTTTCTTTCTTAAAATACCCATTCACCACACAATCAGCTCTGTAATAGACGTTAAGCCATCTGTAGGTTTAGAACACCCATTCTTCAAAACTTTTAAGGAACATTGAAATATCTTCATAGTACAGTGGAACCTCGGGTCATGAACATCTCTGAACACGTACAAATCGGGTTACGACCAAAAAGTTTGCCAAACTTTTGCGTCTGTTCACGACCACACACTTGGGTGATGAACAAGCCAGTTTCCCTTCCAGTTCAAACTCACCGATGATTTCTGCATGTGTTCAGTTTCTCCCTGCGCATTCGCTGTGAACTCTTTGTGCTCTATTTCGTTTCCCTTCCAGTTCATACATGTCGATGATTTCTGCACGTGTTCAGTCTCTTCCTGTACTGTACATTATTTTTGGTGCATCACGCAGAGGGACTGTCCCTCAAAACTGTTACCTCCTCTCAACCCAGCTTCCTCCTGTGGTATAGCGGGTCCACAGCTCCCGTCTAAAAGGCCAGTTTTAATAAATAATCACTACACTTGTGGCTTAGCAAGGGGGTGTGGTGGTGTGTAGCCGAAGCGGTTCCTGAGGAGTTCGTGATGTGGGTGTTTCTCACCTAAGTGCACAGGTGAGAAGCGGTCCGCATCTGTAATTGTTCCCAGGAGCTGCTGATTGCCACAACTACCATGTCCTCTTCATAAATAGAATTGCAAGTCGGCTAAAGGGAAAAAGAAGAGAACACAAAAGGCAGGAAGCAGGAGGAGAAAGCCGGTGCAGGAGAGAGAGAGAGAGACAGCGAGCATGAGCACGCGCGCAAGAGAGAGAGTGAGCGAGCGCAGGCTTGCGTGCAGCTGAGCAGGGAGCCTGGGTGTTTGTCTCAGTGTTATTCAATGTTTTTACATTTAGTTTACTACTAGAAAAATACCCGCGCTTCGCAGCGGAGAAGTAGTGTTTTAAAGAAGTAATGAAAAAGAAAAGGAAATATTTTAATAATAACGTAACATGACTGACAATGTAAATTTGTTGTCATTGTCATGAGTGTTGCTGGCATATATATATATATATATATATGTATATATATATATATACACACACACACACACATATAAACATATATATATACACATATATATATACATATACATATCTACACATATACTGTATATACACATATATATATACAAATCTACATATATATATCTACATATATATATTAGGGGTGGGAATCGATTAAAAAAATGTATCTAATTAATTAGAGGCTGTGTAATAATTAATCTTGATTAATCGTATGTAATCACACATGAAAATTTGCCCCAAATCGGAAATTTTTTTTTTTTTCATTTAAAAGGGTGTTAGTGGGCGACAGAATCAAATAATAGACATGGACATGAATATTGTAAACTCGAGCTCTTTTAATTTCTGAAAAAAAAATGCTTTTATACTGCATTTCAATTCAAAACAGAAACAAAAATATCATCCCTGGCTAAAATTGGGCAGACTTAAAAAGAAAGTGGTATTTTAAGTACTTTAAGTACATTTTCAGAATAGTATTGTCTTTAAATAATAATAACAAAAATTTCAACATAAAGTGCAGTTTTTCTTCTTAAAAAAATAAGGCAGAAACATAAAAGGTAATTTGACCAGCTTCGCCATTAAACTCTGAGTAACCTTAGCCAAAATTATTTTGTACATTAGGCTAAAACAGTGTGATCATTGAACATTTTGTAATTAGATGTAATTAGAATTACTAAAGGTCACGGAAGTCCAATGATCCCCAGTAAGAGCCACAAAGTCCGTTTTCTGTAATGCATCTAATTTTGCTTGCTTTTCAGTGTGCACAAAACCATGCTTTTATCAAGGCTTCGCTCAGGTAGTTTTTTGAAATGAAATTTTCCTCCAATCAGTCGTAGGAACGTGCTTTATTCCGACTTACATTTTTGTAGCTCTGATGTGTGCATCAATGTAATCGATGTACCAGGAAATCATGCATTGACAAAAGTTCCCCTTTGCTTGGAATTGAAAGTGTGATTAAATGCGTTATTTTTTTTAACACGTTATGGAGTACATGCATCGAGGCTTCTCAGCTGTGCTTGTGCTAAGAAAAGAAAACATTTTAAAAATAACGTAACATGATTGTGAATGTAATAGTTTTGTGACCGTTATGAGTGTTGCTGTCATCAAGGATTTGATTATAATTTCTTTCAATCAGGTTCGTATTTGGACAGTTTGCACAAAACCACGCTTTTATCAAGGCTTCCATCGGGTAGTCTTTTGAAATGAAATTTGCCTCCGATCAGTCTTAGGAACGCGCTTTGTACCCATTATTCATAAAGCTTCAATTAGTGATCTGTCTTTCTGCGTTAACCACATATTTTTTCATACGTCTCAAACTAAAGGGATGCGAGGGTAAAATGAATCTTGAAGCGCGCGTACATACTCAGTGCACCCCCTCTCGGGAATCGAACCTCAAAGCTAAGCCTCTACCATTGCACCACGGCATGTGGTTTGTCTATTTGAGAGTATGTAGATCGGGGTATATATATACTGTGGACTGGGACCCGGACACAGGCAGACAGACAACATGGTTCCACCACACACTGTTTATTTACAAGACTTATTTACAATTTCAACGTGCACTACAAACCCCAGTGCCTCCAGCACTGATTCCCCCAATGTCCATGCCACACAGTTTCTCTGCCTTTCTCCTGGCCGCCTCTAGTCCTCCCTCCAGCTCCGTCCTCTTCCACCTGACTTCTGCCGATGACTGGAGGGAGGCGGCCCCTTAAGTAGGAACCCGGATGGGCTCCAGCTGCTTCCCGGCACTCCCCTTTGGACACACCTCTGAAGCCGTCTGGGTGACTCCTGTCTTCTTCCCTCCCAGTACTTCCTGGTGTGGCGGAAGTGCTGGGCTCCAGGGTTCCTCAGGCACCAGGGCGCCGCCTGGCGGTGGCCACGGGCCCCTACAGGGTTGGGCTTCCAAACCCTCTACCCGTGGCCCCCAATACAACCAGGGTGATCGCCCCCTTGCAGTCTGGAGGAGGCACAAGCCCTCCTCCGGTCCTCCTGGGCGTCCCGGCCAGGCTCCAGTCCTGGCCGGGGACCACAATACATATATATATATAAAACTGTCCTTCGCAGTGGAGAAGTAGTGTGTTAAAGAAGTTATGAAAAAGAAAAGGGAACATTTTAAAAATAACGTAACATGATTGTCAATATACAGTAATTGTTTTGTGAGTGTTATAAGTGTTGCTGTCATCAAGGATTTGATTATCATTATTTCTTTCAATCAGATTCGTATTTATAGGATGTGTTGTGTTCAAGTTACATTCCGTGTTTGTCAATCGTTGTAAAGATAACAGGTTTCATTCATCGATTTGTTTCTTACTGCATCAATAAACAGCTCGTCTTCCTCTTTATCTGAGACATGACACACTGCATGCACGGGTTTTTTGTTACACTGTCTTCTTTTAGCGGGACATTGACTTTTTCCACCATGTGATTTGTTTCTGCAGTAGCTGCACTTATGAATATGCTTGTATGTATCACACGCTTCATATTTTTTTGCTGCCTTCTCAATTGTGTAATTCGGTTTTTGTTCAGCCCTCTTTGGAACTGTTGCCTTTTGTCTGTGCACTGCGTCAGTTCACGTGAGCCGCTCGGTGTACATGCATCGAAGGTTCCCATCTGTGCTGGTGCCATCTCGTGCGATGTCCACGGCTGTATTTAATGTTAAGACCCGGCACTTAAAAGTTTCTCTCGCAGTTTCGCTGAGTTTGTGCCAAACACCACCCTGACCATCTCATCTTCCTCTGCATAAGCACAGTCCTTCAACCGTGAATATTTAGCGGCAGTGTTTCTATTGGATTGCCGCTGACGGACGGCCTTATATGGGCAGGCACTAAATTATGTGGGAGGCGTAACTCCGCCTCCCACGGGCATCGAGCATAAGTCTATTATAGTATATGGACGAAAAAATAGGTTCCAGTTATGACCATTACGCGTAGAATTTCGAAATGAAACCTACCTAGCTTTTGTAAGTAAGCTGTAAGGAATGAGCCTGCCAAATTTCAGCCTTCTACCTACACGGGAAGTTGGAGAATTAGTGATGAGTCAGTGAGTGAGTGAGTGAGTCAGTGAGGGCTTTGCCTTTTATTAGTATAGATTACACTGTGCATTCTATGGTATAATTAACTATTTTTGTGCTTAAAAATCTTTAAAGAAAATATATTTACATACAGTTCATACGGTCTGGAACAGATTAATTGTATTTACATACAATCCTATAGGGGAAATTACTTCAGGTCATGACCAAATTGGGTTACGACCAGAGTTTTGGAACAAATTACGATCGTGACCCAAGGTTCCACTGTACATGTTTAATTATTCTATCCTTCCAGTGTCACGCCAGTCCCAGCAAGCATACAGCGCAAGGCAGGAACAATCCATAAATGGAGAGCCAGATCCTTGCTAGCGCAGCAACACCGTGTCCTCATGTTTAATTATTAACAATATAGATTATTTAAATGAAGTTAAAGTTTTATCTGTATGATATAATAAAAATATTTTGCTGCATTTCATCTTAAAAATGATATTGTCATCATATGTAAATACACGCTTTATTAAGTGGCTCAGGTTGTGCAATATTATAACTGTATCGCAAGTTTACAGTGAGGTAATTGTACTTATAAGTACAAACAGTTCTACAAGGAGAACTTGATGGACTGATTGCGTTTATAGTTCTTGGGATGAAACTGTTTCTGAACCGTGATGTCCGTACAGGAAAGGTTTTGAAGCGTTTGCCATGTGAGAGCAGTTCAAATAGGCAGCATGGCTTAGGCAGCATGTGCTTGATACTGTATACCGATAATTCTCTTTCTGATCAGCTGCTCTGAGTGGTGCAGTAAGAGTAATATTGAAAAAATTGACCCGCTGTGGCAACCCCAAACGGGAGCAGCTGAAAAAATAAAAAGAAGGTGCAGTGAGAGTAACAACGCTAAAGCAGCTATGGTATTTGCATAATATTTATACATGAGGCCCCTGGTCAGCCACTGCCGCATTCGAAGGAAAAGGACCGTGGTTTCAACCACAGAATAACCCTTTGGGAGCAATATTTCTTACTTTGCGCTTAAACAAAAAAAATTTGGAGCAATTTTGTAAAATTGTATGTGGAATGAAACTTGGCTGTTTCTCCCATAATTAGTGTTAAATGTAATTATGGGTAAGTGTTTGTAAAACTTAGTTTATTACGAATGATCTATAGAATGTATTTTACTAGCAATAGTTAATTTAATTTGATTTTTGACTAGAAAGTGTACATGTTTTCCTATTTCTGTATTTGTGAGAGTATATAGTATGAACTCTACATTTAATTCCATTACTGTCTATAAATCATTCACTCATTTACTTTGATCATACCTACTACAATTCAGTTGCTCACAATCGATATGAAAGGGTTTTTGCGATTTTTTTTCTGCTTTACAAATCTGCATTATGAAAACCTTCCATCCATGCATCCATCCACTTTGGTCATGCAGCTCTCCACCAAAAATGATTCAACTGGCAAGGTTGTTTTTTGCTGAAAGTCTAAAATGCTGGAATATTAAAGAGGTGTTTCTTTGGGGTTTATAAAGTATCATTAAAGGAAGTTTGCAATCAGGGGATTTCCGAAATTATCCCTCTGATGACAGTTTTGTATTTGTATAGTGATCTTCTGGAGTACAGAGTTTATATTTAGCATGTATAATTCCAACCTCTTCATTTGCTTGCCGAAGTAAAATACTGTACATTCTTCATTCTCCTGCAGAATTTCCATTGTAAGAGGTTTCAGAGGAATTTCAGTCAACTGTTGTTCTGCTTCACTGAGGGAAAACAACATTGCTGATGTTTTGATTGGATGTGGAATGCCTTCCATGACCTTAGAACTGTAGCAGAACAACATTTGATAGCCCTCTCCTTTCAAAGATGAACAATGATCTCCTAGACAGAATAACATTTACACTCAGAAAACCAGTCATGCAGAATAAACCTAATATTTATCCACTTCCTGACATTAAATATACTGTATTAATATTTTAAAAGCATTTTTTTGTGTTATGCACTTACTCTTTACTTTTGTCTTCATAAGAAAAAAATTATCTTAAAAATTAAGTCAATTGTCAATCAGCACACACAGAAATTGTTGCCAAGGTGGCATTTCACATACTTTAAGGGAAACTCTGTGACCCTGATGAGAGCTGCCTACATTTCACAGTGTTTTCTCACAGTGAAACTAAATTTTTCTAATTAATGTTAAAAACCTTTTCATAATAGTATTGTCAGATCATAGTAGTACTAGATCAAACATATCAGAAACATGAAAAATAGCAGCTTTTGAATGTAATGTACACAATAAGGACACATAAAAGTGCAAATTAAAATTATTCAAAGAAAAGTTTAACACTCTGAGAATAATATTTTTTCTCATATAGCATATTCTTTGAATACTATAAAAAACAGAATATTTCTAAGCAAAAAAAAAACAAAACACAAAAACAAAAACAAAAAAGGCTATGGTCAGAAATGAGCAGGTCCAAGCAATATGATTAAGTGATCACCTTGAGTGTACACTTTAAGATGACAATAGCAGAGAATAATAAATAATGAATATGGGAAAACATGTTAATATGTAAATCAGATAAGAGAGTTGGTACTTTTTTGAGTATGTAGCATGAGTCTAAAGGAGACAACCCAAATGTGCTTCATTCACTCAGAATATGGAACCAATGTAGGAAGTAATTGAAGACAGAGAAGCTTTTATCTGTGGCACCTTTGCATGATAAAACACCTTTTTCCACCCTCACAAACATATGCAGTTTTTACTGTTTGGGAAACATATGGGATTAAATCACTTAGAAATTTGTACATAGATAACATCTTTGCATCCTCCGAACAATTGCACTACAAATTTAACTTTCCATCAACACAATTCTTTCACTATCTCCAAATTAGAAACTTTGCTGAACAAAATCTTTCCAATTTTCCTCACTTCCCAGCTACTTCTATTCTGGAAGAAATATTGATCAGACAGCATTTCTGTACTATATAAAAACATTTTGAAGTTCGTTCCTTTCAAAGATCCCAGAGTACCGTGGGAAAAGGATCTCTTCCTCAACATCTCAGTAAAGCAGTAGAAGTCAGCCATGCACAGAATTCATTCTAGCTCCTTATGTGCAAAGAATACAATTATTTAACTTAAAATCATCTATCAAGCACATCTGTCTCGTTTAAAATTGTCCAAAATGCTTCCAGGGCAAGATCAAACCTGCGAACGTTGCAATCAAGTTCCAGCCTCACTGGGTCACATGTTTTGGGCCTACACCAAATTAACATAATTTTGGGCCAAAATCTTTAAATGCCTTACAGACAGCCTTGGTGTCACAGTCCTTCCTACTCCACTAACTGCTGGGTTTGGTGTTCTTCTAGATGGGATTAAAGTGGAGAAGGACAAACAAACTGTGATTGCCTTCACTACACTATTGGCACGCAGACTTATCTTGCTCAACTAGAAGAATCCTAACTCTCCTATTCTAAGTCAGTGGGCAACTGATGTTATATACTATTTGAAATTAGAAAAATTCAAAGATCTGTTCAAAACTTTTTAAAACCTCACAGGATCTAATCAATAACATTGTAGAATAAACATTTAAATTGAGGAAAAAATTTTCTCCCCTTTTTTCCCTACTCTTAAAGTTTTACTCTATCTGTTGGCCTTGCTCTCTTTCTCATAGGTAGGGGTTGATTTGAATATAGTTTTGTCAAGTCTGAATTGCTTATATGGAATTTTACTTGCTTTTAATAAATTAAATAAAACTAGCCAACCCGCGGCGTACCATATGCCGCATAATCAGGCTGGTTTTTTAATAATTTTTAAGCACAGGGAGAAAATTTAACATTTGCAAAATCGGTAATGTAATAAATCAGCAAGAAAAGCAACATTGTAACAATGCACGGAACGAACCAACACACAATCGTCCGTGCGGCGTAGCAAGGTGGGAGGGGGGTGTGTACAAAGTGCAGGAGCATCTAAGAAGACACATGTTTGTCGCAGATGCGAATTGCTGTATGTAGAGTATACAACACTTTGCTATGCTGCACGCGGTCGTGCGTCGTAACCGAAAACTCGTTTTTTAAAGGTTGCTCACTTCATTGTGTTTTAACCTCAGTTGTAAAGGAATGTTTTAATGATCCCATTGGATACCCCTCGCAAACAGTTTTACACGTCGCATATGGCGATTCACCTCCGCGAGAAACATGCCTCTATTAACTGTCAACGTGTGGGAGGGGGATGTGTACAAAGGGTAGGGATGAAAACAGTGGGAGCGTATGAGTCGCACTTAGTGGCAATTCCACGGTTTGCAGCCCGAATGGGGTTCAGCGGCTTACCCACGCCTAGGCACACGCTCAATCTCATGTATAATTATTTATTGAATGGTAAACACTTCTGGAAAGACATGGTTGTCTAAAACAGGTTAGTGTGAGAATACAACAGTAAGTGAATGAAAAGATGGAACTCTGGAGAGAGCAAAATACAACACAATAGTGAACCCGCGGCATAACAAACGCCGCATAATTATTTATTGATGGTTGAACACTTCTGGAAAGACACAGGGACACCCCTCGCAAACAGTTCTACACGCCGCATACAGCGATTCACATCTGTGACAAACAAACTGTTTTACACACTGCATACAGCGAATCACATCCGCGATATGATTTTTCCTAGATGGTCCTGTCGCGTCCTCATGCGTCTCGACTGTTGCAGGGCCTGCATTGGTGAAGCAGGTGAGACGGTAATGAAACAGAGGCACAGGGCTTATTGGTTTTTAAAGACTGATTCCTTCATTGTACTTTAACCTCAGTTTTAAAGAATTGTTTTAAGGATCCCATGGGGTACCCCTCGCAAACCGTTTCACACGCTGCATATGGCGATTCACCTCTGCGAGAAACATGCCTCTATGAACAGTCAACGTAGCTCGGAGGTACATGACTTTAACCCAGTGCTTCTCAATTATTTTCTGTCATGCCCGCCCCACTATTTGAGAAATACTGCTTTAACCTGACCTGCACTGCATGTGGCCTCTACGACAGACGAACATAAATGACGCCATTTTTTCTGTGTCGTCGCGTCAGAGTTGGTGGGTGTGGCCCTGTGAGTTGTCGCCGTATCCAATGGTCTTGGAGTTGGTGGGCGTGGCTCCTTCCTGTGTGCGCCATAGGTGTCTCACTTGTCGGGCAGCATAGTGAATCCACGCCCCTTCCGGCGTGCTTTTCATGGTTGTCTTGCCTTAGTGAATTATATATATAGATGTTTAAAATAATCAAATTCTTCCTTAGAGGATCTGTCCAAAACATTTTAGAACATTTCAAGACTTAATTAAGACAATTTTAGATTAATCATTTATACTGGGGAAAAAAAAAATATTTTTCTCCTTTAGTTAATCTCTCTTTATCTTTCCTTTGGGTGGGTTTTTTTAGGTTTTGTTTTTTCTCTTTTATTTCTCTGGTGCACCTTCTATATTAATTTTGAAGTAATTTGTTATATTAGTTCTTCAAATGTTATCTTCTTGATTGTACACTTTGTAGCAGTAGGGGGCACTAGTGCTCCCTTGAACCCACAGGTACCACGCCAAACACCAGGTAAAAGTGCAATAATAATTATTTTTATTATAATAATGTGCACTAAGCACCCTCCACTCCACACTATTCATAAATAACCAATAACAAATACAATAACCAATCCTCCAGCTCCCAGACGTGTTGCCCTCCTACCACCCAGCTCAGCTCGCCGTCTGGGAGCTCTCACTGTCCTTTTATATATCCTGACCCGGAAGTGTTCCAATCCCCAGTCAATGTGACTCTCAATCACTTCCGGGTCAGGTACAAGTCATTTTCTTCTCACCCCGGAAGCACGTCTAACTTCCTCTAATGCACTTCTGGGTTATAGGGCACGGAGAAGTCTTCGGTCCTCCCTGCAGCTCCCTCTTGCGACCCCTGTGGTATCCAGCAGGGTCTTGTATAAAAATCACATAGTCCATGACTCCCTGCTGGTCTTTGGGCACCTCCATACTGCAGGGGGGGCTCCATCTGGCGGCTTGTGGGACTTGGCCGGGATAAACTGCCGGTCATAGTCCACAACTTACTTTCTTGAAATAAACTTAATCAGTTAAAACAACAGTGGATATTATGCAATACACCATAAGAGAATACTAAAGTGTGCATTCTAACAATAATTTGCACAAAGTTAAGTAGGAAACTCAAACAAACCACCAATTCTGGTAGCTGAAATGGAGACTCTGGTAGTTGTTTACAAGTTTTTAGATAGGATGATGCAATCATTTAGCTAGAGTTTTTGTTAACCAAACATTCCTGGTGAATAGATGTGTTAAAGATGCTGTTAAGGTGTTCTTATTGGCCAAAACTACAATGGGTTGTTGGTTTCATTCATAGTTCTACTGTAGTGGCCAGTGTCATATTTTCTTCAGCTGTTCGTGACATCACCTTAATCCAATTCCTGCATGAAAAATAAGTAAAACAGCAGTCTTCATTACCGAAACTTGTGTCCGCAGGTCCAAACAATCAGCCCAGACTCAAAATCAAGCTATGTTAGCCAATTAAAATAAGCAGCTCTCCTACAGTTTCATGCATAATCCTAAGCATTGTGGCATACACAGTGCTTAATTATTTCAATATCCACATCTTTGTAGAAGTACTTGCTTTCTAAATAATAATTTATTCCCTTTATGTGCCTGTTTCCATTTACTTCTCTTGTTTGTCTTTGTGTATTCATAATAGAGAACTAAAGCTTCATAAACCATAACTTTCATTTTTTTTATGGACACTCTGGAAAGTCTCCTAAAAGAGTCTGTCATGCAATTGTTTAAAAAATAAAGCAAAAAAGAAAACTAATTAAAGAAAGTTGTGTCTGATTTACCATAATGATTGATTGGAATAGTACTGTTTTCTTCTTTAAAATGGAGAAGTCCCACTGAATAAGAGGACAACAGGAAACCTTCATGCTGAATTCTCCCCAGCTGGGATTTCAACTGAGGTTTCAGCAATTGGAGGCAGAAACTTTATTTGCTGCTCTGCTAAGCCATTTATCAAATCATGCACACAGAATGCAAGACTATTTCCATTGTCGTGTAAGTAAATAATATTACTCTTAGTCTGGGTGACTATTCAGAATAGTAAATTATGTGACTCTCAGTAAGGAGGAATTACTATTACAATTCTAGTTTTGAGGTACAGTACATGCATATATTTAATTATTTAAATTTGTTACCCATTGCCTCCACAACATGACTGAATAAATAAAAGCATTATTAACTGCTGCCCAAATCTGAGCTTGCTGTTGTAGAAGTCCATATGTGACAAGATCAAAGCCTGGACCAGGAGCTGTGCTGCATACTCAAATATTCTGTCAAATATGATATGATCCTGCAGATATTATATAGAATTAATCTGTAAGTAATGAGAGACAGTTATAGTGTGTTCAGTGAAGGATACCTGGTCATCAATTGATCATCAACCTAAAGTTATACTGACTTGTTGGGTGTTAGTGATAATAAGCCAAGCTGAGCAGAAAAGGGGTTTTCAATAGACAGGCTGGCTACGATAACAAGGAGGTCCATCCTTGCTAGATTCAGTTACAGGTGGTGCTTTTTCATCCAGGAGGAGATATTGGTGAAATCTGTTCAGATTCTAGCTGATATTGTGCGGTCCTGTGGAGAGAACAAGAGGTACAGTTATGTATCATTGACAGAGCACTGATATGAGAAACCATTGGACTGAATGATAGGGCTATGGTAAAATGAGGTCCATGGCTGATCGGCACCTTTTTAAATAAATAATGGCCACACTTGCTCTTGGTATAAGGGAACATGGTACGGTGGGGAGAACGGTTCCTGGGCAAGATGCGGGAGCAGGCGGTTCTACACTAAATGCACAGGTGATGGATCTTTCATGACCCTAATTGGTGCAGAGAGGTGCTAATCATCACAGCTGTGCCATGTCCCCATGTTAAAAAGAGAAGTACGAGTGTGAGGAGGGATTTAAAAAGAAAGGATTGACAGAGTTTAAAGGGAAAAGAGAGAGGGCATGAGGCAGAAGGAGTCGGTGAGGGAGTGAGCGAGCTGGAAGAGAACAGGCTCATGTGAGAGAAGACAGGCAGCTGGGAGGAGAGTCCCAGGGAAAGAGTGTGTGGCCGACATGGGGGAAGTCGGAAGCAGTCACTCCTGCTGTGCTGTTTCAGGGAGCAGTAGTGACCAAGGATGTGCACGGCTCACCGCAGAAGACTGGAAAGACAGCAGAGGTTGAGGAGGCTTGGGATGCGAGCCCCAGTGTGAGCACCATGGCCATTGGGGACCCAAGTCTTGGTCCAGTGAAGGGACATGGACCTGGAGAAGGTCAGGTGTACTTCTTGGTAAGGAAGCTCCTCTACTGCAAAGCCTGTTCGGAATAAGCAGAGGAGCCACCAGCATTTAAAGGACTGTTCCTTCCGGTGGATTTTAACCTTGATTTAATGGATCAATTTATTGATTTTAACCTCCACAGTTAATTTTTTATGGATTATTTATTTACTGAAGTTTTTTGAGCACTGCACTGTTTTGGGACACTTGCTTTGTGAATTGTTTTTAATAAAAACACGGAGCACTTTGCACCTTCCCCTTGCCACACATTGTGTTCTCATTTATACAGCTCATCCCGGTCATGACTATTGACAGTGTCGGGTTCAAGGAGCTCCCATAATGGAAAAGCTGGAGCATGGAGCCAGACCCGCACAACAGCCTAGTGAAATTAAGTAGAGAGAGAAGAGGAGCTGACATCTCTTCTTGCAAGGACACACAGTACGATCTAAAATTCCAACCTTTTGAGAGCAGCACCAGAGATACCAATGCCTGAGAGGATGGTAAGGAGGATCTGATGGTTGATTGTGCCAAAAATGGAGGATAGATATATAAGAATGAAGACAATTAACATGTTGGTAGCTCTAGCTAACATGTTGGCAATAGTCAGTAGAGCTGCCTCAGTGGCATGGTTCCTTCTGATTAGGATCATGCAACTGTTGTGTAGAAGGAAGAAAGGTACTTAGTTAGAAACAGCATGTTCAAGTCTTTTGGATAGACAGGAGAAGAGAGAGACTGGTCTGTAAATGCCTACTTTAGAGGGTTGAGAATAGTTTTTTGAGAAATGGAGTTATTAAGGTAAGGAAAGGTACCTGTGCTGAACAGTAGTTTGTACCATTCTCAACCCTGTATGCCATCTGATGACAAAGGTGTAGTTCAGAGCTGAACTGATATGTTTGCTTTCAGACCAGAAGGTGCAAAAGAGACATCCAATTCAATGACTGACTGAACTGTAATGGACTAAATAATGGTCCTAAAAGCAGGCACTGATTTTCTAATGGAAAGTAACTTTAATCCAATTACAAGAGATTACAACTTTGTTCAAAAACAAGCGGCACTCAATTCTCCCTGAGAAAATCTGTTGTTTTGCACTCTCTGAAATCTGCTCTTTTTCTGAAATGAAACAGTTGATGAGCCACTCCATCTTTGGGGAGCTGAAAACTGGCAATCTCTTCTCTTTGTGGACCTTAAAGCTGAAACCTACTCTGCAAGCCAAGCCCTGTGTCAGGTAGCTGAAAACACTGAGAAACAGGTATTATTTCAAGGAGGGAGCCTCATCTAAACTCTTGTGCCAGAAAGAGTAAAGCTTTTCCCTATGAAGTTGCAGATGACACAGCAAAGGGCCTAACTGAGGAAAGCACAGACCACCAGGGACAAGGACCAGAAAGAAAGAGAGCACTCCAACGCAAGGAGAATCCTTTACTTGAGCCTGGAGAAACAACAGCAACAGCCACACACATCTTGGGAAATTACACTTAAAGATGTGGTATCGTAAAACAGTTTATCTCTTCTATGTTATATTTTTGTTTATCTATTCTGTCTGTGTTCTGTCTAATGACCGGCTCCTACAACAGATAAAGCTAATGTAATGTATATAAAATATGAGCCTTACAAAAATTTAATTACTGGCATGGCCAAAGGCAAAACTGATAATCAGTAGAATACATTAAACCTATTAAATAAACTTTGGGGGTATCAGTCAAGTATTGGTTTCAAAGAACCAGTGGAACAATAAATGAACCAGACAACAGAGGTACAATTCAAAATTTCTTTACTTTGAGCAAACAATAATTTTTTTAAAATCAGTCCCAAATGCATTTTCTCATTAAGCAAATATAATTTAAATATAAACTCATAAATAGTGATTCAAGCATTTAAAAAGCCATTTAAAAGTACAATAAATATTTAAAATGAATTTCACTATAAATTTATTTCACATTCCCATTTTTCTTCTGCTCAACAAATTCAAAATCAATGTCTCCTCTCTATACATATACAGTGATCCCACGCTTCGACTTTCTCGGCTTCACTCTATCGCGATTTTTTTCTCATACACGCTTACGTCACTACGCATACGCTTTCTGAGAACTTTTATCTAAGCCCTGCTATGGCTCCTAAACATGCTGCTTTTCTAAGCCTTCTGACAATAAAACTAAGCGCCGGAGGAAGATGCTTACTATCCAGGAGAAGGTGAAACTCTTGGATATGATTAAAGATGGCAATACCCTACAAAAGCCTCCTCACGCATATGAAAAGACAGCACCAGCAACTGCCTATCAAGATGTTCTTCAGCCGCGCACCCAGACACCAACTGCCTACTCCTAGTACTTCTTCACTGAAGACAACAACGCACCTGCTGAAGATACTGCACCACCTCTGAAGACTATCCTACTGAGGTTGTGCCTTCATAGGTTAGTGGTTGTGTGCAATTAAATGTACAGTACAATAATCTACTATATAAAAGCGTTCGGGATTGTCCTTCCGTCCCGTGAGTGCAAAGCATAGCGGTATTCCGCTTATTACAGACTTACTACTTGCGGCTTGAGGAACGAAGCGACGCGAAGTGAGCAGAGATCTGGTGCTCTTATCGTACCCTTGCTTTTGTGCGCGATGCGCTGGAAAAATAGACAAAATTATGTCTCTGGAAATAATGAATGTTGATGGAGTACAAATGCCTCACCGCGTAGTAAATATCAGGGGAGATGGTGCTTGCTTATTCTCATCTGTAGCTTATTTAGTGCATGAAACTCCGTCTTTAGCGGTACAGATTCGGGCTGACATTGTACGACTTTGGACAGGCACCTGAAAAAACTTAGGTTTTCGGGAGATGTTATGAATGGGCACTTTGATGTTCTCATTCCCTACACTTACATGCCTGATGTACACATGGAGCGCACAAAAATTGAGGATAAAAGTCGGTCGCCTTAAAAGGCGAGTGCGCCTAGTAATAATATATTTGTAATGTCTAATATGTCTTATTTTCTCTTATTTTGTCTAATATATTGGATAATACGAGTGTAATGGTGACTAAAGTGTGTTATTTCATGTCTAGAGGGCTCTAATAATGTTAAAAAACGTATTTAGAAGGTCGTAAACAGGTTTTCTATACTCTAACTGCGAAAATGATTTGTATAATGATTTATAAATAAAGAATCCTACTTCGCGAAAATTCATTTATCACGGTAGAGTCTGGAACGGATTAACCGTGATAAACGAGGGTTCACTGTATACAGTATCTCAATTTTTCTTTCTAGCCAACTGAATGGGAACTCTCAGATCACTCCTGTATGAAAAACATAATAGGTTTAATAGTATTCTAGCTCTGCTTTCCACACACTCCAAAAACTGAGAAGACCATATAACACAAAGATCAGGTTGAGGACAAGACCAAACCAATCCAACTTCTGCCACCAGCTGCCTACTGACTGAAGACAACAAAAGACCTCTTTAGACACTCACAAGCAGCTTAAAAATGCTCTCAGGACTTAATGTGATAGGGCTCTGATAAGAACCACTACTGTGTTATATGCCTGGGCATCTCTGTATCTTAAAGATTTCTGCATGTTTATGTGCAATTTCTCCAACTCACAACGATGTAAGCCACCAGCTATTCACCCAGAGTCTTCCCTGACAGCACAAACTCACAATCTACATCCTCCATTTGACTGTCTTTCCCTAGCCGTATCACCTGATGGTATTTATGCTTCCTTTGTCAAGAAACAATTTCTCAGTCTCTCTGGTGGCTCTCTGGTGCTTACCTGAATACTGCTTGTAGGGAGCCGAAACATGCCGGGTACATTCCAACATACACGAATAGTGGAAGAAACGCCAATGATTTCACTGATGAAAAACTACTTCACTGTCTTTGACTCTTACAATTGCCAATTTGTTGTGGTATAACAGGACGATCAAAATTATACTTATACATGGCTAAAATATTACACTCAATATTTGTCATGTATTTTTTTTCATGATCTAAGAAAAAAAAAACAAGTGAATCCACAGCTCACGCCCAATACACCGAAATGAGTACTGGTGAAAAACTGATTTCTTTAGTTGGATATAAGTTGGATATATAAAAGTTATCTTTTGATGTTGGTTCTCTTTTGGTCAGGGGCACTGAATGCATAGCATTTTATTTAGACACATTATTACAAAATGTTTACAACAATAAACCCATTCAAGTAACATATTTAGTTCAATACCAGCTGGCCTAAAAATCTCATGGCAAATGTAACTACTTCAAAAACTGATCCAGGAATCAATTTTTAATCTGTCAGGCTCATACTGTACAGGCCATACTATACAGGTAAACCTTCTAAGGTGGTCACTTCAGTGTGATTTTCCAACATTGGCTTTTCTAGCAAGAAAGTCAAGCCATAAAGATGTGAAGAGTTGAGTAATTCCTCATCACACATGATTTCTTAATGTGGACATCTGGAAGAACTGGAGGTAAAAAATGACCAATGATGGGTTGTCAAAAAATACACATACAAGAGGGACCAAAAATCCATCCATCCATCCATTATCCAACCCGCTTTATCCTAACTACAGGGTCATGGGGGTCTGCTGGAGCCAATCCCAGCCAACACAGGGCACAAGGCAGGAAACAAACCCCAGGCAGGGCGCCAGCCCACTGCAGGGCACACACACACACACACCCCAAGCACACACTAGTGACAATTTAGAATCGCCAATGCACCTAATCTGCATGTCTTTGGACTGTGGGAGGAAACTGGAGTACCCGGAGGAAACCCACACAGACACGAGGAGAACATGCAGACTCCACGCAGGGAGGACCCAGAAAGCGAACCCAGGTCTTCTAACTGCGAGGCAGCAGCGCTACCCACTATGCCACCATGCCGCCCGGGACCAAAAATTGTAAAAAAAAATAATAATAATAATAAAATGTATTATGCAACTTACAGCAATCCCATTTTAGTCACCATCAAAATGTTCCTCTTGAGATGCAATACACCTGTCTCATGCTTCTTTCATTCTAGAAACATTTCCTGTACTCATCTTTTGTTACCATGTCTAGAGCTCCTGCTATTATTTTCTTGGATTTGTTCCATGATACCAAATGGTCTTCCATTCAGTTTCAAATGTAATTTAAGGAAAAGAAGCCAGAAGGAGCAAGATCTGGCAAATTCTGGGCATGCAAATAAACGGCAACATTGTTTTGGTCAAAAATTCTCTAACTTACAATGTCGTATTTGCAGGTGCACTGTCATGGTGCAAAATGTATTTTGCATGAGCCACTTCTCAGGATGGTTTTTGTTTTTCTGAAGCTTTCTCGCAGACACCCCAGCAGTTCAGTTTAATTTTGCTGATTGACAATCTGGTCATTGGAAAATGATGTTCATTAATTAGTAAAAACACAGTCATCATTGTTTTAATTATTTATATGACCTGACGCCTTGGAGATAAATAAGAATTGCTGGACTCGTGTGCACGTTTGTAAAATAAATGTCAGAAATACACGCTCTGCCAACTAAGCACAGCGTCACTAGGTAGACTGATTAACAAGATTGTTGACATATGATACTTAGAGGCAAAATAACATCCTATTCTCATGTTACTGGCCAATTCCAATTATTTTTGGATCTCCCTCATATTACATATATATACTGTATATATTTATTTATTTAAGTTCAAAATCCAAAACCATACAGGAAGTCAGAAAATCAAAGGAAAAACTGGCAAAGGTGTATATTGTCTTTGCTGAAGATCTGAAAACAAAGATTGTTCAGTATCATGGTTTAGGGGAAGGCTACAAAAAGCTATCTCAGAGGTTTAAACTATCAGTTTCAACTGTAAGGAATGTAATCAGGAAATGGAAGGCCACAGGCACAGTTGTTGTTAAACCCAGGTGTGGCAGGCCAAGAAAAAGACAGGAGTGACATATGCAGAGGATTGTGAGAATTGTTACAGACAAGCCACAGGTCACCTACAAAGACCTGCAAGAACATCTGGCTACAATTGGTGTATCTGTACATCGTTTTACAATTCAGCGCGATTTGCACAAAGAACATGTGTATGGCAGGGTGGTGAGAAAGAAGCCCTTTCTGCACTCACGCCACAAACAGAGTCGCTTGTTGTATGCAAATGCTCATTTAGACAGGCCAACTTCATTTTAGAATAAAGTGCTTTGAACTGATGAGGCAAAAATTGACCTGATACCTCCTGTCAAATTTAGTGGAGGTTCCATCATGCTGTGGGGCTGTGTGGCTAGTTCAGGGACTGGGGCCCTTGTTAAAGTCGAGGGTTGGATGAATTTAACACAATATCAACAAATTCTTCAGGATAATGTTCAAGCATCAGTCACAATGGTGAAGTTACGCAGGGGTTGGTTATTCCAACAAGACAATGACCCAAAACACAGTTCAAAATTTACAAAGACATTCATGCAAAGGGAGAAATAGAATGTTCTGGAATGGCCGTCACAGTCCCCTGACTTTAATATCATCGAAAATCTATGGGATGATTTGAAGCAGGCTATCCATGCTCAGCAGCCATCAAATTTAACTGAACTGGAGAGATTTTTTTATGGAAGAATGGTCAAAAATACCTCCATCCAGAATCCAGACACTCATCAAAGGCTATAGGAGGTGTCTAGAGGGAAGAGGAGGCTCAACTAATTATTTATGTAATATGTCTTTTGGGGTACCCAAATTTATGCACCTGTCTAATTTCGTTATGATGCAAATTGCATATTTTCTGTTAATCCAATAAACTTAATCAAGTTGCTACTTTGAAAGATCGGCCAATGATAAACAAAAATCCAAAGAATTAAGAGGGGTTCCCAAACTTTTTAATAAAATTGTATGTATGTATGTATATATATGTATATATATATATATATATATATATATATATATTGTGGAGGACTGCTGGCTTCCCATGCCTGTCCGCACCCCCAGGCCGCCAGGAGGAGCTCTCCCAACAGCAGGATCGTGCCCGAGTTCCAGCAGGGCCTTATGGACTATGTAGTGTTTTTACACAGCCCTGCTGGATACCTTGGGGACCACCGGGAGTCGCTGTAGGAGGGCTCATGGGCCCTTGTATGCCCTATAACCCGGGAGTACGTCACGGTCACGGGGTGAAGAACAGGACTGTTTGCCCTGACCCGGAAGGAAAAAGGAACTGTGGACTGTTGGGACAGAAACACCTCCAGGTCAGGGGCTATAAAAGGGCGGTGCCTCACTCCAGACAACGAGCTGTGCTGGGTGGGAGAGGAGCAAAGTGTCTGGGCGAGGAGGAGTGGTTATTGTGTTGGTCAGTGATTTATGAGTAGTGTGGAACGTGCTTGGTGCACTGTGGATAAAAATAAACAGTCTTGGACTTTTACCTGGTGTCTGGAGTTGTACCTGAGGGTTCAAGGGAGCACTAGCGCCCCCTACTGCCACAATATATATATATATATAGACAAATAGGGGGCGCTGTCGTCCCCTTGAACCCTCAGACCAGACGCCAAACACCAGATAAAAGTCCAAATTTTGGATTTATTACAATAATAATGTGCACAAAGCACCATCCACTCCACAATACTCCAATAATTAATCAATACAATCACAATAATCAAATCCTCCACTCCCAGATGCGTTGTCACCCTTCCTCCCAACTCAGCTCAACACTCTGGGGTTTCCCATAGTCCTTTATAGTCCTTGATGCGGAATTGCTTCTGATCCCTCAGTCCATGTGAGCACTTCTAGGTCAGGTGAAAACTCCTCTTTTTCTTCAGCCCGGAAGTACTTTATTTCTTCTGTCCTTGTGACAGGGAAGTACTTCCGGGCTATACAGAGAATACAAATCCTTGAGCCTCCCTGCAGCGTCCTCTGGTGGCCCCCATAATATCCAGCAGGGCTGTGAAGGAAAACTCCAAGGTCCATGATGCATGATGCCCTGCTGGAATTCGGGGTTTCTCCACGTTGCAGGGAGGGTTCCACCTGGCGGCTTGGGGGTATTGGCCAGGATAAGCTGCCGGCCATAGTCCACTATATATATATATATATATATATATATATATATATATATATATATATATATATATATATATATAGTTGAGAATCAGCCCAACAACAAATAGAGACAGGTCTCCCAAAGTCCAGAACACACATTTTTGTTTTGTTTTTTTCTTTACAGCATACACACAGTGCAATGATCCCTGTCATTTTCTTTTCTTTCTCCTTCTCTTCTGCCACTTCCACTCCTCTCCTCTCCGGCAAGCTCTGTCTTCTACCTCCCAACTCTGGCTCCCTGAATGGAGTGAAGCAGCCCCTTTTATACTTCACCCGGATGTGCTCCAGGTGCTCCCTGATGACATTCCTGCAGTACTTCCTGGTGTGGCAGAAGGGCTGCAGTCCATGGCTCCGTAATCATACGGGCACCCCCTGGTGGAGGCCATGGGCCCCAGCAGGGTTGAACTTCTGTGGCTCAGATGGAAAGCAGGGCGGCTGCCCTCTTGTGGCCAGGCAAGGATCCCAGCCGTCCACCACAATATATATAATATACAGTGCATCTGGAAAGTATTCACAGCGCATCACTTTTTCCACATTTTGTTATGTTACAGCCTTATTCCAAAATGGATTAAATTCATTTTTTCCTCAGAATTCTACACACAACACCCCATAATGACAACGTGAAAAAAGTTTACTTCAGATTTTGCCAAATTTATTAAAAATAAAAAAATTGAGAATGCACATGTACATAAGTATTCACAGCCTTTGCCATGAAGCTCAAAATTAAGCTCAGGTGCATCCTGTTTCCCCTGATCATCCTTGAGATGTTTCTGCAGCTTAATTGGAATCCACCTGTGGTCAATTCAGTTGATTGGACATGATTTGGAAAGGCACACACCTGTCCATATAAGGTCCCACAGTTGACAGTTTATGTCAGAGCACAAACCAAGCATGAAGTCAAAGGAATTGTCTGTAGACCTCCGAGACACGATTGTCTCGAGGCACAAATCTGGGGAAGGTTACAGAACAATTTCTGCTGCTTTAAAGGTACCAATGAGCACAGTGGCCTCTTTCATCCGTAAGTGGAAGAAGTTCAAAACCACCAGGAGTCTGGCCAGCCATCTAAACTGAGCGATCGGGGGAAAAGGGCCTTAGTCAGGGAGGTGACCAAGAACTCGATGGTCACTCTGTCAGAGCTCCAGAGGTCCTCTGTGGAGAGAGGAGAACATTCCAGAAGGACAACCATCTCAGCAGCAATCCACCAATCAGCCCTATATGGTACAGTGGCCAGACGGAAGCCACTCCTTAGTAAAAGGCACATGGCAGCCCACCTGGAGTTTTCTAAAAGGCACCTGAAGGACTCTCAGACCATGAGAAACAAAATTCTCTGGTCTGATAACACAAAGATTGAACTCTTTGGTGTGAATGCCAGGCGTCACGTTTGGAGGAAACCAGGCACCGCTCATCACCAGGCCAATACCATCCCTAAGTGAAGCATGGTAATGGCAACATCATGCTGTGGGGATGTTTTTCAGCAGCAGGAACTGGGAGACTAGTCAGGATAAAGGGAAAGATGACGGCACCAATGTACAGAGACATCCTGGATGAAAACCTGCTCCAGAGTGTTCTTGACCTCAGACTGGGGCGATGGTTCATCTTTCAGCAGGACAACGACCCTAAGCACACAGCCAAGATATGAAAAGAGTGGCTTCAGGACAACTCTGTGAATGTCCTTGAGTGGCCCAGCCACAGCCCAGACTTGAATCCGATTGAATATCTCTGGAGAGATCTTAAAATGGCTGTACACCGACGCTTCCCATCCAATATGATGGAGCTAGAGAGGTGCTGCAAAGAGGAATGGGCGAAACTGGCCAAGGATAGGTGTGCCAAGCTTGTGGCATCATATTCAAAAAGACTTGAGGCTGTAATTGCTGTCAAAGGTGCATCGACAAAGTATTGAGCAAAGGCTGTGAATACTTATGTACATGTGATTTATCAATTTTTAAATTTTTAATAAATTTGCAAAAACCTCAAGTAAACTTTTTTCACGTTTTCATTATGGGGTGTTGTGTGTAGAATTCTGAAGAAAAAAATTAATTTAATCCATTTTGGAATAAGGCTGTAACATAACAAAATGTGGAAAAAGTGATGCGCTGTGAATACTTTCCAGATGCACTGTATAAATATATATATCTTTATATAGATATATATGTATTTATGGCATTAATGAGTTTTTGTGTACATTTTGAGCTTCCCTATAAATTTATTATTTTCAGAGTATCTAAAATTTCTTATTATAATTGTAGAAAATAAGGAGTGATTTAAATTGATTAATTAAGCATCTATCTTGCCTTCAGCAATGCTGGTAATTAATTAAATAATTTGGTAAGGCTCCTACATTATTTATCTTGCCTTACTGAAATACAATCATTTTAAAAAGCAGAGTAATACAATTTATGGATAAACACAAAGATTTTAGAAATGTAAAAACTGTATATACTGTATATGTTGACATATACAGTAAGATGGAACACAGACAGACTAGACAGACAAACATAACACAGAAGATGCTGGCTGTTTACTAGCTGTTTAGAGCTCTAGTTTATCTTGGCACAGGTAAATAAAAAGATTATGTCCAGTGTTGTGTGGAGTTGTTGCCTTGTTGCTGCTCCCAGTTAAAGTGGAAGATTCTTCTTACATTGAAGTGTACTCTTTGTCTTTGCTGAGTGATTCTTTGTCTGTGATGTGCAGTACTTTCTCAGTTAGGCACTTTTCTGTATCGTTTGCAATTTCATAGGGAAAAGCATTACTCTTTCTGGCACAAAAGTTTAGATGCTAAACTTCCCTCCTTAAAGTAATGGCTGCTTCCAAGCCTTTTCAGCCCACAGCTTGACATGGCAGAAAGATTGTCAGCTTTCAGATTCACATACACAAGAAGAGTGTCAGTTTTCAACTAACCAAAGAGAGAGTGGCTCATCTGGTCCCTGGTTTCAGGGAGAGATTTTAGAAGGTCATTTTGCTGAGTGAGAGCACAATTTTCCCTTGGAGTAGACTGGTCCAGAGAGAGTGCCTAGGGTGATTCCCCAGAGTTCCCTCAGAAGTCAATGAGAATTTCCAGATGGAATGAGTGAAACTGATTTATGAAGGAAGGTGGAAACTCTATTGATTGGATCAAAGTCACTTAAAGTTACAAAATCAGTGCCTTCCCAAGAGATTTGATGAGGGCCTCTGCAAAGATATGTGTTCAGCCTGGTCCTGGTACAAAGAGTTTAGCTAAACTGAAAGAAGGTGAAGCTGAATGTCTGAATCTGTGTTAAAACTGTTTTCTTAACAGGCCAGATCTGCAGAATGGGCAATGCTTACTTTGTCCTACATAATATTATACAATATCATACTGCAATTAATCATACTTTCTTCTTTGTGCAGTATTTTTCATGAGCCTTCTGTAAACAGGGAATATGCTCTGTTTTATAATAAATGATTTTTTGACGACACCATTATGTGCCAGACGATAAAATCATAAATGCTGTATAAAATGTAATATGATGGTATAAGAGCATTTTAAAATTTCAAAATGTGCAACGTTTGATGCTGGTCTGTCTAAATTGTCTGTCAACATTTATTATGGTAGAGGCACTGAAATCATTTTAATAAACAGCAATAGAAAGAAAATATTTATTTTTAATTATGCTCAGCTAGGCATATGATTGTAAAAGAATCATAAATCACTAAATAAATGCAAAACTTGTATCAAAAAAGTAATAAGCATTATATTACAGTATAAACAAACTCTACTGGCAAAGTCTTCACATAAATTAAAAGATTTTTTTAATGGAACAGGTCTTCATCTAAGCTTGAGATTAATGATGTATTTAGCCAGAGTCCCCTAATTTGTGAATTGTATGTTTGCTAAGTTATAAAAATATTCTTAGAAATGAACTATCCTTTGTTTGATTATTTCATTAAGGTACATTTAACAATAAAGCCAGGAGAGGTAAAAGAAAAAGTAAATGATGAGTACAGAGATTCTTTAAGGAAATGCATTAGCAATAACAGCATAATGAATCTCATATACCAAAAAAGTGCATAATAAACCCTGACACAGATAAATTATTGAAGATGGAGAAGTCTCTTAAAGCATTATTCTGGGAAAACATCAATGATTTAGGAAGTCGTTTAAAGCATTTCAGTTATGAAAGTCATTGCAAAGGTCTGGTTAGAAAAATGAAATTAATACCGCCAATTACAAATAAATAGTATTGAATTACAAATCCATTTCCTGAACCTGCTTAACACAGTAGGTTAACTGAGGTATAGAAGGTATAGGTGTATGTTTATCCGCTCTTGGCAACTAGCTGGCATCTTGTCCAAGGTTAATTTCCTACATTGTACAATGATGCTGTTGTTTTAGGATCCGGATCTCTGCTATTTATAAAAACTAATATTTTACTACGAAATTTAAAAAAATGTAAAATTCAAACAATAACATAATAGCTGTTATAGACTGCAGTTTGAAAACCCTTTTAGATTATGTTTTTACTTTTCTGCATAAAAAACATAGTCATGTGAAGGGTAGCCTGTGGGTGACAAGTGCAGCTTTTGTCTGTAAAAAAAATGTTTGAGGGCCTATAGAATGCAATCTATTAATTGTACATTTAGATTGGCAATGGAGTTGTTTGGGTGAAAGTAAGAAGGTTCTTCTACTCAGGTCACATGTTGAGTGTAGACAGAGGTGCAGATACAGCTGTGTTAGATTGGGTCAGATAAACATGGAAAACATTCTGGGAGCTGTCTCTTGTGCTTACATCCAAATGAGACCTTCTGGTATTGAAGGCAAAAGTTTATTACATCTGTGTGAGGAGTATTGTGCAATATGCAAAGAAAGCAGAGCATGAAGCAAAACTTATGAGAACAGTGGTAAGAATGAATGAATGGGTGAGAGGAAGATGAATGCTAAGTTAACAAAAAGACCTGCTATGGGAGACGATAGGTGTGGTGCTGAGGAGAAACAGACTAAAGTGATTTGGACATAGAAAGTGTAAGGCAGAGGATGACTTTTGAAGAAGTGCACCAACATGAAGATGTCTGGAGTGAGGACAAGAAGGAGGCTAATAAACAGTGTGGTGTATGGCCGGCCGTTTATCCCGGCCAATACCCCCAAGCCGCCAGGTGGATCCCTCCCTGCAGTATGGAGGTTCCCCAAAGACCAGCAGGGCATCATGGACATTGCAGTTTTTATACACCGCTCTGCTGGATGCCATGGGGACCACTAGGAGATGCTGCAGGGAGGATCAATGGTTATTTGCCTTACGCCCAGGAAGTCACGTGGACAAAGGGAACGATGTGCTTCCTGGGTGAAGAAAAGAAGGATTTTTATCTGACCCGGAAGTGTTCCAGGTCACATGGACAGAGAGGGTTAAACACTTCCGAGTCAAGGACTATAAAAAGGATTACAAAACACCAGAGCGTTGAGCTGAGCTGGGTGGTAGGAGGGCAACGAGTCTGGGAGTGGTGGAGAGTTTATAGTAATTATTGTTATTGATTATTGGTGTGTTTATGAGTATAGTGGAGGAGAGGGTGCTTTGTGCACTGTGGCGAATTAATAAAGTTAACATTTGGACTTTTATCTGGTGTCTGGAGTTGTGGACAAGGGTTCAAGGGAGCGATAGCACCCCCAATCTGTCACAACAGTTATTGAAATGGGCCATTGTTCTGCTATACAGAGTAACTGCACTTCGTCCAGTTTTACATAGATTACTGGCGAATCTTCATGGGGTCCATTTCCTCTCCCCAACTCTTTGATCGAATGTCACTGTATCGCCATAAAAATAGTACTGTCAATAATAGGGTTCCACTTCAACGCCTGGTAATAAATAATTGTGTTTTGTTATGATAAGAATACCACATTTTGGTATTTGTTTTAGGACTTGTGTATTTATTCAAAGATTGTCATCCTGTCTTATAAATTGTGACTTTTGAAAAGTGATTTTGAGTTTGGCTAAACAGACCAAGCTTGGTCCAAATGGGTGCTTTTATCTCTTACTTTAAAGAACCTAAATCACTGCAATTTATACGGTTCAACAGTTGCATATTATGAAGAGAATTTTGCCTGAGTACAGTTGTGCTTAAAAGTTTGTGAACCCTTTAGAATTTTCTAAATTTCTACATAAATATGACCTAAAACATTATCAGATTTTCATTCAAGTCCTAAAAGTAGATAAAGAGACACCAGTTAAACAAATGAGACAAAAAATATTATACTTGGTCATTTATCTATTAAGGAAAATTATCGAATATTACATATTTGTGAGTGGCAAAAGTATGTGAACCTTTGCTTTCAGTATCTGGTGTGACCCTTCCTTTGCAGCAATAACTACAACTAAATGTTAGCCCATTCTTCCGTAAAGAACAGCTTCAACTCTGGGATGTTGGTGGGTTTCCTCACATTAACTGCTCGTTTCAGGTCCTTCCACAACATCTCGATTGAATTAAGGTCGGGACTTTGACTTGGCCATTTCAAAACATTAACTTTATTCTTCTTTAACCATTCTTTGGCAGAGCAACTTGTGTGCTTAGGGTCGTTGTCTTGCTGCAAAACCCACCTTCTCTTGAGATTCAGTTCATGGACAGATGTCCTGACATTTTCCTTTAGAATTCTCTGATATAATTCAGAATTAATTGTTCCATCAATGAAGGCAAGCCGTCCTGGCCCAGATGCAGCAAAACAGGCCTAAACCATGATAATACCACCACCATGTTTCACAGATGGGATAAGGTTCTAATGCTGGAATGTAGTATTTTCCTTTTTCCAAACATAACGCTTCTCATAACATAACCAAACATAACCAAAACGTTCTATTTTGGTCTCCTCCGTCCACAAAACATTCTTTCAATAGCCTTCTGGTTTGTCCATGTGATCTTTAGCTAACTGCAGAAGAGCAGCAAATTTCTTTTTCCGAGGTCAGTGGCTTTCTCCTTGCAACCCTGCCATGCACACCATTGTTGTTCAGTGTTCTCCTAATGGTGGACTGATGAACATAAACATTAGCCAATGTGAGAGAGGCCTTCAGTTGCTTAGAAGTTACCCTGGGGTCCTTTGTGACTATTACACGCCTTGCTCTTGGAGTGATCTTTGTTGGTCAACCACTTCTGGGGAGGGTAACGATGGTCTTGAATTTCCTCCATTTGTACAAAATCTGTCTGACTGTGGATTGGTGGAGTCCAAACTCTTTATAGATGGTTTTGTAACCTTTTCCAGCCTGATGAGCATCAACAACTCTTTTTCTGAGGTCCTCAAAAATATCCTTTGTTTGTGCCATGATACACTTCCACAAACATGTGTTGTGAAGAGCAGACTTTGATAGATCCCTGTTCTTTAAATAACACAGGGTGCCCACTCACACCTGATTGTCATCCCATTGATTGAAAATACCTGACTCTAATTTCACCATTAAACTAACTGCTAATCCTAGAGGTTCACATACTTTTGCCACTTATAAATATGTAATATTCGATCATTTTCCTTAATAAATAAATGACCAAGTATAATATTTTTGTCTCATTTGTTTAACTGGTTTATCTTTATCTACTTTTAGGACTTGAGTGAAAATCTGATGATGTTTTAGGTCATATTTATGCAGAAATATAGAAAATTCTAAAGGGTTCAGAAACTTTCAAGCACAACTGTAAATATTGTTGGAAAATGGCAGGCTATCTATGGGCTCTTTTCTGAAAAAAAAAAAAAAACTGAGAGGAAACAGAAATGTTGAAAACAGGGTGAACGGAGAATATTGAATTTCTTTAAAAAAAGTAATTATTTTGAGGGGAAATTCCCTTCTGAAATGGGAACAAGGCTCTCTCACACAAACATAGAACACAAAGCTGAATGATAAAAGATGCTTTAAATAAAAAAAATGAAAAAAGAACCTAACATAAACCCAAAATATTAGAAAGTGATTCTTGCTGTAATTCTTTTTTTCTATTTTTTTAACTTAGTAGTTTTTTCTGTTGGCTTTATCTTTTTTTTACTGTGCTTTGAGGGAGCTTTTTACTAAGTTATTTTTAAGCTAGTTGATTTGATTTATCTTGTTGTTTATTTTATTTTGTATATGGCAATTCAAGGTGGATCACATGAACACGATCATCACAGTTTTTGACGTCTCTATACAATACTGTTATCCCTCAGTGAATAAAACTTTGTTTGAAAGAACTCTTAGTGGTAATGACACAGCGGAACATTTTTTATACACTGGATGGTTTCTTTATTCTCTTAGGCAAAGAAACGTGTAAATGAACATGTCTGGGGACATTGGTTTCTAATCAGCATATGTGTACTCCTTAATAATTGGCAACAATACTTTTTGTTTAACCTGTGTTTACATTATTTGTCAAGCTCAGGAAATTAATATATGCCATTGTTTAGTCCATTGTCATGTTGATCTAGGCAGGGACTAAAGGAAATTTATACTTCTGGGTAATAGAAGGCTTAGGGTGAGGGACAGTCCACTGAGAATGCTGTCAAGGCCATTCACACAGACCGCAGAGGCTCACAGGCAGACATGGGTATGTGGCTGGTACAACACAAGGCACATGGATGGCAATACCTACCTCCAAGAAGGGAGAGACAGTTCCATCAGAGAGATGGCAGTTGTGGGTTCAGCAAGAAGGGGAAGATTCAAGAAAGGACCGAACGAAGCTGACGGATGAGAAGGGAGGCATACCTAGGTCAACACAGAGATCCCAGAGTTGAAGAAAAGAGAATTTTCACTCTGTGAGGAAAAGACACTGACAGGAATTCAACAATTTGAATGAACAGAGTGCATCCGTGGACAGATGGACGATTGTTGGGGTAATACAGCATGCAAAATGGGCTCTGCACCACTAACAGTTGTATCCTTCACTTCATTGTTAACGGACATTTAGAGTGTGGACTGTTTGCTTTTCTTTTTAGAAAATGGTTTTTATTTCTGAAATTGTTAGATTCCTATGTTCTTTTATCTTTTTGGTGTACTTTATATTGTCAAAGCAGTGCTAATGTTCCTGTGTGGTTTCCCTTTCTTTTTCAGATCCACAGCCATGGCCCAGCTTTATAAATAAACTGAAATTAACCGCATATTTTGTTTATTAGTTTACTGCATCTGATTGTAATCAACCTGTAACAATATAATGGTCCACAGAATGGTCAAACTATTCTAAATACCATAGCTGCTTTAGCGTTGTTATTCTCACTACACCCTTTTGTTCTTCTTTCAGCTGCTCCCGTTAGGGGTTGCTACAGCGGATCATCTGTTTCCATATTACTCTCACTGCACCACTCAGAGTATTTATATAACTGTATCTGAGTGGGGAATCACAGCTCTACAGCAGCTGACTGTAAAGAGAATTATCAGTATACAGCATCAAGCACACGCTGCCTCAGCCATGCTGTCTATTGAACTGCTCTCATACGGCAAACGCTTCAGAGCCTTTCCTGTAGGGACTTCACGATTCAGAAACAGTTTCATCCCAAGAACTATAAACGCACTCAATCAGTCCATCAAGTGCTCCTTGTGCAGTAGAACACTTTGTAATTATAAGTACAATCACCTCACTGTAAACTTGCAATACAGTTATAATATTGCACAACCTGAGCCACTTTATAAAGCGTGTATTTACATATAATGACGATATAATTTTTAAGATGAAATGCAGCAAAATATGTTTATTATATTATACAGATAAAACTTTGAACTTCATTTAAATAATCTATATTGTTAATAATTAAACATGTTGCAGAGCTCCGTTCACGGATTGTTCCTGCCTAACGTTGTATTCTTGCTGGGGCTGACGCAACACTGGAAGGATAGATGGATAGAATAATTAAACATGTACTACGAAGATATTTCAATGTTTCTTAAACGTTTTGAAGAATCTACATTCTCAGCTTACAGATGGCTTAACATCTATTGCAGAGCTGATTGTGTGGCGATTGGGTATTTGGAGAAAGAAAAGGAAGGACAGGAATTGGGGATTAGCACATTTGAGAGAGACAGTACTGCTGCAATAAATTATTTCATCGAAGGTCGCACACGGCGCAGCCAGCATCTTGTGTGAGGCAGGAACAATCAGTGCACCACCATGTTCCCATGTTTAATACATGCTTTAATTACTATCATCATGAAAATGATATCAAGTATATATCTCAGTATTTTAACTATTCAGAAAGCTGTAATATCACAAATGTAATGGATTCTGTGTCCTGTCAGAGGTAGAAAAAGCCCGTTTAAGACGCACGTAGTGATTCACACATATAGAGCACATAGAAGAACATATACAAAACAAAGCATTTAACGTGCTACTTTGTTACAATGGGATTTGAGAAACTAGTAAATTAAACGATTTTAAGATGAAGTTTATGAAGTTCTACTTTAATGACAAAATAAACTACATGAATGAAGTGGAAATTTTGAGATTAAAATTGACATTTCAAGCTTTTTTCTCCACTGCCTATTTTTTTTTTTCTTTTCTCTGTACCCTAACAAGATTTCATATGACACTCAGATGGTAGGCTACAACTCACCTTTTCACGGCAACTTTGATATCTGACAACTCCTTTTTTATTTTGTGCACTGTGTGACTCTGTGAACTTGAGCTTTCGAGTTTCTCTGACACTCTATGTCACATGATCAACTTCCTTTTGTTGCTTATACCTCTCTTTAAACCAACAAATAGTATGTTTTTCCTTGCCTACACTGGTATTCACTGAAATTCTTCTATTTTCCCCCGTGCTTTTGCCATTGTCTTTTCACAGAACGCTGAGCTTAAGGGCTATTTATATTGATTTGCATATTCAAAGAGGTGTAATTCTGGGAGGAGATGGGGTGGTATAGCAGGCTTGTGCCCGTGCGTTACTGCCTGGGATTTATGGAGCAGAAGAACGTGGAAGTTTGCACAGATTTATGCATCTGGATTTATTTGTGCGTATGCACATTTCCGCTTTTGTCTTTAAGCCATATTTTAGTGTGAATTCTACACATGCCGTTATGCATGAGGCCCCTGGTCATTTTTCTAGGCATTCACAAAAATTCACAGAGGCTGCCTCGATGAGCTTTTAACAGTCCTAAATAGAATTTATAGTGTTCCAAAATGAATGCAAAGATGAGTTTGATGAACTTTGAAAAGCATGATCAACATTAAATTCATGAGTACATGTATATAAAAAACAGAAACAAATGGACAATTCAAGACAACTGTCCTAAATAATCTATATATATAATTCACTAAGGGCACGCAAGACAGAGAGTCCAAGCAAGACAGAGAGCCACGCCCACCAACTCTAAGACCATGGGATACGCTTGACAGGCCCGCCCACCAACTCTAACCCTCCTCCTGCATCATGGGATACGCACGACAGAGCCCCGCCGCGCCACCTGTAACCCTCCTCCTGTGTCCACCATCACTCTCGAGGCATGTGCACTGCCTGCTCATGTGCCTGCACGCAACAACTCACCAAACCCAGCCTCAGTTGCTTTTGTCTATTCTACAGTCCACATGAAAGACACACACACACACAGGCGCGTGAGAGAGACACACACACAGGCGCGCGAAAGAGACACTCACACAGGCATGCGAGAGAGAGAGAGAGAGAGACACACACACAGGCATGTGAGAGAGAGAGACACACACACACAGGCACGCGCATGCATTGTTGCAATGTTACTTTTCTTGGTTGTTTATTAAATTACGGATTTTTCAAATGTTAATGTTAAAAAAAGTGTTTTTAGCAAGCGGTTCGTAGCGCTATAGCGCGAACTCTTGCAGTGTTAGTTTTCTCTGTTGTTCAAGGTTTTCTCAGTGTTATTCAATGTTTTTACATTTAGTTTACTATTATGCTGTGCATTCTATGGTATAATTAACTATATTTGTGCTTAAAAACTTAAAAAATATATATTTACATACAGTTCGTAGGGTCTGGAACGGATTAATTGTATTTACATACAATCCTATGGGGGAAATTTCTTCGGTTCACGACCAAATCGGTTTATGACCAGAGTTTTAGAACGCATTATGGTCGTGAACCGAGGATCCACTGTATATATAATCGACCAGGTCGCCCACGATCACCCACTCTAACCCTCCTGCCATGTCATGGGGAACACATGACAGAGCCCTGCCCGCCAACTCTCACCCTCCTCCCGCGTCCATCCTCTCTCTCGAGGCATGCACACTGCTTGCTCATGTGCCTGCCCCCAACAGGTCACCAAACACATCTGCACTCGCTTTGGTCTGTGCTACAGTCCACATGCAGCTGTGAGCCACGTTGACTGTTCACGTTGATAATGATGCGGCGTATGTTACGCCACGGGTTGGCTAGTTTATTATATTAATCAAGACTAAATGGGTCATAATTGTTGCAGAAGTGAACTGGAGGACTTTGTTTTTGGTAAAACAAGATTTGTTAAGACCAGGCCAAGGCTGATGCTCTCATTTCTCAAGAAAAAAAAACCAAAATGAGTTAAAATTTGTATTAAAACAGAATCCAAACCAAAAGTCAGAAACATAATAGCTAGCTTCCAGAGAAACATCTTTTCACAAACTAAACACTAAAAGGCCTTTCCTTTTTAAACAAACTTTGGAAAATAATAGAATATAAGACTCATATTGGATGGCCACCATTATACCACATGTATGCATAGACATGCCTCCTAGTGAATGAGGCGCTTGTCACTCTTGCACTACCTTGAATTTGATAATTGAGTCGGAAAAATGAATAAAGCAATTGCCTTTCACTGATTTATCATTCTCTTTTACAAATGTATTGTAACAGCTGTATTGGAAACTATGGGGGCACTGACAAACACCAATGCAGTACACTCATAGCAGTTTTCAGGTGACCGTTATGTAAATCCAGAAGCCTTCAAAAAAAAAAGCCCACAGAGAGACATCCTATAAAAGGGGAACATCTGCAGAGCCATCATTCTTCAGTCTAGCACTGATGGCTGGGTGAGCAAATCCTTGTCAGGATAAGTGAACCAAAAAAACAGCCATGATAAAGCAACAATCCATTTGAGCCACATGCGCTTGCACCGTGCTTTGTTACATTGGTGTCAGGTGTACAGGATGGTGACTTACACACTTCTTCAACAAAGCGCTAAGGCCCATGTGGAGACTATATGGATAATGACGCGCACACCATGAGGAGTGCTGGCACCAGTACCCTACCTTCTCTTCAGAGGAGCCAGTTAGTGGATCAGTGAGGACATAGTTATGTCTATCCCACTACAATGGTCAACAGGTTTGGGAGCATTTTAGGTCCCAAGTTCAAAGAGCAGCCAGGCACAACAGTTGGAATGCTCCTACCACTGCTGCATCTCTGGGACTGGCACTTGAGGAGTATCTGAAATTGTAACTCTGACCCATCAGGCTCATCCCAACTTCTTATAGGCCCTGCAGGAACAACTGACTTTGCAAGCATTTTTGAGGGTGGTAATGCCATTAAATGTTTACCAATAACTTCGCTTGGCTGCACCACAGACCATATTGGGAGCTCTCGCAGGATCTAAGCCATTTTATGCTGGCCCAAAGGCACCCTGTCCAGAGTCTTGGGAAACTTCACCAGGGTTACGCCGTTAGGGAGGCGTTGCCCCTCCCCTTGTAAGAGCTCAATTTGCATGGTTCGAATTGCACCAGGTAGGTGACCAGAAAATTGTTAAAAGAAATCGAACTTTGTTATCTGCTGTGCTCGAGTTTTCATATTTTATCTTCTGAGCTTATGCTTAAAGGCTGAAGCTGTTATTTTGTTATTCGCTATTATAAAGGCATTTTAGTGACTTAATAGCAAAAAAATATATAGAAGCTAAAGGGAAGGTCATATGTAAGGCATAATCAGTGTTTTATTGTAATGCTTAGGCTAAGTTTCCTATCGATATACCCAGCTGGATTATAAAAATAGACCACAGTCTAACAAACCATGGGAACATGGAAAAGGAGCAAAATCTCAGGGTTGTAAACACATTTAAAAAGTCACATACTCCTAAACTGACAGGATTATGAATCAACCCAGTGGACTGGGTTAATTGTGGTTATTTAAAGTACAGTATAATTGTTTGTCATGTTCCGTTAGCAACTGCTCTTTTCCTTTAGAAACACTTGCTCTTGCACTTGCTTATATAAGGAAAGATGATTGACACTTTCTCTTGCCAGTATTTTATTGCCTAAACCAGGACATTCCAGTGGGGTCGGAGCCCATAGTTTTCTTCCACAACCTTCAGTCCTCACCCAGTGAGCATCCACACTATTGGCTTCTTAGATCTTTTGGACCATGGTTTTCATCATTAAGGCCACCTGGTTGGCCCCAATGAAGAAGGAATGCATATTGGAGGTGGCCTTCCTAATGACTCAAGAACCAGTTCTCAACTTTACTAGAGAGATGATGCATCTTTGTAACCATGAAGTTAGTATCTTTGGCAAGATCAGCTATAATGCCCAGTCTCTTCTCATGCCTGATTGCCCGCAAAACACCACCAAAATTGTCTGCCCTTCTCTAAGCCAGTCCTGTTGCCAACTGTTGCTCTTCTGGACTGTCCAAACAACAAGGTCATCTCCTCTGTCAGCTGCTCGAACACTTTTCAAACATCTTTTCAGCTAGTGATAAAGAGTGACAGAGTTAACCAAGCACACCATCAACATGGGTGCTGCTGCCCCCATTCACCTGCATCCCAGACACCTACTGTTGGCCAAACAGCAAATCACTGAGCAAAAGATTAAACAAATGGCAGCTTGCAGGGATGATCAGAGCCTTGTCCAGCTCATGGGCATCACCCACTTTTCAAATACGTAAAAAGGACCCCATGCCCCAGATTGATGACGCACTAGACTCCATCAGCAGCTCAAGTTGGTTCAGTTCTTCGGACCTGTGCAATGGATACTGGCAAGTGGTGCTCGCACCAGACTCTAAGGAGAAGATTGCCTTTACCATTGGGCAGGGGTTGTGGCATTTTAATGTCATGTAATTTGGTTTATGCAATTTGCCCACCACATTTGAGCTCCTGATGGAGTGGGTCCTTGCCAAGGTACCATGTGGCCACTGCATTGTATATCTGGATGACCTACTGGTGCACTCCTCCAGTATCGATAAAGCACTGCAGCACCTCGCAGAAGTATTCTCTGTCATCAGGGCTGCCAAGGTACAGCTCATCCCAGAAAAATGGCAGCTTTTAAGTCACGTCACAAGGTCAAGTTTCTGGGACATTTGACCAGTGTCGCAGAAGCTACCTAGAACCCTAAGAAGGTCTCTGCCATGCACGATTGGCCTCAACCCCTCAACGTCTCTGAGCTCCGCCGCTGGGTCTCTCATTATATTTCCGGAGGTTCGTCAGGGATATTACCCACATAGCAGCCCCTTTGCATAAGCTCACAATCCAGGGCTCTACGTTCCAATGGACCACAGAGTGCAAGGTCACCTTTTGCCACTTTCTCTTCTGTTTTTTTTCCAGTTTTCTGTGGTGGTGATCTGCGCCACCACCACCTAAGCAAAGCACCGTGATGTCCCTACATTGATGGATTAAAGGCCAGAATTCCACATGACCGTCATCATCAAATTCTTCCATGAGAACCCTGAATACAATGAGGACTGATTGAGGTTATTTATGTTAGATAGAATGCCTAGAGGGGGCTGGGCAGTCTCGTGGCCTGGAACCCCTGCAGATTTTATTTTTTTCTCTAGCCATCTAGAGTTTTTTTTTTTTTCTGTCCTCCCTGGCTATTGGACCTTACTTTTACTCTATGTTAATTAGTGTTCCCTAATTTTAATTATTTATTTTTTCTTTTTTCTTTCTTCATCATGTAAAGCACTTTGAGCTACATTTTTTGTATGAAAATGTGCCATATAAATAAATGTTGTTGTTGTTGTAGTCCCATTGTTCAGGTCGAGTCTGCCCCAAGATGGCGGTGGTTTCATTTATGGTGATTTCTGGGAGGAAGAGATGGACACTGATGGGCTGGCCCCAGAAGTGATGTCAAAAATGGTGCCACATCAATCTTCCTTTCTGCAGAGGGGAAAGAAGAAGAGACACTGTTATTGCGTAGTGCCCTTGGTTGGTCCGCGGTAACATTCTCATCATCTAAGCCTGTAAGTTGTTCCCCAGACACACACATATGACACTATGTTTCTGATGCATGTTAATTGTAGTTAAAAGTTTGATGTCATAAAAACATTTGTCTGTGTCATTAATCTTCCTTGAAAGGGGAATTAATATTTTGTTAGCAAGTCTATAGACATTGTCATGGGAAAAAAATTCCTCTGTCTTCACAGAGCTCAGATGAGAATGTAGACCATTTCTTTATTTTTACAGAGTTATGTACAAATGTCTCAGTCCATAGAGTGTGCAATCAATTAAACAATTCATCACATCATCTGACTCTTAATATGTAGAACTTTACTACCTTCTCCAATTAACTAACGCCACCAATAACTACTGACTCATGTCGATTCTCAGGTTATTCTGAACACCACTTTGTTACGAGGAGTGTTTTGTGGATTGTCCTATTGATCTTGGCACCGCTCCATAAGAGGGGCATTTCAGTTTTTCTATCAGTTTATTCACTTTTTCATGAGGAGTGTTTGATACTCATTAACCTCATTCTAACCTTAGAAAATTACTTTGGTAGCTTCTCTAAGATGAGGCAGAGACCTCTTGTGCTTTCAGCTTTAGGAATTACCCCCACCAGAGCCTTTAATCTGTCCCCAAGGCACATGTTTCTGATCTATCCTAATAAAAGACAAAGCCCTCACTCACTCACTCACTCATTACTAATTCTCCAATTTCCCGTGTAGGTAGAAGGCTGAAATTTGGCAGGCTTATTCCTTACAGCTTACTTAGAAAAGTTAAGCAGGTTTCATTTCGAAATTCTACACGTAACGGTCATAACGGTCGATAACGTCCGCCATGTTGAACTTTCTTATTTATGGCCCCATCTTCACGAAATTTGGTAGGCGCCCTCCCTGCGCTAACCAAAACCGATGTACGTACTTATTTCAATGGTATGACGCCACTGTCGGCCGCCATATTAAACTTTCCAACGTCACTAATTCTCCAACTTCCCGTGTAGGTAGAAGGCTGAAATTTGGCAGGCTCATTCCTTACAGCTTACTTACAAAAGTTAAGCAGGTTTCATTTCAAAATTCTACAAGTAACGGTCATAACGGTTGACAGCGTTTGCCATGTTGAACTTTCATATTTATGGCCCCATCTTCACGAAATTTGGTAGGCGGCTTCCCTGTGCTAACCGAAACTAATGTATGTACTTATTTTGGTAGTATGATGCCACTGTCGGCCGCCATATTGAAATTTTCAACGGTCTTTGTTACTTATAGACTCATCTTCAAGAAATTTGGTAAACGGGTTCCTAACGCTAACTGAAACCTACTTATGTAGATATATACATCCATATAGCCTGCAGCCCGGTCACCATGTAAGGGGGCGTTGGGTCCCCCATCCCAACGCCTCCCACGTTGTTGGCTGCCTGCCTATATAAGGCCGTCCATCGCACCGGTCTCTACATTCCCTTCCTTGCTTCGCCACGGGATTCACGTCTCCCTGCTCATAACTACAGCCTTTTTATTTAATCCACGGCTTCTCCGCTGTTTTATTGTTCGTTTATTACGATTATAGTTATTGTGTAGGTATTTTAGACTTACTTTACGTTGTTCAGGTACCCATTTCCTTTATCATTCCAACCGTACCCGCATTAACATGTCTATCGAGGTGATCACCATCGATCAAAGAACTGTCACTTACCGAGTGGTTTCCATGCCCGGAGATGGCACCTACCTTTTCCATTCTCTTTGTTAAATATTGCACGGCCATATCAGGCTCATTCTTGATATCCAGAGGAACATTGTATCTTATGTATTGAATGACTGGGACAAGTTCAAGGTGTGGACTGATGACGGTACAGGAGATAATTATACTACACAGGAGCACTATAAGAGTGAAATGCTTAAGCCCTTCACCTATGGTTCTGCATGTGAGTTGATGGCTGCCGCTGAATTGTTTGGTTGTCGCTTTCAAGTGTACCGAAATGACCAAATATTTTACACCTTTCGACAACCGCCAATGCCTATTAAACATCTTAGATTCACAGGTGACAGTTTCAGTAGTGGACACTTTGATGTTTATGAATGTTTAAACTCTCAAATGCTGGATGTGAAGTTATCGATGAAGCCGGTTGTATGCTTACAACGCTTGACAGATGCCAAATGTCACTTCAACACAAGTTCTGTAAATACTGTCTTAATTGAAACAAACCATGAAACTCAAACCGATTATGACAGCAGCAATCTAAGCTGTGAGATTTCAGACAAGATTACTTTTCACATGGCCAAACTGTACGTTGCATGCTCAAGAGTAAGCTCAGCGCACAGCTTGGTCATACTGCAACTGGAGGACCGAACTGACAATGTGGTATACAAAGAGATCCTTAACAAACAATTATTGGAATATTTTCCCTCAATTTAAAAAGGTGTAATTCTCTTCTTATTAAAAATATTACGGCAGTACTTTGCCACTGCGAAGCGCGGGTATTTTGCTAGTAATTTATATACTTGTAATAGATTGTAAAATATTATTATTAATTAAAAATTCTATAACAGTGATCTCCACTGCTCTATATAGACTGATTACCACTTCTGTTCTGGAAAAACTCAGGACAATTTTAGAGAGAGAGAGACAAACTGACCATGCCTGGTAATTAGTATGTCAAATAAATATAGATTAACATAGCTGATTTGGCTATAAATTATGATCACGTAGTACTGATGGGGGATTTTAATATACACATTGATGTGGAAACTGACACTTTTAGCAAATGTTTTACTTATTTGTTAAATTCAGTAGGATTTTGTCAGATTGTCAAAGGTCCAACTCATAATCATAACCACACATTAGATTTAATTATAACTTACAAAGTTGAAATTCAAAATTTAAATATTACTCCATTAAATGAAGTTATTTCCGATCACTACTTAATTACATTTGATTTAGTTCTGCCCTTGCCAACGCACTCGCAGATTAAAACAAAGACAGTGCGACATCTAGATTGTAATTCTGCTTCAAAATTTATAGATACTTGAGTAAGTCGAGTGTAATTGTGGAAAACCATTTAGATCAGTTAACATCAAATGTAAGTGTGGAAAACAATTTAGATCAGCTAACATCACATTATAATGTGACCTTGAGAGATGCTCTGGACACAGTGGCTCCCCTTAAAACAAAAGTGATCAAAGCACATAGAAACTCTCCCTGGTTTAATGAAAACACTTGAGCTCTTAAATTAGAGTGTCGAAAACTGGAGCGCAGATGGAGAACAACAAAACTACATGTCTTTCAAATTGCATGGACAGAGAGTGTTAATAAATATAAAAAGCCCTCTTTAAAGCTTGCTCAGAATACTATTCTACATTAATAGATAGCAATAATAAAAATCCTAGGGTACTGTTTAGAACAGTGGCTAAATTAACAAATGGGAATTCAGATCAACAGTGCAAAATACCAACAGATATTAGCAGTACAGACTTTATGAACTTCTTCAATGAGAAAATTAAAAATATAAGATCCCAGATCTCAGCATCACAGTACAAACCAAATACTAGCTTAGCAGACCCTGCTTCACATTGCATTCAGCACTTTAGTAATTTTAATCCTGTAACTGAGCAGGAAGTCTTAACTTTAATTTCTAAAATGAAGCCCACTACTTGTTCCCTAGATCCAGTGCCAACAAAACTAGTAAAAGTGCAATGGATGTTCTTGCAGCCTATTCTAAACATTATCAATAGTTCATTATTGCATGGCACAGTACCTGATGCACTAAAAGTGTCAGTCATTAAACCATTACTTAAAAGTCAGACCTAGACCCACACATACTAAATAACTATAGGCCTATTTCAAATTTACCATTTCTCTCTAAAATACTAGAAAAAGTAGTCGCCAGTCAGCTTCAGTCACACCTTACGCATTACAATTTATTTGAGAAATTCCAGTCTGGTTTCACACTGGTCATAGTACAGAAATGGCACTAACACGGATTGTAAATGACATTCTGATATCCTCTGATGAAGGAAACTCCACTGTAATTATGTTGTTGGACTTAAGTGCAGCATTTGACACCATTGACCATTCTATTTTACTGCACAGGCTAGAAAATGATGTTGGGCTTACAGGCCCGTGCTTGCTTGGTTTAGTTCTTATTTATCAAATCGATTCCAATATGTACAGAAATGTGCTGACAGTACTCCATCATTATACACAGAAGTTCAATATGGTGTCCACAGGGCTCAGTACTGGGACCTTTACTGTTTTCACTTTACATGCTTCCACTGGGATCTCTCATTAGGAAACATAATGTTAATTTTCACTCGTATGCAGATGACACCCAGTTATACCTTTCATTTAAATCAAATGAAGTTTCTCCGATGTTGTCTTTAATTAGTTGTGTTAGTGAATTAAAGGAGGATGGATGAGAACTACTTGTCTTTAAATACAGATAAAACAGAGATGTTAATTGTTGGAGGGAATGATGCTGATCACAGCAATATTTTGTCATCATTTAACTCAGTTGGAATCCCATTAATTTTACTGAATCAGCCCAAATCTAGGAGTTATCTTTGACTCTAGCATGTCATTTAAAGCACATATTACAAAGTTGTCCAAAACATGTTTCTTCCATCTTAAAAATGTTAGAAAATTAAGGCGCTTTCTAAATAAACAGGATTCTGAGAAATTAATTCATGCATTTATCTCTAGTAGGATTGACTACTGCAATGCGGTGTTCACTGGCTGTTCAAACTGTTCTTTATACAGCCTCCAGTTAATCCAAAATGCTGCTGCAAGAATTATTACAAGAACAAGAAAATATGAACACATAACTCCAGTTCTTAAATCCTTACACTGGCTCCCGGTTAAGTTTAGGGCAGATTTCAAAATCCTCCTTTTAACATATAAAGCATTAAATAGCCAAGGTCCGGCTTACTTGTCTGAACTTATCATGACCTACAAACCAGAGTGCACATTAAATCTTAAGATGCCAGTCTGCTTATTATTCCAAGGATTAATAAAATAACAGTGGGAGGTCGAGCTTTTAGTTACAGGGCCCCTAAACTGTGGAATGGTCTGCCTGCTACAATAAGAGATGCCCCTTCAGTCTCAGCTTTTAAATCCCGGCTGAAGACTCACTACTTCAGTTTAGCATATCCTGACTAGAGCTGCTGATTTACTGTACATACTGCATCTCTGTTGTCAGTCATTAGCACTAAAACATAAGTAACATGATAGTTATAATTTGATACTAACCCTCACCTATTCTGTTTCATTTCTCGGTACTCAAATGTGACACTTGGTGCCATGGCCCACCTGCCAAGTTGTTGTGCCTGCTTATGGTAAAGTCATCCCTGATGGAGGATCGCTGGAATCATGGGAAAGAGAGGTCCTTTCATCGGATTGGCTGGCCCAGCACTGTTTCAGCTGTGGAATGGCCAAATGGGGGAGGCAGCTTGATGGATGAGGTCTCCAGGACTATAAAACAAATTGAGTTCTTCCTTGTCTTCTTAGAGAGTCAAGGCTGGGAGGCTGTTAAGAGGCAGGGCCTGTTAAAGCCCATTGCAGCACTCCTTGTGTGATTTTGGGCTTTCATCCATCCATCCATTTTCTAACCCACTGAATCTGAATACAGGGTCACGGGGGTCTGCTGGAGCCAATCCCAGCCAACCCACCGCAGGACACACACAAACACACCAAGCACACACTCGCCAGTCCACCTAACCTGCATGTCTTTGGATTGTGGGAGGAAACCCACGCAGACTCGGGGAGAACATGCAAACTCCACGCAGTGAGGACCCGGGAAGCGAACCCGGGTCTCCTAACTGCGAGGCAGCAGCACTACCACTGCGCCACCGTGCCGGATTTTGGGCTTTACAAAAAATAAATTGTATTGTATTGTATTGTATTGTATAACTAAACAATTCATATGAATGGATGGATGAATGTAAGAATTCTAAAGCAAAACTTTTTATATAAAAAATACAAGGGCTACTTAGGAGTAATGCAGGAACTCACACTGAATAGAACTCTAGTCCATCACACAATTCCCGCATAAATAGTAAACTCACATACATCTACTCACTTGGTTTGTTTGGACCTCAATTTCATAGTCCAGAAGTCCAGTGGAACCTGTGATACAGCAGGTCAGCGGCTTAACAATCAGGATCCTGTTTTTAAATAAATAATTGAATAGCCGGCTTAATCTCCATGGGTGTGTGTGATCACACAGCTGTGGGAGATTGGTGAGGTAATTGAGGGGAGATGCACCTGCACGTGAGGGTGCAGTTTGTCTCAGTTGCTTCATCGGCTTCCTGCGGTGCGTGATTGAGACACTGTGCCCACAGAGACATATAAGGGATAGATGGCACAGGAAAAGGGAATCAAGACAGAAGAGAAAATTTGAAAAGGAAAAAAAAAAACGACAGAAAGAAGAACAAAAGAAATAATGGAGGTTAGGAAAATAATGGAGAGAAGGCAGAAGGTGGAGAGAGCCGGTGCAAATGAGAGCAAGCTTAAGTATGAGAGATGGGAAGCAGCTGGGAGAAAGTACCTTGAGACAGTGTGCAACCAATGCTTGGGGACTGAAGGAGGTCACTTTAGTCAAGCGATTTAGGAGCTGGAAAGACCGAGGAACTGCTCAGTTGGAGTGACTCTGTGTAAGGCTGGGAGAAAGGCAGCAGTAGCTTCAGGGGTATTGAAAACTAAGCAAGCCTGCAGCAGGAGTCGGAGTCTTGGAGTAGTGCCCTGCCCAGGCCACAGACAGCAGCAGGAGTGCAGAAGGTTGGCTAAACTAAGGAAAGGATAGTTTTTAAAGGGTTGCACCAGGGCTCATGTGTTTATGAACAACTTCCTGCCAAGTGTTTTTAAACTCCACCTTCACTTTTTATTGAATTATTTATTTATATTTGAACTTTTGCACTGAACGTTTGAACACTGTTTGGTTTAAACTGTTTTGAAGTTTTTAATAAAAGCACTTTTGCACTTTTATGCAGCTACCCCTTGCTTTGTGTGAATGTTCTCATCTACTGACTCATCCTTCAGGTACGTTATCGGCGGTAGCGGTTTCAAGAGGCTTCTGGAAGGAACCAGTAGCATGGGGCTGACCAGCATCATCACAGAACCATAACAAGTTAATTAGTTGAATCCATATAGTTGATGAAGATGGAAATATTGTTGAATTACGCATTTCCTTTAAATGAAAAATGCTGTTACAAAATTAAAATAGTTTCAATTTAAAAAGTCATTGTCAGCTTGGTTGCAACATAGGAACAAACTGATGTGACTGTTTTTCACATCAGGATAGACTCATTTACACTCTTAGTAGGATAGTTAAAGTCAGCAGTCATTCTTTTGGATTTGAAAGAAAACTGGAAACCCCAGAAAAAAGATACACAAAGATAAAGAGAACTTGTAACTTCTGTGACCAGGCCAAGATTCAAACCCAAGTTCCAATGAACCTCATTTCTATAACTATATCTTAACTAGAGCCTCTTAAATTAAACTGAATTGTTTTCTTATTTTCTTGTTTCATTGTTAGAAACTAAACTATACACCCTCATTTTATTATAGAATCTTAAAAATATTTTAAACTTCACAACCTGTATTTTGTCCCATGCTGCCAGGATAGGCTGCAGCCGCTCATGAGGTCTGAGAATTTTGCATGAGTTATTCCAATCTTAGTATACTGGTCTACAATAAAATATGTATATATTTTTTTATTAATGCTTTTGTATGTTTCTTGGCACATGCTTTCTCAACAAAGCAATAAATGATGATATCCATGTTACAAATGGTTGTGCACAGAGAAGGGAATTTGAAGCTTAGAACCTTATTGTAAAATCCCCTGAGAGACTACCTCTAAGGAAAACTATTTTTGGATAAATTCTGGTTTAGAATTGTTATTTTGTTTTGACTTCCAATTTTTGGATAGCAATTTGCTTCAGATAACAATCAAAAGTTACTATGCGTAACAGACCATTGTTTACACTCTAAGATTCCTACATTCCTATAGGAAAATATTTGCTATTGCAGAAAAAAAATTCTGCCCAAATGGACTTAACACTATCTAATTTGAACTTTATGGTTGTTGCTTACTAAAAAGACTTTAATGCTATACTTTTCAGATGGAAGAAACACATTGTACTTGTTCTGTATTTTAATGACAACTAACTAGAATTAATTAATTTAAGTACCATAAGACAACTTCCTGTCAAATAAAATTCTTCATTAATGTCTTTCCAAAATATTATGGACCATTTGTTTTTATAATACATCAGAAGATTTTTTTGTAATGTTTGAATTAAATTAGTATAGAACTGTTTAGCCAAGCATCCATAGCATCCAACAGAGGCATTTGTAATACTCTGTTTGTAGCTATGAAATCATGTGCTGTCAACAAGCAGCAGATTCTGGATTATGCTGTTGCCAGTATTCATATCAAATGTAAATGACAGTCTCAGATAACCCCATAACTCTGCCATCTGTGCTGGCTCCTTATTAGATCTCATGTTTGTTTAAAGCTGTACTCAAGGACATTTGAATTTAATTCATTTTATCCAGTTTAACATTGGTGTCTCCCTAGATGCTTAGAGAAATTTCCGTATGGTAGTCCAAATTGTAGGACTCTTTCTTTAATCTGTTGTAAAATTAAACTTGTCTTTTTCGCTTTTGAAGCCCTAAAGTGGGTTATTAATATTTATATAAATCATTGGGTATCTGCAAAGTTTTTATGTCTCTTAAATAAGTGTAAATGCATGGAAATTGATCAGCACAGGATGGTAAAACTTGCCCTACCATTGCCGAATGTTCATGCATAGAATGGAATAACAAGAGCAAAAGTCATTTTAAGTTATTGTTTTCAATGGTGATAAAATTACTTTTCAATGAAAAGAGCTTAATAATTTAAAATTTCCAAACCTACACTGAGCTCATTTAGGATCATTGTTTATGATGGAATAATAACCCATCAAGAATTACCTTCTAATCTGTACAGACTTCTGAATGGATAGGCTCAGGCTCCAAAAAGCCTTGCCTTTAAATGGTTAAAGAGGAACCGCTAAACATTTTAAGCAAAACAGTGATAAAACAAATTTAGTATGACATTGTGAAGCCTAACTTATAGTGTAAACAAAAGCAACAAGTAGTATAAAATGTTACATGAATGCATGGCAAAGCTTCTACCCAGGGCCAGTGGGAGAGGTGAGACAACAAGGCGATCACCCCAGGTGGCACTTTGTTAAGGGACTAAATTTTTTTTGACATTACAAATCAACAATACAAAACAGTTAAGCGTGAGCCTTAAAAAGTACATACACATTCAACTCCTTATTTATATTAGTTGTAAGGAATATTTTCATTTTAAAAGTTTAAAATTTCTCAAAACACAGGTTTGCAATGTTTCTGCACATGGTGAATGCCCGAAATTCAAAGTGGTGTATGCACATTTTGAAGCTGCATATCAGTTCATGGTATTGCCGTTTTTAATCATGATTTTTACACATCGTCATAGGTGCCATCTTTTTTTGGGGGGGATTATTGTGGAGCAAAGCTAGAAAAAAAGTGGTAATGGTAAAAATGATTTGAAAAATCAATTTTTCAATCCGTTTGCACTAAAGCCTAGTGAGGTTCCATTCAGACTGCAGTTAAAATTGTCTCAATTCTGTTTTGTAAGAGAATCTAATCAAGTATGACTGTGTACTGATACCTATCCTGAATCTGCATAATTAATAAAAATAATTCAAACAGATGCAACCTAATAAACAAACATGAATCGTAGCTACAAGATGATTTAATATTTTTTACTTTGCAGGACATTTGCAAACTGGCCAGTACACAGTGGCAGGTGCTTAAAAATGTTTTGAGTGGAATCATCTTTGCTTAATCTGTCTGCCAGACTCTCTCAGAAAAATACACATTTGAGACTACCATCACAAAAAAATATCAATTGGACTTAGCAGTCTTTCTTTTTTTATTTTTGCAAAAAGATTGGATCTAAGTGACAGTGAATGTAAAAGAACATTAGAGATTAATGGGGTTGTAAACTGGAGTAATTTAGTATCTACCCCACCACCCTGCCGGGTAGCTTTCAGTGATGTGGAGAGCACCGTTAATAATTTTTAATTATGCATAAACTATAGCAAAATTAATTATATTTAGGCCCTTGAATTAATCTGAATAGCCTAATATAATTACCAAATTCAATAAAATCAGAATATAATGATTTTCTTTTAACATTTACCCATGATTCCTGGTTCCCATAGTTTCACTAGTGAATGCAAATAAGTTAACATCACCATCCAGTCAATGCTCAGCATCTGTTTTTCTAGCAAGGAAGACTTTTTTTAGCATGCCAGGAGAAGAAACAAAACGCGAAGAGTAGACTTGTCAATTCATTGATGTTGGTCAATAATAGAGAACAGGATTTGTGAAGTTTAAATGCAAGCGTTAATGTAAACCCATTACTTAATTATGCCATTTTGTAAAATTTTGGTAATTTCTGGAATCTGTTTGGACTGTCTGTTGCATTGTCTGTTTAAACTGTTGTTGGTTCAAACTGTGCCTGGTTAGTTAAAAGATCAGGTGTGTTTTAGTTTGCAGGACATTTGAAACACCCAAGGTGTATAGAGAAGGGTACAGAATGAATGATATTGCTGAGTTTTCTTTTGCATTCAGTTTCACATTGCATGGCTGTATTGATTTTAATGGCTATTTTGTACTTTATTGTGTTAAAGCTAATCTTAATGGATATGTTTTTGTCACCGAATGTACTGTATCATGAAGCTTGTACGGAAATATGTATTATATGTCAATTAAGTGCATCTACTGTGAATGTGGAGTGGTGTAAGGAATACGGATAGTAGTTGTGGGGGGTTCTAGTGGTGTGCGGTGGAGGGTGTTAATGGGGGGCAAAAATTCACTTTGCATCAGGCAGAGTTTTGTAATGCACCAACACTGCTTCTACCCATGAAATAGCCTATGCTCTGAGATCTTAACAAAATCATCCATAGAGTCCTGACTTTGCTCCATCAAATTATCATTGTAAAAATGCTTTAAAATGTAGTTCATGAAAACACTGCAATTTTTTTTCCTGAACATTTTTTTAAATTTATTAAAAGCAAGTAACATTTCATACCAGCAAGGCAATCTTGACAAAACTAAGTTTAAATCAACCCCCACCCATTAAAAGAGAGCTAGGCCAACAGACAGAGTAAAACTTTAAGAGTAGAAAAAAAAGGAGAAGAAAATCCTTTTCCTCAATTTACATGCTTATTTTCAAATGTTATTGATTAGATCCTGTAAGGTTTTTAAAAAGTTTTGAACAGATCCTCTATAATGAGAATTTGATTTTTTCCAATTTCAAATAGTATATGGCATCAATTGCCCACTGACTTAAAAAAGATGGGTTAGGATTCTTTCCGTTGAGAAAGATAAGTCTACATGCTAGTACTGAAGTAAAGGCAATTACAGTTTGTTTCTCCTTCTCCACTTTAAGGCCGCCTATGAGTACACCAAACACAGCTGTTAGTGGATTAGGAAGGATTTTGACACCAAGGCTGTCTGAAAGGTATTTAAAGATTTTGGTCCAGAATGATGTTAATTTGGTGAATGCCCAAAACATATGGCCCAATAAGGCTGGAGCTTGATTGCAATGTTCGCAGGTTGGATCTTGCAACATTTTGGACATTTTAAACGAGACAAATGTCAGTCAGTCAGTCATTTTCCAACCCGCTATATCCTAACACAGGGTCACGGGGGTCTGCTGGAGCCAAGCTCAGCCAACACAGGGTGCAAGGCAAGAACAAACCATGGGCAGGGTGTCAGCCCACCACAGGACACACACCAAGCACACACTAGGGACAATTTAGGATCGTCAATGCACCTAACCTGCATGTCTTTGGACTGTATGAGGAAACTGGAGCATCCGGAGGAAACCCTCGCAGACACTGGAAGAACATGCAAATTCCATTCAGGGAGGAAGTGGAACGCGAACCCAGGTCTCCTTACTGCGAGGCAGCAGCGCTACCACTGCGCCACTGTGCCATCCTATGAGACAGATCAAGTCGATAAATGATTTTAAGTTGAATAATTGCATGCTTTGCGCATATGGGGCTAGGGTAAATTCTGTGCATGGCTTTTCTAATATTATTTGTATCCTTATTTATATTATTCTTTAGCTCCTTTATGTCACCCCTTAGAGCGATGATCATTGCAGTGATCGTTATCTTCAGCTCAGACTGTTCATTTTGGTTTTCTCCATGCTCCACAGGTGGAGTAGCAAGCCTGGTTGGAGTTGGTGTTGGTGGCTCTCTGGGGGTAGTGGAAAGTAAGGTCCTTTTCAGTTTCAATGAACATTCTGGAATCAGCAAATATTCCTGGCCCAACTCATGTGCACATTCACTACCACTTTTGATCTCAGCTGGAGACGAAGCAGCAGCGTCACGTCCTGGGAAATCTGTGCTTTCGCCTATCTGTTCCAGGTCAGTCTCTGGCAGGCCGTACCTTAGACTTCAACTTAAGGCCTGTTTAGGCTTGGATGAAGCTTTAGCTGTCCTTTCTGTTTATTACTGAGCCCTTTTCTGCCACTCATGCTTATATATGCTTGCATATACTGTAATTGAAGTCCCTGATTAAAAAAAGGGAAAATAACATATAACCACTAATGGAGTTCCGACTCAGACGGCCATCTCCAGAAACGGATGCACATAAAACCTTTTGTGGCTTGAAAAGATTTCCATTTGGGTTGTGCTCCTTTTAATAAACATATGGAACATATTGTTTTAATTCAATTCAATATAATGCAAAACAATATAGATATGGGTGTAATTTCATGATAGGAGAAAGAGGCAATTTTTTAATGAAGAAGGACCAGGATATGAAATATTAGTTAAAAGACTAGGCAAGGTTTGTTATTTAAATCTGTCTGATCTGTCATACGGCCAAATTTAAAACCCAAAAATGAAAGCTGAAGAATTCAAAGCATCAAGCTAGTAAAACACTAACCAAATATAAGCTCAAAGACTTATCTATCTGGAAACACAGATTGCTAGGAAGTCACCAAACAAAATGTCTTGAAGAACCTCTTTAAATACCCTCCCAAATCTTCAGCGTTAATAAAAAGCACTCTTTCTATAAAGATTATTTCATACCATTATCTGAACTTAATTTATTTCTTAGGATAATTTGCTGCCTGCCCCTCAATCATTGGGTTCATACACTATCCCTCCACCTAGAAGTATTTGTTGTATATGATTATCTATACTATGGAATTGTATTGGTTCATTCTTGGCTGACCTCAATTCTTTACCCAAATATATGGGCCCATATCAGATGATACATCTACAAAGTTGACAAATGATCTTTGGTTTATATATGCGGGTAATGGTACACGCACAGTATAATCAATTTTGTGTTCAAACATAATAATTCTTTGCATTTATATAGCACTTTTCTCACTACTCAAAGTGCTCAGCAATTGCAGGTTAAGGGCCTTGCTCAAGGGCCCAACAGAGCAGAATTCCTTTTGGCATTTACGGGATGTGAATCGGCAACCTTCTAATTGCCAGTAGTGTTTTAATAAACAGTCAATGACTGCTACAAAGGTCCAATGACAAGTTATATCAGTGTTTCAAATAATACAGGCCATTCCTTCACATCAGGCCTCTGCTGGTAACTCCAGCATTCCCCATGTGAGTGATGAAGACTGCCTTAAGGACAATGAGCACCTACCCAGTGTCTCCAAAAGGGCTGGTTATGCTTAACATGCATGCAAATAGCTATCATTGTTTTCCCCCTTTGCAACCTAAAGTCACATTGATATGATCTTCTTGTCCACTGAAATAAACTCCAATTGTGTAGTACCTAACTATAGACTTGGGTGTATCCAAACAGAGGGCAGTAGTATAGGAGCGGCACTATTATACATCATCAGATTTTGACAGGTGTATGTCCCGCCCCCTTGGCATTTCCGGTACCCACCTGTTGCCACCTGGTTAATGGGCATTTCCCCCCGCGGTCTGATCTCTGCCTGTTGTCGGGTGCGCTGTTTGACCGGCATCGGACCTTTTGTCAGTCGTGCGCAAGGAAAATGGTCGGCCGATCTTAGCCTTGATGCTAAAACTGGGGGCTGATCATCTTTATGATCCGAGACGGACCTTTGGGAGCCTGTAAGGTGTCATAAAAGGTAAGTCATCAATGGGGGAGCAGACATCCTGCTCCTATCTCTATGCAGCGCCCGGGGTGTGTACAGAGAGTACAGAGAGCGTGATTGACAGACCCCGGCGAGAGGATGTACAAGAAAACTTTAGAGAATCTATGACACACCCAAGGAACCTGGCAGTACAGCCCAAAACACCCCTTGAGCATCCCGTTACCTTGCCCACCTTGTAAAACCATGCCCTTTATAAAGCAAGGCATATTTCAGATACCAAAAGTGTTTTAAAACAACAAGTTTTATTCAATGTTTCAAAAAAAGATGTCAAAGTGTCTTAAAAACAACAAATTTTATTGAAGCAAAATTCCAAACATAGCAAAATAAGATCTGGTCTTCACTTTGAGTTACAAATTGTTTGCTATACATTAAAATTGTTTAAAGTATGAATAAAAGCTGGAGAAACAGCCATAAAATAATCACACAAGCTTAATTGTATACATTTGCAATTCACTTGAAAAAAAAAAACACAAGAAAATGTATACATATAGAGTGCATAAATGAAAATTCAAAACCAGGTCCAAACCCATCAGTGAGTCGGTAATACACCTAAAACAAAAATGTTTAAGACAGCAAATACTTTATATATTTATATTTCACTAAATTATGCAAACCTATTTTCTGTTTGGAACAGAGCCGACCACATAAAGCTGGTCTTCACAGGCTGAATCAGTTTTGCATATCCATCAATGGGTATCTCTCCTGCTCAAATTCAGCTATAATATCATCCACATCAATCTTGATAGCTTTACGAAAACAAGGAGATTGTACATTTTTAACAAAGCACGCACACAGGACACAAGTCTATCTTTTCTAGCCCTTTTGAGCATAAATAAGCTATGTCTATATGCAATAATTGGTTTAGTGAACCAAATATTACAAAATGTGTCCATCTGGTATGCATTTTTCTCTTGACATTCCATACATTTTTCCACTAAATGTTCAACAGAGCTAAACACATAAGCCCAAATGACTGAGCGACCAATATGGTCATAATGAATCTTTATTAGATATAATAAAAGGAGAAAACCTTCTATAGGTTGCATTACGTGTCACGCTGGGCAGGGACCTGGTTTTCCTTGTTCTAGCTGCCGAGTCTTGGTTCCTCTGACAACAGAAACAAAACACAAACAGTTAGCCGACAGAAAATATAACTCAAACAGATCTTGTTTAGCATGGATAATGCAATTTGCTTAGGTTTCTGTAAATTAATGTTGGTTTTAAAAATAACAGTAATGGTGATTAGAGACAAGTTCAAAAGCTGCTGTCCGAATCTTGGACTTTGTTGCATGGTCTTTTGTATAAGCGAAAGTGTTTACTTCAGCAACAAACTGCTTCAGACAGTTTAGTATGAATTTTACTCTGTTTCACAATTCTTAATCCACACAAGGCTTTAACCAAATAAAACACCATGTGTATTAATCTTTAAATACTGATCTGTCGACAGATGCTGGAAACACAAGGGTGTATTTCCTCAGGATCACATTCTAGTAAAAGACAAGTGTGCCCATCCTGAGATTCGGAACACAAACGGCATGCTAAACAAGACCCAGTTAATACATCTTACACAGGTGCAGACCGTAAGCTACAACAGACTTTACATAATGCTTCATTAAAATCAATCCGGCTCTGTGACTGCGATGGCTGACAAGTGTTTGAGAAAATACACAGGTCTTGAGACTTCCGCCTTGAAGTTGAACAATCTTTCACACTGTGCTTAAATACGTCACCGGCCATCGTCACTCTATGGGGGAAAAAAAGAAAAGAAATGTCAAGCAAAAAAAAAACGTGTTGGAATGGATGAGTGAACAATACACTTACAGTATGCACAAACAAGCACAGCTGAGGTTCAAGAGAAACAGAACAATTGTTTCAACGATCAATTACCAGTAGCAAGTAGATTTAGCAGAGATGTCTTATTACTCAAAATTCAATGATGGATATAAAATTTATCCTCACTTGTATCAATGTGCTCTCAAAATATGCTTGGGCTGTGTAAATAAAAGGCCAAGACAGTTTCTCTGGGTTTTAGTTTGATCTTTAGACAGGTCGAGTTCCTAAAAGCTACACACAGGCCAAGGCAAAAAATTTATAACACATTGGTACAAAACTTCTAAGACAGAACAATATTGTACATTTGTACATTTGTCACGAACAGCGATGTAAAGGCCAGCATAGTAAAATGGTTCAAAAGCACCTTAAAATCCAAAATGTGGAAATATTTTACATATGCCAATACTTTTCGGAATATAGATGTCCCATCAGACGTTCTGCAGAGTTATAACCACAGTTTACACACCACGATTAAAACAAGACCTGTAGATGGGACTCCTGAAAATGCCCCGAGTGTTTGGAAAACAGTCTATGGTAGGGCGGGCAAAGAAAATCTACTCCGTGCACTTTGAAAATAGGTGATCATGTCCGAGTTTCAAAATTAAAAAGTGTATTCGAAAAGGCTATGAGCAGTGGTTTACAGATGAGATATTTATTATCGTGACTCTTTTAAAATGAATCAAACCTGTCTATAAACTAAGGTTACCCAGGTGATGAAATTAAAGGAGATTTTATGCAGAAGAGTTACAAAAATAAACCCCAGGATGCTAACCAGGTGTATACCGCATCCAGAAAATTCTAACCACTCACGGGCGAGGTAGAAACAAGCATGTGTTGGTAAAATGGCTTGGTTGGGACAAGAAATTTAACAGTTGGGTCAAGACTTCAGAAGTGAAAGACAAGGAGTTGAGAAACCAAGAAAAATGTCTAAAGTCAGAAGTGGATTTTATATAACACTGCTGAGTAATTCATCGGCCAGAACTTTTCCCAACACACAGCATCATTAACCATTCAGGTAGCCAAGACAATAAACTGCCCAGAGACTGGAAGTGGCACTGGTGGAACTGACTTACCCAAAAATGTTCAATTCCATCACCCAGGAAGCACAATTTACCCTAATGAATGAGGAAACAAGAGAGCATGAAGTGACAGACCCAGAGACAGGATGTACAGAAGGTTTTAGAGAGAGAATCTATTACACACCCAAGGAAACTGGCAGTGCAGCCCAAACACACCATGGGCATCCCATTACCTCAGCCACCTTCCAAACCATACCCTTTATAAAGCAAATCATAAAGTAAACACCAAGGTGTCTTGAAAACAATAACTTTATTGTATATTTCAAGGACACACAGTTTGCATCCTTTACCTCATGATCTAACCCAACCCATCTGTTATAACAGGATACATAAAGGGAGAGAAAAAAAGGATATCAAGTGTCTTAAAACAACAAGTTTATTGAAGCAAAATTCCAAACATAGCAATTAACACGTAGTCTTTGCTTTCAGAGTTACACACTGTGTGCTATACATTATATATATTTTTTACATGTATGAATAAAGCAGGAGAAACAGCAGGAAAATATTCACTGATACATACAGTATATGATGTGGGCATCATAAATGTTTATGTTGGTGTAATGCACTCCTAGACAATAATGTTTTGTACTGTATGTTGCAAACTTCATTGAAAAGATTCCTTGAGCATTCTGTTCATAAATTTGTCAAAAGAGACTTTGGGTAAATTACAGTATGAAACTGCTTAGGAAAATTATACAAACAAGCTTGTGTGAATGAGATCAGTAACCCATTTGAAAAGAAACAAAAACACAATTGTATACAAGTATGAGAACACAATCTAATTGCAAACCAGGTCCAAACCTATCAGTGAACCAATAATACCCCTAAATAAAAGTGTTTAATTCAGCACATGTTTAATATATTTGTATTTCACCAAATTATGCAAGCCTATTTTCTCTGTTTGGAACAGAGCCGACCACTAAAAGATGGTCCTCACAGGCTGAATCAGTTGTGCATAAGCATCAACGGGTATCTCTCCCTGCTCAAACACCGACAGAACATCATCCACATTTCTCTTGACAGATTTAAGAAAACAGAGGAGATTACACATTTTAGCATAGCACAGACACAGGACACAAGTCTAGCCTTTCTACCCCTTTGGAGCATAAATAAGCTAGGTCTATAAGCCCAAGAACGTTTTTAGACAGGCATAGATCCAAATTACCTGTTTAGATTTCTCTGGTTCATGTTCTACCGACTGGTTATCTTCTATAATGATGACACCGGTCTCTGCTTTAGCGGTATGTTTTGTTGTTGCAGAATCCATGTTTTGCTTCTTTCTAGTAAAAGAAAACAGATAATGGTGTGTCTCGGGATGGACCAGCAAGCTCCAATGCCACGAGGGACCAGCGAGAACGCTCGACTGGCCAGCGACACAGGGACACGGGTAAGCTGGGATCGGCAAGATCCGATGCCGCGACGGACCAGCGAGGACACTCGCCTGTCCAAGCGACACAGGGACTATGGTTAGCGTAGCCAGTTAAAACCTTGCAAAAGTGGTGGACTCAGCCAACCAACTTAAGCTCGGTCAAAGAAATGTTAGCTGTAAAACAAGCGTTGGTGTCTCCTTTCTGACTTGGACAGCGGTGGACTCAGCCGACCTGCTAGGTCTCTGTCATAAGGAGATGGCTACCAGTGCTTGGTTTTACCCAAAGGAGAGACAGAAAATAAAAGGAGAGGAAAAAAAAGAAAGAAAGAAAGAAAGAAAGAAAGAAAGAAAGAAAGAAAGAAAGAAAGAAAGAAAGAAAGAAAGAAAACACAGCACAACTTACCCAATTCTTATTATTGAGGAGCCCGGGCCTTTGGGTCCAAATATCTGTACTTAAATATGCTTTTGGGCGAGGCTTTACAACGCTGGGGCCAATCAAAACGTTTTAAGAAAAGATTTTTAAGATAACCCGCCAACATATTTTAACCAATCAACAAACACATGCCGCATGTTAAGCTAGCCAATGGAATTACACCATGCTGGTTCGGGCGTGTGCTGAGTGCATCCAGCGCTTCCCAAATTCAGAACCGACAATCAGGATACACACCAGGCAGCTGTGATGTGAATGGTCTCATATGGCTAAAAGGCAATATGGCGCGACTGAATAAATGTGTGAACTGGTCTGTCAATGAAAACGGTGTTAGCATATGAATTTAACAGTAACAGACAAAATCTTTGTAATACTGTACATGCAATGGTGGCGCACTCTAACCCATCTGGTTTTGCGATTGGGGACGAGCAAAATAAGACGGTCTTTTATCTATCTATCTATCTATCTATCTATCTATCTATCTATCTATCTATCTATCTATCTATCTATCTATATCTATCTATATCTATATTATCATGATTAAAATATGAATGTGTGTTATTCTAACATAGCCCCATAAATAATTAGTAAAAAAAAATGGAATGCTTTTCTTGTCATTCTTAATAAACACAATTTAATTTATAATACGCCTAGAAGTTAGTAAGACACGCTAGGGCTAATGGTTTTGTAAATAAATAAAAATCCGGTAACGCTTTAATATTTATATATAAGTCATGAATGTGTGTACACGTTTAATTAGTCTTTTCATTCCTGGCATGATTAACTTGTACCTTTAAAAAGAAGAAAATGCATTATTTTGGTGCGTAGCACCCTCAGCACATCGGGGTTCGCACCTGGACAGTACAATATGACATTGACTCTTAAAATGTGTATGTTATTATGACCTTACATTAGGCCTACGGTGTGTCATTCTTTTATAGACACATAAATGAAAAGGTAAAATGGAATTCTTTTGTTGTTATTCTTAATACGCGCAATTTAATTTATGATAGGCCTAGAAGTTGGTAAGTCACGCTGGGGCAGACGGTCTTGTAAATAAATAAATAAATAAAAACCCGGTAACGCGTTAATATTTATGTATATATAGGTCATGATGGTGTGCACGTGTAATTTGACTTTTTATCCCTGGCATGATTAACTTGTGCCTTAAAATAAGAATAAGAAGAAAAAATGAACCAGAGCAGCGCATGCGTGTGTTGTCGGTGGCGTACCCGTAGAGCTGTCACTTTCTTAAGATAGGGGATCTGGGTTCGCGTCGGGCAGACAACAAAAGTAAAACATTGACTTTTCAAATGTGTATATGATTATGCATTACTGTATGTTATTCTATTATAGCCAAGTAAACTAAGTGGTCAAATGGAATTCTAGCAGGAGTTTGAAATGAGTAATAGATTTTTACTCGCGAAGGCAGATAGGAAGAGCATGCCAAATTTTAGGGGCCATCACACTGAAAGTTCTGCCACCCATAGTTACTAACCTGTATCTAGCTACGGTGAGTAAATTAGCGTCACGGTGATCTTAAATCCTCACCCAGGGTAATCCGAAACACGTTTCTAACGGTTCAAAATCCTTATAAATATTTTTTCTTTACAAAAAGTAACACTCGTCAGGGGGACACTGGAATCTGTTGCTGCTCTTTGAGATGAGGCGAGTGTAGAGGGCATTGTTGGAACATTCTAGATGTACTCTATTACATAAAATGAAATGATAAAATTCATTGGAATATACGTTTCATCGTCTGTCTATAAGTGATAACGGTGGAACATTCAGAGGTATTACATATAATAAATGATGCAATTTAATTGTAGCACCTGTTTTACAGTTATGTTTCACCATGTGTCCATAAACGATAACAGCTGATTACGTCATGTTTGGTGGTTATTGGTCTATTATACTGTATATAACATGGACGGAATTACACATTAAATATTTTATGCATTTTGCATTATGGAGCATTATGGCTCGCTTCTTAGATTCGGATGAAACTGATGATCACCTTTCCGATTGCCACAGAATTAAGATTTGTATATTATATATTCATGCATAATTAGTGAAAAAACTTACTTAGTTAAAACCTTGCAAAAGTGGTGGACTCAGCCAACCAACTTAAGCTCGGTCAAAAGAAATGTTAGCTGTAAAACAAGCGTTGGTGTCTCCTTTCTGACTTGGACAGCGGTGGACTCAGCCGACCTGCTAGGTCTCTGTCATAAGGAGATGGCTACCAGTGCTTGGTTTTACCCAAAGGAGAGACAGAAAATAAAAGGAGAGGGAAAAAAAAGAAAGAAAGAAAGAAAGAAAGAAAGAAAGAAAGAAAGAAAGAAAGAAAGAAAGAAAGAAAGAAAACACAGCACAACTTACCCAATTCTTATTATTGAGGAGCCCGGGCCTTTGGGTCCAAATATCTGTACTTAAATATGCTTTTGGGCGAGGCTTTAACAACGCTGGGGCCAATCAAAACGTTTTAAGAAAAGATTTTTTAAGATAACCCGCCAACATATTTTAACCAATCAACAAACACATGCCGCATGTTAAGCTAGCCAATGGAATTACACCATGCTGGTTCGGGCGTGTGCTGAGTGCATCCAGCGCTTCCCAAATTCAGAACCGACAATCAGGATACACACCAGGCAGCTGTGATGTGAATGGTCTCATATGGCTAAAAGGCAATATGGCGCGACTGAATAAATGTGTGAACTGGTCTGTCAATGAAAACGGTGTTAGCATATGAATTTAACAGTAACAGACAAAATCTTTGTAATACTGTACATGCAATGGTGGCGCACTCTAACCCATCTGGTTTTGCGATTGGGGACGAGAGCAAAAATAAGACGGGTCTTTTTATCTATCTATCTATCTATCTATCTATCTATCTATCTATCTATCTATCTATCTATCTATCTATCTATCTATCTATCTATCTATATTATCATGATTAAAATATGAATGTGTGTTATTCTAACATAGCCCCATAAATAATTAGTAAAAAAAAAAATGGAATGCTTTTCTTGTCATTCTTAATAAACACAATTTAATTTATAATACGCCTAGAAGTTAGTAAGACACGCTAGGGCTAATGGTTTTGTAAATAAATAAAAATCCGGTAACGCTTTAATATTTATATATAAGTCATGAATGTGTGTACACGTTTAATTAGTCTTTTCATTCCTGGCATGATTAACTTGTACCTTTAAAAAGAAGAAAATGCATTATTTTGGTGCGTAGCACCCTCAGCACATCGGGGTTCGCACCTGGACAGTACAATATGACATTGACTCTTAAAATGTGTATGTTATTATGACCTTACATTAGGCCTACGGTGTGTCATTCTTTTATAGACACATAAATGAAAAGGTAAAATGGAATTCTTTTGTTGTTATTCTTAATACGCGCAATTTAATTTATGATAGGCCTAGAAGTTGGTAAGTCACGCTGGGGCAGACGGTCTTGTAAATAAATAAATAAATAAAAACCCGGTAACGCGTTAATATTTATGTATATATAGGTCATGATGGTGTGCACGTGTAATTTGACTTTTTATCCCTGGCATGATTAACTTGTGCCTTAAAATAAGAATAAGAAGAAAAATGAACCAGAGCAGCGCATGCGTGTGTTGTCGTGGCGTACCCGTAGAGCTGTCACTTTCTTAAGATAGGGGATCTGGGTTCGCGTCCGGGCAGACAACAAAAGTAAAACATTGACTTTTCAAATGTGTATATGATTATGCATTACTGTATGTTATTCTATTATAGCCAAGTAAACTAAGTGGTCAAATGGAATTCTAGCAGGAGTTTGAAATGAGTAATAGATTTTTACCGCGAGGCAGATAGGAAGAGCATGCCAAATTTTAGGGGCCATCACACTGAAAGTTCTGCCACCCATAGTTACTAACCTGTATCTAGCTACGGTGAGTAAATTAGCGTCACGGTGATCTTAAATCCTCACCCAGGGTAATCCGAAACACGTTTCTAACGGTTCAAAATCCTTATAAATATTTTTTCTTTACAAAAAGTAACACTCGTCAGGGGGACACTGGAATCTGTTGCTGCTCTTTGAGATGAGGCGAGTGTAGAGGGCATTGTTGGAACATTCTAGATGTACTCTATTACATAAAATGAAATGATAAAATTCATTGGAATATACGTTTCATCGTCTGTCTATAAGTGATAACGGTGGAACATTCCAGAGGTATTACATATAATAAATGATGCAATTTAATTGTAGCACCTGTTTTACAGTTATGTTTCACCATGTGTCCATAAACGATAACAGCTGATTACGTCATGTTTGGTGGTTATTGGTCTATTATACTGTATATAACATGGACGGAATTACACATTAAATATTTTAAAAGTCAATTTTAAAATACCGCCACAATATTTCTTACCAGGATTTTCAGCACGTGAGAAATTGCTTGAATCTCTATTGATGACTGTCTCGCCGAAAAAAGAGCACCATAAAGCAACCAGACACGTCTTAACGACATTATTAGTATGACAACATCTTGCCAGATCCCAGGTACGAAAACAAAACAAAAACAAAATAAATAAATAAACATTGGTTGTTTAACGAATCCTTTCATTGTTAAAACCGATCTGGATGCTGTAAGTATTTGTTCAACCAACAGGCAGTGGGGCCTGTGTTCAGTCCAGGGCCACTGTTCATTGCTTGGAGCTCAATGGACCGCAGCGATAAGACCCTTGCTGGCCAAGGGCCTCACAAATGGGCACACGGTAGAAAAAGAGGATGGGCGTGTGTGATTATTGGGGCTCATCGGCGAGCTGAGTGAACGGATGTACGTGTTAGTATTGTATAACAGCGAATAAGATTGTGTTTGCAACACTTTTATATTGCAAGGTGTGCGCTGGAGAAAAAATATATTACTACGATTTCACGAGTTTATATCCTTAAGTGAAGAAAACCAAAAGATATCCACTTTTTCTACCGTGTGCCCATTTGTGAGGCCCTTGGCCAGCAAGGGTCTTATCGCTGCGGTCCATTGAGCTCAAGCAATGAACAGTGGCCCTGACTGAACACAGGCCCCACTGCTTGTTGGTTGAACAAATACTTACAGCATCCAGATCGGTTTTAACAATGAAAGGATTCGTTAAACAACCAATGTTTATTTATTTATTTTGTTTTTGTTTTGTTTTCGTACCTGGGATCTGGCAAGATGTTGTCATACTAATAATGTCGTTAAGACGTGTCTGGTTGCTTTATGGTGCTCTTTTTTCGGCGAGACAGTCATCAATAGAGATTCAAGCAATTTCTCACGTGCTGAAAATCCTGGTAAGAAATATTGTGGCGGTATTTTAAAATTGACTTTGTACATACAAATAGCATTATATCCCCTTCGGGAGCAATCTCCAGACCGGGACAAAGTAAGTTTTTTTTTTTTCACTAATTATGCATGAATATATAATATACAAATCTTAATTCTGTGGCAATCGGAAAGGTGATCATCAGTTTCATCCGAATCTAAGAAGCGAGCCATAATGCTCCATAATGCAAAATGCATAAAATATTTAATGTGTAATTCCGTCCATGTTATATACAGTATAATAGACCAATAACCACCAAACATGACGTAATCAGCTGTTATCGTTTATGGACACATGGTGAAACATAACTGTAAAACAGGTGCTACAATTAAATTGCATCATTTATTATATGTAATACCTCTGAATGTTCCACCGTTATCACTTATAGACAGACGATGAAACGTATATTCCAATGAATTTTATCATTTCATTTTATGTAATAGAGTACATCTAGAATGTTCCAACAATGCCCTCTACACTCGCCTCATCTCAAAGAGCAGCAACAGATTCCAGTGTCCCCCTGACGAGTGTTACTTTTTGTAAAGAAAAAATATTTATAAGGATTTTGAACCGTTAGAAACGTGTTTCGGATTACCCTGGGTGAGGATTTAAGATCATCGTGACGCTAATTTACTCACCGTAGCTAAATACAGGTTAGTAACTATGGGTGGCAGAACTTTCAGTGTGATGGCCCCTAAAATTTGGCATGCTCTTCCTATCTGCCTTCGCGAGTAAAAATCTATTACTCATTTCAAACTCCTGCTAGAATTCCATTTGACCACTTAGTTTACTTGGCTATAATAGAATAACATACAGTAATGCATAATCATATACACATTTGAAAAGTCAATGTTTTACTTTTGTTGTCTGCCCGGACGCGAACCCAGATCCCCTATCTTAAGAAAGTGACAGCTCTACGGGTGCGCCACCGGACAACACACGCATGCGCTGCTCTGGTTCATTTTTTTCTTCTTATTCTTATTTTAAGGCACAAGTTAATCATGCCAGGGATAAAAAGTCAAATTACACGTGCACACCATCATGACCTATATATACATAAATATTAACGCGTTACCGGGTTTTTATTTATTTATTTATTTACAAGACCGTCTGCCCCAGCGTGACTTACCAACTTCTAGGCCTATCATAAATTAAATTGCGCGTATTAAGAATAACAACAAAAGAATTCCATTTTACCTTTTCATTTATGTGTCTATAAAAGAATGACACACCGTAGGCCTAATGTAAGGTCATAATAACATACACATTTTAAGAGTCAATGTCATATTGTACTGTCCAGGTGCGAACCCCGATGTGCTGAGGGTGCTACGCACCAAAATAATGCATTTTCTTCTTTTTAAAGGTACAAGTTAATCATGCCAGGAATGAAAAGACTAATTAAACGTGTACACACATTCATGACTTATATATAAATATTAAAGCGTTACCGGATTTTTATTTATTTACAAAACCATTAGCCCTAGCGTGTCTTACCAACTTCTAGGCGTATTATAAATTAAATTGTGTTTATTAAGAATGACAAGAAAAGCATTCCATTTTTTTTTTTACTAATTGTTTATGGGGCTATGTTAGAATAACACACATTCATATTTTAATCATGATAATATAGATAGATAGATAGATAGATAGATAGATAGATAGATAGATAGATAGATAGATAGATAGATAGATAGATAGATAGATAAAAAGACCCGTCTTATTTTTGCTCTCGTCCCCAATCGCAAAACCAGATCTCCTGGGTTAGAGCGCCACCATTGCATGTACAGTATTACAAAGATTTTGTCTGTTACTGTTAAATTCATATGCTAACACCGTTTTCATTGACAGACCAGTTCACACATTTATTCAGTCGCGCCATATTGCCTTTTAGCCATATGAGACCATTCACATCACAGCTGCCTGGTGTGTATCCTGATTGTCGGTTCTGAATTTGGGAAGCGCTGGATGCACTCAGCACACGCCCGAACCAGCATGGTGTAATTCCATTGGCTAGCTTAACATGCGGCATGTGTTTGTTGATTGGTTAAAAATATGTTGGCGGGTTATCTTAAAAAATCTTTTCTTAAAACGTTTTGATTGGCCCCAGCGTTGTAAAAGCCTCGCCCAAAAGCATATTTAAGTACAGATATTTGGACCCAAAGGCCCGGGCTCCTCAGTAATAAGAATTGGGTAAGTTGTGCTGTGTTTTCTTTCTTTCTTTCTTTCTTTCTTTCTTTCTTTCTTTCTTTCTTTCTTTCTTTCTTTTTTCCTCTCCTTTTATTTTCTGTCTCTCCTTTGTAAAACCAAGCACTGGTAGCCATCTCCTTATGACAGAGACCTAGCAGGTCGGCTGAGTCCACCGCTGTCCAAGTCAGAAAGGAGACACCAACGCTTGTTTTATAGCTAACATTCTTTGACCGAGCTTAAGTTGGTTGGCTGAGTCCACCACTTTTGCAAGGTTTTAACTGGCTACGCTAACCATAGTCCCTGTGTCGCTTGGACAGGCGAGTGTCCTCGCTGGTCCGTCGCGGCATCGGATCTTGCCGATCCCAGCTTACCCGTGTCCCTGTGTCGCTTGGCCAGTCGAGCGTTCTCGCTGGTCCCTCGTGGCATTGGAGCTTGCTGGTCCATCCCGAGACACACCATTATCTGTTTTCTTTTACTAGAAAGAAGCAAAACATGGATTCTGCAACAACAAAACATACCGCTAAAGCAGAGACCGGTGTCATCATTATAGAAGATAACCAGTCGGTAGAACATGAACCAGAGAAATCTAAACAGGTAATTTGGATCTATGCCTGTCTAAAAACGTTCTTGGGCTTATAGACCTAGCTTATTTATGCTCCAAAGGGGTAGAAAGGCTAGACTTGTGTCCTGTGTCTGTGCTATGCTAAAATGTGTAATCTCCCTGTTTTCTTAAATCTGTCAAGAGAAAGGTGGATGATGTTCTGTCGGTGTTTGAGCAGGGAGAGATACCCGTTGATGCTTATGCACAACTGATTCAGCCTGTGAGGACCATCTTTTAGTGGTCGGCTCTGTTCCAAACAGAGAAAATAGGCTTGCATAATTTGGTGAAATACAAATATATTAAACATGTGCTGAATTAAACACTTTTATTTAGGGGTATTATTGGTTCACTGATAGGTTTGGACCTGGTTTGCAATTAGATTGTGTTCTCATACTTGTATACAATTGTGTTTTTGTTTCTTTTCAAATGGGTTACTGATCTCATTCACACAAGCTTGTTTGTATAATTTTCCTAAGCAGTTTCATACTGTAATTTACCCAAAGTCTCTTTTGACAAATTTATGAACAGAATGCTCAAGGAATCTTTTCAATGAAGTTTGCAACATACAGTACAAAACATTATTGTCTAGGAGTGCATTACACCAACATAAACATTTATGATGCCCACATCATATACTGTATGTATCAGTGAATATTTTCCTGCTGTTTCTCCTGCTTTATTCATACATGTAAAAAAAATATATAATGTATAGCACACAGTGTGTAACTCTGAAAGCAAAGACTACGTGTTAATTGCTATGTTTGGAATTTTGCTTCAATAAACTTGTTGTTTTAAGACACCTTGATATCCTTTTTTTTCTCTCCCTTTATGTATCCTGTTATAACAGATGGGTTGGGTTAGATCATGAGGTAAAGGATGCAAACTGTGTGTCCTTGAAATATACAATAAAGTTATTGTTTTCAAGACACCTTGGTGTTTACTTTATGATTTGCTTTATAAAGGGTATGGTTTGGAAGGTGGCTGAGGTAATGGGATGCCCATGGTGTGTTTGGGCTGCACTGCCAGTTTCCTTGGGTGTGTAATAGATTCTCTCTCTAAAACCTTATTGTACATCCTGTCTCTGGGTCTGTCACTTCATGCTCTCTTGTTTCCTCATTCATTAGTGTAAATGTGCTTCCTGGGTGATGGAATTGAACATTTTGGGTAAGTCAGTTCCACCAGTGCCACTTCCAGTCTCTGGGCAGTTTTATTGTCTTGGCTACCTGAATGGTTAATGATGCTGTTGTGTTGGGAAAAGTTCTGGCCGATGAATTACTCAGCAGTGTTATATAAAATCCACTTCTGACTTTAGACATTTTTCTTGGTTTCTCAACTCCTTGTCTTTCACTTCTGAAGTCTTGACCCAACTGTTAAATTTCTTGTCCCAACCAAGCCATTTTACCAACACATGCTTGTTTCTACCATGCCCGTGAGTGGTTAGAATTTTCTGGATGCGGTATACACCTGGTTAGCATCGTGGGGGTTTATTTTTTTGTAACTCTTCTGCATAAAATCTCCTTTAATTTCATCACCTGGGTAACCTTAGTTTATAGACAGGTTTGATTCATTTTAAAAGAGTCACGATAATAAATATCTCATCTGTAAACCACTGCTCATAGCCTTTTCGAATACACTTTTTAATTTTGAAACTCGGACATGATCACCTATTTTCAAAGTGCACGGAGTAGATTTTCTTTGCCCGGCCCTACCATAGACTGTTTTCCAAACACTCGGGGCATTTTCAGGAGTCCCATCTACAGGTCTTGTTTTAATCGTGGTGTGTAAACTGTGGTTATAACTCTGCAGAACGTCTGATGGGACATCTATATTCCGAAAAGTATTGGCATATGTAAAATATTTCCACATTTTGGATTTTAAGGTGCTTTTGAACCATTTTACTATGCTGGCCTTTACATCGCTGTTCGTGACAAATGTACAAATGTACAATATTGTTCTGTCTAAGAAGTTTTTGTACCAATGTGTTATAAATTTTTTTGCCTTGGCCTGTGTGTAGCTTTTTAGGAACTCGACCCTGTCTAAAGATCAAACTAAAACCCAGAGAAACTGTCTTGGCCTTTTATTTACACAGCCCAAGCATATTTTGAGAGCACATTGATACAAGTGAGGATAAATTTTATATCCATCATTGAATTTTGAGTAATAAGACATCTCTGCTAAATCTACTTGCTACTGGTAATTGATCGTTGAAACAATTGTTCTGTTTCTCTTGAACCTCAGCTGTGCTTGTTTGTGCATACTGTAAGTGTATTGTTCACTCATCCATTCCAACACGTTTTTTTGCTTGACATTTCTTTTCTTTTTTTCCCCATAGAGTGACGATGGCCGGTGACGTATTTAAGCACAGTGTGAAAGATTGTTCAACTTCAAGGCGGAAGTCTCAAGACCTGTGTATTTTCTCAAACACTTGTCAGCCATCGCAGTCACAGAGCCGGATTGATTTTAATGAAGCATTATGTAAAGTCTGTTATACCTTACATGGTCTGCACCTGTGTAAGATGTATTAACGGGGTCTTGTTTAGCATGCTGTTTGGGTTCCGAATCTCAGGATGGGCACACTTGTCTTTTACTAGAATCTGATCCTGAGGAAATACACCCTTGTGTTTCCAGCATCTGTCGACAGATCAGTATTTAAAGATTAATACACATGGTGTTTTATTTGGTTAAAGCCTTGTGTGGATTAAGAATTGTGAAACAGAGTAAAATTCATACTAAACTGTCTGAAGCAGTTTGTTGCTGAAGTAAACACTTTCGCTTATACAAAAGACCATGCAACAAAGTCCAAGATTCGGACAGCAGCTTTTGAACTTGTCTCTAATCACCATTACTGTTATTTTTTTAAAACCAACATTAATTTACAGAAACCTAAGCAAATTGCATTATCCATGCTAAACAAGATCTGTTTGCGTTATATTTTCTGTCGGCTAACTGTTTGTGTTTTGTTTCTGTTGTCAGAGGAACCAAGACTCGGCAGCTAGAACAAGGAAAACCAGGTCCCTGCCCAGCGTGACACGTAATGCAACCTATAGAAGGTTTTCTCCTTTTATTATATCTAATAAAGATTCATTATGACCATATTGGTCGCTCAGTCATTTGGGCTTATGTGTTTAGCTCTGTTGAACATTTAGTGGAAAAATGTATGGAATGTCAAGAGAAACAATACATACCAGATGGACACATTTTGTAATATTTGGTTCACTAAACCAATTATTGCATATAGACATAGCTTATTTATGCTCAAAAGGGCTAGAAGAGATAGATTTGTGTCCTGTGTGCGTGCTTTGTTAAAAATGTACAATCTCCCTTGTTTTCGTAAAGCTATCAAGATTGATGTGGATGATATTATAGCTGAATTTGAGCAGGGAGAGATACCCATTGATGGATACGCAAAACTGATTCAGCCTGTGAAGACCAGCTTTATGTGGTCGGCTCTGTTCCAAACAGAAAATAGGTTTGCATAATTTAGTGAAATATAAATATATAAAGTATTTGCTGTCTTAAACATTTTTGTTTTAAGTGTATTACCGACTCACTGATGGGTTTGGACCTGGTTTTGAATTTTCATTTATGCACCCTATATGTATACATTTTCTTGTGTTTTTGTTTTTTTTCAAGTGAATTGCAAATGTATACAAATAAACTTGTGTGATTATTTTATGGCTGTTTCTCCAGCTTTTATTCATACTTTAAACAATTTTAATGTATAGCAAACAATTTGTAACTCAAAGTGAAGACCAGATCTTATTTTGCTATGTTTGGAATTTTGCTTCAATAAAATTTGTTGTTTTTAAGACACTTTGACATCTTTTTTTGAATCATTGAATAAAACTTGTTGTTTTAAATCACTTTTGGTATCTGAAATATGCCTTGCTTTATAAAGGGCATGGTTTTACAAGGTGGGCAAGGTAACGGGATGCTCAAGGGGTGTTTTGGGCTGTACTGCCAGGTTCCTTGGGTGTGTCATAGATTCTCTCTAAAGTTTTCTTGTACATCCTCTCGCCGGGGTCTGTCAATCACGCTCTCTGTACTCTCTGTACACACCCCGGGCGCTGCATAGAGATAGGAGCAGGATGTCTGCTCCGCCCCATTGATGACTTACCTTTTATGACACCTTACAGGCTCCCAAAGGTCCGTCTCGGATCATAAAGATGATCAGCCCCCAGTTTTTAGCAACAAGGCTAAAATCGGCCGACCATTTTCCTTGCGCACGACTGACAAAAGGTCCGATGCCGGTCAAACAGCGCACCCGACAACAGGCAGAGATCAGACCGCGGGGGGAAATGCCCATTAACCAGGTGGCAGCAGGTGGGTACCGGAAATGCCAAGGGGGCGGGACATACACCTGTCAAAATCTGATGATGTATAATAGTGCCGCTCCTATACTACTGAGGGCCACTTTTGTTGGGCAGCCACACAGTTAGAAAGAGACAACTTTTGACAAGTGAGTTTGTCTATTTACACTTGTATATTTTAAGCTCCTTAGTTCTGGCTTTATAGACATTATGTTCCATGTGCCAAGAGCCAGATTTGTTTTTTCTTTGCCAAGGTCTAGTGTCTGGCTCTGTCTTCTTCTTATCTATAGCATGGCTATCATTGCACACAACCTTCCTCCTTTGTCATGTGGGTGGTGAAATTACATATAATCTCCATGCAGCTTTTTCTGACAGAGCCTAACACGACTTTTTTACTCATCTGACCATCAGGTACTCCCTGGTAAACACCACACAAGGGCCTTCTTCCAGGAATGTGTCCCTCTGTCCCACTTTTCAGCAGGGTTCACTTATGAGAGTCATTATGGAGTGTTCTTTAAGTGGCTTCTCCATTAACCTCCTCTATGTTAACCCCGGGCTCAGAAATTTATGTAAATGTGGTTAAACCAGAGCCAGACTCGGTGGGTGATGTGTAATCATCCACTTTACAGTGTTAAGCTTGAATCACTGTTGGGATAGTATTTTGCTGTCATCTAGTGGATGAAATAAGATGCTGCAAAAAAAATTTTTCTATGCATTCTGCCACTTTATGGTAATCTTTATCAATATTCATAAGTATCGCAGAGCCTTCAGCCAAAAAAGTAACGGCAAACAGAAAGCAGAAAATCAATTTTTAGAACAAACTGAAACTGAACCATTGCTTGAATCAAGTGATAGTGATTACAAAGTAAATTGGTCATCAGACACTGATACGGATAGTAAAATTAATGCATGCTGCACTGTTTCAGCCTACTTCTGCAATATTTCTGGTGACTTTAGTTGTGGAAAGCTTCATCGCAGTGCAATAGTAGTTGTATGGTAAAAAGGCAAAATGATTGTGATCAAGTGCAAGTACAAGGAAGACATTAGCCCTCTAAGAAATGTTGACAATGCAGTAACTATCAATGTTTGTGTCAGGGAAATATGGAAGCAACTAAGCCTTGCACTGTGGTAAACTACAATAAACACAATTAGCAGCACTGATCATGTTGATCAGGGACTGACATTCTACCCTGTCATGTGCAACCAAGAGAAAAAATATAAGAAAAGTGCACAAAGAAACAGGCTTCCACTTTCCCAATAGCAACATTAGGAATTGCGCTGGTGGCTGTATGAAAACATGTCACATAAAAAACGTGTACTTAATCCATTTCAGTACAGCAGTGGACACAAGACATGCCTTTCCTACAGTATTTTTATTGACACTTTGGAATTTACATGCTTCTGTTACACATAATAACATTTTTTATTGTTGAAAAAAATGTAATGTGTTTGGCTTGATTTTCCAGTGGTAAATATAACACTAAGGTGGTTAAGACCAATCTGTCAGGGGCACAACTACCAAGAGCTCATATCTTCAGACAATGTAGCTCTAAGTATCACAGAGATTTACAACCCCATAGCCCCGCCACACCAAGCAGTGTAGCAAAGTGAATAAAGAAATAAATTCTAAACAACAAGGGTGCTTGTTCAACTTCTGCCCCTGGCCCACTGGTAACTGCTTGATGAAATGTGTACTTCCCTCCCACAAAATATAGATCCTAAAGCACACTTTAAAAATTCTGCTATCTCAACGTCCATCCTTTCTCTCTTTATTTTAACTTTGCAGTTTCAGACACAACAGGTTTTTGTAAGTAAGAATCCTTTAAACACCACTTAAGGTTCAATACTGTGCAAGTCTTGTATGTAAGTACTTTATATCAGTGCAGATGTGGAAGCCTCTGATATATTACTATCATCCTGCCTCTAAAAAGACCAGACCTTCATCAGAGCTTCTAGAGTGTCTGCTCTTTTCCATCAATGTCAAAGTCCCATCTATCCTAGGTGAGAGAACTTGGCTGGGGTCTATTTTACAACCCGTTATCAAGGACTTATCTCTCTCTCACACACACACTCACTCTTTCTCTTTGAGGATTTGCTTCTATTGGCAACACATACCATCCCTAGATGCCATTACCAGAGCACACTGACATTCAGATGCACTGCCCTTCTGTGTTTTTCTATCTTTTAGGTACTTGATGGGCCTTACCCAGGTTCTGTGTCAGGCCTTTGCCACTGTTGCCAGTACTAAACACTTGCCAGCCTGGAAACCCCTGCCAAACACTGAATAAATAGCAAAAATCCTTGTGTCATCTATGGTAGGTACAGTGGGTAATACTTTTACCTTGCTATGTTGCAAAAAAGGTTGTACAATATAATATCTATGTTTGTTTCAGAAAGAAGTTTTAAGTTTCATTTCCATTTTCACTGATCTTCTTTTTATACTGTTTGTTTATATGATCTGTGCTGAAAACTTAAAATGCAATATTTATTGAATTGGTTCTCCTTGATTCCAAATTTGAAGTGTATAAAGTGCAGTTGGCAAGGACCCAAAGGTGCCATAGCTTATTGCTATCAGAGTGGGTGTACTTTATTGGATTTATTATCTGCAAGCATACGGTTAGTTCCAATAGATCTGCTGGTACAGAATTAGTTAGACAGGGATAGCCCACTGCAAGGAAATATATACACAGGAGATATATATACAAGAATTGTGGAAGTAAAAATAAGCAGGCTTAAGGAGAACACAGTTGTTTTGAGGAATTAGCCCACTGTCTGATTATTCATGTATGTAATATTCCAAAGCAACAAATAATTTTACCAATGAATTGTAAATAGTACAGCTTACTTTCCCTCAATTGTGCCAAAACACGAAAAATAGCCAGTTTAAAAATAAACAAAAAGGTGATAGTGACAGGGAGATAAAAAGCCACCAGCTCTAAATTGAAGTTTTTCACTAATCCAACTACTTGAATGCTGAAGACACCACATCTCTATCTAAAATAGTGACAGTTTCATGAATTTGCACATTGCCATTTCTGGTCATCATGTGATAGTAACTGTACACGTTGTTTATGTAAAGAAAAGCTTCCTAATGTTTGTGTAAAATTTACCCTTAACAAGTTTACAACTGTGTTCTTGATGAACTCATTTTAAAATAACACTCTCGATCCACCGTACTATTTTCCTTCATAATACTATTCACTTCAATCATGTCACCTCTTAAACATCTTTTTCTTAAATTGAAAAGACTCAGCTCTTTTAATCTTTTTTCACAATTCATTCCCTGTAGCCCTGGAATGAGCCTAGTCATTCTTCTCTGGACATTTTCTAGCTCTATTATGTCCTTTTTGTAGCCTGGAGACCAAAACTGCATACAGTACTCCTCACCACTGCCATTACATTCTGTTTGCCTTCTTAATGGCTTTTGATCCCTGTCTGGAAGTTGATAGCAAAGAGTCTACTACGACTCCTTATTCCTTCTCATAAGGTGTTTCGATTTTCAGACCTCCCACTGTGTATTCAAACCCAACATTTGTGCTTCCTATGTATAATACCTTACCTTTACTGACATTAAATTTATCTGCCACAAATCTGCCCAACTCCACAGCTGCACTGCACAAATTCTTCTGTTACATATTTTATACACAGCAAGTCATTTCTCAGGCAGTTCCAGTATTTTCATCAGGCTCAAAATTACAGGCACTCCCTCTTATCTCTCAAAACATTTCGAAGAAAGAGAGATTAAAAGTTAACAGAGAAATTAGTGTTGTAGTAGCCAAATCAAACCAATTTCAAGATCAAATCTCTTTGAGCTACCCTTGTGCATCTAGAGTTATGCCACCAATTGATTCTGCCATACTATCCAAATATTGCTTATCTCTAATCTCCCTTTTATGTTCAAGGTGCTTGAGAAGATTGTTGCATTGCAACTGAAGTCTCATCTAGACTGAAAGAATTTATTTGAAGTCTTTCAATATGGTTTTTGAGCTTCCCACAGTATTGAAACAATGTTATCCAGTGTTATAAATGTTCTTCTTATGACAGCAGACTCAGGCTCTTGTAGTCTACTTATCCTGCCTGACATGGCCGCTGCCTTTGATGCTGTTGATCTTGGCATCTTATTTCATGTCTTCAGTGATGTTAACAACTCTGGGACTATGTTGGAATGCTTCACATTTTGTCTTACTGAAGGCAAATAACATAATGCTGTTGAAGAATAACAATCAACTACTTATTTTGTCTCTTCTAGGGTTCTGCAGAGGTCAGTAGTCAGTCCAGTTCTTTTTTTGAAATTAAACAAAATATCTCGCTAACTGAAGCTAAAAACTTTATAGAAGAAATCTCCAAAAGGGTACCTTGAATTCTGACAGGCCATCAAAGGCTTAAATGATATCCAGTACTGGGTGAGGGGAAATTATTTGCAAATAAACAGTGGCCAAACTGAAGCCATTGTTGTTGGTACTCGATTACATATTAAAATATCTGGCCACACTCATATTACTTACTATACATTGTTAGATGATTACAATAATATTCCTCATTACAAATCTAGTGTTAAGTTTAACTTCACATGTGCTTTCCATAAGTATATTACCTTTGTGTCTGAGGCATGTTTCTTTCACCTGTCCAAACTTGGTTCATCTCTGTTGGTGCAAGATGTGGCGAAGCTGCTCCATGCATTTAAATTGTCCCACTTGGATTACTGCTAGACTATGTTGGTTGGTCCCATCAAAAAGAAAAATTTAAAAACTATATTACATCAAAGTATTCCCATATGAATCCTGCAGTTTTTCCTTTACATTGGTTGCCCGTTAAAAAGTGGATCCAATATAAGAGTGTGCACCTCATATACAGTGTAAATATCTTCTAGCTCTTGCACCCACATGTTTGAGACTTAGTTACTCCATCCATTTTTTATGTCTCTTTCAGACTGCATCCCCTAATTCTCTGGTTGTCCTACTGACAAAACTGTCAACAATGTGTGATTTAGCTTTATGCACCATTGACCATCTCCTAAGAAATAAACTGGCACACTCTTGACTGTTTTTAAATGGGCTTGAGCTTGAGGTCCTATCACTTTCAATATATTTTTAGTGATTTATAATCCCTTTTTATTTTTTTTTCTCTAATTTTAACATACAATTTTTATGTTAGTGTTTTTATATGTTCTCTAATAATATAAAGCATTTAGAGATTGCAATGTCTATACTGTGTGCTATATAATTCAAATTTGTGATTATTATTATCTGTCTGGTCTATTTGACAATTTTTCCTATACAGAACTCCATATTTAAGAATATCATCAATAGCTGTATTTGATAATGTTAAAAAGGTGAAGATTCTACTAATGATGGACTGACACCACAATCCGTCCTGATCAGCGGAACAACTCTAGATCAACTCTAAACCTCCTTCCTTTCCAACTAATATGTGCCAATGATTCTCCTCTAATCTAGACACATCACATGTTGGGTTCTCAAACCCAGCTACTTACACAATGAATAGCACATACCGCCCTATAACTTCCAAGAAATCCTCTAAGCCCCACCTTTTATAACATATGGCAAAGACACATAACCTGCCTGCCTACTGCTGATGAGTTCATTTGCCACATTTAGCCAGTTACACATTGACCCCAACTACTGCAACAAACCTGTGTCACCCCAATCCACCAGTAAGTCCAAATTGTATAGTTTTTCTAAATGACATATTATTAGTAAATATCACATGCAGCATAATAAGAATAAATAAAGGAAAAATATGTTAACCAGGTTAGTGCTGCATTACAATTCCTATACATCACTTGTAACCACTTGATAGATAATCTTCCTATTTCATCAGTCAGTTTGCAAGAGGAATTGTGCTCTCATACTCTTTCTGTGTTTTTTCTATTTTGTTCCCTCAAACAGGAAATTCTAGCACAATATCACAGTTGCATTTTCAGGAAAGTAAGAGGTCACAGTAGTATTTGGGGTCCATGCACACATTCCATTATTTTTCTGTCTTTTTTATTTTTCATCATCTTTAAATACTAATTCTAACTCTGTCAACACAGAAGAACATTAAGCTTTGAAATGACAGAGTCTGCCATATCAAATACCATTTGTCTTTAATTCATTCTTAAATCCTTATATAGAATTCTGGCCTAATCAGTGCCCTGTAACGACTCTTGCCAGAATTGTTAATGACAACCAACTCAGTGCTGATGATGGTTATTCTTCTGAGCTACTACTCCATGACTTCATATCAGTGACCTTTGCGTTTGTTGTGGCACATAGGCACATAAAACAAATCACAGCACAGAAACTGCACTCGTTAAAGTAGTAAATGACTTGCGGGTAAATGCAGACAGAGGCCATTTATCTGTTCTTATCCTCTTAGATCTGAGTGCTGCATTTGACACCATTGATCACAACATTCTTAGAAATCGCCTTAGTCAATGGGTGGGCCTCTCTGGCAGTGTCTTAAATTGGTTTGAATCCTACCTGACAGGGAGAAAATATTTTGTTAGTTGTGGGAATTACAACTCGAAGACACATGATATCCAATATGGTGTTCCACAAGGCTCTATCCTGGGTCCGCTGTTATTCTCAATCTACATGCTTCTGTTAGGTCAGATTATCTCAGGGCACAACGTGAGCTACCACAGCTATGCTGATGACACACAGCTGTACTTATCAATAGCACCTGATGACCCCGATTCTATTGATTCACTAACACAATGTCTGACTAGTATCTCAGAATGGATGAATAGTAATTTTCTCAAGTTAAATAAAGAGAAAACTGAAATTTTAGTGATCAGCAATAATGGATACAATGAGGCTATTAGAAATAAACTGGATACATTAGGATTAAAAGTCAAGACGGAGGTAAAAAGCTTAGGGGTGATTGTTGACTGTAATCTGAATTTTAAATCACATATTAATCAGATCATTAGGACAGCATTTTTTCACTTAAGAAACATAAGTAAAGTTAGACCTCTTATATCACTGAAAGATGCTGAGAAATTAGTTCACGCGTTTGTTTTCAGTCGACTAGATTACTGTAACGCACTCCTCTCTGGACTACCCAAAAAAGATATAAATCGTTTGCAACTAGTGCAGAATGCAGCTGCTAGAATCCTATCTAGGAAAAGAAAATCAGAACACATCACACCAGTCTTAGCGTCACTACACTGGTTACCTGTGTCATTCAGAATTGACTTTAAAATTCTGCTTATGGCTTATAAAGCCTTAAATAATCTCGCCCCATCTTATATATCGGAATGTCTGACACCTTATATTCCAAATCGTAACCTCAGATCCTCAAATGAGTGTCTCCTTAGAATTCCAAGAACAAAACTTAAAAGAAGTGGTGAGGCGGACTTCTGCTGTTATGCACCTAAAATCTGGAATAGCCTGCCAATAGGAATTCGCCAGGCTGATACAGTAGAGCACTTTAAAACACTGCTGAAAACACATTACTTTAACATGGCCTTTTTATAACTTCATTTTAATCGTAATTTAACTTAATCCTGATACTCTGTATGTTCAATTCATCATAACAACTATTCATGGTGGCTCTAAAATCGGTAATGACCCCTACTCTCTTTTCTGTTTCTTTTTCCGGTTTCTTTGTGGTGGTGGCCTGCGCCACCTCCACCTACTCAAAGCTTCATGATGCTCCAACAATGATGGATGGATTAAAAGGCAGAAGTCTACGTGACCATCATCATCATCAAGCCCTTCCGTGAGAATCCTAAATCCAAAGAGGACTGTTTCATTTATGTTAGGTAGAATGCCCAGAGGGACTGGGCGGTATCATGGTCTGGAATCCCTACAGATTTTATTTTTCTCCAGCCGTCTGGAGTTTTTTTGTTTTTTCTGTCCCCCCTGGCCATTGAACCTTACTCGATGTTAATGTTGATTTATTTTTTATAATTATGTCTTTCATTTTTCTATTCTTTAATATGTAAAGCACTTTGAGCTACTGTTTGTATGAAAATGTGCTATATAAATAAATGTTGTTGTTGTTGTTGTTGTTGTTTCTGCCAAGCTTAATTTCTTTCAGTAATCTTAAAGTTAGCTAATGCTTTAAAATTTTCAATAAAAATGGCAAACTAATGTGCAGCCAGGGACTCATCGGTTACACACATTTACAATATTTTGCTAAACACATACATGAGGCCACATTATTTTTGTATACATGCTTAATGGGTTTTATCAAATGGCACTCAGTGCTTGCTGGAATGGGCTCCAGCTTCCCCACAACCCTACACTGGATAAGTGGATTTGGAAGATGGATGGACGAATGGGTCTCAGCACTAACATTCATCACAACTTGTGTATCCTACTGCATCTTATTAAACCACCTGGATATGACTTCATTGTGCATCACAAAGCACACGAACTGGTGCTACTTCTGCTTGCACTTCAAATTAGACAAACCCTCCCTGACTTGATTGGTTTGTTCTTAGTCAGTGAAATAGCACACATAACATTCCCAACCCTGCTCAATCCAATTCAGAGGTTCAGAGATCTAGAGCCTATTCTAACACCATCAGACACAAGACAGGAACCATTTGTAGAAAGGAAACTGGTCACGCACACACTTGCATTTACTCTAGAAAAGTTTAGTTACCTGCAAGTCTTTGGGGATGCATCTGAAGGAAAACACTGACAGACATGGGGAGAATGTTCCAGCTCCACTTGGACAAGACCCTCCACATGGGCAAGACCAAGCATACAAGGTTTGAATCAAACACACTACATTTGTGTGTCTAAATTGAGCTGTTACAAATGTGTTTGAGAATGGATCAATTACAGAATAATGCTTAGGGTACTGTCTGTCTGGTGGTGTAGGGTGGGTGGTCTAAAATACAAGGTACAAGCACATACAAGACAAAGAGAATCTGCCACACAGATTCATTCAAAACTAAAAATTGCTAATAATCCCGACTGTACAATAGCATGACAGCCTAAAATTAACTGCCTCGGTATACAGCGGGTTTGAATAAATGTGTAACAAAAAAAAACACAATTTACCAGTTAATTCTATTCACTCAAAAGCACAATCCTTTTTTGCAAATTTGCTTCATTTTTACCTATTTTTCAAATATACAGGGTGGACACCTCAAACCTTTATATTTCGAATTGTGATTATATGTAAAATGCAAAGTTGACTGACTGACTTATTCACAAACTCATCAACAAAAACACAACTTCCTGTTTAGGTAAAGAGCTGAAATTTGGCGGGATGCCACATCTTAGTTGGTATCTACTAAGAAAGGTCATTTTGATATTTCCATATTTAGGGGTAAAATATACACACAGAATAGAAAAACTAAATACCCCAAAATCTCAAAAATCCCTTTACGGATTGACTGAAATTTGATGACGTTGTAGGAAAAAAAAACATCCGACATGCATTTTTTTATTTGTTCATATTGTTGTTAATAATGTTTTAGCACGTGCACTGCATCACCTGTTTCACTCCAGAGCTCACCACAATCGAAAGGAGAAATGGGGTATTCTGTTTTTTGCAATTGAAGGCCATCTGCAGATGTGAAGTTAAATAGGTAAAGTATGGCAAAACTCATATAAGATGACTTTAGGAAGTGATTGCCAGGTGTTGTGGCTATGAACGTAGTCAATTTTGTGTAACTGATCCAGTAAGAAAGGTATTTAATATATATTACCCCCACCAACCCTTTCATCTTAACTGTGAATTTGTGCAAATGCTGAAATTTGGACTACAATTCCCATCAGTCACTGCTTTACTCCAGTCAATTTCATTAGTGCTGACAAAGTTTAAATAAGAGCATCAATAAAAGCAGCGTGTCATCAAAGGTAGAAATTGCTGTGTTGTTTTTCCTCAAACACTTTAGGATGACAATTTCATTATCTCACCAGATTACAGCATTTATCTTAGAGCATTGTTTCTCAGCCTTTATTGCCTTGGGACCCAGACAGTATTTAAGAAGGTGGAGATTTTCATCCTTTGTGAATCAACTGCGATTAGAAGAGCAGGGAGAGTGAGGTTCACTTGATGAAACGATTCCAGAAAGAAACTGGAAAAAATATCATGCAGCATTGTCTGTTGCATCTGCTGACCCGGGGGGTGTGTCACATGTGGCAATAAATTTGGGATGAATTAATTAATCTACATTTTTTTTATCAGTACATAGCCATGCATTTTTGAAAAAGCTAACAGTGCTGTCTACCTGCATATTGCCATGGAGTTTGCAATAGGCAGTATTAATTTTAGGCCTTGATGATAACGGTGAGTTGAGATTTTTATCAGTATTTACCTTTCAATAAATCAATTTAAATCACGTTTTTAACATTACCAAATACAGCTATTGATGATGTTCTTAAATATGGAGTTCTGCTGCAATCTCTTTTACACCAGCACCACCAATGACTCTATGTAGCATGTTCAACAGTAAGCAGCTTAAGTGAACTAATAATATTACCTTCTGTTAAAAAAATAATAATAATTCAAACAGTGTATACAGAAATGTACTTAGTTTAACACATAGTATTTCTGACATATCAGATTAACCAATGGTACTATAACTGAGGTCAATTGATTTAGAAAATTTAATACAGCTAGTATATATTGTGGCACGCGGCTAGGGGTGGTACCCAGCCGGGACGCCCAGGAGGACCGGAGAAGGGCTTGTGCCTCCTCCAGACCACGAGAGGGCAACCGCCCTGGTTGTGTTGGGGGCCACGGGTAGAGGGCTTGGAAGCCCAACCCTGTAGGGGCCCATGGTCACCGCCAGGGGGTGCCCCAATGCCTTGGGAGCCCTGGACCTCAGCACTTCCGCCACACCAGGAAGTGCTGGGGGGAAGAAGAGCAGGGACACCCGGAGGGCTTCCGGCTACACAGCTGATGCTTCCGCCACACGGGGTTGTGTTGGCGGAGGCTCCTCAGGAAGCACCTGGAGCCCATCCGGAGGTGCATAAAAGGGGCTGCCTCCTTCCATTCGATAGCAAGAGTCAGGTGGAAGTGGACAGAGCTCGGAGGAGAGGAGTGGAGGTGGTCTGAAGATGGCAGGTTGCCGGTTCGAATCCCGTAAATGCCAAAAGGGACTCTGCTCTGTTGGGCCCTTCAGCAAGGCCCTTAACCTGCAATTGCTGAGCGCTTTGAGTAGTGAGAAAAGCGCTATATAAATGCAAAGAATTATTATTAATATTATTAAAGGCATTGTGTTGGCCAGGACTGAAAGGGGTGATTGGTGCTGAGGCACTGGGAGTGTGCACTTTAATTCTGTAAATAGAATCGTAAATAAACGTGTGTGGTGAACCAACATGTCTGCCTGTCTGTGTTCGGGCTGTTCCCCACAATATATAATTACTTAATCATTCATCAACAAAGCACTATTTCTCATTTAGTTAAAAAACTGAAATTTGGCAGTATGGTCCATTTAGATCAGGTGGTAACTGCTAAGAACGGGCATTTTGATACACTGATATTTAGAGGTAAACAAACTCACCCACACTAGAAAAAACAATTATCCCAACATCCCAAAAATGCTTTCACAGGTTTGATTCGAAATTTGGAGACATCATAGAAAAAAGAAAATTAGCCAACACTTTTTTGTTTTTATTTGTCAATAATTTTTTTTCTTTGTCAAACTTTATTAATATTATGCTAACTTACAGGCTCTACACTGCATTGAGAGCATGCTTAATGTAAATGAAAGACAGAGCAGAAGTGATTAATGGGCCACAAGAATAGTACCACTAACCAATAAGGTGGTTGGGTGACTGAAGAAGGGACAATGCCCTGGACAGCAAGAAAGAGATGTGATTATACTGTAAAATGGAAAGAGAAAGTCTTGCAAAGCTCAAAGAAAATGCAAAGCTCAATAACAAGCATTATCTAGTGCTGTTTTTTGCTGAGGACTACCGGCACTTTTAGATGTGTACTAGCTCTCATCTTGGTTATACATTCGTCAGTGTCGACCTCCAGCTCCTGGCGATGGTGCTGAAAACTACAAAGACGCCCCATCATGATGCTTTTATCATGACACTTAATTGGAAGAATAATGAATATTGATCTTAAATAGTGGCATTTGACTTTCTAATGGAGAAGCAAAAAGTATGTCATGATTCCCAAAGTTACTACTCCGTGATCCTCACTTGTCACATTAACATAACAGTATAACACTAAGGGCACCAGCACCTATGTACTGTATACTCACTTCAAGCACTGTTTTATTTATGCATTTGTATCTGCAGACTTTAAAGGGGAGGTACATACAACTGATGAGAAACACAGATAGAAATACTGTAATTGTGTGAATGGCATAAACAAATAAATCATAAACATGTAATAATGATAATAATAAATACTCAAATTTCCCATTATTCCTATTGATTACCAGTTTTAATGCACTGTTCTGTATAATTATGTTTTACATTTACATACTGTATTTTGCTTGACGGCTTTATCCAAGGCAACTCACAACCTTTATAATACAATTGGTTACAATTCTTTTGGTTTTTCCAATTGGAGCACAGGCAGGTCAAAAGGCTTGCTAATGGTCACAGAGTGTCAGTAGCAGAGCCACTACAACACACTGTATGTTTTGCAATGACCATTAACAAAAGCAGAAAAAAACAGGAATTGGTCTGATGCACAAATGTCTTACTTATGAATAATTGTGTATAGCATGTTCAAGAGTAAGCTGCACCAATGAACTAACAATACTATTATAACTTGACTGATGAATTTATCCAAGGAGACTTAAAAAATTTGAGAAATAATTGGTTATATTTCTTTTTCCCTTTTCCCTTTTTGCACAGGCAGGTGAAGTGACTTTCTCATAGTCGTGCAGTATTAGTAGCAAGATTTGAACCCACAGCTTCAGAGTCTGAAGACCAAGGTCTTATCCACTATGCCACACTCTCTGACAAAAGTATTTTCCTTTGGTAAATGAAAAATATACAAATATTATATACAGAAAAGCACTCAGTTAGTTAGGTAGTACTTCTGATACACCCAATTAACTGACAGCACTGTAACTGACCCCTATTGTCATGCAATTTCCCAGGAGAAATATATATAATCTAAATGTGACTGAGTTATTCTGAGAGCTCTACCAATATAATAAAGGTTAAATGTTGGTGTGAATTCAAAAGTAAAATCAATACCATAGCTATTCCTGCCACAGAAAAATTTTCCAAAAGTTGAGACAAAGAAATGTACAAATATTAATGGAAATAAGGAGAAACTTGAAATAATGGTCCCTTCATGGACATTTTTTGTGTTTCTCTAACATTTCATGTTTTTCTATTTCTAACTGACACCTCCAAAAATGAGTAAGGACTCCAATTGTTCAGATATCGATGTCTGAATTTTTTTTGTATATAAAAGAATGTTGTGAATTAAATTCTGCAATCCATCTATATCATGGTTAGGTCTTTGACCTTATTCATATGACATTTTTCTTGTTAGCTAGTAATAATATGATAGCAAACAGAAATGTTACCTATTGCATGTGTTCATATATTATTGATCTCTGAAAAAATACTGAGCTGCTTTTCTTCAAATCCTCACTGAATATTGGAAGGTAGAATTTAGGACACAGAGTGTTCTTTTCCAAATAGCCAACTTTGTACGCTGCTTTATCATACTAGTATTACTGTGATTGAGATACAAGAGAACTGTTTTTCTTTGAAGGGTACATTTTGAACTTTTAAAAATTATTTGAATTAAAAAGGAGCTACGTTTTGGACTGTTGTCACTTTATAACTAAGTATAGAGTTGCTGCAGCATAGTAGAATCATGTAACAACAACATTTATTCCTATAGCACATCTTCATACAAAGGATATAGCTCAAAGTGGTTTACAAGATGTCAAAGAAATAGTGAGAAAAGAAAAAAAATAAAATTAGATAATAATGATAATGAATAACAACAAACAGATAAATAAAATCAAAATAATTCAATACAAATGTGCATAAAACAGATATATAATTAGTAGAAAAGTAGAGCAGAGTATTAAAGAGGGTTAAATGGATTCCATTAACATTGAAGACAGAAGAACAGAAAAGAATAAAAACCATACATACATACATAAGGTGTCATAAATTGTAACAATGGCCAATGCCATGCGCATGCACATGACAGACAGCTTAAGGGCTCTAGTAAGTGTAATTAAAAAAAATGTTCCTTACGTCTGTTTCCATGCTTACTTCAAGATGTATGAAAACTAAACTTGGCGTAAAGCCACACACATTTTCACGGCAGCCTCACACTGTTCACACGCAAGTTTCTGCTCAGTTTTGCAAACAGGCAGCACCTAGTGTCAACGCACTGCAACTGTTTCTGTGTGGTGTTCCTTTCTTTTTAGATTTACATCCATCATATGGGATTTATGAAATACACCTAAATTAATTGCATATTGTTTACAAATTTAATTCACTTGATTGTAATCATTCTGTAACAATAAAATGGCACACAGAATGGCCAAACTATTCCAACTACCAAAACTGCTTTAGCATTGTTAGGAAATATCACAAATGGAAGAATTAGAAGAGAGCAGGTATTTATAGGTGATGATAACTGACTTCTAAATCAATTTTGATTTGAAAGAGCCATCCTCTTGGAGCTGTGTGTTGAACTGGCACCAGTTTTACAAACTTTTTACAGATTTTGAGGAATTGTGCTCTACCTGCTCCTTTGTAAGTTCAGTCCACTATCAGGTGTTTAGAGTCACAAGAGCTTTTTAACATGAACTTGCTGACTGATCAGTATTTCACAATCATCACTGAGTCGCACCATGCCAGTTGTATGGGATTGGATTTCTTTACACTGTTGTTGCAATCTGCAGCAACGTCCAGTTTTCCAAATGGGAGTGGTCCACGTTATTGCTATTGCAATGGCACTGGACAAGTTACATCAGCCAGGGATGAATCATCAAAAGAATGAGCCATCTTTACATCATCTGCAGGAGGAGAGCATATAAAAATGGCAACTCCACACAGTTGCAGGTGCTTTTTCCAACTAGTGTGATGAAAGGCAAGCAGTTATTTTAGAGCAGAGAATCTATTTGTTGTATTACGTGGAGTTGATGCTATACTTTAAAGGCACTTTCAGAGAATTAATTTGCTTATGAATATAGAAACCATTTCCACTCTATTAATGGGCTGCCCAATAGTCCAGATAAAGTTTGTTGCATTGTTCAAGCATGTAGTGTTCTGCATAATTTAGCACACAATCATGGCTTGCCTGTACCTGAAGAGATGTGCTATGATGAACCTGATCCTGACCCACTCAATGATCAGCCAAATCAGACAGCATTACAACTTTGTTTTAATGTGATAAGCAGAAAGTAAAAAAGTGTAATGATTTGTAACATAAATTTTTGTAACTAATTCATTTAATTTGTGGTCAATATCACATAGTATAGCTCTTATATTCTTTAGTTCATTGGCCACATATCTTACAGCATCCACTGTTGCATTTTGTGACTCTATTAGAACATTAGAACAATCTAGACTAGAACAGACCATTCAGCCCAACAAAGCTTGCCAGTCCTATTAATTTAATTCTTCTAAAAAAACATCAAGTCTAGTTTTGAAAGTTCCTAAAGTCTTACTGTCTGCCACACTACTAGTAGCTTATTTCAAGAGTCTATGGTTCTCTGTTTAAAGAAACATTTCCTAAAGTTTGTGCAAAATTTATCCTTAACAAGTTTCCAACTGTGTCCCCTTGTTCTTGATAACAGTCTCGATCCACTTACTAATTCCCTTCATAATTTTAAACACTTCAATCATGTCACTTCTTAATCTTCTTTTGCTTAAACCGTATAGGTTCAGCTCTTTAAATCTTTCCTCATAATTCATCCCTATAGCCCTGAAAATCAGCCTAGTCGCTCTTCTCTGGACCTTTTCTAGCACTGCTATGTCCTTTTTGTAGCCTGGAGACCAAAACTGCACACAGTACTCCAGATGAGGCCTCACCATTATAATGCTTGGGCATAACCTCCTTGGACTTGTACTCCACACATTGTGCTATATAACCTAGCATTCTGTTAGCCTTCTTAATAGCTTCTGAACACTGTGGGGAAGTTGATAGTGTAGTCTACTACGACTCCTAAATCCTTCTCATAAGGTGTACAGTGAACCCTACAGTTAATCCGTTCCAGACTCTACCGTGATAAATGAATTTTCGCGAAGTAGGATTCTTTATTTATAAATCGAATATTTTTGCAGTTAGAGTATAGAAAACCTGTTTACGACCTTCTAAATACGTTTTTTAACATTATTAGAGCCCTCTAGACATGAAATAACACCCTTTAGTCACCATTACACTCATATTACCCAATATATTAGACAAAATAAGAGAAAATAAGACATATTAGACGTTACAAATATCATATTACTAGGCGCACTCGCCTTTTAAGGCGACCGACTTTTATCCTCAATTTTTGTGCACTTCATGTGTACATCAGGCATGTAAGTGTAGAGAATGAGAACATCAAAGTGCCCATTCATAACATCTCCTGAAAACCTAAGTTTTTTTTTATCCCCTCAAGTGCCTGTCCAAAGTTGTACAATGTCAGCCCGAATCTGTACCGCTAAAGACGGAGTTTCATGCACTAAATAAGCTATAGATGAGAATAAGCAAGCACCATCTCCCCTGATATTTACTACGTGGTGAGGCATTTGTACTCCATCAACATTAATTATTTCAAGAGACATAATTTTGTCTATTTTTCCAGCGCATCGCGCACAAAAGCAAGGGAACGATGAGAGCACTAGAACTCTGCTCACATCGTGTCACTTCGTACCGACTTTTATCCTCAATTTTTGTGCCCTCCATGTGTACATCAGGCATGTAAGTGTAGGGAATGAGAACATCAAAGTGCCCATTCATAACATCTCCCGAAAACCTAAGTTTTTTTTTATCCCCTCAAGTGCCTGTCCAGAGTCGTACAATGTCCGCCCGAATCTGTACCGCTAAAGACGGAGTTTCAGGCACTAAATAAGCTATAGATGAGAATAAGCAAGCACCATCTCCTCTAATATTTACTATGCGGTGAGGCATTTGTACTCCATCAACATTAATTATTTCCAGAGACATAATTTTGTCTATTTTTCCAACACATCACGCACAAAAGCAAGGGAACAATGACAGCACCAGAACTCTGTTCACATCGCGTCACTTCGTACCTCAAGCTGCAAGTAGTAAGTCTGTAATAAGCGGAATACCGGTACGCTTTGCACTCACGGACGGAAGGACAATCCCGAACGCTTTTTTGTAGCAGATTATTGTACTGTACATTTAATTGCACACAACCACTAACCTATGAAGGCACGACCTCAGTAGGAGAGTCTTCAGAGGTGGTGCAGTGTTTTCAGCAGGTGCGTTGTTGTCTTCAGTGAAGAAGTACTAGGCAGTGGGTGTCTGGGTGCGCGGCTGAAGAACATCTTGATAGGCAGTTGCTGGCACTGTCTTTTCATATGCGCGAGGAGGCTTTTGTAGGGTATTGCCATCTTTAATCATATCCAAGAGCTTCACCTTCTCCAGGATAGTAAGCATCTTCCTCCGGCGCTTAGTTTTATTGTCAGAATGCTTAGAAGAAGCAGCACATTTAGGAGCCATCGTAGGGCTTAGATAAAAGTTCTCAGAAAGCGAATGCGTAGTGACGTAAGCATGTATGAGAAAAAAATCGCGATAGAGTGAAGCCGCGAAAGTCGAAGCGTGATATTGCGAGGGATCACTGTACTCTTGATTTTCAGATATCCCATTATGTATTCAAATGTAACATTTTTACTGACATTTTTATTGACATTAAATTTCATCTAACACAAATTTGTCTAAGTTCTTCTGTAATGATTTAACTAATTACAAATTATCTGCCAATCCACCTATCTTGGTATCATCTATAAATTTAACCAGATTATTACTTATATTCCAATCCAAATTATTTATATATATTAAAAATAGCAGCAGCCCTAGCACTGACCTCAGTGGGACACCACTCTTAACAACAGCTAATTCTGATAAGGTTCTTCTCATCATCACAATCTGCTTCCTGTGTCTGAGCCAATTCTGCACCCATCTAATAACATCACCCTGAACTCTAACTTCTTTTAGTTTGATGCCCAACCTCTCATGTGGCACCTTATCAAATGCTTTCTGAAATCATTTGATCATAAAATGCTCCACTGATCATGCTCCAGAACAGCATCCATCAGCACACAGCCAGATGGTCGCCCAGCAGTTTCAAAGGCACAGTTGTGTGAGTAGCCAGTGCCTCAAGATATTCTGAGCACAGCAGCACCATCACTGCATAGATTTGCATCCTTTTCACGGGTGTCATTTTTTGTAATATTGTCTGAAACAGAATAAACTTCGAATGTCTCCACTCTGTTGTATCACTAGATCATCATGCTTTTACTGCTTATACCACTGCTTAAGCCAACAAATATTATGTTTTTCCTTGCCTCCACTTCACATTCACTGAAATTCTTTTTTCCATGTGCTTTTGCCATTGTCTTTTAACAATACAGTGAACGGAATTGGCTATTTATATTGATATGTATATTCAGATATGCAAAATTCTCGGAGCAGTCAGGATGGTGCTATAGGCGTGTGCATGTACATTAAAATTCACATTCATTGGGATATATAAAGGGGAAGTGCATGGAACTTCACTTACACACAGTTTTATGCATCTGAATTTTTTTGTGCATAGGCAAGTTTTCAGTTTTGTCCATACACCAGGTCATAATCCAAAGTAGTAATTGTTGGATAATGCAAAATGAATCATGTAAAAGTCATCCATCCATCCATCCTCTTCCGCTTATCCGGGGTCGGGTCGCGGGGGCAGCAGCTTAAGCAGAGGCCCAGACTTCCCTCTCCCCAGCCACTTCTTCCAGCTCTTCCGGGAGAATCCCAAGGCGTTCCCAGGCCAGCTGGGAGACATAGTCACTTCAGCTTGTCCTGGGTCTTCACCGGGGCTTTCTGTCGATCTCACGGTCCATTCTTCTCTCACTCGTGAACAAGACCCCGAGATACTTGAACACCTCCACTTGGGGCAGGATCTCTCCCCCAACCCTGAGAGGGTGCTCCACCCTTTTCCGGCTGAGGACCATGGTCTCGGATTTGGAGGTGCTGATTCTCATCCCAGCCGCTTCACACTCACTCACTGTCCCCGATGTCCATGCAATGTTGCAGAAACATGTCAACCAAGACAGTCCTACAACATCCAGAGCCTTGAGGAGCTCCGGGTGTATCTCATCCACCCCAGGGGCCCTGCCACCAAGGAGTTTTTTGACCACCTCGGTGACCTCAGTCCCCGAGATGGAAGAGCCCACCTCTGAGTCCCCAGGCTCTGCTTCCTCATTGGAAGGCATGTTAGAGGGATTGAGGAGGTCTTCAAAGTACTCCCTCCACCGACCCACAACGTCCTGAGTCGAGGTCAGCAATGTACCATTCCCACCATATATGGTGTTGACACTGTACTGCTTCCCCCTTCTGAGACGCCAGACGATGGACCAGAATCTCCTCAAAGCCGTCCGAAAGCCGTTCTCCATGGTCTCCCCAAACTCCTCCCATGCCCATGAGTTTTTGCCTCAGCAACCACCGAAGCCGCATTCCGCTTGGCCTGCTGGTAGACCCACAGGACAAAAAGGTCCTATAGGACTCCTTCTTCAGCTTGACGGCATCCTTCACCGCCGGTGTCCACCAACGGGTTCGGGGATTGCTGCCATGACAGGCACCGACCATCTTACGGCCACAGCTCCGGTCAGCCACCTCAACAATAGAGGCACGGAACATGGCCCATTCGGACTCAATGTCGGGACGTGGTCGAAGTTGTGCCGAAGGTGGGAGTTGGAGCTACTTCTGACAAGGGACTCTGCCAGCCGTTCCCAGCAGACCCTCACAACACGTTTGAGCCTACCAGGCCTGACCGGCATTTTCCCCCACCATCGAAGCCAACTCACCACCAGGTGGCGATCAGTTGACAGCTCAGCCCCTCTCTTCACCCGAGTGTCCAAGACATATGGCCACAAGTCCAACAACACGACCACAAAGTCGATCATCGAACTGAGGCCTAGGGTGTCCTGGTGCCAAGTGCACATATGAACATCCTTATGCTTGAACATGGTGTTTGTTACAGACAATCTGTGACGAGAACAGAAGTCCAATAACAAAACACCGCTTGGGTTCATATCAGGGAGGTCAATCCTCCCAATCACGCCCTTCCAGGTCTCATTGTCATTGCCAACGTGAGCATTTAAGTCTCCCAGCAGAACGAGGGAGTCCCCAGAAGGTACGTCCTCTAGCACCCTCTCCAGAGACTCCAAAAAGGGTGGATACTCCAAACTGCTGTTTGGCGCATACACACAAACAACAGTCAGGACCCTTCCTCCCACCCGAAGGTGGAGGGAGGCCACCCTCTCATCCACCGGGGTAAACCCCAATGCACAGGCTCCAAGTCGGGGGGCAATAAGTATGCCCATACCTGCTCAGCGCCTCTCACCGTGGACAACTCCAGAGTGGTAGAGAGTCCAGTCCCTCTTAAGGAGATTGGTTCCAGAGTCTAAGCTGTGCGTCGAGGTGAGTCTGACTATATCTAGCCGGAACCTCTCGACCTCGCGCACTAGCTCAGGCTCCTTCCCCTTCAGAGAGGTGACATTCCACGTCCCAAGAGCCAGCTTGTGTAGCCGAGGATCAGACCGCCAAGGTCCTCGCCTTCGGCCACCACCCAACTCACACTGCACCCAACCTCCTTGGCCCCTCCCATAGGTGGTGAGCCCATGGGAAGGAGGACACACGTTACCTCTTTGGGCTGTGCCCGGCCGAGCCCCATGGGTGCAGGCCCTGCCATCAGGCGCTCGCCATCGAGAAGTGGAAGACAAAAGGTAGCAGCAGTTATAAATTTAGAGAAAGCACAAATTGGTTTGGAAATATTTGCATATACAGTGTCATCTGCTTTATTCAAGTTTTTTTTCTGCCATTATTATGGTGAAGTGATTAGTATTGTTGGTATATAAGAGTGTAGACTCAAAAGACTTGGATTCAGTTTCAAATATGAGAGGCAATTACACTTTGAGTGCACTAACTTAGAAGGGAAAAGATTAATGCCAGCAAAATTATACCTATTATACAGTAGCAGCCAGTTTACTTAAGGGTTACCTGATACTTATTTAAGTACTGAAAACTTTACCCCAGAAATGACCTCTGAAACAGGCCCAGAAATCATGTATAGCCCTGATTTGAAAGCCCCATTCAGCCACCACAGAGGTGAGCTTTCTATAACATTAGAACAATTTAGACAAGGCCATTCATCCCAGCAAAGCTTGCCAGTCCTATCCACTTAATTCTTCCAAAACAATATCAAGTCTAGTTTTGAAAGTCCTACTGTCTACTACACTACTTGAAAACTTATTCCATGTGTCTAAAGTTCTCTGTGTGAAGAAAAAACTACTAATGTTTGTAAGACATTTCCTTGTTTTAACAGGTTTCCAACTGTGTCCCCATGTTGTTGTTGAACTCATTTTCAAAGTTCATAGTTTTAAACACTTCAGTCATGTCTCCTCTTAACTTCCTTTTGTTCAAACTGAAAAGACTCAGCTCAATTTAATCTTACCTCATAACTCATAAGTCATAACATGGTAGGAAGAAGAAAGGGGAGGAGGTGGTGAATGGAAAGTACCTGAGGTGTTTCAAAGAGTGTTTGATGGAGAATTTAGTTGATAAGGCTTTGGGCACTCCAAGAGCTAGTCTAAGACAATATCCTGTTCAGGTCGATTATTGGGTTATTTATTTTTTACTAGTCAATTCATGCTATCTCTGCACATCTTAGAACATAAATCATGTTTCCTCATGATTATGGTACCTGTACTTACTATGAATAAAGATTAATATCTATTAACGATGACATCCGAAGTTGTGTTCTTCTGCATCAGCATTAAATGCAACCATTTCCAAAACATTTTACAATCAATCTAAACATAAACATTTGCAAATCATCCACTATACCTCAATCATTTTGTATTGCTGCCATATTCAAAGAAGTATTTTTTATATATTGTTGCCTATTGTCAAGAAACTAGTGTTTGCATTATATTTTGTATTTTCAGTTTTTCTAGTAAAATAAAGAAGCTTGTGGTTTTAATAGATGGTAAATCACAGAGTAGTAGATTTTGCAGGTATAGCAGCCTGATAGAACAACCAAGACCCTAAAGTTCAATAAAAGGATTTCCAGCAACAATTAATGCAAAGTGGGAAATAACCACAATTGAAAAAACAATTCATTACAGAATAAATGGATGCACACGCCTGTGCTTACTCTTATTGTGCCACTTTAGAGTTGTCAATTAATCTAACCTGCATTTCTTTAAAATATGGAATTTTCCTGGTTTTCTTTATTCTTTTGGCTATAATCAGTAACAACACCTTTTTGACAGAACCTTGTGCTACATCTATTCTTTGGGTACTCTACACGCTTAAAAATAATGGTGCCAGAGTGCTTCTTCAGAGCGATGCCATAGGGGGACCACCTGTCCACATGAAGGTTGTACAAGCACTCTGCATTTATGTAAATCTGCAACCGGCTTTGAATAGATCGTAAGAGATCTGAGAAATGACAGTGGATCCTGATTTTAAAAGGACTCTTTCAGCATACAATCACACAGGCTAAGTCCAGGTTTTCTTAATCTGTTAGTGTCCTTCTAGGTAGACTGACATACATTAGATATTTCAGGTGTTTTTCTACAAAATAGAACGTTTTTCAAAGCAGTAATGACCAACTTCATATGCAAAGAACCCTTCTCACAATTAAACTGTGCTTTGTCAATCAATAGTTCTATGAAGAACCACACAATCCAGTGAAGAGCCATAAACTACCATTAAAGAACCATTATTTTTAAGACAGTTGGTCTCAATATACAAGTGATACAATGTCCATCCCATTTTCTTGTCATTAGAAATACAAAGAAAGAAAAAAATACATTAAAAATGTTCCATTAAAGTGAACAGTCTCCTGCTGATACAAAATTATGATATACTTCATTATCATAACCTACAGCAGTATATGTGCAGTAATGAAAATAACTTATGAATGGATACATGTGAGCATTATTGTGACATTTTGCACATTTTAGGATAATTTCCTTTCAGTCTTTTTCAATCATTTTGTTATTGTTTATTTTAGAGTCCTCACATAGCATATGCAGCTCACATACTCTTTCTGTAAAAGCAGCCAAAAAGTTTCACCTCAAATTGTATTATTGACATTTGTTGTTTTGTTGTTTTGCCTTCTGATGTACATTTGATAAACTTTAAGAGCATTTCTCAGAGCAGCTCTAATTATTTGAGTTAAAAAGTAAGCACTTGCTACACTTTGGGCTGCCAGTACTATTTATTGAGGCTTTGATCGGTATTGAAAAAGACAAATATCAAAAGGGGACTTGGTAAAAACATGAAACATATATACCTGCATACATCCATACATGCATTTTCATACATAATTCATTGCAGGGACCAGGGAGGCCAGACTCTATCCCAGCTGCACTGGGCGTAAGGCATAATCCATCACAGAACATTGCGGAGTGTGTAAACCCCCTTAGCTGGAGAAACTTTCAAGGAAGCAGTCTGGGAATAACCCACAGACACAGTGAGAATTCATTTCAGTTCATTTTTGTAAAGCACTCATTAATGAGCTTAGACTCACTGAGTATTAATAGCAAGTTTACAGTGAATAAAAGAGAGCATTACCATGCTGCTTCAGTATGGAACAGTGAAAAGAAAAATGAAACAATTAAAACAAGAATTTAACAAACAAAAAAAGAAAAATTAGCACCTCAGCAGATTGATCCTCTTCTTCCATGTGGGTAAGTGCTCAAATTTACATTGATTATGTCTGATGTAATGAATATACAAGTTATGCCCCATTTAAAAATCATTTTTGCATATCTAAGAAGGCTACAAGATGGAAAAGAAAAGATTAATATGGATGGATTCACTTACAAAGCCACCAGCTTCTTCCATGAATGAAGTAAAGAATTACTCACTTGGTTTAGAGTTTAAATTTTTTGTTGTATTATCGACTAGAAAAACTGCATGATATCCTAGTGAAAAAAATCTCTATATTAGTTACAAATAGTAATAATAATAAAAATATTCCATCAGTGTTATGTTAACCCTTCGTCCTTCGCCATTTGTCAATGTTTGGTAAAGTCATCTCCAGCTGAACCAACAGCCGTAGGTGTCTGGGATATGCCTTCATTTGAACATGAGGCCAGGCATGGTATGAAAGAACTTCATTATTGTAAAAAAATCACACTATTAATTTATAAAAAAATTTGGGTGCTCACAAGATGTCCATTTATCCATTCATTTTCTGATCCATGATGCCCTTTGTCCAGATATTCATTGTAAACCCATTCTAAGTGATTGACAAAGAATTGCTTTTATCAGGTTTTTTGCAACATTAATTTGTAATACATGGGCATTACCTGATAAAATGTATTGGAATTCTAAGTTTTGTTTTAACTTAATTCGTACTTCTGCTAAACAATATCCTTCCTGCTATTCCTGTCAAAACTGCTTCTTAGAAGATCACTTGAATGATTAACGAAGCTTGGAGGCATTAGGATATTTAACTGACTGAAGTAACTTAGAAAGGAATCGTTAAACAAGCATTTGATTTCTTGTTGTAAAACTTATACTTTGTATTACAAGGATTATTACACTTTTATATGATGGATGTTTTATGTATTGTACTGTTTAAATGTAAGCCAATGAGAAGGTACAGCTCATGTGAATCTGTTAAGGTACTGTTATGCTTAGGCAATTTTTCTATATCTGGGCCACAATGTTGACATTTGCAACGGTGATTAATGATACCAGTCCTCATTGGTAATGACTGTGATTTACTGAGAGCACCGAAGATGCTGAATAAGCACTTTACTGTGGAATCCTATAGTCGTGTTAGAAAATAACCATACCGAGACAGAGGAATGATGCAATAATATTCATCCTCTGCAGTTTCAAATGAGTATTGTTCAACCTGGTTTTTACTTTTCCCAGAGTGCGTTAATGTTTTCTTCCTCTGACAGAATCTGAAGATTAACTTTTCACGGTGATTTAATCCCCATTCAAGAAGTAACAGAAAAATTTTACAGTATTTTTCTTATCAAAAATTACACAGCTCAACAAATGTCTCAGAGCAACAAAATTACTTTCAGAAATGTACTCATAATTTTTCTATCACTCATAGTTTTTGAGTTATATCTTTTTTTTAGGCTGTAGATTTTGTAATGTCAAACACATGCACTTGGTAGACAATATGATGGCCTATTTAATCTTAATTCTGACCCAAGTAGATGGTTAGCACTGTTGCCTAATGCTCCTCCTCCACTTTCCCCTGCAGATCAGACAACTGACAGCAAAAGTGACATCACTTCTGAGCCAAGGTTTCTTGGACCTGCCCCTTCTGGTCTAGATTCCTCTTAAGGGATCCACCAGGATCTTGAGTAAGTCTAACTGATGACTCACATCTGGCAGGACATTGAGCTTGTTTTTGCAATTATCTTTTTGCTTTGTCAAAATATATGGGGTTCTCCTTCAAGGTGCCCCAATTCTTTATCACTGTCCTGTGTTTCTACCTTTCTACCTTGTAGGTGAGATGCTACCCGCATGTGTATATAGTATGCATATACATGTATTGTAAATTTTAAGTGTTCATCACTGATAAAGTCTGATTAGATATTTGAATTCAGCATAAAAAATACTGCATGATTTGCCTATATTAAGTCATGTGACAAAAAAAAGAAGATTTGTTACAGGGTGCTGTTGACTATATGCAAAACTTTATATATAAAATTAGGTAATACATTATTGCATTGGTGTTTTTATACTAGGTCACTAGTCTTAGTTCTGTGATCAGATCCCTGCTACCTGTCTGTAGAGCTCATAAACTCCTGTTTAGATTGCAGCATGCCAGAACTGTGTTCCAACTATAGAGGGATCACACTCCTCAGCCTCCCTGGAAAAGTCTATTCGGGGGTTCTGGAGAGGAGGGTCCGTCGGATAGTCGAACCTCGGATTCAAGAGGAACAGTGTGGTTTTCGTCCTGGTCGCGGAACAGTGGACCAGCTCTTCACCCTTAGCAGAGTTCTGGAGGGTGCATGGGAGTTTGCCGACCGGTCTACATGTGTTTTGTGGACTTGGAAAGGCATTCGACCGTGTCCCTCGGGAATCCTGTGGGGGTGCTCGGGAGTATGGGGTACGGACCCCTGATAAGAGCTGTTCGGTCTCTGTACAACCGGTGTCAGAGCTTGGTCCGCATTGCCGGCAGTAAGTCGAGCCCATTTCCAGTGAGAGTTGGACTCCGCCAGGGCTGCCCTTTGTCACCGATTCTGTTCATAACTTTTATGGACAGAATTTCTAGCGCAACAAGGGTGTTGAAGGGGTCGGTTTGGTGGACTCAGGATTGGGTCACTGCTTTTTGCAGATGATGTTGTCCTGTTTGCTTCATCAGGCCGTGATCTTCAGCTCTCTCTGGATCGGTTCGCAGCTGAGTGTGAAGCGGCTGGGATGGGAATCAGCACCTCCAAATCCGAGAGCATGGTCCTCAGCCGGAAAAGGGTGGAGTGCCCTCTCAGGGTTGGGGGAGAGATCCTGCCCCAAGTGGAGGAGTTCAAGTATCTCGGGGTCTTGTTCACGAGTGAGGGAAGAATGGAGTGTGAGATCGACAGGCGGATCGGTGCGGCATCCGCAGTGATGCGGGCTCTGCATCGGTCTGTCGTGGTGAAAAAGGAGCTGAGCCGTAAGGCAAAGCTCTCAATTTACCAGTCGATCTACCTTCCTACCCTCACCTATGGTCATGAGCTATGGGTAGTGACCGAAAGAACGAGATCGCGAATACAAGCGGCTGAAATGAGTTTCCTCCGCAGGGTGTCTGGGCTTTCCCTTAAAGATAGGGTGAGAAGCTCAGTCATCCGGGAGGGGCTCAGAGTAGAGCCGCTGCTCCTCCACATCGAGAGGAGTCAGATGAGGTGGCTCGGGCATCTGATCAGGATGCCTCCTGGACGCCTCCCTGGTGAGGTGTTCCGGGCACGTCCAACCGGGAGGAGGCCCCGGGGAAGACCCAGGACACGCTGGAGGGACTATGTCTCCCGGCTGGCCTGGGAAGCATGGGATTCTCCCGGAAGAGCTGGAAGAAGTGGCGGGGAGAGGAAGTCTGGGCCTCTCTGCTTAAGCTGCTGCCCCCGCGACCCGACCTCGGATAAGCGGAAGAGAATGGATGGATGGATGGATGGATAGATTGCAGCATGCCAGAACTGTGTGCCAGATTCCAGCAATGCTAATATAAATAGAAGACATAGTGGTTGGTGTGGTGGTCTTGATGAGCGCCTTATAACAGCATTCTAATATACTAAATGTAATAGGGGTATAAACTGTTTAGAAATTAAAATATGCAAAGAACAAATCAACCGATTTAAGGACTGCACCAAGTGCAATTGTTTTGTTTGTCAGTGTTATTTTGCTGTTGCATATTTGTAATACCTAGTATTGTTATAATTATATACATTTGTGTCATTTAAGAATATCCATCCATCCATTTTCTAACCCGCTGAATCCAAATACAGGGTCACGGGGGTCCGCTGGAGCCAATCCCAGCCAACACAGGGCACAAGGCAGGAACCAATCCTGGGCAGGGTGCCAACCCACTGCAGGACACACACAAACACACCCACACACCCACACACCAAGCACACACTAGGGCCAATTTAGAATCACCAATCCACCTAACCTGCATGTCTTTGGATTGTGGGAGGAAACCGGAGCCGGAGGAAACCCACGCAGACACGGGAGAACATGCAAACTCCACGCAGGGAGGACCCGGGAAGCGAACCCGGGTCTCCTAACTGCGAGGCAGCAGCGCTACCACTGCGCCACCGTGCCGCCCCATTTAAGAATATGTTTAACTTTATATTACAAAAAGAAACAGTTTTGTAAAAAGTAAGTATATATTTTAAATAATGTAAAAAGCATTGTTTCAGGAGGAATGTTTTTCTTTAATGGTAAGTGTTGCTGTGCTTTGATATTTAATAAACCTTCTCCTCAAAGAATCTTTAGAAGATTGTGTTAGATACTCAGAATGTGAAATCTGTGGTGGGTGTAAGGAGGTATGAAGTTTAGTGGTTTTACAAGGAATTAAGAGACTTTACACACATGAGCCCTTCTTCCCAGGTAGAAAAACACAAGGAAGAGACAGACATCTTAGCCTCAAATGATAAGAGGACAATATAACATCAGACAGAGTGAGACATCAGAGCAAGCTGGAGACAGACACGGAGAAAGCTGAGTAGAGACAAGACAAGATGATGATTTGCCTACAGAGAAAATTAACCTGAAGGGCTGAACAGCAGTGATAACCTAATTAGAAACTTTGTGTATCTGCTAAAATTGTGGGATTTTTGGAATCGACATACACATGTTGCTTATCTCTGTGTGCTTTGAGAACTACAGGATGACAGACATCTATATTTTGCTTTTCTTTTAAGGCTTTAGTTATAATATTTAAAGATTCGAACATATTAAATCTGCTTTCCTGCTAATATGTGTTATTTAATTTGTGCCACTGAAAAAATTGTTTCTTTTCTCAGGAAGGTCAGACAAAGGGGTAAGAAATAATCTACAGTACAATCATGCCTGAGTGAAGCCATAAGGTTGTAGACTATAGTCTCGGGTGCAAGTATGTTACAACTGTGAACTGTATATACCTAATTGTTGGTTACATGTATGAACAGAGAAACAGGAGTAGCAACAGAGGTGTAACATATACCTGGAGTCTACAGAAAAAGATCCATTTGATAAAAGGGAATTTAATGTTGTCAGGAAAGGTGCACCCAAAACCCTTCCTATGATAAAACAAGTATGAACCCAGGAAACTTTACAGTATACATCAGGGGTGGTCAAACCAGAGGGCCAAGTGGACATCTGTAAGGTCTTTAGCGGGCCACATGTAACAAAAATCTAAATTTACTAAATAATGAACATGATTTTCACATAAAAATGCATTTATTAGTATTACATTTATTAGTCATATAACTATATAACTTTGGTACAAAAAGAAAGCAGCAAATAAAATTAGCTTTTTGTTGTAATTCACTTTTTGATAAACTACAAACTTACTGTACAGTACTTAGTTTGAAAATGTGTCTTCAAACTGAATTCCTTAAAAACAGTAAGACTGGCATATTAGGCACACTGCCTTAATTTCAACATTTGTAAAAAATTACTTATATGTCCATTCCTTGTTAAAAACACAGCATTCATCTTCAATTTTATATTTTTTCACAGTAACACTCATTGTTAGGGATAACAAAATTTGAAATATAATACAACACTTGGAGGACGAAGGCTAAATTAATATGAGTGATCCAAATACACGCACGAGAATGTGTGTGCTTACATAGCAACCAGTCTTCCAACGATAAAAATGACAGCGTACGCATACAGTTTCACACAGTACAAAGTCCACTTCTGGACTTCTGCTTGTATACATTATAAACGGACTTGCTAATTTGTTCACATGTTCCAAAACACGTATTGATTATGTGTCTTTGTTAATAAAATCATGAACATTTTAAACTTGTGTGTGGACTGCCCATATTGACGTTGCTGTCATTTTTGTTAACAGAATCAGAAAGGTTTTTAATTTGAATCTGGGCTGCAAAAAATTGACATTGCAGGCTGCATGTGGCCCTGTGGCCGTAGTTTTCCCACCCTTGGTGTACATATTATATATATTCAATTCCAACCCTCTTCTTTTCCTTATTGACAAATGGTACAGTCTTACTTGGGCATGTAAGAGTTTTTAAGATTTTAAATAAATTACAATTTTAAAAATGTCAATGGAGATTACCAATTACCTGGACTGCAGAGAGATCAGTTGCCCAGTATACACAACTGAGGCCATAGAGACAGAAACACTTGTGACACTGGATCAATGAAAATATTCTTGAGGTCTGTAATACTAACAGTTGTAATCTACTGTTCCTCCTGTGTTTAGGACAACCACCATGAATTAAACTGTTGGAAACTCAAGAGTGCAGGCAGCCAAGGGGATTTCCTGGGGACCTGATGCATAAAATGGAAACTGAAGCTGGGACTGCTCTGAGGACTTGGGTACTACAAGGCAATACTACATACTAACATTGTCACAACTTCTGAGTGCTTCATAGTTTACCTTGGTCTTATGCATGTGACTAACCACATGATCCAAGAGAAATGCTTCCTAAAACATTACACTAAATCTTAAACTGAATGGTAAATTGAGTTAACATATTACTGGCAGGTAGTAATGAGTGAATATATAGTTTTGCAGAACTGGCAAAAAATTTTTTTACAATTGATTTTTCAATTACAAAATGTGAAACTCATAAAAGATTTTTTGGCAAATTTTAAAGATGTTTTGGGGTGGAAAACAAGGACTATTTCTTCCTAAAGCATGTTTACCTGTGGCCATTTATGAAACTGTGCAATGCATGTATCTGTCACACAATAGCACAATCAATTTTATTTATGCCTCTCATTCACATCACTTTGGAGGAGTGCACTATGTATTTTTAAATACAACACGCTGCTTATTTTCCAAGGACATGCCAAAACACACCACGATGCACTTTACTGAGTTTTCTCTAAATGTCACTACATGGAGAGCCACCATGCCCACCATTACCTAGCAACCTCCCTTTCCTGTTTCTTGATTTCTATAGAATAGGTTGAAAATGTGATCTCTAAACACCGTGGACCTTCAGGTTTTGTTTCTGTCACTGATGCATCTTTAGGATTACAATCATAATTTGCAAAGTAGGAATTGTCCTGCCTGAACATGTCTGGTGGCTCGACCAAATATCTACTGGTGACAGGAAAAGAGTGCAACGATTTTTTTTTTACTAGAGATCTTAATTTAAATAGTAAATGATTGGCAGAATTAATAAATGTAAATGCTTCTAGACAGGAACTAACACATCTTTCTTCTTGTACTAATGGCATGAACTGAAATGAAATTTGTTTCACAGATTGTTTTGTGAAGCATTATGCTGAATCATGCTGTTAAATAATTGTCATGCAAGTCATTTCACTTATCACTACTGACAGGTAGGAGAATATTCAGATGTTAATTTCTCCTAGAGTATAACAACATTGGTTTTAAGGTGAGCAAATGTAAGTAATTAGTAAGAAACTCGTAAGCTACAACAGTGCAGTGTACAGTTTTTATGTGATAAAGTCTTTGCTTATTCCTACTACTTACAATTTGTGATTTAGATCTAAGCTTATATATTGAGACAGAAGCTTGACTTGTACTCTTTACGTTGTACTTTTCTACTTGTCATAACAAATGTCATTTGCTTGAAATCTACTTTAGTGAAGTTAACAAAATAAAACATCAATACATGCAAAATAAAACATCAATACATGCATACAATATAAGGGCAACGGTAATCATAATACCTTTAACAGCCCCTAAACAACCAGTTCAGCAAAAATACACTTAGACAAATTCAGAAAATTAATGTAAAGATATCATGTTAAGTAACCACCCAGGAATTTGCCTTACTTGTTAACTTCAGCAAGCAACCAGAGGCACCTCAACTCCTTCCTCCTTTATGTCATTCCCATCACAAAGAAATGCACATGGAAAAGTATAATACATATCCCTACATAGCTGCCTACAGTATACACAATCACTGAACATAAGTTCAATATCTACTACCCCTTTAGTCCATCACCTCCAACCCAATTATAAGATAACTATAGAATAAGAGTTTAGAGCAAGAGGTGTTTAAGAACCTGAATCTTTGGAGTAAGGGGTTGAAAACTGAATATTTAAGCAGTGCAATGGCTGACATGAAGAAGAAAATATTAATTGTTATCTTTACGTTAAATTTGTTCTTATCAAATACTTGTACTTATTTACAAGTATGAAAATAAAGAAACAAGAATGCAACAGCAACATAAAGGAAGAAAAGAACTGCCATTCAGATTGCTGACAGATTGCGAATAATTAAATCAACTAATGAAAACAACAGCAATTAATGTAACATGTGTGCTCTTAAACAAGTGACGTGACGTGCACAGTCCAGTACCTAAATTTAATTTGTGGCAGAGGGGGAGGAATTACACCAAATATCATAACAATTTGGGGATTTTATTGACTATTGGGGGGATTTCAGGATAGGTTTTGTAAAAAATTATATTATTTGACAGATGGCCAGTGCCCTTATCTGACTGGGACACCTTAAAGGAAAGACCAGTAGAGCAAATATGCACAGGGCACTGCCTCCCCCAGAACGCTACATGGCAGCCCCCATGGATTGCAGTGGTGTCTTGGATTCCCACAGGGCTCCATGGGAGTTGGAGTTTGACACAGCTCTGTTGGGTTCTGTGGGGACCACCAGGGGGAGCTGCAGAGCTCTATTTTGTTGGGCTTCCACCACACCTGCGGGTTCTTCCAGACCTCACTATTGACCCACCTGGAGTACTCCCTGGTGTAGCATAAAATAAGCCAACTGCCTTCATTCAGGAGCCAGAGTCGGGAGGAGGACAACAAAGCTTCCCAAAGGAGGAGTTGAGATGGAAGAAGAAAAACACAGATTGACTGAGAAGTAGAAAATAAAGGGTCTGTGTTGCTTATTTATTGTGGCTATTGTGCTTTTGTACTGTGTTTGGTGTTGCACTGGTGAGGAACAATTTGGGAAGTGTTTTCCACTGAAATAAAGCCCCTTATGCCTAGTGTTCCTTGTGTCTGTCTGTTTTGGGTTTGGGGAGCTGGTGCACCCCCCTGGTGCCCACAACGATCATCATTGATTATCTGATTTATCTTACAATGTGCACATGTTAAACTTATTCACTGACAATAACATAAATAAATACTGCTTAAAATCAATGATAAAAAATAGAAGTTCAAACATTGATACAGCAGTGCCTTATGAATTATTGAGTGCCAGGATTATTCAAGATTTGTTCATAATCTCTTTAAAGCTGCTTTTGTAATAACATGCTTTTAAAATCAGGTTTGTCTGCGAGTCTTTTTGATAGGTTTGTGACAACTTCTGTGTTGAAATTTATGTTAGCTTGTTAATGTCTTCTCTATGTACAACCCGCATTGTGCTTTTCACTGTGTTGCTGCTTTGATAGAATGGCATAAAAGTCTTTGAATATTTTTAAGAATCTAAGATGATGATACACAAGAAATTCAGTTTGTTGTCAGAAAAGAATAAGCCCTGGATCTCATGTGCATTTGCAGCTTCTATGTAATACAGGTAAGGTAACAAAAGTAGATGCACACTTTTGGGGTATTTCAAAGAAGTGATGAAGGTAGGGTATATAATGGAAAGGACAGAAATACTAAAAGTTCACAGCCTAAAAGTCAGTATGTGCAATGCTGTGAGATAATATAACAAAGTAAGATTGAGTAATAGCAAACAGGCTGGCCTAAGTAGGAAACTAAGGACATTAAGATGACTCTCAGCAAGTCAGATATCAACAGCAGCTTCTTTGTTTTACTGAGTGTGAAACCTTTATTGGGGAAATATTTCATCGCATACTGTATGATGGCCTAGAAAAACTTTACCAAACACAATAACATTTTAAATATATATTAGGAAAACAGCAACCATATTATCAGATTTATTTGGCTGTGCGGTTCCTTGTAGAACTATTGCTGGACAAAGTATCATTTCATTATGGGAATATTTTTTTTGCATATTATGTTGGTTCTTTGTGCTTTGAAAAACGTCCTAATATGTATTACAAAAAATGAAATCTTTAATGTTTTGGAGGCTACCTAGCAGAACACTAAGAAGAAAACTTGGACTTAGCCAATGTTATTGTATGCTGCAAAAGTCCTTTTAAAATCATGACCCATTGATATTTCATAAATCTGTTACCATCTATTCATGGTTATTTATTGTAGGAAGCCTGTCACAGATCCAAATAAGTAAGGGTTCTTTCTGAAGCTTTCATGTGGATCAGTCATTTGGGGACCAAAAATGGTTCTTCTATGGCCTCACCTTTATTTTAAGAGTGGTAGCTCCAGGTTTATCCCTGTGACAGCCAGGGAAGAATAAGTATGTTAGACAAACATAGTAGTCCTGACTACTCTGACTTTTATTTGTGGTAATTGATTGTTGAAGTTTTTAAAGAATTTTTTTCAGACCTCTCTAAGTTTCTTTTGAAATTAAAATGAAGCCTGAGAGTACAATGAATGAATACAGGTGGAAGTCAGAAGCACCACAGAGTCCACTTTATTCATAATATGTTAAGGGAGGGGATATACAGTATTTATAGGGATTAAGACAAAAGTCAAATTCACTTCACATAACACATTGTAAAATTTTCAAATCTTAACTGCTGATTTTACACTTTCTATCACATTTTTGACATGTACAGAATAGTTTTTTTCTTATGCTGCTAGCTATCAGCTTGGGTTCTTCACTCTGTAATGTGTGATGATATATTTATACATGTCTTTGAGGCACCTTCACAGATTTCTGCAAATGTGGCTCAAAAATATGCCAATCAAGATGTCCTCTTTTGAAAGAATATATTTCTTATAATAAATCAAAATAATATAAAATGTCTTGTTAATAGCAGTGTTTTCTTCTTACAGCCTACTGTGAACATACAATTGACACTGCTCTTCAGGACTGTTATCTGCTGTGCCATTTTCACCTGACATTTCTGAACAAGTTTATGAGACAGTGATCAGATTAAATCAATTTTCTTTTCCATCAGTCAGCCAAGTGTCTACCGAATCTGACACAAAACACAGAAGCCAACCCGTTTAAACATGCTGGAAGCAATACTGTACTGAGCTAATACACCTTACCATAACATCAATTGCTAACTTCCTCAGATTCCCAAAAGTAGTTCATTTATAATAAATCAATCAGAATATACAGTACTTATAATATCTTTCTGTTTTTTCTCATGCATTAAATTATAGAAATCAATTTATTTCTACAGCCCTTCATTTAAACACAACCACAGCTTTAGGACCATTAATTATTAAATAAGATGTTCCTTTCAATTCATAAATTGTATGTGACCAAACAACTGATTCATGATGTGTCAAAGTGGTAATGCTCAAAGGGTGGGCATTTCTAAAGAAAGGTGACAACACCAAAAGGCAGATAATGAAGATGGATGGGTGGCATGACGTTTGAACACACATCATTTCATTTAAATGTCCAATGATATTGTAAAAGAAGCTGTTCTTTCTCTTTAAGGAGAAGTATAGGTGTAATGAAATTAATCTTTGATCCAAAAAATAAGTGAGTTTATAAAAACAAAATTTTAGCTCCGTGCTTTTGAAAATGATTAACAGATAGAATATTATGGATCCTGAAGAGGAAATTCACATAAATAAATTCAGCAAATAAAGTTAATCGCTTTTCAATACATTTTTAGTTTCAGAATACATCATTTTTTTCTGCTTTTGATTATGTTTCCAATTATCCACAGTTTGCTGGAGCTGCACAGTTACATACTACATCCATATAATTAATCGGACACAAATCAAAATTAACATTTGTACAGGAGTCGGATGTGGAGTGTGGTCTTCAGTGATTAATCACACAAATCCTATTTTAATTCATCCATTCATTTCCTGAATACACTTAATCCTTCATGCAAGCAAAGGAATATAACATAAATTTTTAAATGTAATTAACATTTTAAATTAGATGGATAGATCTTGTAGTATTTGTCATGTTTGGGCTCTTGATAAGTGGGAAGAAACTGCCTTAAAGTTAGATTCTTCAGTGAAGTACTGAAAACACAGGTTTCATATTGATTTGATGGCTCTGCAGAGAAATCACTTTGTGTTTGTCCATTTTTGGTTGCACTTTCATATATAGGCATTCATTATATTAATCCAGTGATTTTCATTAATGAGTTAAAATGCCATCCAATAGTAGAAATAGCTTATTTTGATTTGGCATTTAAAATAAATGAGGAGTGTATGTTATATACCAACCAACTCTATAATGTTTGACACTTTAAGTAAATTATATATGAGATGCCTGGCTGGCTTGTAAGGTTTTGAATGAAGAGATTTTAGGACATCCATTACAAAATACTTTGGAAGACACAGACTCAACTTTTTGCAATTGGGACTTTAAAGCAGAAAATATCCATCCATCCATTATACAGCCCGCTATATCCGAACTACAGGGTCACGTGGGTCTGCTGGAGCAAATCCTAGCCAACAAAGGGCAGGAAACAAACCCCAGGCAGCCCACCGCCAGGGCACACGCACACACACTCACACACCAAGCACACACTAGGGAAAATTTAGAATTGCCAATGCTCCTAACCTGCATGTCTTTGGACTGTGGGAGGAAACCAGAGTACCCAGAGGAAACCCATGCAGACACAGGAAGAACATGCAAACTTCATGCAGGGAGGACTCGGAAAGTGAACCCAGGCCTCCTTACTGCAAGGCAGCAGCGCTATCCACTGCGCCAGCAGAAAATATGCCTGTCCTTATTATACTTGGCAAGCTATTTAATGTACTGCTGTAAAACTTTAATTCACATTTTACATCATTAATTAGGCTTTAAAGTCAAAAATTAATACATATACTGTAAAAATATACTGAGAAGGCATTTTCTTTGCCTTTCACACTGTGCTATGCAAATTGTCTCAATAAACATTTAGAATTATATTACTAAAATGTACTTATATGCCTCTCTGAACAGCTCTGTATTACAGTGCCATCCATCTGTCCATGCATTCTTTGGTCCATTTATCCATTTTCTAAACTCCTTGAACTAGCACAGGTCACACGGCATGAAGCCAATTTTGGACAGATGTCAATAAAATATTTACTATATATATATTGTCACAGACGACTGGGGTTCTGATCCGGCAGGGACGCCTAAATGGACCGGAAGGTCATAAGAATAGCTTCCGGGCCACAAGGGAGCAGGAGAGGACCACGAGAAAGGAGAAAAAGGGTTCTGGACTGTTTGGACCCGTGGCCACCGCCAGGGGGCGACTTAAGCCTCGAAGAACCTGGAGACAGTTATTTCTGCCACACTCTGCAAGATGGCGGAGGAACCTGCCAGGAATGCCGGAAGTTCGTCATCAGCCACCTGGAGCACATCTGGGCGGGAATAAAAGACGCCGCCTCCCAGCAATCTGGGAGCTAGAGTCGGGTGCGGGAGCAGGACGAAGCTCCCAGGAGGAGATTGGCGGCCAAGGACAGAGATAGAGAAGAGTTAATTGTGGGTGATTATTGCTGTGTGCTTTGTGTCGTGTTTGGGACTGTATTTATTTATGAGAAATAAACGTGTGGGTTTTATAAAGATGTGGTTTCCGATTGGTGGTGTCCGGGCAAGTCTCACAATATATATATTGTTTTTGCTTCAATCAACAAGAGCATATACAGGTTAAATGATTTGCTCAGGGTCACACATTGAGATCGACCATACTGTTTTATAAAACAAATGTTTTGATGTTATGGAATATTCTTACAAACTGCCTTCCTTAATTATAAGGATTAATTAATAATCACAAATCAGGAGTTTACTATTTGTGTCATTCCTGCAGTTATCTATACTTATGCAAACAAGCACCTCTCTAAGAATCCTTGTCAAATGCCTTTTGTATAAACAATATGTATGTTTACATGGATTTGTATATGACAGATATGTGAGTTGAAAATGTGCAAAATTAGTGGAGGCAAACACTGTGAAACTGTCTCATGGAACTACATCAGAAAAAGCAAAATGTTTTTATTATTTCTTATCCCACAAGGTCACAATTAATGTGTGTCCTGAAGAAATTATTGAGGGGATTTTTGTCCTTAGAAATAGAAATTATTTAATTTAAAACATTATAACTATAACAATAATGACTTCAGACAAGGTCCTGTTAAAAAAAATAATAGTGTTTCATGTCTCTGAGGTATTTGATTTTCCTTAATAACAAGTGGGTGCCTTTGGCATTTATGTGAAGCTATATATGACAAAAAGCGTTCCTTTCATTATGAAATTACTTTTCCTACCATATATATCCATTAACAGCTTTTTGTTTTGAAAGAAATGTTTTTTTATGATTTGTACATATTTCATATAATACACTGAGAGTTTTTTTTGTCCACTTTTTATCCTTTCTAGTCCTTCATGAGCAATATGGCACTGTGGTAGTCATGGGTTCAAATCCCATCAATTCTTTCACAGTATGCTCCAGTTTTCTCTCATATCTGAAACACTTGCTTTAGGTTAAGCGGTAATTTAATTTAATGCTTCTTCTTGCATTGTATTCAATGTGGCCAGGAGAGCTCTTCACTCCTCACAAACTAAAAATGCAACAAGTGCATTAAGAAAATGGATGAAAAATTTAGAAATGGCTGAAAAGTAAAAACCTTCTCCAAAATTCTTTCCATTTACCTTGAGTCATTAATGATGCATATATGTCCTTTTTTCTACTATCAGAGTGTCATTCAGTTCTTTAACAGTTTTTTCAGTACTATCTAACTTTCTACTCCCAACAACAAGTTTGTCACTTAACTGGGTGTTAATTAATAGATTTAACCCTCACAATTGCATACAATACATATAAGGGTAATTAGTTTCTTAAGCACCAGTAATAGCTTTTAGTTTGTTACCTGGTCTGCTATATTAGACAATTATGGTGAGATTTTGTGTCTTGCATTACTTCAATATCTTTAGTGCATGACACGCTGTAAATGTTAAAAAATATTAAAAAGTTCTCTTTAAAGCTTGCTCAGACTACTATTCTAAAATAATAGATAGCAATAATAAAAATCCTCGGGTACTGTTTAGAACAGTGGCTAAATTACCAAATTGGAATTCAGATCAATAGTGCAAAATACCAACAGATATTAGCAGTACAAATTTTATGAACTTCTTAACTGAGAAAATTAAAAATGTAAGATCCCAGATCTCAGCATCACAGTGCAAATAACATACTAGATTGGCAGACCCTGCCTCACATGTCATTCCTTCATTTAATCCTGTAACTGAGACAGAGACAATAAATAAAAAAAAGGTGATGAAGATGTGGATGTCAGGGACAGGCCAAAGTCAATGCCAAAAATCAAAACCGTGTTTGGACCCAGCCAGTATTTGGATGGTAGATAATTTGGAAAAACCTTGTGTTGCTGCTGGAAGAAATGTTGGCGAGGCCAGTAGGGGGCACTTACCCTGTGGTCTGAATGTGGATCCCAATGCTCCAGTGAAGTGACAGGGACACTGTGCTGTAAACCTTCGGATGAAATATAAAACTGAGGTACCTGACTGTCTGTGGCCATAAAAGATCCCTATGCATTCTTCATAAAGAGCAGAGTGTTTCCCAATGTCCAGGCTAAATTGACATCTATGTCCTAGTCATTCTGTCTCCCTATTCATCCCCTGTCTCTAACTGGCTATCTCTTTCTCACCAATTCACCAACTAATAGCTAATATGAACTGAGTGTATTGACGCAAAAATGGCTGCCATCACATTATCTAGGTGGATGCTACAAATTAGTAGTGGTTAAAGTGGCTCCCTGCTTACTGTAAAAAGCTCTTTGTGTAGTGAGAAAAACAGTATATTAATGTAAAGAATTATTATAATTATTATTATTATCACAAAAACTATACTGAGATCAAGAAAAATCAGTCAAAGTTCAAAGCAAGAATTTGTTAACTGTGAGCAATAAAAAGCAAGGTTCTTTTAGCATGCAATAAGTAATGTATGTGTCAACCTCTGTGACTGAGGGATTAATGTGTGTGATCTTTAAACCATAACCTGAATGACATCACAAATTAGAGTCTCACAGATAATTCTGGGAATGATTTCCATGTGAACAAGAAAACCAGCATGTCTCAAAATGGCATTGCTGCAAAAATGAAAACAGAACTGGACTTCTGATGAAAGCAAGATAAACCAAAACAGACTTCAAATTCAAAATCCTTGGTATTTAAAATCACATATTCAATATATAGATTGATAATAATGTAAATCTAAAACACTCACCAAAACACTAACTAAAAATCTTAGTCAGTAAACCTTGTTTTAAGTCATCAAGTCCTACATCTCTGAGTCACAACCATTAACACCTGTGAATTGATTTTCAGTTTGCATCGAAAATCTTGGACGCTGAAGTTACCACTTCACTATTTTAAATAGGTGTGTGATGAAGACATCACATGTCAGACATATATGGTTCATAAGGGAGCATCCAGATGTCATAACTAACAAAAAAGAGCTCATTGCAATGCGCTCCAACATCATACACAATTGTGCTGCAATGGCATCACGAAAATAACAGTAAATGTATTTAAAATGATAGTAGAAGGCCAAAAATGTTAACAGTAACCACAAAAATACATTCTATATAACTTATAACCCTTAAATTATGAAACTTGGGTGCCAATCATAGAAGTCTTTTTCCAATCATGTAAATCATCTATTGAAACTTGCCAGACATGATGAATTGGGAGGAGACATCAGACAAACTAGATGGTTTATATATCTTGCATGAACAAGGAACAACTGATTTGACCTATTTGAACATTACATCCATGTGCTTTAAAAGAACAAAGTGGTAAACAAAATTGAAAGGTGGTATTTAAGTAAATCACAAAGAATCTCAGGAAAGGTGACCTGAGTGGAAATGTGCTATGGTCCTTGAGGGCAGTAGAAAGCAATGAATGAAGCTTTTGGCAGAGTTACCCTACCCTCTACTGAAAAAGTGACCTGGAATTTTAACTCTAGTCATTGCTCTAACCTCATGTCCCTGAACTGACCCTGATGTCAGAAGTGATTTCAGGGCATAGCCTGAAATCTGAATGAGGTATAAAGTCAGAGACTTGGAGGACTAAGATTTAGTAGAACAGTAAGTAGTAAGAAATTAGTGAGATCAAGAGAGACCACAGTTTTAGTTAGAGATGTAAGGGAAGTGAAAGAGAAAGAGAGAAAGAAAGCAGTTAGATGTGCAGAGGCTTGGCCATGGGTCAGTTACGCTACTCGATTAATTGGGTGATTCCCCTAATTCAGAAAGCACGAGAGAAGAATTAGGGTTTCCTACTTTGTATATTTCACGATTGATGTTCTTCTCTCTTTATGTTCCTCTCCTGTATGCTCATTTTTGTTTAATGATTCTTTGTTTTTGTGTAATTTGACTTCTTTATTGTTATTCTGACATTCAGCAGATTCACTAATTTGTTGAAAAATAACAATGTCATTCCTGTTAAACCTAATTCAGGATATCAGTGGCCCAAGAATATTCCAGCAGTATTAGGCAAATGAACCAACTATGACAGGGACATCACTCCATGCCAGAGCCCAATCATTTACACACCCACACTCACACAAACATGGAGCCATCTTACATAGAATTAACAATTAGCACTAACAATTGTGTCTTTGGGATGTGTGAGAAAACCCCATACAGATATAGGGACAGGATTTTAAAAAATTCCTTAAAAGTAATTGTTAAAAGTTGCTTGGCAGTATTCTTTTACTGCGGGAGCCCCATTATTATTATTTTTTTGTCTGTTTTGTCTGTGAGGTCTTGGGAAAAAGAGAGTAGGTGGTGTGCATTAACAATTATTTCTTGCAGGTAGAAATTTGTAGGTCATATGGTTGCTTGATCAATCAAGCTTTGCAACGTAATTAAATCTAGTGCTCACTAATTAGGAGAGTTTCTTCACATGCGAGGTTGATGTAGGTGTTTTGTATATTTCTGAAATTGTATACAGTATTACTGTTGATTCAAGTAGCATTTATCCATCCATTAAAATTTCCTTCAAAAAGACGTTCTTTGAAATTTGAAATAACAGTGGATTGTAGTTCTTCTTCCATCAGTTTGTGGAATATCACATCATTTTTGAACAGAATTCAAGTTTTATAGCATCAGTTGTAAATGCCTTAGGCTGACATTTTTGAAATGTGTATAGCAGGTCACTGGTACTTTAGTAAAAAGGTAGGCAATTATATTGCATTTCCTGCTACTCCACAGCAGATGGGCAACATTAAGCAAGAGTTCAATGCATTAGCTAATAGACCTTAAGTATTGGGTGCAACTAATTGCACACATGTTGTACTGTACGCTCAGGCTGTTAATAGAACCTGTGAACATTTTCTCATTATGGCGTATAGTTTATGTCTGAAGCAAAATAGAGAACTGAATTTTCCAGGCCATTACTTTATTCCCCTATGCTTATAGGGTCTTTGAGTTGTTCCTTTTGATTTCCTTTTAATTTGTTGAACACTCTCCACTTCAGTTAACACTTCTGACTTTGTTGTTATGTTTCAGAAAATATGATTGTGGCCTGCCTTGTCTCATTTTTTTTTATATTTTACTTTTTTTAAAACTTGCATTACAAAGAAAAAAATTTCATGTCAGGAAAGTATATACAATTACCTCTTATTCAAAACAGATCATATATTCCTTCCGCTACACATTCAGCACAGAAACAAAGAAACAAAGAAAAATTAATTTTAAGTTAATATTCAGAGAAGCTAAACAGTCCAAAAAATTAGCAATGGTTAAGAATGTTCATTTAATCTGAACAATATTAATAAATGCCTATCGAGTCCTTAAGAATTTTTATACTGTAAACAGATTTCATTTATTAATTTTTTTTTTATTTCAACATTCTTTGAATATTGTGTTGGGGTAGGAGGTTAGAATTTTTTAGCAAGATAACGCAGCAAGCCAGGTGTACTATAAATTATCAAAAAATATTTTTCTTTAAACGGTAATCTCTAATCTTTGAAGGAGTATTGTAATTGGATTATGGATTATTATGATTCAAATATGTCAGATAAAAGTGTGAAGATTCTATTCCAGTGAGTTCTGAGCAGGGGCCATTCCCAAAACATGTGAGCCAGAGAATCAGAAATATCATGCTATTGTGGTTTGTCTCCTCAATAAAACAATTATTGCTGCTTTCAAAAATGACCTGAAACATAAAAAGATGTTCAAGAAGGAAATATCATTTATTTTTGAGGAAATATGAATTTTAAACAACATAAGGCCTGCTATTAATCTCTGTCAAATATCACAATGTACAACCTATACATTATTTGATCAGTCTTTCTGCCTCTTGAACTTTTGTACAGGCTTTCCCAACTACTGCCTGTATAAGCAAATTGCCATATTTCCACCTTTATAGTTGGAGCTTTGGAGTTAAATTTTTATGTCAAAATTAAACTGGTTCAACTGTATACTGAATTAGATCACTCTGCACATAAACAATTTCAGTTCAATGCACAATTTCATAAAATAGTTCCAGCATTTGTGATGACACATTAATCTCAACCAGAACCAAGTGCTGCCATGGAGACGAGAAATAAAATGGGAAACACACAGTAATGTCCAATCAAAACAATTACTACAACTAATTTAAAAGCTATTTGAGCATGTTGTAAGAACTGTCTCCACTGGCTCACTAACAAAGAGTAAGTTATGCTTACATTTACATTTTTTCAAAAGATTTGGATCCTGAAAAAATCTTTGGTGGTTATATTACACAGCTCAAATAACATTTTAGTTAGCTGTATCATACAGTATAGGAATTTGGAGAAACATTGAATTAACTTTAATTGAATTGAACATGTTTAATTGCTAAAAGATGCTGACACACTGCATTATTTCAATTGTTCAATTTTTGTTTGTCTGATCTTGTCTGATAATTCTTGTTTCAGCATCATTAGTCGGCCAGCACTGGTGGACTCCACTTGTCTTGATTCTACTTATTCATCTTTGCAATGTCCTGCTGAAACCTTTTACAATGTCATCTGTGACTAGCCATGATTAGCAGATAAGAAGTGTGAATGCAGAAAATTAATCTTTAGGAAATGAATAGTTTTGTATCTTTGAATATATTGTCAACCAGCTGGACTTAGTTTAGCGCTGTGTAGTTGCCAAGGAAATTCGCTACAACATCCTAGCACATCTTTCATGTGATTTCCTCCAGTCTCAATGACTGATTTTTGAATTGTTTTTCATTAATGACGTGTCTCATTTGTGGACTAATAAAAATGCCTTCCTTAATCTTGACATCAGTTATTCATAGATTTTTGAAAGCTCCAAACTGAGACACAAGCAAGCTGACCAGATTCTCAAGGTTCTAAAATGGGAAACAACTCATTAATCCAGTAAGTGTGCTAAACACAAATAAAATTAAAGACCCTCTGTCCCAGCAGCAAAAATGCACATGTAATCGGGATTGTCCCAGTTCTTCACCTTCGCTCAGTCCAAGTTGTTTGTATGCCGCACTTTTCTAACCTTGAACCAAATGCTTACAGAGCAGTCACTTCTTTTTAATGTAATGAGACTCTTTAGGATAGCTGTCCCATTCACAAATGTAACAACAGTACTTGGTATGTCCAAGCTGTATTCCTAGAATCAGTGCCACTAAATTTTAGAACTTAAAGGCCAAAATCCAAATGATACAGCCACAAGTGCTCAGGAAGCAAAATCTCCATTGTCCAGTGTAATGAGTCTTATTTAAAATCATAAAGTAGGTCATTCTAAACATTGTGTAACACAGGAAAAGGATCATCCTTCTACATTGGTTTTATTTATTTCCTGAATTTTAATATGACATGCTACTTAAGATGCCCTGAAGTATAGGCAATGATAAGTTCTGTAATATACTCACTTTGAAGAACAGACTGTCCTTATGCTATTCTATTATTTAATTCACCTAGAGCTGTCTGCATCACAAATTAATGAAGCATCGGTTCCTCCAGAACTAGGATTCTGCTGCTTTCCTGGTGAAATCCTTAATCAGTGATGTTGTGGCTCTCTTAGTTGCATATGGTTTACCTCATGGTAAATCACTGGATTGAGAACAGCATGGATGGGGTGGTTAATTGATGCACTTTGGCTTGATATTACATATTCACTGTGCATTGCTTCTTGTTGTTTCATATTGATGGTTTAACATATTAAAATTTTAATCATAAAAAACAAGTTACATGAGGGAAGGGTAGCTACACCTTTTACAATTACATATGTGAGAAGGGTGATTTTTATAATCTGTATTTCTAAGCCTAGCTGGAAATTAATTAAGTTACTTAAGATCTTGAGGTACATAGTCAGACTTCCTAGTTCTAGTTATAATCCTTGCTGTTAAATTATTAGAACAGCCTGACAGTAAAATATTACAACTGTCACTTCTTTTTTTTTTTTTTTATTTATTAATTTTATTACAATCAATACAATCAATACATAGCAATCACGTTTTTACAAAAAAAAAAAAGAATTATGCTAAGAACAGATCGATCCCCACCCTTGAGAGAGAGAGCAAGCCAAACGGTGTAAAATTTAAGGCTTTTAAAAATACCTAAATCAACAAATTCTCTGTGCTTTATAAAATCATTTCAAAATATTACTGATTAGATCCTGCCATGTTTTGAAAAAGTCTGCACAGATCCTCTAACTGAGTATTTGATTTTTTCCAATTTTAAATAATATAACACATCAGTTTCCCACTGACTTAAAAGAGGAGAGTTTGGGTTCTTCCAGTTTATCAGAATAAGTCTGCGTGCCAAAAGTGTAGTGAATGCAATCACAATTTGTTTGTCAACTGTCACTTCTGTTTAAACAAAGGACTGAACTAGCTTTTCAGTGTCCTAATGTTTAAGAAGGCATTTTAATTTTGCAATTATTTCAAAGGTAGAAAAAAGCATTTTGTAGAAACCTCATAAATGTAGTGACTGAAGTGTAAAATCAGTGTTAAGGATTTAAACTTTAGCCACAGTTTAATTCAACAAATTCAAGCCTTTTAAGATGATGTTTAAGCATTGCTTTACTACAAGAGTCACCACCCACTAAGATAACTTTCTTTTTTTTTGAATGTAACCACAAATAATTATTACTCATGCTAACATAAATCAGCAAAGCAGTTAGGCACTAAAGTAATACAATGTTTTTTTAGTTATAAATAAAGCTAAATGTTATCAGCATACAAATTTCATTTCTTAAGTATTACATAAAAGTAAAAGAAAATTGATCCCAATATCAAACCCTAAGGGAATGCAGTGAAGAATAAGGAAGTAGTACTTTGAATATTCTGCACATATTCCAAAGAATCTGATGCTTATGATGTACACCAAATAAGAACAGTGTTTAATGCACCAACTACATACTCAAATCTGTGTAGAAGAAGGTGAAATTCAATTATCTGAATCAGCATAATGAAAACATACTGTAGTTTAAAAGCATACTCTAATAATCCTGCAACACAGGAGATTTGATTACGCCTACATTAGATAAACCAGCTTAAGTACTGTTACTGTGGCAAAAGACAAATTAAATTAACTTGTAAGATAAAATTTAAATTGAAAGTCTATAATTTCTCTAACTCTTTACAAAGAAATAATGAATATAAAAATGTTTTGTAATTCTTAATTATATTTAAATACAATTCCAAAACAGTCTATAATGACTAGTTTAAACAAATCTGGGACATATTTAATAATGATTTATTAATTATATCCAGTTTTAGTTATGTAATTACTGCAACTCTGTTTTTCGATAAACTAATCAGAATTAGGTCTTAAAAAAGGAAGTAAATTTTAATTTGCAAATTAAGCATAAACACTCTTGTTTTGCCATCAGTTTAATTTTCTAAGGTCACACAATCAAGGTGTGGCATAATATATTACTGTACTACTAAATTTGGAAGCTGTCTGCAGTCTTATGTTACCTAATTATTATTAAAGAATTTCATGAAGTCATTTCTATTAATTGAATTATTGATCTGGACAATAATAGCATTGATTAATAGCAGCAGTTAAAGATTTCATTCTGCAAGCCATTGTGTTGTTATCCTGGAATGAATAACACAATTATTATGATAGAACATATAGGAATAGAGAAATTAATAGAATGGAAAGTTTTTATAAACTGTATTAATACAAGAACAATGCATCAAAAATAAGCACAGTTGCAGTTTTAACTTCTTAAAGGGCATTGGTAATGTAGTCAGATTAAAGTACAGAACACAGAAGAAGACAATGTAAATTCAAAGGAAATTAGAAGATATTTTGCTATCAGACAATTAAATAACATAAAATTGATGCACATCTTAATAGTTAAGGGTAGAACAATATAGAACAATATTTTTTAAGATGACAGATAATTTTATATTGATAACTAATAATTACATTTTTGCTTTTAATACACTTACAGTACATAGTATTGATAACTGTTGTTCTTCATATATTTTTCTATGAAACAACATGATCAATGTTACGTCAATGTAGACATTTTACCATTTCCACTATTCTGTAACTAACTTTAAAATGTGAATCATCATCATCATGGTTTTCTTACATTTTTCATGATTCAATCTAACATTTTAGGGAGTGTTGATTTTACTAGGCCTCAGGGTCATATGATCGATCCATTAGTTAAAAACAGGTTTTAGTATGTTGTCCTCTAATAGTCATCAATTTCTTGTGAGTCAGTCAGTAAACCAATCAGAGACTTGTAGCTTTAAATATAGAGATCTGAAATCACAATTTATAATATGCGGAAGTATCAGCTCTACCATTGTTTATAAACCTGCTCTTTCTTATCTATAGTTTATTTACACTTGTCATAGCTGTGATGCTGCAACATTGTTTCAAGTGACCTGAAGAGCTTTGCAATGATTTTCACTTATTTCTATAAACATTGTACTAGAGGCTCTTGGCTAAACTATGTTCAAGAAAGGAATAAGACTCTATATGACACTATATGCTACTTGATTTAATGTTTTTATTTTTATTTACTGTAAATGCACTGATTACTTTTTTGTTATTTACAGTATTCATGGTATATTCTGTATTAGTGTGGGGGCAGTGGGGAACTAGCCTGTTCTTTTAATTGTTTTTAATATGTATCGTTTAGGGGTCAATACATAATTGTCAGTGTCTAGCCACCCTCCCTTCCTACCAGCAAGTTGCTATGTTTTTACTTACTTTAAGAGGCTTGCCAGTACAGAATGTAGCCTTTCAGAATGTCACCAGTCAGGACTGATTCTTATGACCACACTTTCCTGGTCTGATCTCTCTTCTTTTATGTGGGATTTGTCCTCCTTCTGATAAGCCCATCCCATAACTGGTTTCAACAGCTAATCTATACTAATAAAAGGCAAAGCCCTCACTGACTGACTGACTAACTGACTGACTGACTGACCGACTGACTGACTCATCACTAATTCTCCAACTTCCCGTGTAGGTAGAAGGCTGAAATTTGGCAGGCTCATTCCTTACAGCTTACTTACAAAAGTTGGGCAGGTTTCATTTCGAACATACTGTGTTAGAGGAGCTCACAGATATTTGTCACTGTAGTCATAGACAAATAGCATGGTTCGCAAGGTAGTAATCAACCCTAGATTAGGTTGCAGTCAATCACAGGGCCATCTAACAAATAAACCCCCACTCAGTTAAAGCTAGTTTAGAATGCTAGTTATAAATATTAGTGTTCATATTTCAAGTTTTGCTTTTCTCATGTAGCAAGAATGCTCGCTTGCCTATAAATTGTGCAAAGATTTAATACAATATATTTATGTAAATGTACAATGCACATATATACAGGTATTCACACCAGGCCAGACTGAACTAAATAAATTTCAAATAAATATTTTTTTTGCCAGACTCTGTAGGGTCAAAAGTAATCACACTTATCCATACATGTTCTTAATGTTGACATTTTAAAATATATTGCTCATTCTTAATTAGAATTCAACATCTTAAGGAAAAGGCAAAGAATCGAACCTGTCCTGTATTCAAACAAACAAAATCATATAATTTGTTACAGCTTTTTAAATGCCAGATCTTATTTCACATTTATCATCAGGTCCTTCCATGAAAACCCTAAATACAAAGAGGACTGTTTGACTTATGTTAGGTAGATTGCCCAGAGGGGACTGGGCGGTCTCGTGGTCTGGAACCCCTACAGATTTTATTTTTTTTCTCCAGCTTTTGGAGTTTTTTTTTTTTTTTTTTCTGTCCACTCTGGCCATCAGACCTTACTTATTCTATGTTAATTAATGTTGACTTATGTTTATTTTTTATTGTGTCTTCTATTTTTCTATTCATTTTGTAAAGCACTTTGAGCTACATTTTTTTGTATGAATATGTGCTATATAAATAAATGTTGATTGATTGATTGATTTAGTATTCCTTAATCATATACAGCAGACACCCTAAATTTAAAGCAAACTTTTACAGTTGTCTGCCAGACGTTCCAAATCCAGTGCCTAAAAGAAGCGTACTAGCTTCCAGAAACTTGCCAGTTCTCTTTAGTCTTCCAATAAAACCAATGTGGATGACTTCTATCAAGCAGAAAGTGAGCATTACAGGTACAGTAGTCAAAGGCCTAATAGAGTTCTTTCATCTTCCTAACAAGGAATGCCACTGATTCCACTATATTATGTATTTTTTACATTTATGTATGTGCCCAGTTGGGACTGGGCAGTCTAATGGTCTGGAATTCCTACAGATTTTATTTTTTTCTCCAGCCGTCTGGAGTTTTTTGTTGTTTTTTCTGTCCACCCTGGCCATTGGACCTTACTCTTATTCTTTGTTATTTAATGTTGACTTATTTTATTTTCTTACTGTGTCTTTTATTTTTCTATTCTTCATTATGTAAAGCACTTTGACCTACTTTTTGTATGAAAATGTGCTATATAAATAAATGTTGTTGTTGTTGTATTTTAACTGGCTCACTGTATCAACACCCTATTAATTGAAAAAAAATTCTAAACTGTAAGACTAACTGTGCTTACTTGGCTTTGCCTGGAAATTTTCATAAGGCTATATGCCTCTGTTATAGCACCATCAGCAAACTGAAGGTTTCAAAAGTATTATATAACTAAGTACTAAGGCTTTGGACCTAGGACCTCAAACACTGAGGTTGTGGTTTCAAATAATTCTATTGACAATGTGTGACCAAAAGCAAGTCTCTTCACCTGTCTGTGCTCAATTAGACAAATAAAAGAAAAGTAATCAATTGCGTCTTAAATGTTGTAAGTTGCCTTGGATAAAGATATCAGTCAAATAATCAGTAATAATAATATTATTAGGTCAATGGAGCTTTGTGCTTTTGGATATGCTATACATATTTGTCCATGAGTAAAATATTCTTGCATTAGATAAATTTCCTGGTTTTCCTAGTGATATGGCTTTTGTTGATGGTCATTGCAAAACACAATTTTACAGGAAAACATATTCTTTAGAACTGATACGGGTAACCAGCTATGTTCCCTCTAAGCTGTACAGCTGCATGAATGCACACTTTTTTCTGGGTGCCACACAGCATTTTTCAACTGCAACACAGCTATTATTGCACGCATCTCTCACCCTTCCATGCAAAAAATTTGGAAGAGTCAAGCAGCTGTTATTGTGCTTTTCACCCTTTGGTAACACACCCATGGCTTCTGAAAAGTGCTTGCCACTTATATATGGGAGTGCTCCACTGCACTGGAATGGATAACCAAGAAGAGAGCCATTATAAATCTGAGAGTACTTGTAGTCAACAATAAAAAACAGAGCTTGCTAAACATTGAGCTTTGTAAGCTTCCTTGAAGCTTTACCAGTCCTTCTACTTTTGATTTAATAATGTGATCTTGTCTGTTATTTCCAGTCCAGGACACATCCCCCATCTTCAGCCATCCATCTACCCTATTGGTTAGTGGTGCTATTCATGTGCCCATGAAACACTTCCAGTCAGCCCTTCATTTGCATAAAGCATGGTCTCAGTGCAGTGCAGAGCATGTAAGTTAGCATAATGTTAATAAATGTCAACAAATAAAAAATTTAGCAACAAAAAACACGTCGGCTAAATTTCTCTTTTCTATAACATCACCTAATTTTAATCAAATCTGTCAAATATTTTTGAAATTTTGGTGTATTTTTTGGGGTATTTTTTGACTATGGGGTGGGAGTGACCATAAATATTAATTTATCAAAATGTCATATCTTAGTGGATACCTACTCTCCTTGATGTACCATCCTGCCAAATTTCAGTTTTTAACTAAATGTTTTTGTTGTTGAGTGAGTGAGTGAGTGAGTGAGTCAGTTAGTCAGTCAGTCAGTCAGAAAGTAAATCATTCTGTGGTAGATATAGTATACTGTATATAGATTAAGCACTGAAGTAACACATGCAATAGATTATATAACAAACATAGAGAAATTGTGTAGGTTATGCTGTAACAATTTATTTTAAATAGTACTTAACAAAGGAAAAAGAAAGTGATTACTTTGTACTCCTATCCAATTACCCATAATGAAGAAAACAAGAAAGGTATAAATATGAGATTTTGCAAGTGGAGTAACATAATTAAATTCCACAGTCAATCTAAGACTCTAAGATATATAAACGGTGTGTATACACAAAAATATTGTGTTTCCATGCTCACAGATAATACTGACTTCTTGTCCCATGATGATGATTGGCCTCTAAGTAGATTTAGATTTCCAAGAGCTATCCTTTTGGAGCTGTGTGATGTTAAAATACTAAGATGTACACTTTACATTATTTTTATGCTGAAATCCATTAAATTATGTATATTACATTTTACAGATAAATTGTTAACTTCATTTAAATAATGCATAATACTAATATTTAGAAATGTGGAGGCACTGTGGCACTGCGGAAGTGCTGCTGCCTCACAGTAAGGGGGTGAAGTCCTGGGTTTACCCTGCCTGGAGTTTTGTATGTTTTCCTGGTGAGTTTCCTCTGCATGCTTCAGTTTCCTTCCAGAGGCATGCAGGTTGATTTTTCAATGTTCCTTAAAATTTTTGAATGCTAAGTTATGATAGGGTTTGAGAAACTCTACATCAATTTTAAGATGAAGTTTATGACATTCTACTTTAATAACAAAATACATGACAAGACTAAAGTTTAAATTTTGAGATTAAGGATAATGGATGGATGGAAGTCGAAATTTTGACTTTAATGCTGACATACACCTTTTTTTTCTTCACTGTGTCCCTATTTGTTTTTCTCTGTGGCACTAATATGGTTTTGTATGGCACTCAGACAGTTGACTGCAACTTGCCTTTTCACGTCGCTATTTCGGACACTGTGCTACTTTCTGAACTTTAACTTTTGAGTGCTTTTGCCATGATGTGCCACTCCACCAATTTCCTTTTATTGCTTATACTACTGCTTAAGCCACCAAATAGTATGTTTTTACTTGCCTCCACTATACTGAGCTGGACCTCCATTTTTCATTCACTGAAATTCTTCTTTTTTACATGTGCTTTTGCCATTGTCTTTTAACAAAATACTAAACGGTAGAAGTTATTTACATTGATCTGCATATTCAAATAGGAACAATTCTGGGAGGAGTAGGTGTGTGCATGTGTGTTAAAATTCATGTTGATTGGCATTTATAAAGGGAAAGTGCATAGAACTTTGCTTACTCACAATTTTCTGATCTGAATTTTTTTGTGCACACTCACATTTCTAGTTTTTGCCAATAAGCCTTATTTTGTGTGAATTCTATGCAAGGTGTTATACATGAGGCCCCAGATGTCTTACTTTTTGTTAAAAAGTAAAGACATGGAAGCTATTGTATCTATACTAATTAAAAGCAAAGCCCTTACTGACTCACTGACTCACTGACTCACTGACTCACTCATCACTAATTCTCCAACTTCCCGTGTAGGTAGAACATTCCTTACTGGTTACTTACAAAAGTTAAGCAGGTTTCATTTCGAAATTCTATGCGTAACGGTCATAACTGAATACTACTTACGTACATATATATGGACATAGCCTGCAGGTTGGTCGCCGTGTGAGGCAGAGTTGTGTCCCCCATCTCTACGCCTCACACATATTTGGCTGCCTGCCTATATTGCTTCCCCTATACCCAAGCCTCCCACGTAATCGACTGCCTGCCCATATAAGGCCATTCATCAGCAGCACTCCAAGCTGTGAGGAAACAGTAAAAAGGATGCGTGTCAGACGTCGTGGTACATTTTCTGATGCAGCTAGACGGAAACAACTTTGTGACGCTGCCGCCAAATACTCGCAGAAAAATCCACAAGTTAATAAACACGCTGCTGCTAAATACTCGCAGGCATATCCACAAGTTCATAGAGACGCTGTCGCTAAATACTCGCAGGCAAATCCACAACTTAATAGAGACGCTGCCACTAAATACTCGCAGGAAAATCCACAAGTTAATAGAGATGCTGCCGCTAAATACTCACAGGCAATTCCACAAGTTCATAGACACGCTGCCGCTAAATATTTGCAAGCAAATCCACAAGTTAATACCAGGAATGTCTGTTAAACATCTTAGATTCACGAATAGTGATTTGGGTAGTGAACACTTCGATGAATGAAACCTGTTATCGTTACGTTGACGAACATAGAATGTAACTTGAACATAACGCGTCCTCCAAATATGACCAGATTGAAAGAAATAATGATAATCAAATTCTTGATGACAGCAACACTCATAACAGTGGCAAAACAATTACATTGACAATCATGTTACGTTATTTTTAAAATGTTTCCTTTTCTTTTTCATAACCTCTTTAACACACTACTTCTCTGCTGCGAAGCGCGGGTATTTTGCTAGTATCTTATATATAATCTAAAAATATAATCTAATATAAAGCTCAATGAGGGGTGTAGGTGGGTGTGTGTTTATTATTTATGCAATTCCACACCCACATGCCACTTTGTCAGGAGGAGACAACAGACTACAGCGGAACCTAAAATTATGACCCTGGATGTGCCTTTGGAAAAATTTCATTTTAACTACTGTGATTTTTTAAGGATAGTGCCTTTTTCTGTATTTTGAACCCTGAAATAAATTAAATGAATTTGTCTCTGGGAGGGTACACTTTAAGAAATACCATTTGCAGAAGTTAGATAGATCTGCCTTAAAAAAATTCTGTGCAACACAGAATGCTACTGTCAGCACTTTATAATTACATGCTGCTTTAAATCTTGCTCAAGTACAGTGGCATTATTAATGTTAGATGGAAATAAGTTCAGGTAGATTGATTTAAGGAACTGCATGTGTCAATGCTGAAGTATACCAGAATCAAATGATGTTCTGCTAAGGGCTAAGAGATATTTGTGCCAATTTTTATAACTCAGGTTAAAATGCTAGACAGGTTAAATTATTGGAATAAAATATGGCATTTTTCTTCCACACAAAGAACAGATAATAAATTAAAATATTTCACTCTAAAAAAGTAATATAAAATAATGTCCACACAACTGAATGAGGTAGAACTCTGATGGTGATGAAACTTACATCCTGGAGAAGAAAAAGCAGATGTGGTCTACTGGTGTGTGGCCTTTTTATTGGCCCTACTGGGGTCATTTGATGGGATGTACATTTAGCACATTACTCTAAAATAAGAAAGGCAGCCATTCCTGGTTGAAGGATCAGGTATAATGTGCAAACACCATTTCAGCTTATCCATAAGCTTTGAAAATAAAATGGATATCCCTGGTGTGGGACACAAACCAAATGCACCCATGGAAGAGTTTCAAAAAATTCTCTGAGCCATGTTACTCATTAGTTAGTGCATAAAAGCTCATTCTGGTAAACTAGTCCAACACCCTTCATTCTGAAAACACCAGGGTTACTCGAACTAATTTCCTGGTTGCTGAAGTTTGTGAACTGCCAGCAACAAGTAATTTGAGATGCATCGCTACTACCTGTTTCTGTGTAAAGAGATGCATACTTATCCCAAATAGATCTCAGTCACTGCTTTGCCAGCAAACTAAGCACTGAGTTTTGAACAGGGTGGAGTGACAGTAAACTTTCTAGAAAAACTCAGCCTTCCCTACAGCTTCTGGAAGGTCCTTTGCCTGAACATACATAACCCAGGAGGGGATTTTAAATATGGAACCTACAGATAGAGAAAGGGAGGAAATCTGGTGTGCCTAAGGAGAGGTATCATGATAGTAAGGAGTGGACAAGAAGTTGGCCACATTACTGCAGGCGCATAACACAGTGAGGAGTGATCATCCTAAGTTAATTTAAGAGGACAAAACAAGGTCTTGCCCTGGTTTCAAGGTGCACTTTTGTTGTTTCAGAGCAAATCTCAACAGTCTTTATAGAGAGGAAGGTGGTTTAGATGCACAAGCATTAAATGTGCTCCCATAACTAATCACACAATAAAAACGTATCTGCGTTTATGGGCTGAACTGCTAATACTGTGTGGTGTCTCTCATCATGGTGCTTGATACAATATATACTTTCTGCCTGTGGAACACAAGTACAGTATCAGTTAACAGACTGATCATCAAAGACAATTCACCTGAAGGGACCTCTAAGTTGCTTGGATGTGCCTCGGCTACACTGTGAAAGCATGTTTGTCAAAAGGTGAATTAATAATTTGAACTTTATTGGCTACTTACATGTATTTATTAGACAGATACCTTTACCTAAAGAGACTTACAACTTCTATGATATGATACAATTGGTTACATTTCTTTCGGTTTTCCAATTGGAGCACAGGCAGTTCAAGTGACTTGCTCAGGGTCACACAGTGTGAATCCATAACCTCAGGATTTGAAGTCCAAAGCCTTAACCACTACACCACACTGCCTGACAATAATATTAGCCTTTGGTAAATCAGATTGTAGCAAGACTATTTTCCATAACACTAAATGCAACAGTCAGATAACTATTTATTGTTTTATAGTTTTTAATGACCCCTATAATCACTGTGAATGCTGTACAGAGCTAATGTTATTGTTACTATAATGATGGTGTTCAGCAGTACTTTTTAAGATGATTTCATAAAAAAAATCCTTTTTTAAAATGTATGATTCAGTTATTTCATTTGCAGGTTATTTTTTCAATAAAATAGTCAGAACAGTACCATACATTCTTATATTTTTTACATTTTTTCACTTGATACATCTAAAGCTCTCTAGAGCTCTCTAGTGGCACAGTGTAGCCATGGCTAGTCATCCTTAGAAGTATGACTTTTATTATCTGAAATGAGTAACTTAAAATCCTGTCACTAATGTATTTTAGTGAATACATCATGCATGAGTTCCCCAATTAATTGTTATTTAAAATGTCATATTCTGAACAGTTAACTGTTTGTGTCACCCCCTAACCCTGAGACGTAGTGCCTATTTTCCTTTCTCTTGGATTTCATTTATTATCTTGTATTAACTTATGAGCTGGAGTGAGGGCTTAATTAAGTGCTCTTTTACAATTGCAGGATTCCAAAGCATGACGTGATTACTATTTGTAAAATTAAGATATACTGTAATATAAAAATATTCTTAAATTTCCTAATCCAATTCAGGTCACAAGGTGCCGGAGCCTCTCTTAACAACATGTTGCACAAGACACAGATCCTACTCATGGATATATCCATAATCTTACTCATACAAGCTAGTTAAGAATTGCTAATGAACCTAAATCCCATGTGTTTAAGGTGTGGGAGGAAAACCAGACAGACTGTCCAGAGAAAAAACAACATAGGTGGAGTGGTGGCTTGGGCTAGGGATCTGCACTGGCAATCGGAAGACTGCCGGTTCAAATCCCGTAAATGCCAAAAGGGCTTCTGCTCTGTTGGGCCCTTGAGCAAGGCCCTTAACCTGCAATTGCTCAGAGCTTTGAGTAGTGAGAAAATCGCTATATAAATGCAAAGAATTATTAATTATTATATGATACATGGAGAAATTACAGAGCATAGCGTTTGAGACCAATAGCTGAGCACCAGTACTTGCCAACGAGCCTCTTTCCCATCTTAATTACAGATGTGCTGTTACCTGCGCTTGGGAAGCAACTTAGGGGCTTAACTGATGACAATACTACCCCGGGCCACCTGAGGGCATTGTGCAATAATGGTATCTCTTCTTTTTTACAATCTGTAAAAATGAAGACTGATGTGTCACCATCCATGACATCACTTCCGGTTGTAGCTTAACTGTATCCTTAGCTGAAGCCACTGCCATCTTGGAGCAGCCTCGATCTCCACATGGGACTAGTCTCTGTTTAACACCTTACCACACATTTTTTTGCGCCTTTTGTGCTCCCTTCAATTTACGGGGTTTGCCTACAGGTGCCCCAAAGTCTTTATGAGCTTCTTGTGTGTTTTCTCTTTACCCTGTATATATTAATATTTTTTTTGAAGAGGCAAAAGTAGAAGGCAATTAGTTTGGATCCCAGGCAGGAAAGCCTAATTTATTTAAAGGTGGCTGCATATGAGCCAGCAGTGATTATTGTACATAGTGTCAGTAAGTTATGCAGAGTTGTTTTCATCTGGTCAAAAGACAAAGCATAGATAGATGATAGGACTATTTTATGTATTGAGCATGAGGGCAGAGTCATATCAGCAGTTTCTAGAACATGAAAAAAGTTACACATATCCCATAGGAAGGTAATCCTTCTTACATTTTTGTAAATTTTGTTCAAATAATATATTTTTTATTGTTTTAAGATACTAGCATTTTAGAGTGCAAGGGGAATACACTAGTACTGAGACCTTGTGTCTTATAATTTTGTGATTTGGCTTAAATATGCATCCTTTATCATGGGAAGACACACTATTTTTAACTCTTTACTGCTAGTTTTAAGACAGGTAGTCTGAAAAATTAGAATTTGCTACTTTACGAAAATCTTGCCAAGAAAAATGTGTTTACTCCATTGGCATTTTTGTTTTTGCTTAAAAAAGCAAAAACACTTCCATTTCAGTTCTTATTTTATTTGCTGTGTGTGCATTTTTTGGAGTATATATCAACCTACTGAAGCTCTTCATTTGGTAACAGAAACTACTTCCAAGGAATAATGAGAAGTAAGAAGCAGTGCGACTTTCAGTCCTCGAGAGTAGTACTAGGTTGTTGTACCGTGTTAGCCATTATGAATGTAGAGAAAAGCCAAGCAAAATGACACCGTGGATATAAACACAGGAAACTTCAGTTTCTGTATTACATCTTGCCTGAAGAAGGGGCCTGAGTTGCCTCAAAAGCTTGCATATTGTAATCTTTTTAGTTAGCCAATAAAAGGTGTCATTTTGCTTGGCTGTCCTTGAGAGTATATTGATAAAGTAATTGTAACTACTATTGTAACCACCAGGGGCTGCCATCGGGCCCACAAACTCCTGATAAACTAAACTTTCCCAGGTGCAAGAAAACGTTTTTTATTTACAAAAATATCTTTTAAAGGTTTCATGTTTTAATACAGCCCAATACAGCACAGTAAAACAAACATTTCCTTCTCCTTTCTCCTCTACACTCCAGGTGAGCATTGTCCAGCTCCTATCCTGACTCTGACTCACCTGGCTGAGCTTGAGTGTTTTTTTCTTAATTATGACCCAATAAAAAGTGTGTTTTTATTACTGGTACTACAATTATACCAGGTGTCTCTTCTTCTTTCTCTCTTCTCTGCACTGCTATTCCACCAATGTGAGTGTTGCTTGTCTCCATTCCTGGCTTCATCTTGCCTGGACAAAGCCCAGAGACTCGGGAATACTTCTGGTGCCCATCTGAAACACTTCTGGCCCGTACAGAAGTCCACAAAAATTGGGAATGTAGGGTACTGATGCCCAGAGATGCTATCACCTAAAGTATGAGGGAAGACAATAATCTGAATATACTAGCTTCCCCTGTCATTCCGTGATACTGGCGTCATGTCTGGTCAAGGATCTCAAATCAGTTCTGGTCAGGATGCCAGTTCCCAATGTTTGTCCTTCTTAGGATATATATATATATATATATATATATATATATATATATATATATATATTAGTATCTAGAGATCCACAAAGGGAAAAAATTAGTCATGTATCTTAAAATAGTTTTCCTAAGCTTTCAATAGCATACCAGGTGTCATCATCTGAGTAAAATGATTAGACATGTGGGGGTGATTATTAAGGTGGGGTTTGGAAGGTGTTGGTCATAAAGGCTGCAGGGATCTGTGGTATCTGGGGTGAACTCCAGGTTGGTAGTTAGGCTGTCCTCCTGGCATTGCAAGCAATCTTTGCTTCCATTTGGGAGACTGGCATCATCCCAACTGACTGGTAAACGAAACATGTCATCCCTATCTGGAAAGGGAAGGGTGATCGCTTGGATTGAAGCAACTGCAGGGGGATAACACTGCTCTCAGTGCTGGGTAAGGTCCTTGCTAGTGTCATCCTGAATAGGATCCGTGATCACTTGCTTACCTACCAGCGACCGGAACAGTCTGGTTTTATGCCTAAGTAGTCTACCATCGACCGCATCCTGGCACTCTCATGGAGCGCAAACGCGAATATCGGCAGAGTTACTTTGTCGATTTTCGCAAAGCGTTCGACTCAGTTGATCGAGCTGCCCTGTGGGACATCCTGTGGATTTGCGGGGTCCCCTCGAGGTTGCTGGATATCATGGCCGGCCTGTACACTGGTACTGTGAGTGTTGTGCAGAGTGGAGACAGGACCTCTGTGTTTTTCCCAGTTGATTTTGGGGTTTGTTTCGTTGTGTAGCGGGTGCGGCAACGCACTGTACCAGTGCATGCTCCCCAACTTGACTTGACTTGAGGCTTCTGCGCTTGAGAACTAAGCCATCGACACACATACACCACGTTTTAGAAAAAGCTGCGAAACTGAGCTGCAGAAGTGGTCCTCTCTTGTACTGCCGCTGCAATCTGCTCTCCAAATTACGAATCTGAGCCTCGGGACTCTCCAGCAACTCTTCCGAAGAGCAAAACAGATCCGTTTTAGGTCTCCGAGGCACTCATACGATTTTTGCATAACACCGTAGATCAGTTTTATCCCGGTGCAATTCTGCTAGAACGATGCAAGAGAAAAGTCGTGATAATAAAAATGAGCTGAAAATGTATACTGGCTGATGTTATCTCTACAGCCTACTGAAGATATCGGCTGCAGTTAACAGTATCTCAAATACCAAATACGACATGCCCGTGTACCGTTATCTATCCTGATTATCAGCCAAATGCTGGCTTCAAATGATATACAATCCAGGAATCTGCATTTTCTTCGCATTTCACAGCAAGTGCGGATGTATGCTAAACATTTGTAAAGTATTCGCTAATTAAAGCAGGTCTAATGAGTTTTGTCCCATGTGGTGTACCGTAACGCTTTTTACGCAATCAGAGCTAGGTCGCGAATTGATTGCGTCACAAGAAACGTGAGTTTGGAAAGTTCGCTTTGAATCAGCTTGAGAGACACAAATCTTAATTTTTTGGTAACGGCTGGGTGAAAGGCAGAAATGGCACTGACATTAAATTTAAACAATGAGGTATGTAATTCTTGTTAAACTATATCACAAAAGTAGAGCTCATGTGTTGTGCGTTGCGATCTACTGGAAAATAGTTTACTTTTGGTGTTCTTGTAGTATGTTTCCTCGGATGAGCTAGGACTATTTGAACTACAGCGTGTATTATGATTGCTCGTCGGTACAAAGAATACAATATGTAATGTAGGCTCTAAAATAATATTGTTAAGTTTTCACACCTGCCATGTTCTAAACACGGTTCTGTATGAAGTAAAACATTTATTAATGCGTTGAACGCTAACTTTTAGATATAGATTATTTTAATTGATACAAATGCCTTATAACAATCGAGTAAAGGAGAAGAATGCTTTCTATAACAACGATATAAATAAATGTTTACCAGTCTTCAGTTACGCTCTTTTTTATAATAAACAATTTGATGTTAAAAAAGTCGCCCCGTTACGTAGACACGTGGTTTATTATATTTTAGCAGGATCTTGGAGGTTTCAGGTTCATTACAACTTCTTTTGAAATAATTTTTGTGTTCAGTAAAATAATATATTTATTTCCAATTAAAATATCAGTGTTAATTACTGTATGAAGTCAAATCTGAATTATGCCATTGTGACTGGTGTTCCAGTTGGGAATTGTTGTTGCTTTTCTGAAATTGTCAGTGGTTTACCAGAAATCCTATTAACCTACAATAAATTGCTTTGTATTTTGACTTAATTTGTTGAGAACCAATGTGGCTACCTTCTAACCGTTGCTGTTGAGGCAGCTGTATTAATGCCAACATTGGAGTGCAATAATTTGTGTGGTATAATAATGTGATTGGGAGAGTTTTTCCATAACTTAATGATGAGAAAAGTGAGGAAAGATAGGATGCAAAAATGTATGCAATTTGTAGTATTCCATTGTGTTTTCAAAACAATTACATGGATGGATAAGGTTAGATAAGCTTAAACTGTCAGTGCAGTCAGGTATTTGTGTGTGTGTGTTTTATTTGCAACATTTAACCTATACTGAATTCACATTCTCTAAGACATTCAAAGGAAAACAAGCATCTTTTGTAATTTAAGCCTTGGTTTAAAAACTGCTGAAATAAATGTGCATCTTATCAAATACAAATCTGCAAAAAATACTGAGGCCTTGTATGTACGTGTCCTTTTGCCTAGTCACTTTCACGTTAATCATGACATGCAGTCAATGTAAAAGAGCATTGTTTTAGTATGATTTGTGTACCATGCACATTAGTCTTTTGGATCTTTTTATGCCAAAAAGCTATTTTATCTACACTGTGTAAAAAATCAAGCATAATTCATGGCTATCTTTTATATAAAATGGGTGTGTAATTTCTTTTAACCTGCAGATATAGAGTTACTGAATGTGCTAAATCATCTTTTGTAATTACTGGTGGGAAACTGTATGCATGGCAAGTGCACCGTGTTATTCCTATTTTGTACTAGGATGCAAGTTCTTTCCCTGTCTTCTGTGAAGAAACCAATTAGCCAGAAGAAACACTGCTATACTGACATCTTTACTAATAATTGTGGGAGAATGCAAAAATGAAACTTCAGTGAACACGAACCCGACGTATTACTGAATGAAATAGACAAGTGCAGAAACATTGTTTATGCTGGTCTGTCACCAGGAGTCACAGATATAACAGAAAAAAGCAAAAGCTGGGGCAAGTGACAGCAGCTGAGTGGAGAGAGCAGTGGCAGTTTGTCATCATGCAGTGCTGGACCTTTATCAGTATGCAGCATAAGTTGATACAGGCTGTATGTGCAGAACTGTGAGATATTAAAAACGTTGTTATTGAACAAGTCAAAAAATGTGTCAAATAATTATGAATGTTTCAAAACATAAAATACATTCAACGTACAACATCCAAAAGCCTTTGAGTTGTCTTTGTGTTGATGTCCTCAGGGGCAGAGTCTGGGTCATTCATATGCTTTTAATGATCTAATGGCCCATTCTATCACCAATCTTGTATAAAAGTGCCAGTAATTCTGTTTCTTAGATTGTGGTGTACTCACTATCACCTGAAGCAGAGGTTATACAAATTGTGTGCAATGCAATGAACATAACTGAAATCATGTCAATTAGGCTTACTTAACCAAAAGGCCAACCATCACACACAGCATAACTATATGATGCAATGCCTCAAAGTTATAGTTACAAATCAAGCGTGGTGTTGAGTCCATCAGCCATTTTACTGTGGTCAGTAAAAACAAAACTGACAGTTTTCATTGTTAATAGCATTCTGAAACCTTTCTAACACTTCCTAAGTCATTTATATATATATATATATATATATATATATATATATATATATATATATATATATATATATATATATATATATATATATATATATATATATATAAAACAGGATTATTTTTTTTTAAATTTTGTGTTTCTATGAACATTACCATAATTTAATCACCCTCAAAATACTCTCCCTGAGACTCAATACGCTTGTCCCACCACTTTTTCCATTGTTCAGAACTGTTCTGAAACACTTGCAAAGTGATAGCCTTCAGTGCCTCCGTCATTTGATTCTTGACCTCCTCTACATCCTGAAAACACGTTCCTTTAAGGTTCCTCTTCCTTCTTGGAAACAAGAAGAAATTGCAGGGTGCAAGGTCCAGGGAGTATACTGTTGTCATCCTGTTTTTCATGAGAAACTGCCACACACTTAATGCTTTGTGAGTGGGAATATTGTCGTGATGCAGAAGCTACTTGCCTGATCGTCACAATTCGGGCCGCTTACTCTACACAGCATCATGCAATCACTTGAGCATTTTAAGGTAAAAACCCTTGCCTGGCTCAAAGCTACTTCTTTGAAAGCTCTTCGAAGCATTGTAACAATTTCTGCTGCTTTTTTATCCAAAAGGAAACAGAACATGATGCAAACACGTTATTCTTTCAAGTCTGAAATCACAAAATTAACAAAGACGGTAACAGAGGCTCAAGAAGAAAATTACACTGACCTTACAGACCTTTCCCCAAGGACGGCGCTTGGCCAAATGGTGCAGAGGACAGTCTATACACGCACCTAGTAGAAAACGCCAGAACTAACGCCCCTCTCCCCTTGCGTATGTATGTGTTTATATGTATGTACGAGGGGGGACCCAAAAATAACTGGAAATATTTTTAAAATGTGTTTAATTTAATTTTCTGTACAAACTACAATTAGTCTCCTTCAAAGTACACTCCATTGGCGGAAATACACTTATCTAACCGTTTGTTCCATTGTTCGAAACATTTTTTAAATTCGTCTGAAGTAATGCCCATTAATGCTCTGGTCGTTTCTTGTTTTACCTCTTCGACGTCAGCAAAACGCCTTCCTTTCAAGTCTTTTTTTCATCTGAGGGAACAAAAAGAAATCACACGGAGCTAAATCCTGTGAGTAGGGTAGGTGGGTCAGGGTTGTCATACCGTTTCAATAACAATAGTTTCTGCAACACTTTTTTTCAAGACGAAAACAAAATTTCACTACCGCACGTTACTCACAATAATCGGCCATCATAAAAAAACGACGCTTGCACAAAACTACTTTTACAAAATTCACTGAACACAAGCACAACCTTCCAGACTGATGGCACTTGGCAGACTGACTTGTGAGGAGTGTAACTAGATCGCCCTAGTTACATCGCCCAACCACGTACTACAAGTACCAACCTAACAACAACAAAATTCTGGTTATTTTTGGGTCCCCCTCGTATGTATGTATGTATGTATGTATGTATGTATGTATGTATGTATATACATTATTGGCTGTGTATTGGAACCTACAAATCCTGCTACCTCCTCCTGCTATGCTTTCAGCTGCTTTGCTATCGCTGTTCATCTCATCTACTCCTAATGGTTCCGCTATGCTGTGCTGCTTCTCCACTGCTTTTAGATTAGTATTGCCAAGTATCATGCTAAAATACTCTCATGACAAACTCCTTCTTATTAAACAGTTTGTCCAGGGCAAATGGTCTGATTGGAACATCCTAAAAGACGCAGGTATTTTGCAGTGCCCGAAATACATACATCGCGGGTCAGGTCGCCGCCACCACCGGGCTGTGAATGAAAAGACAACCGGCAGCATTTGCACAGGAATAAGCCTTCTTTCTCATGGCCCTGGAAATACAAGTGTCAGTGTGCCAAATTTACATTGTGTGGAAATAAACCCTGATCACGGCTCTGTGCAAAAAGATGCCTCATTAACTAATATTGCTCTGTTTAACTCTAGATCTCTTAATGGCAAAGCATTGGTGCTGTCAGAACTCATCACTGACACCAAACTTGATATACTGTGTTTAACGGAGACTTGGCAAAAACCAAACGAATTGACGTCTCTCACGGAGGCGACTCCACATGGTTTCACTTTCCATACAGAACCTCGCAGCTCTAGACAAGGAGGTGGGCTAGCGGTAATTATCAGAGCAGACTTAAATATCAAACGAATCCCAATTGACTGTCCACTGTCTTTTGAGTGCCTGGCTCTTAAACTAAATGTCTTGAGTTATTTTGAGGGGACAGTAAATTTACACTTAAATGTATTTATTTTTAAAATGTATTTAAATTTAAATTTACAAGCTCTACACTGTATAAAAGTGTCATATCTTCAGTGTTGTCCCATGGAAAGATATAATAAAATATTTACAAAAATGTGAGGGGTGTACTCACTTTTGTGAGATACTGTATATGTACAGTTAGGTCCATAAATATTTAGACAGAGACAAGTTTTTTCTAATTTTGGTTCTGTACATTACCACAATGAATTTTAAATGAAACAACTCAGATGCAGTTGAAGTGCAGACTTTCAGCTTTAATTCAGTGGGGTGAACAAAACCATTGCATAAAAATGTGAGGCAACTAAAGCATTTTTTTAACACAATCCCTTCATTTCGGGGGGCTCAAAAGTAATTGGACAATTGACTCAAAGGCTATTTCATGGGCAGGTGTGGGCAAATCCGTCGTTATGTTATTATCAATTAAGCAGATAAAAGGCCTGGAGTTGATTTGAGGTGTGATGCTTGCATGTGGATGATTTTGCTGTGAACAGAAAACTTGCGGTCAAAATAGCTCTCCATGCAGGTGAAAGAAACCATTCTTAAGATGCAAAAACAGAAAAAACCCATTCGAGAAATTGCTACAATATTACGAGTGGCAAAATCTACAGTTTGGTACATCCTGAGAAAGAAAGCAAGCATTGGTGAACTCAGCAACGCAAAAAGACCTGGATGTCCACGGAAGACAACTGTGGTGGATGATTGTAGAATCATTTCCATGTTGAAGAGAACCCCCTTCATAACAGCCAACCAAGTGAACAACACTCTCCGGGGGTAGGCGTATTGATATCCAAGTCTACCATAAAGAGTAGACGGCATGAAATTAAATACAAAGGGTGCACTGCAAGGTGCAAGCCACTCATAAGCCTCAAGAATAGAAAGGCTAGATTGGACTTTGCTAAAAAACATCTAAAAAAAGCCAGCACAGTCCTGGAAAAACATTCTTTGGACAGATTAAACCAAGATCAACATCTACCAGAATTATGGCAAGAAAAAAGTATGGAGAAGGCATGGAGCAGCTCATTATCCAAAGCATACTACATCATCTGTAAAACACGGTGGAGGCAGTGTGATGGCTTGGGCGTGCATGGCTGCCAGTGGCACTGGGACACTAGTGTTTATTGATGATGTGACGCAGGACAGAAGCAGCCGAATGAATTCTGAGGTATTCAGAGACGTACTATCTGCTCATATCCAGCTAAATGCAGTCAAATTGATTGGGTGGCGTTTCATGATACAGATGGACAATGACCCAAAACATACAGCCAAAGCAACCCAGGAGTTTATTAAAGCAAAGAAGTGGAAAATTCTTGAATGGCCAAGTCAGTCACCTGATGTTAACCCAATTGAGCATGCATTTCACTTGTTGAAGACTAAACTTCGGACAGAAAGGTCCACAAACAAACAGCAACTGAAAGCCGCTGCAGTAAAGGCCTGGCAGAGCATTAAAAAGGAGGAAACCCAGCATCTGGTGATGTCCATGAGTTCAAGACTTTAGGCTGTCGCTGCCAGCAAAGGGTTTTCAACCAAGTATTAGAAATGAACATTTTATTTCCAGTTATTTAATTTTTCCAATTACTTTTGAGCACCTGAAATAAAGGGATGGTGTTAAAAAATGCTGTAGTTCCCTCACATTTTTATGCAACCTTTTTTGTTCAACCCACTGAATTGAAGCTGAAAGTCCGCACTTCAACTGCATCTGAGTTGTTGCATTTAAAATTCATTATGGTAACGTACAGAAAAAAGTTGTCCCTGTCAAAATATTTATGGACCTATGTATTATATATGTATATTTGTATGTGTGTATATGTGTATATATATATATATATATATATATATATATATATATATATATATATATATATATATATATATATATATATATGTAAACTGCTCAAAAAATTAAAGGAACACTTTGAAAACACATCAGATCTCAATGGGAAAAGAAATCCTCCTGGATATCTATACTGATATAGACTGGGTAATGTGTTAGGAATGAAAGGATGCCACATCGTTTGATGGAAATGAAAATGATCAACCTACAGAGCCCTGAATTCAAAGACGCCCAAAAATCAGAGTGAAAAATTATGTGGCAGGCTAGTCCATTTTGCCAAAATTTAATTGCAGCAACTCAAAATTGTACGCAGCACTTTGTATGGCCCCTGTGTTCTTGTATACATGCCTGACAACATCGGTGCATGCTTCTAATGAGATGACAGATGGTGTTGTGGGGATCTCCTCCCAGATCTGGACCAGGGCATCACTGAGCTCCTGGACAGTCTGAGGTGCAACCTGGTGGCATTGGATGGACCAAAACATAATGTCCCAGAGGTGTTCTATTGGATTTAGGTCAGGAAAGTGTGGTGGCCAGTCAATGGTATCAATTCCTTCATCCTCCAGGAACTGCCTGCATACTCTCACCACATGAGGCCAGGAATTGTCGTGCACCAGGAGCCACTGTACCAGCATAGGGTTTGACAATGGGTCCAAGGATTTCATCCTGATACCTAATGGCAGCCAAGGTGCCTTTGTCAAGCCTGTAGCGGTCTGTGTGACCCTCCATGGATATGCCTCCCCAGACAATCATTAACCCACCACCAAACTGCTCATGCTGAATGATGTTACAGGCAGCATAATGTTCTCCATGGCTTCTCCAGACCCTTTCACTTCTGTCAGGTGCTCAGGGTGAACCTGCTCTCATCTGTAAAAAGCACAGGGCGCCAGTGGTGCATCTGCCAATTCTGGTATTCTATGGCGAATGCCAATCGAGCTGCATGCTGCTGGGCAGTGAGCTCAGGGCCCATTAGAGGACATGGGGCCCTTGGGTCACCCTCATGAAGTCTTTCTGGTTGTTTGGTCAGAGACATTCACACCAGTGGCCTGCTGGAGGTCATTTTGTAGGGCTCTGGCAGTGCTCATCCTGTTCCTCCTTGCCCAAAGGAGCAGATACTGGTCCTGCTGATGGGTTATGGACCTTCTATGGCCCTCTCCAGCTCTCCTAGAGTATCTGCTTGTCTCCTAGAATCTCCTCCATGCCCTTGAGACTGTGCAGGGAGACACAGCAAACCTTCTGGCAATGATTAATATCCCATAAGTTTCATTGACGTTATGCTATACTCTGATTAAAAAGTGTTCGTTTAATTCTTTTGAGCAGTATATATATATATATACATACACACACAAACACACAGTGCATTCGGAAACTATTCACAGCGCATCACTTTTTCCACGTTTTGTTATGTTACAGCCTTATTCCAAAATGGATTAAATTCATTTTTTTCCTCAGAATTCTACACTCAACACCCCATAATGACAATGTGAAAAAAGTTTACTTGAGGTTTTTTGCAAATTTATTAAAATAAAAAGCACATAATCACATAAGTATTCACAGCCTTTGCTCAATACTTTATCAGTGCACCTTTGGCAGCAATTACAGCCTCAAGTCTTTTTGAATATAATGCCACAAGCACACCTATCCTTGGCCAGTTTCGCCCATCCCACTTTACAGCACCTCTCAAGCTCCATCAGGTTGGATGGGAAGCGTCGGTGCAGAGCCATTTTAAGATCTTTCCAGAGATGTTCAATTGGATTCAAGTCTGGGCTCTGGCTGGGCCACTTAAGGACATTCACAGAGTTGTCCTGAAGCCTTTGATATCTTGGCTGTGTGCTTAGGGTCGTTGTCCTGCTGAAAGATGAACCGTCGCCCCAGTCTGAGGTCAGGAGCGCTCTGGAGCAGGTTTTCATCCAGGATGTCTCTGCACATTGCTACAGTCATCTTTCCCTTTATCCTGACTAGTCCCCCAGTTCCTGCCGCTGAAAAACATCCCCACAGCATGATGCTGCCACTACCATGCTTCACTGTAGGGATGGTATTGGCCTGGTGATCAGCGGTGCCTGGTTTCCTCCAAACGTGACGCCTGCCATTCACACCAGAGAGTTCAATCTTTGTCTCATCAGACCAGAGAATTTTGTTTCTCATGGTCTGAGAGTCCTACAGTTGCCTTTTGGCTGCCATGCAAAATACTTTCTGGATGCACTGTGTGTGTGTGTGTGTGTGTGTGTGTGTGTGTGTGTGTGTGTGTGTATACTAGCAAAATACCCGCGCTTCGCAGCGGAGAAGTAGTGTGTTAAAGAAGCAATGAAAAGAAAAGGAAACATTTTGAAAATAACGTAACATGATTGTCAATGTTATTGTTTTGTCACTGTTGTGAGTGATGAGTGTTGTTGTCATATATATATATATATATATATATATATATATATATATATATATATATATATATATATATATATATATATATATATACACACACACACAAACATATATATATACATATCTATACATATACACATACATATACATACACACATACATACACACACATATATACACACATACATATATATATACATACATATCTACATATATACACACACAGCTATTTCAGTATCAGTGCAATACGCTGCTTGTTAAAACGGATGACTCCGCTCTTACGTGCAAGTCTGCGTGGATATTATGAACTATCGTATTTGTTCAAGTTCTATTTAAATTTTAAATAGAAGGAATTTTTATTTAGTCGACAGAAATATCTTTGGTAGGAATGGTAAAAACAGACAGGAATATTATTCCTGAATAAATCAACTCAAACCTTAAACAACTTATAATATTTTGCTCTCCATAAAAATATATCCTGTCTAAATTATACAAGTTAGAAATAAAGTAAACATTAAAAGAACAAACATTCAAATTTCTTTACTCTTATGTAATTTTATATATAAAAATAAACTTAGATTTTAAATATCCCAAAAGATTTTGCTCTCCATAAAAATATATCCTGTCAAAATTATACAAATTCAAATATGAACATGCTGCATAACAAAACCTAGAAATATAAATAAAATGTGTTCCTTTCAGCAATAACAAATCAAATCATTCAGTTGTCTTTGCTCATATGTCATTTTAGAGCTGGACGCCTGGCATCTTTTTTTGGCAACAAATTCGTTTCTGTTTGGTGTGAAGTTCTGTGTTGTGGAGATTCTCAGGATGGATTGCAGGTGCTCATCAGTGAGGGACTCCTGTGTGCTGTTTTGTTAGTCTTTATCACTGAGAAGAGCTTCTCACACAGATATGTGCTACCAAACATGCACAAGGTTCGAGCCGCATGTAGACGGACTTTTTGTTCTTCAAAGTCACCAAAGCGCCGTGCAAACTCAGTGCAGCGCTCAGTTTATCAGCAAAGTGCGATTTGGGAACACCGTAGTGACGACTTGGTTTAACATTACTTGGCAACAGGGAAAGTGGGGCAAGGTGCATTTGTGTCTCCCATAAAAGCAGCTTCACTTGAAATCACTTTGTGATTGTGCACGGTAAAGCGTCCGCTGAAGTGTCAGATTCTTATTTAATTCTTCTGCTTTCTGTATCTTCTGCATTGCATTCAGGTCTTTCAGGTTACCCTGATGTTTTGTTCATAGTGCCGTCTTAGATTAAATTCTGTAATTAAAGCCACATTAGCTCCACAAATGAGACACACGGGTTCAGTAAACATATACTCAGCCTCCCATCGGTTTTTAAAGGCTCTATTTTCAGAATCAACTTTTCTCTTCAGCATCGTGTGAGCTAGCTTCGCAATAACTTGCAGCATCATAAGCTAGACTTGATTAACGGTAACTGTTAGGCAAGGCAGCTGAAGCGCTGCATTATGGGATCTGTAGTTTATTGTGTTACCAGCGCTTCATATACCGGGCTTTAATAACAATAATACAGTATATAAAATGATCTCGGGCCGGATATAATTACGCCGGGCGGATGTGGCCCTGCCCTTGAGTTTGACACATATGGACTAAATAGAACTTGAAAAGATATATTTTTTCAAATGTGATTCGCAATTCAGATAGAGTTGACGCGCACTACAGCCTGCATGCCTCAATAAGTCATCCTCCCTCCCTTACTTTTTTACCGTTCATCTAATGAATACACTGAGTATGGCTTTACCAAAACAATCATTGATGGCGAATAAAGTATCCATTATTCGAGTATGTAGATCGGGTTATATATATATATATATATATATACATATATATATATACCCGCGTATCGCAGCGAGAAGTAGTGTGTTAAAAAGCTAGAAAAGAAAAGGGAACATTTTAAAAATAACGTAACATGACTGTCAATATACAGTATTTGTTTTGTGAGTGTTACTGAGTGTTGCTGTCATCAAGGATTTGATTATCATTATTTCTTTCAATCAGGTTCGTATTTGTAGGATGTGTTGTGTTCAAGTTACATTCCGTGTTTGTCAATCGTTGTAAAGATGACAGGTTTCATTCATCGATTCGTTTCTTACTGCATCAATAAACAGCTCGTCTTCTTCTTTATCTGAGACCTGACACACTGCATGCACGGGTTTTTTACACTGTCTTCCTTTAGCGGGACATTGACTTTTTCCAACGTGTGCTTTGTTTCCGCAGTAGTTGGATTTATGAATATGCTTGTATGTATGAGACGCTTCATATTTTTGCTGCCTTTTCAATTGTGTAATTCGGTTTTGTTCAGCTCTTTGGAACTGTTGCTTTTTATCTGTGCACTGCGTCAGTTCACGTGAGCCACTCGGTGTACATGCATCGAAGGTTCCCAGCTGTGCTGGTGCCATCTCGTGCTATGTCCATGGCTGTATTTAATGTTACCTTAGTCCTGGCACTTAAAACTTTCTCTCGAAGTTTAGCTGAGTTTGTGTCAAACACCACCCTGACCATCTCATCTTCCTCTCCATAAGCACAGTCCTTCACCCGTGAATATTTACCCGTGGCAGTTTGCTATTGGATTGCGCTGACGGACGGCCTTATATGGGCAGGCACTAAATTACAAGCGCCAGCGCAGCCTGTCTATGAACTTAATTTAAAGTGTAGGTTTACATCGTGCTTTGTTTCAAGTAGCAGAACTCATGAATATGGTTGTATATGTCACTTTCGCCGCTTCTTATTGTTTAGCTGCCTTCTCAATTATATAATGCATGTTTTCTTCAGCGCTTTTGAGGTCTTCCTGGTTTTCTATGTACTGCGTGATTACGTGGGAGGCGTGATGATGTCACACGAAACTCCTCCCCACGGCGTTGAAGCTCATCTCCATTACAGTAAATGGAGAAAAACTGCTTCCAGTTATGACCATTACGCGTAGAATTTCGATATAAAACCTGCCCAACTTTTGTAAGGAAGCTGTAAGGAATGAACCTGCCAAATTTCAGCCTTCCACCCACACGGGAAGTTGGAGAATTAGTGAGTGAGTGAGTGAGTGAGTGAGTGAGGGCTTTGCCTTTTATTAGTATAGATATATATATATATATATATATATATATATATATTAGTGGGGATTTTCCCAAGTAATAAACGTCTCACACAAAACAAAGTTTTGGGGACCGTCCCCCGTATATTGTCCTGTGGACAAAGTAGCAAAATAAATTATCAAAATGTGACCAAAGAGGTAACAGTTGCCAAAGTTTATCATTGAAAATGGCGTTTATATACAAAAATGTATTATAGGAAAAGGAAATGGTTGGCAGGAAGTGACATGGCAACAGGAAGCGGAAACAATGTCATTTGATGAAAATTGGAAGTGATGTCTTTTTGAAGCATCGGAAGTGATGTCGGTTCATGTGACTGGAAGTGATGTTGTGTCAGCCATTTTTGGAAGCTGCAAATGTTGGTAATTTTCCTTGGCTTTTCTGTGGAGAGAAAAGATTCCGGTAAGTACCACGTGACAACCCGTCATCTCGCGATGTTTCCCTCACCTTTAGGCTTTCTGACTGCCTCCTAATCGCACGTGTGTGACAATATATATATATATACACTAGCAGAATACCCGCACTTCGCAGCGGAGTAGTGTGTTAAAAAAGGTATGAAAAAGAAAAGGAAAAATTAAAAAAAAACGTAACATGATTGTTAATGTAATTGTTTTGTGTATTTGGCGGCAGCGTCACAAAGTTGTTTTCGTCTACTTCACGGAGTGCAAGGGAAAAATAATAAAATATAGTCTAAGTTATTAAACAGTAAAACATTAACGTTTTAAGAAGTACAGGTACATTGAGCACTACTGGAGTGGTTGCGGGTAAACTACATTTTAAAGACTGTGTAACACAACAGGTAAGTAGTACTGACAGCAGCTAAAATGTATATGGATCATCTCTCGGTAGTAGATCCCTTTTGAAAGGCGCTACACGACGGCTGTGGTATAGAATTGACATTTTCTATGTGAACGTTCAAATTTCTGCCTCTGGTAATGTGCCTTCCCGGCATTACCAGCAATTAAAGAAAATTTTTTTTGTGTCCTCTGCAGTGTTAAGAGAGAGGCTTTGGTTTGGGATAAAAGGAAATAAGTTGTAAAGAAAGGAAAGTTGCCTTTTTCTTTTATATAGTATAGAGAGATGTGTTCGATGACGATATGATTGCCTTTTGTGGATAGTCGCGGTGGATCTTGTGTAGACTGGTGAGACGTCCCTGCCATTAATCGGCTGTGATGGCACTGTCAGTCCTCTACTCGTGTGTGTGTCTTCATAATCCGAGCTGACGACATCATAATCGTATATGTGCAAAAGAAAGTGCGAATCGCCTTAATATTAGTTTGCCCCGGTGTAGAAAAGTTTTCCTGTGTTTGCGCTTGTCTGGGCTATAGCTCAGGGGGAGGATGAAAAAAATGAAAAGTGCTCACTTTGACTTAAGGCAGAAGCGCAGTCAGCGTCTCAAAGGCCGGCACAGCTATGCACGCGCGCCGGCTGCTCGACTTTTGCTGGGCAGGAAACCCCAGTTTTTGCAGACACGTTCACGATATCAAAAGTCTAAGCGCTCTTTGGAGGTCATTCATATATATATCTATACTAATAAAAGGCAAAGCCCTCACTGACTGACTCACTCACTCACTCACTCACTCACTCACTCACTTATCACTAATTCTCCAACTTCCCTTGTAGGTAGAAGGCTGAAATTTGGCAGGCTCATTCCTTACAGCTTACTTACAAAAGTTGGGCAGATTTCATTTCGAAATTCTATGCGTAATGGTCATAACTGGAAGCTATTTTTTTGCATGCGTTGTAATGGAGTTCAGCTGGAAAGCCGTGGGGGCGGAGTTTCTTATGACATCATCACGCCTCCCACGTAATCACGTGAACTGACTGTCAACGCACTACGTAGAAAACCAGGAAGAACTCCAAAACGCGCTGAAGAAAACATGCAGTATACAATTGAAAAGGCAGCGAAACAATAAGAAGCGAGCGAGTGACATATACACTGAATCCTCCAGGCACTACTTACAAAAGGTTACATTGACAATCGCACAGCTGGGAAGCTTCGATGCATGTGCTCCATAACGCATTAAAAAAAATAATGCGCATGATTACATTGATCAGCGCTTCCCAAAACCTGACGGTCATAACTGGAACCTTCTTTCCTATACTGTTTACGGCCATAGCGGGCAGGTCGCTCGCCGTGAGAGGCGTGGCGGCTGAAGGAATGTGCTTAGCATATTCATAAGTAAGGCTGCTGCGCAACTCAGCACGCCTCCCATGTAATTGACTGCCAGCCCATATACGGCCATTCTTCCCTCAGGTGTCTTGAGTCGTTTCCTTGCTTTGCGAAGGAAGCAGCTTTCTCACAGCTTCTGCACTGTTTTATAAACGAACGATATATAACAAAGTCCTTTTTCATTGCTTCGCCAACGAGGCAGCCTTTTTATTTAATCCACGGGTTCTTTGCTGTTTCATTGTTCATTTATTTCGATTTTTATAGTTATTGTGAGGGTTTCATTTAATCCACAGGTTCTCTTCTGTGTTCACCGCGGTGTCTTCAGTCGTTTCCATGGTTCGCCAAGGAAGCAGCTTTCTCACACCTTCTGCACTGTTTTAAAAACGAACGACATATAAGAAAGTCCTTTTTCCTTGCTTCACCAACGAAGCAACCTTTTTATTTAATTGACGAGTTCTCCGCTGTTTTATTGTTCATTTATTACGATTTTTATACTTATTGTGTAGGTTTTATTTAATTGACGGGTTCTCTTCTATTCTATTGTTCATTTGTTACGATTCTTTAGGTTATTGTGTAGCTATTTTAGACTTACTTTTCTGTTCAAATACCCATTTCCTTTATTTAATCCGCGGACTCTCCGCTATTTTTTTGTTCCTTTATTACGATTACAGTTATTTATTGCTTCCTTTCTTTGGCTGACTGCCTGCCCATATAAGCCACTCCACTGTTTTTTTGTCAAGCAGTCTTTACATAGCTTCTCCGCTATTTTATAAAGAAACGCCATATAAGGCCGTCGTTTTTCCTTGCCTCGCCAACTAAGCAGCCTTTTTATTTAATCCACGGGTTCTCCGGTGTTTTATTGTTCGTTTATTTCGATTGTTATACTTATTGTATAGGTATTTTATACTTTCTTTACTGATCAAGTACCCATTCCCTTTATTCTTCCAACTATACCCCTATTAAAATGTCTATCGCCGTGATCACCATCAATCAAAGAACTATCACTTACCGAGTGGTGTCCATGCCCGGAGATGGCGCCTGCCTTTTCCATTCTCTGTGTTATATATTGCAAGGACATATCAGGCTCACTTTTGATATCCGCAAGGACTTTGTGTCTTATGTATTAAATGACTGGGAAAGGTTCAAAGTGTGGACTGATGATGGTACAGGAGATAATTATAGTACACAGGAGCACTATAAGACTGAAATGCTTAATCCCTTCACCTATGGTTCTGCATGTGAGTTGATGACTGCCGCTGAATTGTTTGGTTGTCGCTTTCAAGTGTACCAAAATGGGCAGATATTTTACACCTTTGGAGAACCGTCACTGCCTCTTAAACATCTTAGATTCACAGGTGACAATTTGAGTAGTGGACACTTTGATGTTTATGAATATTTCAACTCTCAAAAGCTGGATGCGAAGTTATTGATGAAGCCGGTTGTATACTTACATCGATTGACACATGCTCAATGTCACTTCAACACAAATCCAGCTGATTATTACAGTGGCAATCCAAGCTATGGGAACACAGTAAAAAGGAGACGTATCAGACGTCGTGGTAGATTTTCTGATACAGCTAGACGGAATCAACTTCGTGCAGCTATCGCCAAATACTCACAAGCACATCCACAAGTTCATAGGGATGCTGTCGCTAAATACTCGCAGGCTCATCCACAAGTTCATAGGGACGCTGTCGCTAAATACTCGCAAGCACATCCACAAGTTAATAGAGACGCTGTCGCTAAATACTCTCAACAACATCCACAAGTTCCTAGGGATGCTGTCGCTAAATACTCACAAGTGAATCCACAAGTTCATAGAGACGCTGTCATTAAATACACGGAGGCAGTGGCGGTTTTAGGCATGGGCGAACGGGGCAGCCGCCCGGGCATTTTCATGACACGTGGGCGGCACCGAACTTGGAGGAAAAAAAATCATCTGTCCCGCTAAGCGGTTTTCTATTATCTATGATACCTGCGCCGCCCCTGCTGCTGAAGGAGCCGCACAGAAGCTGAGCTGGCGCCCTCCGTGCAGCTGTGAGTCGAGGTAATTCTTGGTAGCAAGAACCAATCGGATCGCTCTCCGCTACCAAGATTCTACCAAGAATTGAAAGCACGGGCCAATCGCGGCCCGTATCGGCTACCAAGAATTGACCAATCGCGACCCATTTCGGCTACCAAGAATTGACCAATGACGGCTCGCTCGGCTACCAAGAATTGACGAATCACGACTACCAAAACTTCGGAAAGTGCGGGCCAGCCTCTTGTCAGTTAATGTATTCTGCAAAAGCTTGTTCGACTCGGCACACAGACGCTTTGCGATTTGCGTTTCTTTTGAACTTTCTAAAAATGTTACTCACGAGTGTCGGTTTGTGACAGACCAATAATTGGCACATTTTTATTTATTTATTTAATTGTGTGAAATGGCTAATAAAAATAGGTAATAAAAAACAATTATGATGTGGAGGTGAATTGGTTTAGTCTTGACTTCTGGTCGTGAGTGACAGCGTTGGGGATTGATGGGAAATCTGTTGATTGCCGATTACTTAGTAAACACAGGTGCCCAATTTAGGAAAAAAGAAAAGATGATGAGGAGAAGCGGGCAAAAGATAAAGGTATGCAACAATATTCTCTCTGTATGATTAAGGTATTCATGTCATTGTGTTAATTAGTGGTATAGCGTTAACTCTTACTTTGTTAGCCTTCTTGCTTATGATGCATGCATGCTATGCTTACCTTGCTAAAAAAACACAGTAAAAGCCATCACAGAAATTCTAATGGTTTCTATTAAATACCATTGTGAACCATTAACTTTTTTCCAGTGAAACTATTACAAAATTCCTTATTGTAGTGTGTTTTGGGCACTTTTCCAATAGGATTTACCATCCCACCCACCAATAGAATCCATCATATACCAGCAGACACTGTTATACTTACCATTAAAACCAATACAATTCCCATTATAACCATTAAATCCATTACATTTTCTGTTATTTTTGGACAGGGTTCTATTGTTTTTTCAGCAGTGTATACAACACGAGATCTAATTAAATTTAACCACAAAATTATGCTTTGCAACAAAACTGTTGCAAGTACAGTTATTATTTATTTCCATTGTTTGTGTTGGCTACTGTAAATAGCCAGTGTAATTTACATATGTGTAGATCGTGTAAAGACAAACATTTTCCATTTGCTATAACTCTGTTACGTGACAAAGCATATAATTTGAGGCAGTAAATTAACCAAGGAGCTAATTGTTCCTCCGTGCCGCTTCAGCATCTGCACGGTTGTTTGGTATGACATGCTATCTGCAATACAGCATGTCAGCAAACTCATGCAGTCTCCAAATATGCATGTCGACCTAGCTGTGAATCTTTTGAAGAAGACTGAGCAAGGTCTCCAGAGCTACAGGGCAAGTGGCCTTGTGACTGTACAGATGGCGGCCAAAGACATTTGTGAAGAAATGAATGTGGAAGCTGTTTTGAAACAAAAAAGGCTGAGGTCCACAAAGCGCCACTTCTCATATGAATCACATGATGAGCCTTTCAGTGATGCCCTTAGGAAGTTGGAGATTGGATTCTTCAATGTTGTTCTTGATGCAGCCCTGTCAGCCATGCGAGAGATTTACCACATTGGAAAATGTGGAAAACAAATTTGGGGTTTTGACAAATTTCCCTAGTCTTGCAGATGAGGAGCTGGCAGAGCAGTGCAATGCACTAGGTACCACACTGCACTTGAAGGGCATTCTGATTTGGACAATAGAGAGCTTTTGCAGGAAATCAAGAACTTCCCTCACCTGCCATCAAAAACCATGAGCCTCCTTGAGCTTATCACTTTCATGCACGATAAGGATCTATCTGAGATCTACCCCAACTTTTGGACTGCTCTCAGGATTGCACTTACCCTGCCAGTGACTGTGGCTCAAGCAGAGGAGCTTTTCCAAACTGAAGTTAATCAAGACATACCTGAGGTCAACCATGTCTCAGGAACAGCTCACTGGCCTTGCTGTCATAAGCATTAATCATTCAGTAGGGGAGCATATCTCATATGATGCCATTATTGATGACTTTGCATCTAGAAAGGCCAGAAATGTCAGATTTTAGTTTCAGTTTGTGTTTTCTGCTCTGCAGTGAAATAATTTAATTTTCTTTAGTGTGATTTATTCTATATTTTATTTGTATATTATTCTTAATAATTTAAAATATTTTTTCTTAAATAATATTGGTTTGTACAGAGTATAATTAAGTTATGAGCAGTTTATTTATTTATTTATTTATTTTGCAAAAATTGGTCTGTTACGGAATGACGGAATTACTACAATAAAACGTGTGGTGTGTACAAAATGTGTAGTTTTGTCATGTTATTTTTTTGCGCCGGGTGGGAGTCTCGCCCGGGGAGCAATT